>NC_136915.1:1981396-2635195 GCF_949752795.1 Hyperoodon ampullatus | reverse complement strand
GAAAATGTGAACATAACGAGGAGAGAATAGGAAGATGTACAATAAAAAGAAAAATCTAGGGTTGAAAATGTAATGCATGAAATTCTTGGAAAATTCACTGGATGGAATTAAGAAGAAAACACTGTAAAAAGAAAAGGGGGGCCAATTCCTGGAAAAACTATCTATCAAAACTCACATAAGATTTGAGGTGAGTTTCAGATACAACAGCAAAAACAACAATCCATGAAAAAAATTTTTTGATAAGTTGGAATTCATTAAAAGTAAAATCTTATCCTCTGCAAAAGATACTGTTGAAAATGAAAAGACAAGCCACAAGAGTATAAAAACATTAGCAAAAGACTTATCTGATAAGGAATGTTATGCAAAATATACAAAATACTCTTAAAAACTCAAAAATAAGAAAATAAACAACCCGATTTTAAATTGGGCGAAAGATTTGAACAAGTACCTTACCAAAGAAGATATACAGATGGAAAATAAGCATATGAAAAGATGCTTCACATTACATGCAATTAAGGAATTGTAGATTAAAACAACAATGAGATGTCATTACACACTTATTAGAATGGCTAAAATCTGAAAAACTGACAATACCTAATGCTGAAGAGGATATGTATTAATTTCATAGGGGTCCAAAACTCAATATTAGCTAGAATTATAAAAGTTTTAGGACAAGACATCATTGGAGAAAATCCTCATCAACTTAGGATAGGCAAAAATTTCTTACATAAGATGCAAAAACAGACCATAGATGATAAAGATGATACACTGGATTTTTTCCAATTCAGACATGTTCTTCAAAAAATACTATTAAGAACACGAAAACACAACTGTATTTTGGTGGAGGGGGGAACACAGTGCTTTTATCTAGAAAAGGATTTGAATCCAGAACCTATATATTTTTACAAACTTTTACAACTTAATATAAGACAACCAACTTTTTAAAAATTGGGCTAAAAATTTGAACAGACACTTAAAAATATATACACAGGTGTCATATAAGTACATAAAAAGATCAACGTTGTTAGTCATCAAGAAAATGCAAATTAAAACCACAACAAAAACACCACCACATATTTACAATGACTAAACGTAAAAAGAGTTTCAAGACCAAGTGTTGGCAAGAACGTGTAGCAACTTAGACAGATATCCAAGCTAACACGAATGTGAAATGATACAAGCACATTGGTACAGTGCTCACTAGTTTCGTGAAAATTTGACTCTACACTTAACAATATAACCCAAAATTCCACTCCTAGGTATTTACGCAAGAGAAATAAAAGTCAATGCCCAAAAAATGACTTGACATGAATGTTTACAACATCCTTGTTCACAACGGCCAAGAACTGAAAACAACCCAAATATCTACCAACAGGTCAATGAGTAAATAAATACATAGTAAGGGTTATACAATGGGATACAACACTGCAATAAAATGGAACAAACTATTAATAAACTCAACAACACAGATGAACCTTAAAATGCGGCACTGGGTAAAGGAAAAATAGCTAGATACTAAAAATTACATTGTGCGAGTCCATTTATGCAATATGTCAGAAGAGGCAAAATTAATCTCTCCTGACAGAAGCATATCAATGTTGCCCGAGCCTAGAGGCAGTCGACTGACTCCATGGGCATAAAGAAACGTTCTACATCTTCATTGTGGTTATTTGTGTGTATGCATTTGTCAAAATTACCTAAGTGTACATATAAACTGAGTTAATTTTATTGTATGTGTATTATTATATTTCAACATAATATTAAAAAAATAAAGTTCTTCACAAATAATATTTAAGCAGCTTCACTGATAAATAATTCTAGTATTTAAGGAAGGAATAATACCAATTTTGCACAACTCTTGCAGAGACAAGAAGAATTTAGGAAAAAAAAAACTTCCCAACTTTTTTGTTTTGTTTTGTTTTGTTTTTTGCTGTACATGGGCCTTTCACTGTTGCGGCCTCTCCCGTTGCGGAGCACAGGCTCCGGACGTGCAGGCTCAGTGGCCATGGCTTACGGGCCCAGCCACTCCGTGGCATGTGGGACCTTCCCAGACCGGGGCACAAACCCATATCCCCTGCATCGGCAGGCGGACTCTCAACCACTGTGCCACCAGGGAAGCCCCCCAACTTTTTTTAAGGCTAGCATGAGCTTGATAACCCACATAGAGTGTGCGAGAAAGAAAATTATCAGTCAAGGTCTCTCAAGAGCTAAGATATAAAAATCCTAACCATAATATTAGCAAATTGAATTCAGAAATATATAAAAAAGGTAATTCACCATGACCAAGTGGAATCTATCCCAAGAAGGCAAAAATGTACTAACGTTCAAAAATCATTAATTGTGAGTCTCTACTATTTTTTTTCTGTGTTTTTTTTTAATTTATTTATTTTATTTATTTATTTTTGGCTGCACTGTGTCTTCGTTGCTGTTTATGGGCTTTTCTCTAGTTGTGGTGAGTGGGGGTTACTCTTCACTGCGGTGTGCGGGTTTCTCTTTGTGGTGGCTTCTCTTGTTGCAGAACACAGGCTCTAGGCATGTGGGCTCAGTAGTTGTGGCTCACGGGATCCGAGTGCAGGCTCAGTAGTTGTGGCACACAGGCTTAGTTGCTCTGAGGTATGTGAGATCTTCCTGGACCAGGGCTCGAACCCGTGTCCCCTGCATTGGCAGGTGGATTTTTAACCACTGCACTACCAGGGAAGCCCGCTTCTCCACTTTAAGGGAATTTTGTTAAATGCAGGATTATTTCAATGGATGCAAAAAAAAACCATTTAATAAAATTCAAACTCTTAGAAAATTAGAAATAAAACAAAAAACTTCTTTGATCTGATAAGGACTACTCACAAGAAAAAAGTACTATAGCAAACTTTATATTTAATGGTGAAATATTCAAAATTTTCCCCTTGGTATTAGAAATGAGGCACTACCCAGTACAATGGCCAATACCATTTCTATTCAACGTTGTACTAAATGTCCATGCCACTGTAATCAGGCAGGAAAATTAAATAAAAGGTAAAAAGATTGGAACGGTAGAAACATTATTCCTTTATTAATATTATTATCGGGCTTCCCTGGAGGCGCAGTGGTTGAGAGTCTGCCTGCCGATGCAGGGGACATGGATTCGTGCCCCGGTCCGGGAAGATCCTACATGCCGCGGAGCGGCTGGGCCTGTGAGCCATGGCCACTGAGCCTGAGCGTCTGGAGCCTGTGCTCTGCAATGGGAGAGGCCACAACAGTGAGAGACCTGCATAACACACACACAAAGAAAAAAAACATTATTATCATCTTTATTATTATTCAAAATATTATCCCAGTATTCATATATGATATAAATGGGTATGTAGCAAATCCAAAAGAGTATACAACCTAGTGGAATTAAAAATGAATTTAGCAAGTGCCTGTATAGAAAGCCAATATAAAAAATCAATCAAAAGGATGGCTATGCAAGAACAAGAAACAAACAGAAAATAAATATTTAAATGACATAATTTATAATGGAATAAAAAAAATGCTAGAAATTAACCTAACAAGTGATGTGCAAAGATCTCTATAATAAAATCTACAGAACATTACTGAAAGAAATGTAAACATGTGGTGGCATTTTTATTGTGGTTTGAGGGTCTAAATAAATAGAGACATACTAAGCCTATGATTAAGAACACTAAATATTGTAAAGATGATAATTCTCAAATGATCTGTAAATTTACTCTAATAGTAATCAAAATACCAGAAATATTTGTGAAAATTAACAACCTGATTCTAAAATTTGTGTGAAATTGGGCAAGACTAACCAATATAAACTTGAAGAAAAATGAAACTAGAATACTTCTCCACCAGATATCAATGTTTATTCTAAAGCTACTGTAATTAAAACAATGGGTGCAGGGTCAAGGATAGACAAATGGGCCAATGGAACAGACTAGAAAGTCCAGAAGTGACCCACACACACCCTCTTTGATTTAGGACAAAGGTGACAGTGCCTCAGAGAATGATGGTGTAGCCAGCAAATGGTATTGAGTCAACTGACTGTCCATTTAGGAAAACAAATATCTTGACACTTACCTCACACCAGATACAATAATCAACTCCATATGGATTACAGCTCTAAATATTAAAGGTAAAACAATAAAACATCTAAAAGAAAACATTATATTTTTATCTAATACAAGGATGGCTAAAAGCCTCAGATGTTTGTTATTCAAAGGAGAGAAATATTTATGATTAAGGTAAAGCTATTCAAATAAATATTAATTTATTATCAAAAAACAAAAAAAAAATAAGAAAACATAAGAGAACAAATTTAGGACCTTAGGACAATTAAAGATTTCTTAAAACAAATATGGTAACTAAAAAGAAAAAAGAAAGATAAATTAGACATCATTAAGAACTTCTGTTATGAAAAGACCATCAGAGATTGAAAATCCAAATAACAGAGTAGGAGGAAGATATTTTCTATACACGCATCCAACATGGACTCATTTCCAGAATATATAAAGAACACTCACAAATGAATAAGAAAAAAAGGCAAACCTAAAGAAAAATGGACGAAAGCTTTGAACAAGCACTTCAGAATGAGGGATACACATGTGGCAATAAATGTATTAAAGGTGCTCAAATTGATTCATCATCAGGGAAATCCAAATTAAAATTACCCTGAGATACTACTACTTGTCTACCAGAATGACTAACATAAAATAAAATGAAATAGAACAGAACATACTGACTGTGGGTGGAGCACCTACAACTCCAATCCACTTCTGCTGGGATGGGGATTGGGCAGGTACTCTGGAAAAGGTGATCAGTCTCCACTGCACAGGAGTTCCAGCTCCCTCACCCCATCCCGTGTTCCATGTGGGTCAGGCAGCCCTACTATGTCTTGTAGCTGTGCTATCTGGGACATGTGGTCTGCGGGGTTGCCTGAGCAAAGAGAGGGGTGAGGAAGTGGACAGAAAGTTCTCAAGTGCCAGGCTCTGCCCACAGACCACTGACCACTCGGTCACTGGTCCCAACTCAAGTGCTAGAGAAAATGGGGGCTGGAGACAAGTGGACAGCCATTTGGAGAAAAACAAAATTCTATCTCTACCTCATATATTTCACTAAAGTAATTTCAGATGAATCAAAAATGTAAATATAAAAAATCAAAACAGTAAATAATAACTGTCTGTATAATCTTCTGGCAGGAAAGATTTTACCAGGTATATTATAAAACCCAAAGCTACAAAAGAAAACATTCATATTTGGTTATATAAAAATAAAAATTTTCTGCAGGCAAAAAAAGCACCAAAAGTACAATCAAAAAAGACAAATGTCAACAGCAAATATCAATCTTACAAAAGAAATAAAGGAAGGAGGGAGAGAGAGGAAGGAAGGGAGGAAGGAAAGAAGGAAGGAAAAAGACATACTTCATATTACAGATTAAAGCTAATTTCTTTAATGTAGGAAGAGCACCCAAAAATCTGTAAAAGAGCAACCAACTGCCCAGAGAAATGGGCAAGAATAGGAAATGACTGTTCACGGACAAGGCAGCACGGGGTTCTTTCTTCCTTTTTTTTTTCCCGTGTATATTTAATCTCCAGTCTCATTCAATTGCTACATAGTCTCTGTCACACATTTAACAGATATTTATTGAGTTTCTGCTATGTACCAGGCTCTGTGATAGAGGAATTCAGACACATTGATTGATTTGATTGATTGATTTCAAAAACTTAGAGTACAGTGGACATCCAAAAGTTTCATTTACACAAAAATTATTTTTAACCATTTTTTTAATTGAAGTGTAGTTCATTTACAATGTTATGTTAGTTTCAGATGTACAGCAAAGCAATTCAGCTATACATATGCATATATTCTTTTTCAGATTCTTTTCCATTATAGGTTATTACAAGATATTGAGTATGGTTCCCTGTGCTATATAGTAGGTCCTTGTTGTTTACCTATTTTATATATACTAGTGTGTATGTGTTGATCCCAAACTCCTAATTTATCTCTCCATCCCCCCCATCTTCTATCCCCTTTGATAACCATAAGTTTGTTTTCTATGTCTGTTAGTCTACTTCTCTTTTCTAAATAAGTTCATTTATATCATTTTTTTATGTTCCACATATAAGTGATATGATATTTGTCTTTCTCTTTCTAACTTACTTCATTTAGTATGATAATCTCTAGGTCCATCCATGTTGCTGCAAATGGCATTGTTTCATTTTTTCATGGCTGAGTAGTATTCCACTGTATATATGCACTGCATCTTCTTTATCCCTTTGTCTGTTGATGGACACTTAGGTTGCTTCCATGCCTTGGCTGTTGTAAATGGTGCTGCTGTGATCATTAAGTGGTTCTTAAACATAGTGAAGATTTTCAACCTCACTTCTAATCAGAGAAATGCAAAATAAAACTCCAGAGAGGTACCTTTTCAGTGATCAGATGGATAATGATCAAACATGTGAGAGCACAGGAGGGAGACACAGCCCTCCCCACCCCCACCAGGTATGCTGGGCAAAGCGTGTCCCTCTTCACCTGGGCCATGGGGAGTGCACACACCATTTCAACCAGAGATGACTTCTAGGTGTTTATGCTTTGGATTTTACTCACTCGAGGGTGGAAAATGTTGTGTGTCCAAGGCTCTTCATTGCAATATTGTTTGAAATGGCAAAAGATTCAGGAAACAACCTAAGTGTCCATCAGCAGAGGATCGGTTGATGGATTGTGGTACATCCACAGGAAGGACTGTTTGGCCGCCATTAAACTAATGATGCAATAATAATAATAATATGTATGCTTCGCTACAGAAAGATCTCCAAGACCACATTGAATGAAGAGCACGGTGGGACAGAGGCATGGTGTATATGAGCTGTGTGAACGAGAGAGATTCAGAGTCAGTATGGCCGCATGGCTGGCCGCCCCGACTTCCTGAAGTTCACACCCAAAAACCTGGGAAGAGAAATGCAGGGCTCCTGGGACCCAGAGGGAAGACAGGGCCTGCTCTGCATGCCCTTCAGATGACTTGCACTTGAATTGTATGCATAAAACAAAACAGAACAATTTTTTTAAACCCATTTATCTGGAAGCCATGGACCCTGGTGGCAGCTCCTGGCTGCTGGTTCCACATGAGGGGTCCAGGCTTGTGCACTGTTATTAGATTTCTATTTTATCTTTCTGCTCAAGAGCCAAAGGCACTTCTCCAAGGCCCCCACGTTTTGAAAATACAGCCAGAGAAACGCTTTTAGTCTCCAGGAGACAGGCCCAAGGGGACACTGTGACAGGGGCTGGGCCGGTCTGAACTCTGCTGTTACTCTCAGACCTCCCTCCCCAGCTGCTGACTTATTTTTTCTCTCTTCCTGCCAGTGAATGCAGCTGAACGGGAAAACAGCATTTTCCTTTGTGGCTGTTCTCAAACAAAACAAACAAAACTTCTGAAGTAGTTGAAACCTATCGTGTGTCTGACCCACCCGGTACACAGTCTGGTCCATGACACCAGGACTGGACAAAAGGGTTTAATTCACTCCCTGGTGTAGGAGGTTGGTGTGAAGGTGTCTGAGTATCTTAGAGATGAGCATTTTTCACCAAGTTGCTCAACCCAATAAGGATAACATTTTGATGGGAAAGATCATCTGTTTTTATTCCAGGAGACTTTCAAGAATACTATTACACAACTCCATAAGCCCTTGTAATACTATTACAATTCCATAAGTCCATAATACATTCCCTCCGTGCTAAGTTTCTATAATAATACACTCAAGTGCTAATATTTTGAAAGCTTCAAGGAAAACCTGTGCCATTACAGTGAAAACAATTGCTACGATTTCCATGGAAAGCACAGCTGTCAGGTACAAGAGAACATTTCAAAACATCTCCTTCAACACCTGTGTTTATTTTTAAATGCATATATGTTTTTGCTGGGGAAGAAAGGAACAGAGGAAAACACATCAGGCAGAGCTGACTTGCAGGGAATTTGAATCAAATTGTTTGACAGTTGCCCACCACACCAAATTGGTATTTGGAAAGCAAATGCCAATTAGAAACTAATTATCAGATCAAAATTTGATTGTCAACAGGAGAACGACTGCAGAAACGTGGGGACTCAATGCAGGTCCGGAAAAGTGGGAAGACACTGGTGATCGTCAGCTGACCTACGTTGGTGAGAGGACAAGAGGACACAGGGCAAATAATGACAAGTGTGGGTCCATCTGGCCATTTGACTGAAAGTCCCAACAGGGGAACCACAATGATTCCCTCTTTCCAGATGAACATGGTGCTTCTTTAGGGCTCGTTCCAGCATCATTGGACGAATCAGTTGGCAAAGTCCAGCACAGATATTATAAACAGTCGGCAGCGTTGGCTGGATTTTCCAACTTCACCCTTCTCAACAGGGGCTACTTTTTAATTTAAATTAATTTGGAGGGAACTCGATTCTAAAATCCCTTTTGTTGGTTTGGGAAAGGTGCCAGAGAACACAAGATTAGGTGCCACTCTCCCCCTAATCCATCAAAGCGGCCTGGCCACAGGCACTGCCATCCCACCAGGGAAGACGTGGTAGAAGAGGAAACAGCTCCATACCTTCCCACACAGCCCAGTGGGTTTCATTCCCTTCCTTTCCTCTGTCTTAGCTAGTGCTCTTTCTTCAGGTAGAGGAGACAGCACGGGCTTGGGTTCAAATCCCAGCCCTGCCAAATCTCTAAACGTCACTGAGCTTTGTTTTCCTCATCTGTTAAACAAAAAATGGGAGAGTGGGTAATAATAGCTTTACTTTCATTCTTGGTTTTTAAAAATGTATTATGAAATATCATACATCCAAAAGAGTATATATAACGTATCTACAGAGCTTAAAGAACAGTAATACAGTAAGCACTGTCTACTCACCACCCACCTGAAGGAGCATCACCTATAATGGTGTTATAACGGTGTGGCCCTGCCCTCTTCTGTCACCTCTGTATCCCCCGAAGCCCACACCTCCCTGAATTCCATGTGCCTCCTGGGCTGTCTTTTCTTTATACTCTAATACATATGTATGAATCCCTAAGCAATTTTAGCTTTGCAGGTTTTTTGAATCTTATGTAACAGACTCTTTTTTTTCATTTTTTAATTTATTTTTGGCTGCCTTGGTTCTTTGTTGCTGTGCACAGGCTTTCTCTAGTTGTGGCGAGCAGGGGCTACTCTTTGTTGCGGTGCGCGGGCTCTAGGGCGCTTGGGCTTCAATAGTTGTGGCACGCAGACTCAGTAGCTGTGGCGCTCGGCCTTAGTTACCCTGCAGCACGTGGGATCTTCCTGGACCAGGACTCGAACCCATGTACCTTGCATTGGCAGGCGGATTCTTAACCACTTCACCACCAGGGAAGTCCCTTACATAATGGACTCATCATACTCTGTAATTTGCCACTTTTGGGGTGAACATGAGCAAAATAAAACATGTTTTGGTGAACATGTAGCAATAACTCTCTTATGAGCAACTTATCCAAGTGTCTTTTGCTCTACACCAATCTATGCTGTGGTCCCAAGCACGAAGCTTTGCCAGGGAGGAAGGCACTGCTCCCGCGTCTGAATTTGCATTTTCCTAACCCCCAGTGAGATGGGGTGCCTGTTCAGACGAGTGGACTGTGTATTCCTCTTCTAGAAAATTCCAGCTCAGGTCTTCAGGAGCTCTTCATGCATTCTTTTTTTTTTTTTCCCATTATAGTTTATACAAGATCTTAAGTGGAGTTCCCTGTGCTATACAGTAGGACCTTGTTGTTTGTCTATTTTATGTATAGTACTTTGTATCTGCTAATCCCAAACTCCTAATTTATCCCTCCCCCTCCCTTTCCCTTTTGGTAACCATAAGTTTGTTTTCCATGGCTGTGAGTCTGTTTCTGTTTTGTAGATAAGTTCATTTGTATCATTTTTTTTAGATTCCACATATAAGCGATATCATATGATATTTGTCTTTCCCTGTCTGGCTTAGTATGATAATCTCTGGGTCCATCCATATTGCTGCAAATGACATTATTTCATTCTTTTTTATGGTTGAATAGTATTCCATTGTGTGTATGTACCACATCTTCTTTATCCATTCATCTGTTGATGGACATTTGGGTTGCTTCCATGTCTTGGCTACTAAAAATATTGCTGCTATGAATATTGGAATACATGTATCATTTTGAATTAGAGTTTTCTCCAGATATACGCTCAGAAGTGGGATTTCTTTGTCGCTTTTCACATTACAAGTATTTTCCTCCAGGCACAGACACTTCCTGTGTCTTGATTTTCACATTATGGCATTCTCTGTTGAACAGGCATTCTGAATTTTAATGTAGCCATATTTATCAGTATTCTCCTTTATAACTACTTTTAATTTTTATACCTTGTTTAAAAAACTATTCCCGGGCTTCCCTGGTGGCGCAGTGGTTGAGAGTCCGCCTGCCGATGAAGGGGACACGAGTTCGTGCCCCGGTCCGGGAAGATCCCACATGCCGTGGAGCGGCTGGGCCCGTGAGCCATGGTCACTGAGCCTGCACATCCGGAGCCTGTGCTCCGCAACGGGAGAGGCCACAACAGTGAGAGGCCCATGTACCGCAAAAAAAAAAAAAAAAAAGAAAAAAGAAAGAAACTATTCCCTACCCTGAAGTCATAAAAATATTTTCTCTTATTGTCTTCCAAACGTTTCATTGATTTTCCAATAAATTTGAAAAACTAGACAATTTCAATAGAAAACTTAAGAAAACTGACTAAAGAGTGATAAAAATCTGGGTAAGTTCATCCCATTAAAGAAACAAACCAATTATCAGAAACCTCTCTTCCTCCCTCGAAAGGCACAAAGAAGAGTTGGTTTGTAGGCAATTTTTAATAAACCAAAGAATGAATTATGCTGAGATTTGAAAAATAATAATACAAATATTCAGAGACTGTAAGAGAAGGAAAAACTACCCAATTCACTGTATAAAAGTAGTGTAATATTGGTGACAAAACTTCCAAAAATGATAAAACAATACATCAATTTTAACTATAAAGATACATGTAAAATATTTTTAAATACATTAGCTAATAGAGTGTAGTGGTGTATCGTAAAAAGATTGTATTTCATGGCAAAAAAAGATGTCTCTGGAAGGTAAGAATGTTTCAACATCCAAAAATCCCTTAATTCCAATAATATTGACAAGTAAAGAAGAACATATGAGCATCTCAGTTGAGTTACACACTCAACCTCACTGATAATCAGGAAAACATCTTAACACAAAATTGAAATTTCTCTTACTCCTCAGATTAGCAAAAATTATAAATAAGTTGTGAAATTTTTATAAAACGATGTGTTTTGTTGTAGCTGATATAAATGAACAAAACCTGAGATGTATCAACATGGAACAAATCTTTAAAAACCTAATGTTGAGTTTAAAATTTAAGTTTTCATGTGATAAATGATATCAATTTGTTAAATATTAAGACACCCCAAAATCATTTATATTTAATGTATGCAAAATTAGAAAGCACGATAATCAGTTGGTAAGCATAGGTCCAGCCTGCTAAATCCTGCAGCTGGATGTTAAAATGTGTTCTCTACACTCATATGTGTGTTTAAAATATTTTATAGTGGGGGACAGAGTTTCAGTTTTGCAGGAGAAATGGGTCCCAGGGATGGTTGGTGGTGACGGTTGCACAACAATGTGAAGGTAATTACTGCCACTGAACTGCACGCGTAAGAGTGGTTAACCAAAAAAGAATATATATGTATAACTGAGTCACTCTGCTGTACAGCAGAAATTAACACAACATTGCAAATCAACTATACTTCAATAAAATTTTTTTAAAAATGAATGGTTAACATGCCCTCCTATACTGTTGGTGGGAATGTAAATTTGTGCAGCTACTATGGAGAACACTATGGAGGTTACTTAAAAAACTAAAAGGAGAGCTACCAGATGATCCAGTAATCCCACTCCTGGGCATATATCCAGAGAAAACTCTAACTGAAAAAGATGCATGCACCCCTATGTTCATAGCAGCATAGTCACAATAGCTAAGACATGGAAACAACCTAAATGTCCATTGACAGTTGAATGGATAAAGACGATGTGGTACATATGTACAATGGAATATTACTCAGCCATAAAAAAGAATGAAATCATGCCATTTGCAGCAACATGGATGGACCCAGAGATTATCATACTAAGTGAAGTAAGTCAGACAGAGAAAGACAAATATCATATGATATTGCTTATATGTGGAATCTAAAACAATGATACAAATGAACTTATTTACAAAAGAGAAACAGATTCACAGACATAGCAAACAAACTTACGGTTACCAAGGCAATGGGGGGAGGGATAAATTAGGAATTTGGGATTAACACACACAAACTACTATACACAAAATAGATAAACAACAAGGCCCTACTATATAGCACAGAGAACTATATTGAATATCTTATAATAAGCTATAATAGAGAAGAATCTGAAAAAGAATATATATAAGGTTGACCAAAAATTCCTTTGGTTTTTAAGTAAAAATAAATAACACATTTTTCATTTTCACCAAGATCGTTATTGAACAATGTATTCACTGTTTTGTTCCACTGCCTTCTGCCATTTTCCAGGCAACTTCATAACTCCATCTTACCAAAACTTTTTTTCTTTTTGAGCAAAGAACTGTTACAGGTGGTTTTTACAGTCTTCTGGGGAATTGAAATTTTTTCCATTAAGAGAATTTTGTAAAGACCTAAATAAATGGAAATCTGAAGGTGCAATGTCTGGTGAATATGGCAGATGAATCAGAACTTCCCAGCCAAGATGTAAGTTTTTGCCTTGCCATCAAAGAAATATGCAGTCTTGCATTATTCTGATGGAAGATTATGCATTTTCTGTTGACTAATTCCGGAAGGTATTCGTTGAGTGCTGCTTTCAGTTGGTCTAATTAGGAGCAGTATTTGTTGGAATTAATCATTTGGTTTTCCAGAAGGAGCTCATAATAGAGGACTCCCTTCCAATCCCACCATATACACATCGCCTTCTTTGGATGAAGACCTGCCTTTGGTGTGGTCAGTTGTTGTTCATTTTGCTTGCCCCACGATCTCTTCCATTCCACATTATTGTACAGTATCCACTTTTCATTGTCCGTCACAATTTGTTTTAAAAATGGAACGTTTTCAGTACATTTAAGTAGAGAATCGCATGTGGAAATATGGTCAAGAAGGTTTTTTTAGCTTAATTTATGTGGAACCCAAACATCAAAGTGATTAACATAACCAAACTGGTGCAAATGATTTTCAACACTGATTTGGATATTTTGAGTATGTCGGCTATCTCCCGTGTGGTATAACATTGATTGTTCTCAGTTAAAGTCTTGATTTGATCATTATCAACTTCAACTGGTCTACCAGACAGTGTAGCATCGACTAGTGAGAAATCTCCAGCACGAAACTTCGCAAACCACTTTTGACACATTCGATCAGTCACAGCGCCTTCTCCATACACTGCACAAATCTTTTTTTGCGTTTCAGTTGCATTTTTACCTTTCTTGAAATAATAACGCATAGTATGCTGAAAATGTTGCTTTTTTCTTCCCTCTTCAATATTAAAATTGCTACACAAAATTTCACCAATTTTGATAAGTTTTTTTTAAATGCATGCTGATATGACAGCTGTCACAATGCAATCTAACAAAATTGTTTTGAATGAGGTTAAAGGCAACTAAGTGCTACTAGAGCCATCTTATGGAGAACACTGAACGAACGTTTGGCCAACGCAGTATGACTGAATCACTTTGCCGTACACCTGAAACATTGTAAATCAACTGTACTTTAATTTTTAAAAAAATTAAGAAAATAATAAGTAGCCAGACTGAATAAGCCCTTGAAAATTTTCTTAAAATGGCAGAGAGTGAGGGCCCGGTCTGGTGATCGATACCTCAGACCAACTCTGGTCAGGGGCTGAGACCCTGTGTGTCTTCCTTATTTGTCAGTTGTCAGTAACAAGTGCCTCTGTCTCACGAGAATTCAATGGAAGGACCTAAAATTCTGTATTGAGTTACATCTTGCATCTGTTAGCACTGCTGCAGGCCCATCTCCCAGCATGATCCCTGGGGGCAACTTGGCCAGGAGAGCCCAGTGGGGCCAGCACCATGCACCTGTAATCTGGGTCATCAGCAAAGCACTGTCGCTGATCAGCATGAACGCTCAGGGGGTCTCATCTGCAGTGAGGAAGCCTGGGCTGGACCCTGAAGCCCCTGCTTTCTGAAGCAAGTGCCAGATTTACCAGCCGAGCCCTCTTGCTCCCTACACGGTATCCTCACCGGCCTTCCAGTGGCCCTGACGTCCATCGGCCACCACTCTCTTCTGCTTACCCACCTGGGGCATCTCATCACCTCTCCGTGAGCCCAGTTTAATACCCACCAAGTAATCCCAGAGGGTGTATCTGTGAACACACTTTATTGCTACACTTGCAACTTGCAATTACACAAGTAGGGACAAAGATGCCAAAATTCAGGGCAGCAGCTACCCGGCAGCCTCGATAATCCTACAGGCCCCACCAAGCCATGAGCTGTGCAGAAACCCTGATGGTGACACCGTGATTCCCCCGCCCTCACCCCATCCTCCAGGGGCCTGCTCGCCTTCATCCCTAACTCCCAACCTCAAGACATTTCTGCCCTCAGTTCTCAGGGTTGTCCTTTATGTCTCCATGTGTAGGGGGCTGAAGACACAGAATGTCATGGCAAGGACAGTCGGAGGAGGGGGCTCTGTGGATGGATGGATGGCAGAGTTGAAATTAAAAACACTCGCTGGAGTGTCTTCTGACCCGGCACTCTTGGGGGTCATTATTAGAACTGAGGTCTCTGCTCCTGGTGGCCTCTCACCAGTGTTCATTACGGGAGAAAAGCATTCAAATGATGTCTAATTCTGAAGCAGTCTTTGACCCTAGGTACCCTGGTGATTATGTGCCACCAGGTTAATTCCCAAATTAGTCACTAAATGTCGTCTCCCCCAATATATATACATATATATTATATTTCAAATCACCCCCCCAGGGCCCATAACCTCAGGGAAATAATCTCAGCATGATTTTGCGGCCACTCAGCTTTGTTCATCAGCAGACTGAACGTGCTAATATGTGAAAGTGTTCAATTAGCTGAACTTTCATTTTCGAGAGGTCTCAGCTGTAGTTTCACTCTCCCCTGCTTCCCAGAAGATACATCTGCACATTGGAATGCGTTGACTCTGACCTGGTTGGGGTCACCTCACTGTCCAAGTCTTGAGAATGAGGACAGGCAGGACATATTCATTTCTTATCACTGCTGAAACAAATTACCGCCACCTGAGTGGCTTAACACAGCACACATGAATTATCTGATGATTCTGGAAGTCGGAAGTCTGAAATGAGTCTTACAGGGATGAAACCAAAGTGTCTGTAGGGCTGTGTTCCTTCTGGAGATCTCAGAAGAGGATCCCTTCCATTGCCTTTTCTAGATTCTAGAGGCTGCCTGCACTCCTTGGCTTGTGGCCACGCCTCCATCTTCACAATGTATCCATCCAAAGTCTGCTTCTGCTGTCACATCTCCTCTGACTCCGACCCTCTTGCTTCCCTCCTACAGGCACCCCTGCGATGGTATTGGACCACCCCGATAATCCAGTATAATCCCCTCATCCCAAAATCCTTAACTTAATCCCATCTGCAAAGTCCCTTTTACCATGGTCGCATATCCACAGGTTCCAGAGGTTAGGACAGGGACATCTTTGGGGCAGCGGGGTCATTATTCACCCCACCACAGAAGGTTGGTGGCTACCCTCACCTCCTGAAATCAGAACTAGACTTCACGTTTCCTAAATTCTTCTGTGCCTCTTCGCTTATATGCCTTTTCTGGAAAATATATAAAACCAGTGCATTCGTCCAGATAAGCTAGGATATCTGCAATAACCACCACCCAAAATGTCACTGATGTAACACATATTCATCTCTCACTCCTGCAAAGTCACCGGCACCTCTCCAGGACTGCCATCCTCCCAGGTTGGCGTGGCAATATCCACGTCCAGAGATGCTTTGCAGATTGCCACAGTGGGCAGTAGGGGCTGGAGCTTTAGGCACCAGCAATTAAATGCTTCTCCCCAAACATCACTTCCACTCACATTTCCTTGGCCAGAGCAAGTCACATGGCCACCCCTAAACTACAGAGGCCAGGAAGTGAAATCTGCCCACACGGGAGTAAATAGAAGAGAAGCAGAATGTGGTGAACGATACAAATGCCCAGCAGGCTTATTCTCGAGGGCCTGACTTGGATGGGAGGCTCAAATCACAGGTCGGGCACCTGCATGGTTTCTTCTGGAGCAATAACAACAATGAATTAGGAAAATAAAACTAAGGCTCTTTTCTAGGCATCGTGGAGATAAAAAGGGAACTTTGATATCTTTTGCTAACACATTAGAGTATCCTGAAAAAAAACCAGTAGTCTGTGTCCTTTGTTATCTGCAAAATAAACAAATCCTTAGGCATCCCTCTCAGAGGTACCTTGATGAGTCCTATGTGTGGGTGAAGTCGGAGCCACGTTAGACCCAATTCATCTTTAGGACTGTCATATGCTACGCAGACAAGGATGGCAGCTGGCCCTGGCTCTCCTTGGAGGACATCTGCCCACAACCCATCCGGGTAGTTTGTAGGATCGCTAAATTTGGAACACAGTACAGGAGGCTCTGAGGCAGAATTCCCAACCCTTTAAGCTCTCAGGAAATTTGCATCTTTTATTCTCCTCCACTGACTCCAGGTGTTGAAAGATAATCCACCAAAAAAAAAAAAAAATTGTACATATTCAAAATATCAGCACATTTCTCCACGTTTTGCTCACCAACGGTGTGGATGGATAAGCAAGGCCCCTGATCAGCCTGACAGCAGGTTACCCTCCTGCATCCACATGGTCTCTGAACTTTTCACAAGCGAGAAATGCACCTAGCACAGCCTCCACCTCACTGTCCTTGATGCTGAGGGTCCCGGGACTCCAGGTGTGGCATGTCTGGTAACAGTGAACCCCTACATAGCACTCATTACCTAAGATGTGCACCAGCTTTTCATCCTCAAAACAGCCCTGATGCAGGTGCTGCCACTATATTTCCATTTTACAGGGCCAAATGGGGGCCCAGAGAGGTTGAATAACTTGCCCAAGGTGTCTGTTACAGGTAGGATCGCGTCCCCCAAAAAAGATGTTGCTGAGTACTTGCCCTCAGGGCTTCAGGATATTACCTTAGGCGGAAATAGGGTCGTTGCAGATGGAATTAGTTAAGATGTAGCCATACTGGAGTCAGATGGGCCGCAATCCCACATGACTGGTGTCCTTATAGGAAGACAGACACATGAAAGCAGAGACACACAGGGAGAACGCCCTGTGCTGATGGAGGATTGGGGATGCATCTGAAAGCCAAGGACACCAAACCAGTGGGCAAAACAGAAGAGGCAGGAAGGAACCTCTCCTACAGTTTCAGAGGGAGCACGGCGCTGCTGACACCTTGATCTCAGACTCTGGCTCCAGAACCAGAAGAGAGTAAATTTCTGTTCTTTTAAAACCCCAGTTTGTGGTACTTTGTTACAGCAGCCCCAAGACACGAACGCAGCGCCCCAGCTGGTGAGGGAGAGAGCAGGACTGGAACCCCAGCCTGGCACTGGAGTCCCTGATGATCAAGGTGAAGCCCAGCGGGAAGGTGAGCTGGTCAAGGTGGGGTCCAGCCAGGACCACAACCTAGTTGTCCTGGCAGCTCACCTCCATCCTGCCCCTCTGAGCTGCTCCCACAAACACAAGGCAATCCGGGGATAAGGTCAGTGAATAGGCCCAAGCAAAATCGGAAATGACTCATCGTTTATGGATCTGCATGCAGGGTTTTGTATTTATAGTCTTATCAGCATACCATGATTACTTTATGTGGCATAAAACTCAAAGATTGTTCCTAAGGCTGTGGTTCTTAAACTTTCTGGGGCATCAAAGGCCCCCTTGAGGATGAAGGAAAGCAAATGCCTTCCCCAGGAAAATGCGCATGTGCGCGCGTGCACAAACACACACGCAGAGTCAGGGGCACATGACCCACCCCCTCCACCAGAGCCCCTCCGCTGAGACCTCCTTCCCAAATGAGTCAAGGCAGGAGCACCCAAGCTCCGAGGGGAGGGAGGAGGCCGCAGGTCCAAGAAAAGATATTCATCCAGAGTTCTCCAACTCAGAGGCCGCTCGGTGCCTTGGGCTGCTGCTAAGGAGAATGAGGACATGAGCCCCGCAGGTGCCCCAGGCAAACTTAAACCTCAGAGTCCTTGACTCCAGTGTCTCCAAAAGAACCAGATTCTCGGGGCCCCAAACACCCAGGTTAATGGAGATGCATTCAAACCCCAGCCGCACTATCTCTTCCCGGGTGGACACAGAGATCGTCACCCTTCTATAGAAATAGGCTCAGGACGCCTGCCACGTGGGGTTTCTGGGCAAGCAAATGGAAAAACGGATCTGAGGGCACAGAGCAGGCTGAGGCTTCTTGGGCCATGAGCTGGAACGCAGGGGTCAGAGCAGAGATAAGCCAAGGACACCCCCCCACCCCGCAACAAGGCGCTGGACGAAGACAGAGGGAAGGGAAATTCCAGGGAGGGAGAAAAGGAAGAGTCTTCAGGGCAGGGAAACTGGGGGTGCCAGGGTGGCATCCCCAAGGGTCACTGTCCCACCCAGCCCGCCTTTGCTCCATTCCTGCCTTGGCTGAGCCCAGAAGGGACCCCCAGTCTGGAGCACCTGGGGGAAGGAGCCGTGTCCCATGAGCCCAGCCCAAGGGCAGCAGCACGGAGAGATGCTCTGGGCCGCGATGGCTGCTGACCCACTGTGTGCAGCGTGCATGCTCTGCGTTACTCCTCATCCTCCACGGCAGCCCTGGGAAGGGTCCTGCTGTGGACTGAACTGTGCTCTCCAAACAGATATATTGAGGTCCCAACCTGCCACAGCTGCGAATGTGGCCTCATTTGGAAATAAGGTTTTTTACAGATGTGATCAAGTTAAGATGAGGTCATTGAGGTGGCCCTGATCCAATAGGCCTGGTGTCCTTATAAGAAAAGGAGACAGAGCCACGGGGAGAAGACGGCCACATGACAACGGAGGCTGAGATTGGGATGATGTGACCACAAGCCAAGGATCGCCTGCAGCCCCCAGGAGCCAGGAGGGAGCCTTGGAACAGACTCTCCCTTGATGCCTCTGGAAGGAGCCAGCCCTGCCTCACCTTGATCTGGGACTTCTGGCCTCCAGACTGCGAGAAAATACATTTCTGCTGTCTAAGCCTCCCAGTTTGCGGTGGTTTGTTATGGCAGCCCCGGGACACTGATATAGGTTCCCATTGTTAATCTCACTTTAAGACAGAAAGTGAAGCTCAGAAAGGTTAAGAAGCACTTTCTATTAGTTATTTATTATATATATATATATATATATATATTTTTTTTTTTTTTTTAATATATAGTGTGTATGTGTCAGTATAGCACAGGGAACTCTACTCAATACTCTGTAATACTCTGGCCTATATAGGAAAAGAATCTTAAAAAAGGGGATATATGTATTTGTATAACAGGTTCACTTTGCTGCACACCTGAAACTAACACAATATTGTAAGTCAATTATACCCCAATAAAAAAAAATTTTTTACGTGCTTTCTAGAATTCACAGCTCTGTAGGCAGCAGAGTCATCCAAGCTCTGCCAGCACTATTTCACCGGCCCTCTGCTCATCTTCGTCTGGAGAGAAAGCCCCATGTGAGTATCCTGGGGCTGCCCTAACATAGTACCACAGACTTGGTGGCTTAAAACAACAGAAATCTACTCTTTCATAGTCTGGAGTCCAGAAGCCCAAGGTCAAGGTGTGGGCAGGGCTGTGCTCTCTCTGGAGGCTCCAGGGAGGATCCTTCCTGCCTCTTCCAGCCCCTGCTGGTCACTGGCCATCCGTGGCATCTCTTGGCTTAGAGACACGTCGCTCCAGTCACGTGGCTGTCTTCTCTCTGTGTGTCTTCACATCGTCTTCTCTCTCGGCTGGTCTGTGTCCAAATTTCCCCTTTTTGTAAGGACATCAGTCATGTTGCAGCAGGGCTCCCTAAAGACCCCATGTTAACTTGATATCCTCTGCAAAGACCCTATTGCCAACTAAGGTCACATTGTGAGTTACCAGGGGTTAAGATTCCAACATAACTCCTTGGAACCCCAGTTCAATTCATAACACTTGTCTTTGGATTCAGGGCCCACTCGGGTAATCCAGGGTGATTTCGTTTTTTCAAACAGCCTTGCTGGCAGACTCGAATCTAATGGGTTTGCATGGCTGGGGCATCGGGACATTTCCAAGCTCTCTGGGTGATTCTAATCTCCATCCAGGGTTGAGAATCCTGGTTTATAGGGTCATTTGGGGATCCACTATCATAGCTTTTGTTTTCACAGCAACCCTGAAATGTCTGACCAAGGTCTCAGGGAAATCAGGCCTGGGGAAGACTCCCCAGTCACATGCTGGACCCAGGGCCCCAACCTCCCAAATCTGCCTATGACCTGCCCCCACCAAAGCCCACATCCACCCCCTACATGAGCAGCCCAGGTTCTCACACTCATCCTCAACTGCAAGCCACCCAGCATCAAGGGGACTGTGCCAGGCTGGCTGCCACATCTGGAGCTGCTCAGTGTGAAGGGCTCACAGGGCAGGGCGTGGATGGGGGTGAGGGCAGAGATGGGAATTCTAATACATCCACTGCTTTCTGGAATAAACCTCCTTCTCAAGGGGAAGTGAGGTGGAGGCATTAGGCAGTGTCATGAATTATGTCCCCCCAAAAGATGTACTGAAGTCCTGACACCAGCATCTGAGAACGAGCCTTCTTTGGAAAAAGGGTCTTTGAGGATGTAACCTAGTTAAGATGAGGTCCTACTGGACTAGTGTGGCCCTAAACCCAGTGACTGGTGTCCTTATAAAGGGCGGGAAATTTGGACACAGAGACACAGGGTGAGGAAGGGCACATGACAGCAGAGCAGAGCTTGGAGTGAGGCAGTTACAAGCCAAGGGAAACAAGGATGGCCATCAAATCAAAAAAGAAACTGGAGTTGGCAAGAAAGGATGATTCCTTAGAGCCTTGAGAGGGTGCAAGACCTTGCTGGCACCTTCTGCTCAGTCTTCCGGCCTCCTGGACTGTGAGAGAATCAATCTGTGTTATTTAAGCCCCCCAGTCCGTGTAATTTGTTGCGGCAGCCCCAGGACTTGGATACAAGCTGTGTTAAGGTTTGGACACAGACGCACCAGAGGCAAATTCCTGCTCTGTCACTTTCTAGCAACTTGACCTCAGACAAGCACTGTAGGGCTCTCAGAAGCCAGCTCCTGGTCCGCAGAGCGAGGACAGCCCAAGAGCCCACGTGCATGCTGTCATGGGGACGGGACAGCATGACGTCCAGATAAAGGTCCAGCCACGCCTCAGAGGCTCTGTAGTGCAATCTCTGCTATTATTTCTGACTCTTAATTATTCAGAGCCCGATTTTCCAGAGTATTGAGTTTCTATGTCCTGAGATTCTTCTTCACCTCCTTAAAAAACCACCAAAAAAGGTATCCTCCAATGGTATATGAATGTCCCAGCTGAGCCCCACATCTTGGAATCGATGGGATTATCCCAGAGCCAGAACAGGCGCTCTGGTTATCCTCCACGTGTCTGGGTCATCTCTGCTGCTCCCAGGTCACACTGGTCCATCTGCTCATCTGTCTGACTGTCCAGAAGACGGGTGTTGAAAAAGAATTTGATTTGCAGCAACATGGATGGACCTAGAGATGATCATACTAAGTGAAATAAGCCAGACAGAGAAAGACAAATATCATATGATATCACTTACATATAGAGACTAAAAAATAATAATAATAATACAAATGAACTTGTTTACAAAACAGAAATAGACACACAGACATAGAAAACAAACTTATGGTGACTAAAGGGGAAAGGGTAGGGAGGGATAAATTAGGAGTTTGAGATTAACATATACACACTACTATATATAAAATAGATAACCAACAAGGACCTACTGCATAGCACAGGGAAGTCTACTCACTATTCTGTAATAACTTATAAGGGAAAAGAATCTGAAAAAGAAGAGATAGATGTCTATGTATAACATTCACTTTGCTGTACACCTGAAACTAACACAACATTGTAAATCAACTACACTCCAATATAAAATAAAATTTTTAAAAAAGAATTTGAAACACCGAAAGGCATCCTGAGGTCACTTCCAGTGTGAGACCTGAGCACGATGTTCTCAGCACCGAAGGGCCTCTGGCATCTTCACATGGACACATCAGGTGTGGTTTAATCGGATCCAGAGACACAGACCCTGGGTGTGGGTCTTTGTCATGTGGAGGGGCAGATGCTCAGCTGCTGAGTCCTCATCATGGCTCAAGGGTCTGGAGTAACAGCACAGAAAACAGTCTGTGCAGCATCACGAGCTCCTTAAGTGAAGCTGACCAGAACACAAAGCAGTTTCTATGGACTCTGATCCGCAACCCTTGTATCTACGCACCATTTTCAAGTTAAAGTATGACAGAGCAACAAATGCAGGTATGAACTTTAAAGGGCATTCATCAGCATCTAGTTTTCCTGCATTATGTGATCGCATCCCGAGAAATATGCAAATGGACTGTATTTCCACTGCTGAGTGTCCTCATTATGCTTTCTGAGCACCGTAAATGCCACCACGGGCTTAGAGAATTCTCCCCAACATGAGCTTTCTGTAAGCACGCTACCTTTTAATTAGCACAAGGCTACGGCTCCCTCTGTGCAGTGCCTTGCCTTCGATGTGGCATTTCCAAACAATCATTGGGAGAAAAATATCCAGCACTTGGCCGAGAAGATTAAACTCCTTTACCTCTGAAGGATAGCCGGCCAGGCATGACCTGTGGACTCAGGCCGGAACGGCTGCAAATGGGCCTTGATGTAATGTTTTCCAACGGGACCTCCCTCCCTACCCCAAGCCAAGCAGCAGAGACTCACTGCTGGAATTAGTCATCTTAAAAGGACAGACTTGAATCTGACACCTCAAAGACGCTAAAGCAGGTGCAATCAAAAGAGAGTAAACAAAATTGCACACAGGTAACCCATTAAAAAGAGACACTGCAGCAGAATCTACAGGGAAGGAACACAGAGATACCTCTGGATTAATAGGTTGTGTTTGTTCACCAGGGCTGCCATAACAAAGGGACACAAATGGGGTGATTTAAACACCAGAAATTCATTGTCTCTCTGTTCCGGAGGCTGGAAGTACAGAATCAAGGTGTCAGCAGGGAGCAGCCTGCTACGCTCCTTCTAAAGTTGCTAGGGAGCTGTCCCAGGCCTCTCTCCTAGCTTCTGGTAATTTCCTGGCTTGTGACAGCATCATCCCAATCCTTACTTTGCCCTGTGTGTGTGTGCGTGTGTCTGTGTGTCTGTTAGTCTGTCTGTTTGTGTCCAAAATTTCCCCTACTGATAAGGACACCAGTCATTATGGCTCATCCTTCTCCAGTATGACCTCCCTGTTTCCAGATAAGATTGAAAGCAAGCAGAACCCTGCGGCGTCCCCTGTTTCTTGTTTGTAGAAAAGCTTTAACCACTGAGGCTTTCTCCGAGTTCTAAAGAACAAATTTAATCCGAGAAGTGAGAAAATATGGAAAGAAAGGAAAACAGTCAAGCAAGACAAAATAATAATGGTTTAGCCACTCAACAAAGTCAAGGACTTTTAGTTTCTCCTCAAGGGCTATAGATCATATTCTGAGCCGTGTCCTCTGAGCTGCTTTGCAGATACTGAAACCCCCACTGGGTAGAAGAAGTTAACTGTATGCTGACCACCAGCACATAGACCTCAGACCTGTTGGAACCAGAAGGTGGATGACGTTGATTTCTGATTACCTCACCACCAATCAATCAGAAGAAGGCCCAGGAGCTGATCATGTACCCCGAGATCCTCTCCCTCACCCTGCCTTTAAAAACCTTTCCCTGAAAGCCACAGAGGAGGAATTTGTGTGTTTTGAGCTTGAGCTGCTCGTTCTCCTTGCTTGGCCCCATGATGGGTGCCTTGCAATAAGCGCTGCACTTTTCTTCACCACACCTGGTGTCAGTAGATTGGCTTTGCATGACACTGGGTGAACAGACCCAAGCTCAGTTCAGTAACAATGTCACATCTGTGGTCCTGGGGGTTAGGCCTTCAACAAACCAATTTGGGAAGGACACGATTCAACCTATAACACAGGTGGAGGAGTTGTTTTCAATCTCACCCCAGGCTCTACACAATCCATTAGGAGAAAGCCCTTTGTCTCCCCACATTCCAAGTGATATGCATGGAGTTAAGGAAAATCAAATAAGCTATTGGCTTGAATTAATGAATCAATCAAACTCCCCAGGAATACATTTCAAGAATGAGTACGTATTTGAGTTGTCAATCAGTCAGACTGATGTCAGGGCGGGATGGGGTGAGGCAGGAAGCACCTCACTGTCTAGAGGCCTTCTTTCCAAGGGGTGAGTATGTGCAGGGCTGCCACCTGCTCAGACCAGAGAAAAGCATCTCCTTAAATTCTGCCCCCAGGCTGCCTCATTTGCTTTGCCTGGTCCTTATCCCACTGCTAGTAGTTACAGGACTAGGAGCTGGTTCAGCTTTTTCTAAGACCTGCATCGAATCCCAACTCGAATCTCCATCAAAATAAACAAACTAAACCTATGATTCAGCTCTGGAAGATGGTTCACCCACCTTTGCAATATGAAATATAAAAATATAATTGTTAATGTGGAAGACCCAATAAAGGCACTTGACTATTGTGGAAATATTTCATTTCTTTCTAATTTGTTGTAAGCCACCCTCAGCAAAGCGATCACAAAGCTTTTCTTCTGCCTTATACAGGCTTGGATTTAAATCCAGCCCTCAAAAGACCCGAGGCAAAGAAGAAAACTACAGAGGAGTGAGCAAAAGTTACTTTCTATGTATAATTGGAGAAAATTGAATGGGTCTTGTTCGGCGAGCCCTTTATTAAAAAATTTTCCCTAGAAACTTCTTGCAAACAAGTTTGAGAGAGAGCCGACTTCTAAGTGCTTGGGATGCCTGTGTCCCTGGGGGGTAGGGGGCGGCTTAACTTGGCAAATAAAAATGTTTACAGGACCGGGTTTTTTCCCCCTTTGGTTTTATATGAAGCAACAATACTGATTTAGGGAACAAACACTAAATCTTCCTTTAGTTCCCTGCAACTCTCCTCCTTAATCACGGGGAGAAAACAAGACGGAGAGCCTTGCATTGCCATAACTGAGAATATTCGATGGAAGATTTGTGGCTCAGATGCAGTATCTGCAGTCAGCCTAAAAGGCAACTTAGCTGTGTTTATAGACGTGCATGGCGGGGCTGCTCCGAGGCAATTACAGTGTGGCCAGGAAGTTCATGGAAAGCTACCGCCTCCAAAAGGGTCAGGCAGATATCCACTTGGGAACGCACCCAGGCCACCCCAACCTCAGTGGGATCTTGCCTTAAAAATAGTCAGTGTGACACCAAAATCCACAGGAAGGGCTGTGTGATAACAGAACAGGTTCCCTAAAGATCTTCCTGCAGCAGGACCCAATTCAGGAGACTTCAGAGCCCAAGCTGTCCCTCTGATGCTGAACAGAGAAGGGAGGGTGAGGCTCAGAAGAGGGCGGGGGCCTGATGAGGCCCCAGGACCAGAGGAACAGCTCAACCAGGACAGCCTGCAGTCACCTCAGCTGGCCTGGCTGGCCGGAGGCTATACACTGCAGGAGTAAAAAGATGTGCATGGTCGTGCTCCCCAGGAGGAGTTTTCAGCTCAGCAGGGAAAAGTCACGTGTGCAATTACCTGCAGTAAAGGCAGCACCACGGTGTTCAAAAATGCCACGGTAAACATGGCATTTGTGATGGGCTTCAGAAGAAGGTGAGACTTTCAAAGGGCTCTTCAGACCAGACGGACAGCCAGAGGAAGGCCAAGAGGTCTGGGGACACAAAACCAAGGTCTGCAGAAGGTGGATCATTCACTCTGTGAAGAGAAAATCGAAATGAGGCCAGTATTGCTAAGCGAGCACTTCCAAATGCAGCCACTAAGGAAGGGGCTCAGCAGGGATGGAGTCTGACTTGTTGACCTGATGCAGTCATCCAGAACATCCGCCAGAAACTCGTGACAGTTTATCTACCTGTCAGACCCACACCCTGAGACAGTGCATGATTCCTTGAGGACAAATGTTTTCTGACTGGCATCAGTCATACCTTTTTGTCTTCATAAACCTCTGACTCTTTCTCTTCCTTGGAATGCTCTTTTGGGTTACTTGACTCTGTATCTCCCGAATTGCAATTCTTAAGACTCCCGTAAATTCTTTTCTTCTTTGCACCCCTCTGCATTATTTTCTTGGTTGACACCTCATTCAGTTAGTATTTATTGGGCAACAACTACAGCCCTGGGAATATAGAGATTAAAATGCCCAGGCCCCTGAATTCCAGCACTTGGTAGCCTGTCCGCTGACAGAGACAGTAAACAGTCATTATAACACTCCATGACTCTGGTGTCTAAGACAAGGCCTGATGGTCCGTGGGGCTCCATAAACATTTGTAGAATGAATGGTAACCCCATAATGAGGCCTCTGAGGACCCTGCAGGTATACAGGAGATCTCCACTAAGACAGAATGTCCTATGTCTAAAGAGACAACGAGCTCTGTGAATTCAAAGTGGGGAGGGGTTATCGTGGGGTTGGTGGGGGTCAGCCAGCCTCCATGAAGGTCACCAGGACCTTGGGGAAGGGTAGAACTGGGAGAGATGGAGATGGAGATGGATAAGAGGGCTGACAGAAGCAAGGGGTCTGAAACCAGAAAAGCTGTGATGTGTTTAAGACCATAACAGATCGTTGGGTGAGGCCAAGACACATGCAAGGTTCATGGGGGCTGAAGTTGGGAAGGAGCTTTTATTTCCACCTGCAGGAAGCCGAGAGCCACTGAAAGTGCCCTCCAGCTGTTGGTGTTGGGATCAGAATGGACTGGGCATGAACATGAGGAGATATTCTGGGGTGATGGATATAGTTTATATTTTGATAGGGGTGTGGGTTCAATGGATGTTTGCATTTGTCAGAAGTTGCTGAATGGTACTAGGCTTTGTGCATTTCACTGTATGTAAGCTTTACCTTAAAATATAAAAGAAACATAATAAAATTTAAGTGCCCTATAACTAAGATCAGAAAAGAGTCAACATACATTCATGATTCTCAACTGAGGGCAATTTTGCCCCCTCCTCCCCTGGGGTCATTTGGTGATATCTGGAGACTTTATTGGTCGCCATAACTGGACAAGGGGCAGGGAAGGGGGATGTTGCTGGAACCTGGTGAGTAGCGGCCGGAAATCTGTTAAGCAACCTGCAATGAACAGCCACCCTCTGATGTGAGACCTAAAGTTTCATGTTTGGCCTTGACGACTCCGAGCCTCACAGGGCTCCCCAGGCCTCACCTCGATGCCCTTGCTCTTGCCTGGTATGCCCCCCACCCAGCAGGAAAGTATCCCACCTGCCAGACCAACTGCACCTGCCTGTTCCTCAAACTCTGCCAGCTGTGAAATCATTCAAAACTAACCAATCCCAGGCTCCCCTGGTGGCGCAGTGGTTGAGAGTCCACCTGCCGATGCAGGGGACACGGGTTCGTGCCCCAGTCTGGGAAGATCCCACATGCCGCGGAGCAGCTGGGCCCGTGAGCCATGGCCGCTGAGCCTGCGCGTCCGGAGCCTGTGCTCCGCAGCGGGAGAGGCCACAACAGTGAGAGGCCCGCGTACCACAAAAAAAAAATAAAATAAAAATAACCAATCCCATCCTCCCCCAGGAACAGAGGTTACCTACCCTCTCATCATCACTGTGAAACCCCTGCCAGTTCACCCTGCTCCCAATTTGGGGGTGGGGGGAGTCTTCCTCTCCCAGGCTGTGGGTGTGACTAATAAACTGATATTGAGCTTATCTGTCAGGTTGGGTGTTGTGAGTTCAGCCATCCTATACCATTTAGGGCAGGGGTCCCTCCTCTACCAGGGGTGATCAGGAGGTGATCAGAACATCCTCTCCCCAGCTGCAAAGAGGTATCCAGCACAAAGTGCCCACTGTGGACAGTGCCAGGTACATCATGAGCGGTCAGAGGGCTCCTTGGCTTAAAATCTCCCTCCCAGCTGTGTTCTCAGGACCTGACACCTTATCACTAGAGAATCATTTTATCTGGGCTCTTCTTGCCCAGGTCCCTTAAAAATATTTAAGACTCTGGGAAGTAGAAAATGTTAAACAGAAAATTTTCTTTGCTGAGAATGGTCAGTAGCCCCAGGGAGTCTGAGCGCACACTGGTAAGGTATCATCAGAAAGGCGAGGCCGTGATGGCAGCAAAGCCTGGGACCCCCTCTGCTCACCTTCCCGGGTCCAGGCCATGGGCTGCAGAAGGATCTTTCAGCTGGTGAAAGACTTGCATCATTGCACTAACTGGTCAGATGGGTGTTTTTGTTACCAAGTCCAAGAGCATACTGCTCGCCACACAACACACCAATAAATCGAGAGAAAGTTGTTGGGGAAGGAATAGCAACCTTATTCAGAAAGCAAGCAGACTGAGAGATGGTGGACTAGTGTCCCAAAGCCACCTGAGTTAGAATTCAGGCTTGTTTTATACTAAAAGGGGAAGGGGGTGTGGCTGCTTGTTGCAAACTTCTTGGTGCCAGAATCCTTTGTTCTTGCAGCTGTCCATGTAGGTCAAGTCACAATGTTCCTGTAAATCTCCAACAAGACAACTGTCTCTTCTGCAACTTTTTACCTCTCTATGAATGCAAAGGTGTTTTACCTTTAAAGGTCAGAGCCTTGAGAATGGACTATCCTGTATATTTCAAGCTACAGGCAACATTCTTTAGCAAAAGGTGCAGAGCCTGCGTGACTCAGCACAGGCAGCAGAGCACAAGGGTTAGAGCTAAAGGAATAGATCTGATAGGGAGTCAGGTTTGTTCTTCTCTGTTACATTTTCTCTGTGCTGCTGGGGCTGAAAGATAGAAGTGCAAAGGCTGCAGGATAGGAAGGGTGTGCACTGAGGCCAGCCTCTCCTGACAGCTTCACGAGCATAGCCTCCTGGGGCTCCTGGGCTGCCTGCAGAGAAGCCAATCACTCTGTCCCAGGAGCCGTCCCTCCAGCCAGTCTCTGTCATGTTGCCTCGTTGGTTTCCTTCGTGGCACCACCTCCACCTGTACTGACGCATGTGCCTGTCGTCTGCCTCCTCCATGAGAACGGCCCCTCCCCCAGGACAGGGGCCTCACCTGCTGGGAACTGGCTCAGTGTCTGAAGGAGATGCCTGGCTGACCCCACCCTGAAATCTCCAAGGCAGCCCCTTGTCTGAATTCATGGTGTGAAGCTTCTCCTCATTTCCACGTAACACAGAGGTTATGGAAGATTAGAAAGTAGGGATGCTTCCTGAAGGAGAGGAGGCCCAGCTGACTACTTGAGGACCAGGTTAGGTCCTCAGTGTCCTCCAGCCTCCTAGTGTCTGCCTTTGGGAGACCCCTCCCCTTGAGTGGGGTGGGGGACCCATGCCCACCTGGCCAGGGATTGTGGGCTGCCTCTAGGACCTGAAGGTGGCCACCAGCCTCCAGCCAGCAAGAAGCCAAGCCTTCAATCCTGCGGCCACCAGGAAATGACTTCTGTCAATGACCGAGGAGCTTGGGTGCAGATTCCTCCCCAGTTGATCCTTCAGGTGAAGACACAGCCCAGCCAACATTGTGATGGCCGTCTTACAGGAGACCCCATGCAGAGGACCCAGCTAAGCCATGCCTGAGCCCCTGACCCACAGAAACTGTGAGATAACACATGGATGTGTCATTTTAAGCCATTAACTGTGTGGCAGTCTGTTATATTGCAATGACAACTAATACAAAACCCCACAGATATGAAACACTAAGGCCACAGCTGGCCATGGGCCTGGGTGGGAGGGCCAGTGCACCAGCTGTGAATGACACATAAAGTCCCCTAAGCAGGACCAGTGTTGTGTTAGCAAACAAGGAACCACAGCTCCAGAAAATAGGCCCTGAGGGTGGCTCTTCAAATTCCCTCTCTTTCCCTTGTTCCACAACACCTACTAGCAATGAAGTTGTCCTGGAGATACAGTGATGAATGAGGCAGATATGACCCTTACTGGGGTTGCAATCCAGGGTCCTTCTTTAAGTGACTCAAGTGGCCAGCATCCCTCACATTCCAAGGCTAAACTTCATCCAGGTCTGACACCTGCTTTTTATAATGTTGTGTAGACAGATGTAGGTGGTGAGGCTGAACTATGCTCAGTACATATTTGTTAGATGGAGAAGGAGGGGCTCACAGACTTCCTGTCTATGGGTTGGCTTCTGTTTTTGCTTCAATAACACCTGCTCTCTAGGGCCCCCTCTTTCACCACCATCTTCTGCTCCCCTCCGTCGCTCCTCTACCACCAAAAGTTAGTGGAAGGGAAGAGAGACAGGGAGGAAAAGGCAGAAACAGCCACAGCACTGGCGGGGTTCCTGCTGACGTTCCCATGTGAAATTTCTCTGAGAAGTGGTGAGTTCTCCATTTTAAAAAGTGCTTTCTGATTATCTGTAATATCCCAGAGATTTCTTTGGAATATTAGGTCAAGGCTACTCTGCAGTTTCTTATAAATCCACCGATTAGGGGAATATACCCAAGATCTGGGATGTGATGATGATTTATGATTTACTGATAGATGGGACCACAGACAACCTCAAGGATGGAGGAGAAAAACACGTAGATTTTTTAACAGTGAAAGGCAAGTACATTTCTGCAGGAGAACAAGGGCACCAAGTAGAGAGAAAAGAAGTTTTGAGAAGCAAGAGAGACAGGTGCTGTCACAGCAGTAAAAAAAAAAAAAAAAAAAAAAAAAAGCCTAGGTGCCCAAGATGCCTTCAGAAGTCTCCTCCTGGTGCATCAGGAGAGGCAGGCAGACTGGCTGATGCTGACACAGAAGGAGAAAAAGACGTTTTGCAGATGGGAGGGGCTTGAGAGCATCCCTAAGCCTGCATCCACAACCCTCCCATAGACTGATGACCTGACCAAGGGGTCCGGTAACAGTGGAGATAAACATCTATCAAAACCATTGAATTTGAGCATGAGCCAACCATTCTCCTTGCTTGGCCCTGCAATAAACCTTTCTCTGCTAAATATATATATATATATATATATATATATATATATATATATATAACACACACACACACATATATATATATATACACACACACACACATTTGGAAAAAGTGGTAAAAAAATATCCATCAAGTGGACAGGGTCCCACGTGGCCTCTCCAGGTAGTGTCCCCAACAGAAACCCTCCTGAGCATATTCCCCAAAGGGATGTGTCCTCTCAGTGACTCTGGACTGTGAGCTCCTTCCTAGGAAGCCAGGTCAGACACGCTTCTTCTAAGATCATTTAGCTCCACACAGACCTGGGCCTTCAAGGTATGTGAGGCTGCTTCTGTCTGATGTTGACATCAGTGCTTGCAGGGGAACGGGGAAAGGGTCAAGCCCCTCAAACCAGTGATGGTGGAGGGAAAGTTCCCCAGAAACTTCCTCTCAAACCCTCCAGAGCAGAGAGCTCTTTCCTCCAAGACACCAGTGCCGTGCCAAGGAGCCTTCACCTGCTTCAAGACCGTCCCCTGCAGTCCTGACGCCTGTTGAGGTTGTTTAAAGGAGAAGTTACAAATAGAAACAATTTGGGCCTCTTGACGCCCATGAAATGATTGGTACTTTCTACAATTATTTATGGGAAACTCGGAGATCATTTGTGGACTATTTTCTTGGCTGATCGTCACGTGAAATGAGAGTTTTGCAACTTTTTTTTTTCTTCTCTCTCTCTGTCTCTTTCTTTTTTCTTTTCCTTTCATTCATTCGCTTCTTTGGGATAGTGGGCACTAAAAGTGATGAGTCATGAAAGTTTCCAAATGGGAAGAACTTGTCTTCTTTATGGTTTGGAATAAAATGAAGGATGATGGGTGGAGAACAGCTTTGTGACACTCACGGTGCTGACGGGTGGGTCTCACTTCACGTGCTCTGCCCTTCACTCCGTCAACCACAGCCTCGGCCTCTCAGGGTCCCCCTCCCCATGCAGGAGTCTTTGACCTGTGTCACTTGACCCATGTGCATGATTTTAGTCTACGGACCCTTTCACCCCCAGGCTGTTATTCACGAAGGGTCTTCATGAGAAGAGTGGGCTTTCCAGCAACTGAGGTATGCACTTTGGCTCCTGTCAACCAACCCCAGCCCAGAGCACCTGGTGCCAAACACACACCAGAGAGGACCTGATCCACAAACAGAAGGACCACGAGGCTGGATAAGGGAGAGGGCTGGGTGGGAAGAGGGGCCATGCCAGGGCTCCAAGCTCTATTCTGAACACCCTGAAAGTAAGAGCATCTCCCTTGAGCTGAGATCTGGGAAAGGTGGGGGTGATGGTCATCAAGCATGTTCCACCCGAGAGTTAGGTTCCCAAACTTCTGGGCAGAGGGCTTTGTGGTGTGGCAGGAACTGATGTCTAGCACCAAACCTGCAACCATTTAGACCACATTTCCCAGCCTCTTTTGCATCGCCAGGGGGTGAGGTGACTGAGTTCCAGCCAAAGGGATATGATCACAAACCACTGGGTTCACAAAAACCTGCCATGTGCAATCATCCATCTGTCAAAGCAGGTTTTTGGGTGAAAAATGGGACTCTCGTAAACCAGGGGAATGAAAGTGTTTAAAGAGTTACTCATGAATGAGGAAGGCAGAGAATGGTAAAGCTGGTCCAGCAGGAAATAGAGGAACAGGGTAATACACACAATGGAGGGATAATAGCTAGAATAAGCTAACTGGATTAGAGACAGAACCAGTCCTGTCCTGGAGGGATACCATGCTGCTGGACAAGAACCTACCACTGATCTGAACTTCACAATGCCTAGGCTTTCAATCAACAGAAAATAGCAAGTTAAATAAAAGTACAAACAAAACAAGGATGTCTGCTCTCACCACTTCTATTCAACATTGTACTAAAGGTTCTAGCCATGGTGATTAGGCATGAAAAAATAATAAAAGTCATCCAAATTGGAAAGGAAGAAGTAAAACTATATATATTTGCAGATGACATGATTTTACACACTGAAAAATCCTAAGAAATACATGGCTGCACACACACACAAATAAACTACAGATCTTCCTAAACTTATGATGGGGTTACAACCTGGTAAACCCATTGTAAGTTGAAAATATCACAAGTCAAAAATTCATTTAATACACTTAACCTAACAACATCGTAGCTTAGCCTTGCATACCTTAAATGTGCTCAGAACACTTGCATTAGCCTCCTGTTGCACAGAATCATGTAACACAATCCCTATTTTATAATAAAATCTTGAATATCTCATGTAATTTATTGAATACTGTACTTAAAGTGAAAACAGAATGATTGAGCACAGAATAATGGTTTATCCTCATGATCTCAGGGCTGAGTGGGAGCTGTGGTCCTCTGCCTCTGCCTGGCATCACAAGAGTATGGTACCACATATCACTAACCTGGGAAAAGATCAAAATTCAAGACTTGAAGTACAATTTTTACTGAACTTGTATCACTTTTGCACCATCTTAAAGTGGAAAAATCAGAAGTTGAACCATCATAAGTTGGGAACCATAGAACAAGTTCAACAAGATGGCAAGATTAAAAAAAATACAAAAAAATCAATTGTATTTCTATACACTAGTGATGAACAATCCAAAAATGAAATTAAGAAATCAGTGTTATTTAGAGTAGCATCAAAAAGAATAAAATTTAAAAAAAAAAGAATAAAATACTTGGGAATAAATTTAACAAAGAAGCACAAACTTGTGCACTGAAAACTGTAAAACACTATTGAAAGAAATTAAAGAAATATTTAAGTGAAAGACATCCCAAGTTCGTGGATCAGAAAACTTAATATTGTTAAAATAGCAATAATCCCCAAATTGACCTACAGATTCAGTGAAGTCCCTATCAAAATCCCAGCTGCATTTTTGTTTTTTTGCATAAAGCGACAAGCTGATCCTAAAATTCATATGGAAATACAAGGAAATCAGAATAACCAAAAAAATCTTGAAAAAGAAGAAAAAGGTTGGAGGACAGACACTTCCCAATTTCAAAACTTCCTACAAAGTTACCTTAATCAAGACAGTGTGGCACTGGCATAAGGATAGACATACAGATCAATAGAATAGAATCCACAGTGTAGAAATAATCCTTTACATTTATGGTCAATTGATTTCAATAAGGGTGCCAACACCGTTCAATGGGGAAAGGATCATTTTTTCAACAAACAATGCTGGGACAATTGGATATCCACATGCACAATAAATAAAATTTGACCCCTACCTCACATCAGATACAAAAATTAACTTAAATGGATCAAAGACCTAAATGTAAGAACCAAAACAATAAATCTCATAACTTGGGTTAGGCAATGATTTCTTAGATACAACACCGAAAGCACAGGTGACAAAAGAGAAAGCTAGGTAAATTGGATTTCATCAAAATTTTAAACGTTTGTATTTCAAAGAACACTGTCAAGAAGGTTAAAAAACAAACCAAAGAATGGAGGGAAATATTTGCAAATGCTGTATCTGATAAGGGACTTTTATCCAGGATACGTAAAGAATACTTACAACTCAACAATGAAAAGATACCAATTAGAAAAAAAGGCAAAGGCTTTGAACAGATATATCTCTGAAGAAGATACACAAATGGCCAATTAGCACAGGACAAGATGGTCAACACCATTAGCCATTCATGGAAATGCAAATCAAAGCCACTTCACACCCACACACAGGTACCCGACAAAGGTTGTGGGTTCAGGGGACAGCCTTCAAATCCCTATTATTTGGTCACCCCAGTGAAAGGTAATGGGGCAGGGGATGGGTCACAGGGGGGTGGGTCAGTAGGCCTTCAACCAACAGAAAATAGCAAGTTAAATAAAAGTACAAACAAAACAAAGATGTCTGCTCTCACCACTTCTATTCAACATTGTACTAGAGGCTTAGCACTAATGGTGACCATCATCGTCTGTGGACTCTAAAGGAAGTGTGGATGATTCCCTGTGGCTGCCTCTCTGCTCCTGAGGGTGGGCAGCAGGCATTTCAAGACACAGCTCTGGATGTGATCAGGAGTCTCTTTCTGCCACATGCTCCCTGCTTGACCTTGGCAAGTCCTGTCCCTCCTGGGGCTGAGACCAATTATCTGTGAAAGACAGTCTTGGACGAGGTGACCCAGGGCCCCCTCCACCTCAAACACCATCATCCTGCATTTGCTGTGGCTCTTGGGGACTCAAACCATCACTTGCAGCCTGCAAAGTGGTCATCCCTAAGTCCCCGACGGCAAGGCACAGCTAATTAAAGGCTGGCGGTGTCAAGACACTTTGCAAACCATAGCCACACATGGGTTATTTTTGAGAGATTCCATCTCTCGTGATTCACAAGAGCTTCCTGCCAGAATGTCAGGACAGTAGCAAAACCACATACCCCAAAGCCCCGGAGCCAGACAAGGCCTCCCTGCTTGGTCCTGGGGCCACACTCTGGAGCGTGCGGGCTTCCGGAGCAGGCGGTGATGGACTGCCGCAGCCCGGCCCTGGGAAACAAGCCATCACCTAACTTTTCGTACTCAGAGACTCATCTATACGTCCATTACCCCTCGAGCCAAAAACGCTTCCTGGCCAAGAAATTTTTGATACTGACTTCATCACCCCGCCGAGAGCTGTCAGATGTGGTTTCCAGCATCTGGGAGAAAGCGCAAGGTGACTGAGGCCGGGCGCCCCCAGCTGACTGGCCATGTGACGAATGCTCCCAACTGAGGTTTCAATCCCTGAGAATGAAAAGATCAAAGCCATTTTTGCGTCATCCCGGCGCACAGAAAAGAGGCTTTTTATCAGCCGCCTCCACCTACGTGAGTTCATTTATACTGTGCAGGTGTCCCGTGGAGAACCCAGGGGAAGGAAGGATGCCGGCTGGGTGACTCGAGTCTGAGTGGGGCTGAGTCACCTGCTCAGTTTGTCAGCGGGATGACTTCTCTGACTGGGCTCGTTTGCCACCTCCAGGAAGATCACACTCCATTTCAGATGACATCTTTTATTATCTCGCTTTCCTGTGCTCCACTGTTCCACCAGGATACCTGAAGTTAATATCTCATCCGGTATGAGACCACAGACTCCAGAGGGGCCCCGGACTCTCCAGGTGGGGAGGACCGTGATCGAAGGAAAAGGAAGGGTAGTTTCTTATGGATGTCAAGGTCTGGAACCCTCAGTGGGTAACACTTTTAGAGCATCACCCTCCTGCTCAGCTGAATTCAAGCAACTGTTGAGTGCCCAGGCCCTGGCACATGCACGGAGGCAGTTAAACCCACTCAACTCCGAAAGGACGCAAAGTGAGGGAATTAGGTCTATGTTAGCGGCCACAGGAAAGGAATCTGCTCATCACATGGCTGGGATCTGTACTCTGGGTGCCACAGCTTGGCAAATGCCTCTAACAAGAGCCGTGCACCCTGGCAGGGGGACCACTCTGTCCCAAACCACAGAGGGGAAATTTTCTGGAGGCAGGCTCATCAGAGGAGGAGGAGGCAGATGTGGGAGACCTTTGTTTCCCTCCCCTGACATTTCTGGGGCTCAGTCATTTAGAGGCAGAAACAGCAGGGTCAAAGGAAGGTGCAGGTCCTGCCCGTAATAAATGCATTCCCAACGTGTGCCGGGAGTATAATCAAATCATCTGATTTGATTTTCACAGCAGCCCCGAGAAGCAGGTCTCCTGCCCCTCTTCTAGAAGCAAGGCAGCTGGGTCTCAGAGAAGTGAGGTACCAGCCACAGTCACACAGCAGAGACGTGACAGGGCAGGAGCCAACTTGGATGGGATTCTAGCACAAACTTCCATTCATGTGGTCGGCAAACTGTCACCAGTCACTTCCTGTGGCCACACCGGGACAGGCACTAGACATTCAGCTGGTGTGCTCATCACTCCCGGGGTAGTGAGTGCAGGGGTTTGACACACGCTAGGCTGCAGGGGACCCAGAGGGGTTGAGGGAGCCCCGCCCTCCCTCACAGAGGTGCAGCCTCGCAGGGAAGACAAGACAGAGGCCATGAGGTCAGGGGAGTGTTCCCAGCACCTGATCCCATCTCAGAATGAAGGAAGGCTGCCCGGAGGAAGTGGTGTTTCCACTGAGACAGCCGCCCGGGAGTTGACCAGGAAAAAGGATGGAAAGAGGGGAAGGCGGGGTGCTCCCCCCAGGCTGGGGACCAGTGTGGGGAATGGCCAAGAAGTGAGAGCATCATCGTCCATCAGAGAGTGACAAGAGGTGCTGCCTGGGGCAGAATAGACAGGAGTGCGGATGGGGCTCAGAGGTCAAGGGCATCGGAATGCCCACGGGAGGCACTGGGGAGCTGGCGGGTTCTTACATTGTGGGGGGAGGAGGGGGAGGTGATTAGATTTGGGTGCTCCGGCCATTTCTGTCAGTGGCACCACCACCCCGCAGCCGCCAAGAGCCCAGAAGCCCCTCTGGCCCTCCCCCTGCTGACCTCTACCGCATCTGTCCATCAGCCCCTCAGGGGCCATAAAGGGCAGTGACCCTGGAGCCAGCCTGCCCCGGCTGGAATTCCGGCCTTGCATGGTTTACATGGACAAATGTTCAAGCCTCTTTGGGCCTCAGTTTGCTTATCTGTAAAATGAGGATAACAGGACCTATCTCTTAGATGGGTGTCCAGCACGTAATCAGAACCTCGGGGAAGTGAGGAGTATAGACGATCCCCGTGTTACCCCATCCAGCCGCTCCTCACCACCCACACGGCTGCGCCATCCAAGTCGCCCCAGGATGCTCTGGACGCCAGGTCGTGTTTCTACAGTCCTTCCCTGCAGATGGCTCTTCTCCCAAATAAACAGGAGAACGAGTCTGATCAGACCCACAGAGCCTTCCGGTCATGTGTGAATTCTGAATAAACTATAAACTCTTCCTCCTGGCTTCCTGGCCTCAGACACCCAATTGTCCGTCCTCCATCTCAACTCCTGCCCCTCCCAGGATCCTGCTTTGTTCCCAGTTCAGGGCCTTTTCTCTTTCTGTCTCAGCTGCCTGGGGAACTACCCCCCCATTCCCAGGGAGGACTTTCCTGACACCCTGAAGCCCCTCTCCGCCCCCACTAGCACTCCTCTCAGCCTTCATCCTGCCTTATTTTCCCCGGAGACAAGCCACCGCTCAGCACTATATGTTGTGTTGATTTGCCAGCATGTCAATCCCCCCCATGCAGGGGAACTCAGAGGCTACTTCTCAGCCTTGTTATGCCGCATCCCCAGCTTTGAGCTGCATCTAGAGCACAGAGAGCCTCTAAAGAGCTTCACCTGAAATAACCTCAGGAGGAGATGGTGGCAGTGATGTGGGCAGAGGGGTGATGAGGACCTGGATGCAGGTGGAGAGGGAGGTGGGGCCGGCCGGGCGTGGGGACTGGTGGGAAATGAGGGATGAGGGGAAGAGAGAGATTCCCAGGCTCCTGGGTAGAGCCACTGCACAGAGGCCACTTGTTGTGGTTGAAATGTGTCCTCAGAAAGATAGGTTGGGGCTTCCCTGGTGGCGCAGTGGTTGAGAGTCCGCCTGCCGATTCAGGGGACACGGGTTCGTGCCCCGGTCCGGGAAGATCCCACATGCTGCGGAGTGGCTGGGCCCTTGAGCCATGACCATTGAGCCTGCACGTCCGGAGCCTGTGCTCCGCAATGGGAGAGGCCACAACAGTGAGAGGCCCGCATACCGCAAAAAAAAAAAAGAAAGATAGGTTGGATCCCCTGTACCTGTGGATGGGACCTTATTTGTAAATAGGGTCCTTGCAGCTGTGATCAAATGAAGATGAGGTCATACTTGATGTGGGAGGGGGGGAGTTTAATCCAATAGGACTGAGGTCCTTATAAGAAGTAAAAATAGAATTACATAGAGAGGGACTTCCCTGGCAGTCCAGTGGTTAAGACCCCATGTTGCTAATGCAGGGGGCATGAGTCTGATCCCCCATTGGGGGACTAAGATCCCACATGCTGCATGGTGCAGCCAAAAAAAAAAAAAAAGGAAGAATTATACGGAGAAGGGTTTGTGGCCACAGGGACAGAGGCTGATGTGTCTACAAGCCATCACCACCAGATGCTGGAAGAGACAAGAAGGGAGCCTCCCCTAGAGCCTCTGAAGGGAGCATGGCCATGTTGACCGCTTGACCTTGGACTTCGGGCCTCCAGAACCAGGAGTGAATAGATTTCTGTTGACTAAGCCCCCAGTTTGTGGTGTTCTGTTTTGCCAGCCCCAGGACATGAACACGGACCACCCTTCACTGAGACCAGAAAAGAAAGGGGTGAAGATGGTTTGTCGGGTGAGAGGAGGAGGGAAGAGAGAGGATGCAGCCTTGGCTGAGTTTTGGCCACATCGCGTTTGGGGAGCAGGAAGCATCCCATGGAGCGCTAAGAAGGCTGCTGACCACAGGGATTGGGGCTCAGGCTGGGCGGTCAGAGGAGAAACTGGGTCCAAGAGATCAGCTCATCCTGAAGCTCTTCAGCCAGGAAAGCCCACAGCACAGGGACCAAGCACAGAGGCAGCCCACTTGGCCATCAGTGTGAGTCTCCAGAAGCTCTTAAGTGAGTGAGAATGATATACTAGCCCCCTACAGGGTTGTTGTTGCGTTCACCTGTGTACGTGCTTAGCCTGGAACCTCATACAATAAGAGCCCCATAAATACTATTTATCATTGTCATTGTCATGATCATAAATTCCCAAACCAAGATGCCCCAAGATCAAAGTGATGTGTGATATAATATAGGCAACAGCTCCCTTTTGGAAATTCACAATGCAAACATGCATGTGAAAGGCTCTGAGAATTCCCGCACTGAAGAAACTCACTGGAACCCAGAGGGTCCCAAACAAGTGACATCAGTTCAGCCTTTATCTGAGCCTTGGATGTGCCTGTTGTGACTCTCTAAGAAGGGGGGCCACAGAGAGGTTAGGCAGCTTGCCCCAGGTCACACAGCTTGCAAGTCTTACTGGTATGGGATGCCAGGCTAGCTTAGCCCAACTTTTTGCTGCCATTCTGGATGATAGAGTCTTGTATAGAATAAGCTCCATCTGGGATGGATCCAATTGCTGCTATTAGTTGGGCAGAGGAGAGGGACGCAGAGGGAGGCATATAATCCCATTTCCCTTGACAAGTGACAAAGAGGTGACTCCATGTCCAGGACAATGTAGATGTTATTTTTGGTTGAGGGGGACACTTGCTACTAAGGCATCACTCTTGTGTTTGCATGTGTCACATGCTACCCAATGCTTCTTAGCTCTTAAGCTAAAATGTGTGTGCTCTCACTTTGTTGCCACATTCATTCACCTAGTCCCTGAACATTCACTGAGCCCCTCCCACCTGCCAGGACCCATGCCAGGTGGAGACTGAGCAGGACCCTGTGGGGCTCCTGGACACAGAAGCCTTTCTTTGGCCCCCATTTCTTATTTGTAGGGAATAGGCTCCAGCCTCCATGACCTTCCCTGAGCTTCAAAGGGCAGCTTCAAACTGTTGCTAATCAGGGAAAGGAGGGGATGCAGAGACAAGGGAGAAGCAGTGAAGAAACAATAGTGCAGCCTTGGGGCAGGGTCCTGGTTCTGCCTCAAGGGATGCACATAACAATATCTTTGAGCTCTTTATAGAATTAAAACCCCCAACAAATGGAAGATGTTAACTACTTGATGAAGCATTCTTCATTCCAGAGAGAAGGTCACAGTTTGATAGCCTTGAGAACCACAGAAACTCATCAGGAGACCACCTGAGGCCAGATTAAAGGGAAGCAGGCCCTGCGTACACTCTGATCCTTATCAGTAACCCCATCCTTGAACCATTGCTATAAAACTCCTCACCAAATCCCTCCGGTTGGGACACACAGTTTTTCAGAGCACAAACCCGCTGTGTCCCCCTTTGTCTGGCAAAGCAATAAAGCTGTTCTCCTGTGCTTCACCCAAAACTCTATCTCCAACATATGATTTGGCACTGGTACACAGAGGCCGAGTTTTTAGCATCAGGTGGAGATTGAGGTGCAAGGAGGCTTAGATGTAATGCTGTTTCATGAGCAGTGTCTTCAAGGCCATTGAGGCCCCTGCTTCAAAGTCATGACTGAGTGACTTCCTAAGGGTTGCGTGGAAGGGAGAAGAGGTGGAACCCAGTGTTACAGCTGGGGCAATCAGGGAAGCCTTGCAGGAGGTGGTGCCATGCGAGCTGTACCTCACACATGAGCAGGAATGATGAGTGAAGGTGGGGAGGGAGCTCCAGGTAAACAGAGGATCACAGGAAAAGCCCAGCAGCCCGAGGGAGCCAGGCCCACCAAGAGGAGTGTGTCATGGGTGGACTCCAGGGAAGGGGGCTGCCCTGCATGGGGGTGGGGGTGGAAGGAGTGAAGAAATGAGACTAGTGAAACAGGTCTGAGCCAGGCTGAATTTCCTGCCAAAATCTGGGCCTCCAGGTGGAGGTGGCACAATGCCAAGGGGCTCCCAGATGCCCTCAGGCCAAGAAAGCCTCCTTTTACAAGGTAAGAAATATCTAGCGTCTGCAAGTATGGGCTTTGGGGTCAGAACAGACAGGAGCTCTGTGTCCTGAGGCAAGTTACTTCACCTCTCTGTAAAATGGGCAACACAGCACCCACCACCTGGGGCTATTGTTGGGATTTAAAAAGATAATGCATGTGGAATGTCTCATGTCCTGCACTGGTGCAGGCAGTGGTCGTTAGGAAGAAACACAGAGACTGGAAGGGAGATACAGCCACAGAGACAAGTCACTTCATCATTCAGTTATTCACAACCATCATTTATTCACTGAGTGAGGGCCATGTGCCAGGCACGGTGACAGGTAGGAAAAACAGGGACTCCTCCCACCACAGAGCTCACAGCCCAGGATAGAGGAAGAGGCTAACCCAGCACTCACGCGGAGGTCAGGGAGGAAGAAATCCTTATCTCTACCCACCTCAGTTTCGTTGCCTAAGGCCCTGAAAATTAGATGGACAAAAGACAGATTAATAAGAGAAAAACAAACGAGTTTATTAAAACATGCACCGTGCAGCACTCGGAGATGAGTAACTCAAAGGGGTGGTTAGAACTCGGGCTTACATAACATTTAACAAGAGAACAATAGATTTCTAGACAAGTGACAAGACAAAGGAACTAGTCTTTGAGTTTCTAAGGCAGCAAATGGTGAGAGGGCAAATACATGGGGGACCTAGTGGGAGACAAGGGCCAGTGAGTAAGTTTTGTGGTGTAGATCCCTCTGGGCTGATCAGGGCCCAGAGTTGCCTCCAGTGATTAGCTTCTGTCCTTCCTGGCTTGGGGGAGGGGGACATGTTCACGAACGTATAGCCTGCTTCTAGGCAGAGAGCGGAGGGCAGAGAGCTTTTCTTGTATCTGCTTCTCCCTAGTTTTCTTCAACTCAAAATAATCAAGGTGACCTATTTTGAGGACGCCCATTCCGCGACCTTCACCAACACCTGGTAAAGGTTGAATTCCACCATCCAGGTGAGACACACAGACGGCCTGCATCCACCACGGCAACAGGAGTGGAGCTGGAAAGAGGAGGTGGGCTGGGAGCCATTGGGAGGGGCCTGGATGGAACCGATGGAGACATGGGGAAGGGAGTGCATATGGGCAACGGCTGAGTGATGACCTGGGTGTGGGGATGGGGCAGCATAATGCATAGGTTCAGAGAGATGAGCTAAGCTTTGGGCAGGTTGAGTTCAGGGGCTGCAGGCCCTCAGGTGAGTGACGTATAGGAAGACAGCAGCATTTGATAAAGAATAGAAACCCTCCCACCTGTCCAGCCCTGTACCAGCCCATCCGTGTGTGGGAATGTGAGCGTGGATGAAACAGGATACTTCATATGTAGCACTTACGAATGCTGACTTGCTGTCTGCGTTTATTTCTCCGTGGAGGCTAAGGGCCCGAGAGTACGTGATGCAATTCCATTTCCCATGCAGCACCCGGCCATGTTTCCCGACCTTTCCCAGGGGCATCATCGCCTACCAGCTCAGCCAAGTAGAAAAGTTTGCCAAGAGGTCTAAAAGCCTCCATTTCTGGCTTCAGCTTGGAAACTTCCAGTAGATGAGCAGAGACAGGAGACAGGAAGGAGGGGCCAGAGGAGGGGGCGGTCGGGAGAGACTGAGAGGTCCCCTTTGCCTCCTTGAGCTGCTCTCCACTTTGAAAAGTGAAAGAACGGCTCCCAAAATGCAAATTCCTGCTCTGGAAGAGGAGAAGCCAAGAAGGCTTTACCCGTGGGCTAACTGATGCCTGGAAAAAAAACCAGCAATTTGCCTCAAATCCAAGATTCCTGGCTCCAAATCCAGGCTGTCACCACTGCAGATCATCAGAGTTTTGGGGACTAAAAGGCAGAAATTCTTGGGCCTCACTGTCATCAGCACCCCTGCCCTGAATCAAGCCCTCTGCCATACGCTGTGTTTTCAGGGAGGCCACCACGGTCCCCACCCTGGCTGTCAGTGCCCTGACCCCTACAGCTCCCCATTGGCAAATGATTAAAAACTGGGCCAAATTATCACTGGTATGATGTGCATCAAGAAAACAAATTAAGTCTAACATTTGTACGGTGACAGCTGACCTTTGCATGGTTAAAATGAATGGCTGTGAAATGAGTCAGATTAGAAGATGTTTAACTCGGGCTTCCCTGGTGGCGCAGTGGTTAAGAATTTGCCTGCCAATGCAGGGGACACGGGTTCAAGCCCTGGTCTGGGAAGATCCCACATGCCACGGAGCAACTAAGTCCGTGCGCCACAACTACTGAGCCTGCGCTCTAGAGCCCGTGAGCCACAAATACTGAAGCCCACGTGCCTAGAGTCCGTGCTCTGCCACAAGAGAAGCCACCGCGATGAGAAGGCCGCGCACCGCAATGAAGAGTAGCCCCCGCTCACCGCAACTAGAGAAAGCCCGTGCGCAGCAACGAAGACCCAACCCAGCCATAAATAAATAAATAAATAAAAATTAAAAAAAAAAAAAAAGATGTTTAACTGAATGGAGGGAACAATCCCCGAAACCTGGACAAGTTTCTGGAGAAACCAGTTCTGGCAAACCTGAAGGAGAGACACCAATCACACGCACAGCCTATTTGCCACCTGCTGGCCTGAAGAGGCGCTGCTGGCCTGGAAGAAGGTTGAGGGCATAGGCTTCCTGACCAGCAGAAACAGGATAACCTCTCGGTGGTCATTGAACAGACACACACCCCCTCAGCCCCAAAGCACCAGCCTTCTCTCCCACCTACTTACGTGGAATGCGAGGGGCGAGGCCCTTGGCTTGGTCCTCCTGAGATGGTCCCTTAATTATGCGGGACAGTCTCAGAGCTCCAGGGACAGAAGCAGCCCTTGGCGCTCCCCCCGCAGCAAAGATGGAGAGAGTGATGTCCCCTGGCGTCCGTGCAGCTATCCTGCTCCCCAGCAGCTCAGAGAACTTTGTAGACAAACGTCTTCATCTTCACCAAGCCACCCGCTTCGCAGGGTCTTTCAGCTGGAACGTGGGCTTAAAAAGACGGAAAAACATATTTGGGACCCCTTCCAAGAAGCTGCTCCTGATGCTCTGGTGCTTGGAGCCGCGGGCAGATCTGCTCTTGAGACAGATACACAGAAAGTGACTCCATGCCGTGCACTCCGGGAACATCTGCTGGGGACACGGGGAAAGCTGCTGGCAGCCAGGGGCCCTGAGGATAGGAGGGTTCTTATAATGGCATCTCCTTTGCTGTGTTGCTTGGCCATTCAGAGGCTGACCTTTGCTTGTGAAATTAACCTTTATCAAAGGTTTTGACCCTTTATCGAAAGCTCGGAGACTTCCAGCTTTGTTTTGTTTTGTGTTTTTACACGTGAGTACAGTTTGCAATGTGTGCCTTCCTGTCCTCTCTAAGCTCACTCAGTGGCCAGGATGACAAACATTTTAGTCTTAGGGTGTCATGGTGGCTCCAGAACTAAGAAATGATAACTGGACTTGTTGAACCTGTCTGTCCCCTGGATCCCAAAGCACCTTGCCACCTGCTATTCTTATAGGAGGCAGCATGCCGAGCAGCGGGTCTCATCTGGGGGAGGAGCCATGGCCAGGTAGGGTGCTCTCTGCAGACAACAAGACAGCAACACATGTAACCTCATCACATGGACCAGGAACAATCTGGCTAATTACTGCCAAAGGGGGTATATTATATATATTTATACTTATATTTATATTATATATATAATTAAATTTTTAAGAAAAAATTATGACACAAAACCAAAGCCTAAGGAAATCCTATCTGTGACCTTAATGATTTCTGTAATTTGAAGAAAGATGGCCACATTTGAGTTTCTCTAACCAATCTGATTTCTGCCAAAGCTTTGACTATTATTGTCCACTTTTGATAGAATGAGTTTAAAAGTGTGATATGAGCTTTCCTGCCTTATTCATCTCGGTGGTGTGTGGCCTGAGAACAATGGTGCTAGAAAGGATGGTCACCTGGCTGGGCACACAACTGATAGTGGCCTGTAAAAGCACAGCATCTGGGACTCTCTATTCTTCTTCCTCTCTACTCACCCACACCCTTCCCAGGACACCAAGTCCAGCCTGCTCTGGAAGCCTCCCCTAACCAGCCCAGGTAGACACTCTGTTTACACTGACAGCCACTGTCTCACATGTGGGTGCTGTGTCATCACCCCAGCTGATCCTCACTCCCGTTGATTCGTGTTTAATTTGTCCCTGCATGCCCTGGGACTGGCACAAGTGGACCTCAGTGAACACTGAATGAATGAATGAGTCAAAAAGTCCTCAAGGATGTTGTATATTTCTTTTGCTCTCTCTGGGGGATGCAGCCCTGAGCTGGGAAGGTGTGACCCTCCGAGATCCCATAGAATATGTTTCTACCTCTAGCAAGCTCTTCTCACATGGCTACTTGTCCTGGAGAGGGTGGATAAACATCTGCTTCTTCAGGAGAACCTGTGTTCCTTGGCCGAAAAGACTGTGTCTAAGTAATAATTTATTTTTCTCTCCATAACACACCACTCAGATAGCAGGTGGTCCAATCATTTTAAGTGAACAGGGTATAGCAACAGAGATATCTTTGTTCTCCAACTGCAGTGAGGTTAACTTGACACTCATGGGAAGCAGAGGGCACAGTTCTAGTTCTACGTGCAAAGGCAGTGGGAGGTGGCTGGTATTGAGTGTAAGGTGCCAAAAAGGACCTTCTCTTCAGTAGTATTTCCCCATTTTCCTTCTCCAAAAGCCTTCCTCACTTCCTGTATTCATAGAAGTTCCTTGTTAATACAGATAATGATGATGATCATGATGGTGATGATGATGGTGATGATGGTGATGACAATGATGATGGTGGTGGTGATAGTGATGATGATGATGGTGATGATAACAGTGATGATGGTGATGATGATGACAGTGATGATGGTGGTGATAGTGATGATGACAATGATGATGGTGATGGTGGTGATGACAATGATGATGGTGATGGTGGTGGTGACAGTGATGACAATGTAGATGGTGATGATGACAGTGATGGCGGTGATGATGATGGTGATGATGATGACAGTGATGATGGTGGTGACAGTGATGATGACAATGATGATGGTGATGATGATGATGCTGATGGTGGTGGTGATAGTGGTGATGATTATGATAGTGATGATGTTGATGATGATGATGGTGATGATGAAGAGGATGATGATGGTGATGGTGATAGTGATGATGATGGTGATGATGACAGTGATGGTGGTGGTGATGATGATGATGATGATGATGTTGATGGTGGTGGTGGTGATAGCGATGATGATGGTGATGATGACAGTGATGGTTGTGGCGAGATGATGATGATGATAGTGATGATGGTGATGATGAAGAGGATGATGATGGTGATGGTGGTGGTGATAGGGATGATGATGATGATGGTGATGATGAAGAGGATGATGGCTAAAACCTGTTGAGTACTTACTATGAATACAAAGTGTGATCTTGCATCTGCCAACTTCCTTATCCACCCAGCAGCCCCAGGAAGTAAGGGCTTGTTAAAGGATGAATTGTACCCCCCCTCCAAAAGGTATATTGATGCTCTAACCTCCAGTACCTGTGAATGTGACCTTGTTTGGAAACAGGGTCTTTGCAGATGTAACCAGTTAAAGATGAAGTCATTGGGTGGCCCTAATCCAACATAACTGGCATCCTTATAAGAAGAGGAGAGAGACACACAAAGATGGCTACATGACCACAGAGGAAGAGATCGAAATGGAGCTATCACAAGCCAAGGAATACCCAAGGGCCCCAGAAGCTGGAAGAGGCAAGGAAGGATCCTCCCTTGGAAGCTCTGAGTGAGCACAGCCCTGCTGACACCTTGATTTCTAACATTCCACCTCCAGAACTGTGAGAGAACAAATTTCTGTTGGTTTAAGCCTGTAGAGCTTGGTTACAACAGCCACAGGAAACTAATACAAGGCTGCTATCATCTCAGTCTCTTTTTTGTTGTTGTTGTTGTTTATTTTTCGCTGCTTTGGGTCTTCGCTGCTGCACACTGGCTTTCTCTAGTTGCGGCAAGCAGGGACTACTCTTTGTTGCAGTGTGCGGGCTTCTCATTGCGGTGGCTTCTCTTGTTGCAGAGCATGGGCTCTAGGCACGTGGGTTTCAGTAGTTGTGGCACACGGGCTCAGTAGTTGTGGCTCGAGGGCTCTAGGTGCTCAGGCTTCAGTAGTTGTGGTGCACGGGCTTAGCTGTTCCGCGGCATGTGGGATCTTCCTGAACCAGGGCTTGAACCCACGTCCCCTGCATTGGCAGGCGGATTCTTAACCACCGTGTCACCAGGGAAGTCCCTCATCTCAGTCTTATTGATGAAGAAACTTAGGCTCAGAGATGTTATGCAAATTGCCCAAGGTCATGGAGCTTATAGGTTAAAGCATAAATGCAGAAATACACTGAGAAGGAGCAGGGTGGGCACCTACCACTCCATGGATTGTCTGTCATACTTTTGGGTTTCCAAATTTTGTCCTAGGTGGGTGGAAACGATTCTGAAATAAATGATGCACTTCCCTGCTTCCCTACCCCAAGAAAATAATTGGGCCTTTTTTCAAATGAGTAAAATTCTCTGTGAACATATATGCACTGGTTTGGTTATAGAAAGTGCAGTCTGGAGGCTGCTGTTAAATCATTTCTGTTTCCCTCTGTGGTGTCAGGCTGACACCCATCATGTCTCACAGTGTCTGCCACTAACAGGCTTTTTGATGATTCACTCAGTTCTATGACAAACCAAAAGCCAGCTTGCAGGGATTTGGGGTAATTATGTGTTTAAAAAATTCATTATAGTAAGAAAAATGATAACAGCTAAGACTTATATGACATCGACTATTGCACTTTACATTCATTAACTCATTTGATCCAAACACCAGCCCTAGTGGACAGGTGCCGTTGTCATCAGCAATATCATCATCATCACCTGCATCCTCACCATCCTCACCATCATCACCATCACCACCATCATCATCATCAGTATCATCACCATCATCACCACCACCATCATCATCAGTATCATCACCGTCATCACCACCACCATCATCATCACCATCATCATCACCTGCATCCTCACCATCATCACCACTTTCATCACCACCACCACCATCATCATCATCATCATCACCATCATCATTACCACTTTCATCACCACCACCATCATCATCATCAGTATCATCACCGTCATCACCACTACCATCATCATCATCAGTATCATCACCGTCATCACCACCACCACCATCATCATCAACATCATCATCATCACCATCATCATCACCACTTTCATCACTACCACCATCATCATCATCAACATCATCACCATCATCATCATCATCTGCATCCTCACCACCATCACCATCACCACCACTATTATCAATATCATCACCCCCACAATCACCAACATCATCATCATCATTGTTGTCAGCATCCCCATATTACTTATGAGTAATCCAAGGTCCAGAGAGGTGGAGTGATTTGGTCAGGGAGGCAGTTATGGGCTGAACTGTGCCCCCCCTCATTCTTATGTTGAAGTCCTAACTCCAAGTGCTTCAGAATGTAACTGTCTATGGAGATGGGGTCTTTAAGGAGGTAATTAAGGTTAAACAAAGTCATTGGGGTGGGCCTTAATCCAACCTGACTGGTGTCCTTATAAGAAAAGGAAAGGAAATTTGGGCCTGCAAAGAGAGACCAAGAATGCATGTATGCAGAGTGAAGACCATGTGGGGACACAGGGAGAAGACAGCCATCTACATGCCAAGGAGATAGGTCTCCAGAGAAACCAACCCTGTTGACCCCTTGATCATGGCCATCCAGCCTCCAGCACTGTGAGATAATAAATGTCTGTCATTTAAGCCACCCAGTCTGTAGTATTTTGTTATGGCAGTCTCAGGAAACAAATACAAGGACCCAGCCAGCCAGGGGCAAAAAACAAAATGATACCTGGGAAGGGTAACAGAGAAGCCTCTTTCACTCCTGAACTGTAGTGTAGGAAGAAAGGGCTTCCACAACAGAGGAGCTGGCCAACCACGCATGTGGCCTGGGAGGAATGGACCAATCTGGCCAACTGGCCGAGGCCCAGGGAGATAACGCAGCGCCCACCTCAAGTGCTCACTCAGCCACCTCCCTGCCAGGCTTCCCTGTCATCTGCGGGCACTGCCTCAGTAACCTCTGAACACTGCATGATAAATAGCCTTGCTCAGGGCTTGACGTCACTGACCTAACGGTTCTGGAAAGTGATTTGTCCACATCCAAACAGCCATAACAGCGGGGCTGGGATCCAGACCCAGAGGCCTCTAAGTCTCCCGACCCAAGGAAACGAGCAAGGGCAGCCCGCACAGCAACAACCCAGCAGATCTACTGGGAGGTCAGAATAAGGGGCTCGTGCACTGAGAGAAGAGGGCAGGAGTCGCTACTACCCAGCTCTGCACTGTCTCCTCACCCCTGCAGGGCCCCAAGGCCCCAGCTAGAGTTGTCCCCCAGTTCCTAGTTCCCTGTGCACTTCCCAGCATGAGTGTCAGTGACTCGGGGAGTGATGGGGGGATGGTGCCCGCCTTCCACCAGACACCTCACAGAGGGGGCCGAGTCCCCGGGAGGATTCCAAGGGGAGACTTCCCAGACTCAGTGTTGATGCAGGCCATCAGCTTTCAGAAGGAGCTCTTGGCCATGCATAATTCAACCAAAATTCCAGGTAAAGACAGGCTTCTGTTGACTCTTCCTTACCCTGGTGCTAATCTGTCTTTAAGTGTATTAAAGATAAAACACGGACACCCGCAGGAACTTGGAGGGTTTGTGAAGTTCTGCCCCCCTCTAAGGGGCTGGCAGGCTGTGGGGTTCCGGGAGACATCTTCCATCCGTCTGAGATCTCGCCTGGAGAAGGCGAGGCAGGGAAGGAAGAGCGCATCCTTTGTCAGGAACATGGATGTAACCAAGATAACAGCTGGGAAGACCTCGCAATCACGGTGAGAAAAGGGGAGCACGTGGGGTCTGTTCCCATGACATCTGGAAGGTTGTTTGTTCTTTTTTCCAACGAAATGTAGTGACAGAATGAGTCTGGGTTTCATCTTAGGCACAAACTTTCAGAAAATGTCTAGACTCAGGAAGTGTAGCTATATTAATGCATGTTCTAGAGAAGTAGAGGGCGCTGGTGGGAGAAGCCCTGGGCCTCGGGTGGTGGGGGGATCTTCAAGCTGGGTGGGCAGCACTTGCAGTGCCCTGAGCCCACCTCCATCCACAGCTGCCTCTGGGAGGCCTGGTGGAGTCAGGTGCCCTCTGGGATGCACCAGGACACAGAGGATGCAGAGGATGTGTAGGATGCGTGAGGCCGGAGCTTGGAGGCCATCTGGGTGGGGCCGGGACCTGAGGGAGCCACAGGTTCAAAAGCTGGTTTGTCCTTGGAACTGGCTGGACAGCAGCATCTCAGGGACTCAGGGTCAGGGAGGTGGCTCTGCAGGGGTCCCAGACAGGCCCAGGGTGTGCAGACACGGTTCAGGGGTGGGGAGAGGAAGAGGAGTGCAAAGGGGCGTCCCAGGTGCAGTCACTGAGGCATGAAGGAACGCCCCGTGTTTGCAGGACCAAGCTCTGGAGAGGCCAGAGCTAAGGGAGGTGGGCCTGTGTGGGCAGGGGTGGGGCTATGTGGGGCGGGGCCTGTAGTGGTGGGCGGGGCTTTGTGGGTGGGGCCTGGTGGGGCAGGGTCTTCGTGGGGTAGGGCCATGTAGGGGTAGATTCTGCAGGGGCACGGTTGTGGGGGTGGGGCCTGGTGGGCAGGGCCTGAAGGGGGCGGGGTCTGCAGGGCAGGCCCAGAAGCAGGTGGTGCAGGATCTTCCAGTCACGCTGGGGGTCCGGACTAGTTCCTGCAAACGCTGGGAGTCACTGAAGGGAGTTATGCACGGACGTGACATAATAAAATGTGTACTTTTGAAAGCTCCCTATGGCTTCAGTGTAAAGGATTATGGGAGAGGATGGGGGATCTAGGAGATTATGACAAGTGAGCGCATTTGGAACCTTTGGAGACACAGAGTCCCCAGTGCTTGGGCAGAGGAATGCTGAATCCAGAAGGCCCCAGAGGGAAACTTAAGCCCTGGACGGATGGGTAATCCCCTGAGCTGGGAGCCCTGGGGAGGGGCGAGTGAGCAGAAAAAAAATCCATCCAGCGTGGACAAGTCACCTCCGAGGTTTCTGCAGATCCCCAAGCAGAGGTGACTGGCTGGTAGGTACATGGTTTCCACACGTCAGCAGTTGGCAGAGAAAGTCGTTGGCAGGAGGCAGTTCAGGTGGGAGGAGAAGGCGTGTGGGTTGAAATCTGTGTGGCAGGCGTCTCTTGGTTCTGTGATGCTTCTAAGAACAGCGGGCAGATAGAGGCAGAGCTCAGATTCTCTGCTGCTGCTGTCAGCCTTCTTAGACGCACTAGGAAGGGTGGAGGGTGAGGAGGGATGGGTACGGGAGGTGCAAAAGCCCTGGAGAGAAGCCAGGAGACACCAGGCGAGGCTGCAGGAAGCCGAAGGCTGTCAGGACCCCAAAAGGCATTAATTCTCCTGCAGAAATAAGTGACAGCCCTTCATGTTTTTCCGTTCTCTGTAGAAACTTCGGAGTGTGTCTGCACACCCCACACACGCACATCCTCTGCCTGTCTGAAGATGACGAGGGAAAAAAATCTAGAGACTGTCATACAGAGTGAAGTAAGTCAGAAAGAGAAAAACAAATATCGTATATTAACGCATATATGTGGAACCTAGAAAAATGGTACAGGTGAACCGGTTTGCAGGGCAGAAATAGAGACACAGATGGAGATAACAAACGTATGGAAGGGGGGAAAGTGGCGGGGGTGTGTGTGATGAGTTGGGAGATTGGGATTGACATGTATACACTAATATGTATAAAATGGATAACTAATAAGATCCTGCTCTATAAAAAAAAATAAAATTCAAAAAAAATCATGCAAATGGAAAGAAAAGCGACAGTTTTGTGTCCCTCTTGCTTCAAGAAAAGTGATGGAGGAGCCCTTGCTCAGTGGCCCAGCACTCCCCCGTTCCACGCACAGCATGTCCAGACACCACCCCTGGTGCCACGGGAGGTCCTCTGGTTTCATTTGCTTTTATGTGTGAAGCCTTTTCTTTGCAGTTTAGCAGTCACCTGGACCCAGAGCAAGGAGTGGGATAGGATCCCCGAGAGGAGGTGACCCTGCAGGCTGCCTGGGTGCCCACAATTCCAAGCCTGTCCTGTGAGTTAAGGGGCCAGGTCTCTAGGCTGCCTTTGGAGGGGGTGACATTTTCAGCCTTAAAGATCATAATGTTGCTCCAAAATGTGGCGGAAAATAAAAAGCCCAAACCTGGGTTTGTTTGTCCTGTTAGTGGGACAGTTAGTGGGAGAGCAGGGTCTGGGGACTAGATCAGAGGCTGGGCCTGGGGGCAGTGCCTGGAGCCCAGGCCAAAGTCAGCACCTGGAGAGCAGCCCTAACAGGGCAGTCTCGAACGAGGGGCCTCGCCTCCGCTGTGATTCCCTCCCGCTCCATCGGCTCCCAGCGTGATGCCCCTGATGTTGGACAGAAAGTGAAAAGTCAGCTGCCCTCCTACCACGCTCCAGACGATGGGTCAGCCAGCTTCTACCTGGACAGTCGGCGACAGAGACCTCACCTCCCAAAGCAGTTGTTCATTTTCGATAGTTCTTAGAGTTAGAAGATTCATCCTCTGATGAGTTGAAGACAGGACGAAAGTTATTAGTCATCAGTATCAATTCTGAGGCGTGTGGGGTAATCCCCCTCCTACACTGCCTGGTTGTAGGGTAGTTATGCCCACTTGATAGATGAGAAGATTGAGGCTGAGAGATAACTGTGGCACATGACCTTGTCCCCAACACAGAGCAGAAGGCTTTCGGCACATCATCACCTTTAAAACTCACAGCTCAGTGTCATCATCCCCATTTTACAGATGAGGAAGTTGAGCCTTGAGGGGCAACCCAGGAGCACAGCCCCCTCAGCACACAGGTTAGATTCCGAAGCAGATCAGCAAGCTCTGGGGATGCATTATGGGCAGTCTAGACATTCCCAGCCCCAGGGTTAACCCCGTCCCTCTTCCAACTGGTCAAGCATAGGGATGGCCAGCATGTTCGTCTGCCTCTGCTCTTTGCTGGGCTAATGTCCTGGGACCACTCCCCTCCCGTTTCAGTGGCAGGATCTGGGGCTCAAGGGCTTTGGGGGAGGGGGGGTGGGGGAGAAAGAGAGAGACAGTGATGGGAGAGGAAGGAGGACAGTGATGCCTGAATTGCCTGATCCTCACCGGGATCCTCCAGAAGCTGGGAGGCAGCTCACGCGTCCAGAACTGAGAGGCAGTACTGATGTAGAAATGCTTTCTTCTTCAACGCACCGTTTCTCTAAGCAGCCCCTGCTTAGACTCCTCGGAGCTGCCTGGAGAGACCCAGGCAGTCAGACGGCAGCTCCATCCTCAGAAGACAGAACCGAGCTAAAGAGCCAAACTCTGCTGTCGGAGTGAAGTTTACTGTCATTAAGCGTTATCTCGAGTATACCTGAAAGATAAGATGTGTACGTATGTGAGTGTATATGTATGTGTGTATATATATATATATATATATGAATATATAATTGAGGGCCCACTTTGCAAAATACTGAGGAGAGAGAAATAGACATAAATAAAGACATACATAAGTATAGATACAGAAATAGACATTATAGACACAGATACCGATGTGGACATAGACACACACACCCTCCCTGTAGCCCACTCACCCCACAGCCCCCTGACGTGGCAGACAGAGCCACTCGGTGGTGAGGGACAAGGACCCCAGCAGCCTGGAGCCCCTCCAAGGCCCTGACCCACCTCACAGCCACAGCAACTCTCTCCAAGCTGCGTCTCACTCCATCCTGCAGACAGGGAGAGAAAGTGCAGCCTGTTCTGAGACGGCTCTGGGCAGAAACCCAGTTCCCTGGCTTGTTCCCCAGAAGTTCCTTGTCAGCCGCAAGTGAGGAAACCACCCCCCACCGTAGATCTCGGCTCCCATGGCTCACTACGGAGGCAGTGGGACCCCAGGAGCTACCCAGGTCTGGACGTAGCTGAGGTGCCCTTGGTCTGCTTTGCTCCCTCTGGGGTACCCCAGGATCCAGACACAACACTTTTAGATGAAATGAACATGTAAATACGTGACTCTGAGTAAAGCAGGTCACCCTCCATACGTGGGTGGGCCTCACCCAATCAGCTGAAGGCCTTAAAAGAAAACAACTGAAGTTCCCCCACCGTGAGAGGACTGCATATGTCAGACTCAAGACTGCAGCGTCAACTCTTCCCTGGGTCCCCTGCCCTTGGAAGCCCTCACACTCAGGTGAGCCAATTCCTTAAAATAAGTCTCTCTCTGTTTCGCTCTCTCTGTCTCTGTCTCCCTCAATCTCTTCTCTCTATATAGATATAGATATAGAGATATACACCTACACATACATATACATACACACGGATACATACACATGCACATACATATGTGCATACACATATACATATACACATATACACAAGCGCATGCATACATATACATACACATACATATACACATACATACATACATATACACATGCACGTATATATAAACACACACATATATGTACACATGCACATACACATATACCTACACACATACACGTATACACATGCACATACTTATACATATACACCTACATAGAGACACCTACCTATACGCATACACATACACACACATGCATCTATATACTATACATATACATATATACACATACACATGCATACATAATATATATACACATGCATTACACATACATATACACGTACACATGCATATACACGTGCACATATATATACACATACACACATATATATACATATACCTCCCATTGGTTCTGTTTCCCTGGAGATCACTCACTGCACAGGGGCCTTCTTCTCCAGGGTGAGAAATGGGGACACTGTTTATCAGGATGCCCCCTGACCCAAGTCCCCTACCTGTCCCCACCAGAGGCTTCACATGGACCCAGCTGGCACCAGCAAGGCCACCCTGGCCCCTATGGTCACTGCCCCAAAGAACTTAAACCCAGCTGGACCCAAGGCCACGGTGCCCATCCACACCCTGCACCCCCCGACCCACGCCCGGTAGTGAAGCCCAGACTGCTGCATAGTGCCCACTACCCCACAAGGGCCCTGGCTGTGCCACCACAGATCCTTCTCTGAGGTCAATCCCAAACCCTGCCCTGCCCTGTGGGCGAGTGCACCTCTTCCCCCAGGGAAGCCAAATCCCCACCTCCCTGCCTTTGAGAAGCCCCAGGTCAGCCCAGCACTCACAGCCCATCTTTTGCCATTGTTATTGCTGTCGTTGTTACTGCTGTTACTGCCACATCTAAGTTAAAATGCCCATTACTAGACCCCGCTCCACTCCTGGGGGACACCCTTCCGCCTGGGCCAGGCATTGAGGGTCCCAATGCAGGGGCCATGAGATGACATGGGAGAGACACAAGAATGGCAAGTGGCTTCTCTGGTTACGAGCAAAGGTCCGTGGTCCTGCTGAAAGCGGCTTTCATGTCCCTGTCTGATCCCCAGGTCTCCGTGACAAGCCCCCACCCTCGTGCTGGCTTTGCCAAGGCAGGAGCTGAAGGTGACGGTCACTGAATAATATGGAGACGGTTCCCTGGAGCTCGGGAGGGGAGCCCTGTGCATGAACTGAGTGACCCTGTGGCTTCTCCACGGGGGCCTCTGGAGGCTCAGCTCAGGTCCCAGAGGAAGGAGCAGCGGCTCTCTGTGCCAGAGCAGAGAGCACTGTGCCAGGAGGTAAGACAGCATGGCATTGGAGAGAAAGACCCCAGGTGCACAGGGTGGGTGGGAGGCAGGTCCAGGGCCCGCCCTGCAGGTGTAACGTCCCCAAAACCATCTCTGGGGAGGCAGCAGTTTGTGCTGCTTTTGAAAGCCAGTCCTCTGTCTCTTAGACTTACCTGTGGCTTCTGCAGCTCCGAGGAGGGCAGGTAAGAGCCAGATGGCACTCTTGGAAGGGGTCAGCGAGAGGATGTGACCACCAGTGGACCCGAGAACCAGACGCAGCCTTGGGAGAGTCCAGCGTTGAGGCCATCCAGATGGTGTACGAGACTGAATCCCGTTAAGGCCTCTCTATAAACTTTTATGATTCGGGCAGGTGGGCAGGCACAGGGATCCACTCAGACAAGCGTTGGCAGTAAGATTCCCGCTCACTAACCTGCCTCCTGCCCATCTGCAGTGCCGGCCTCGCTCTCGGTCTCTCCCCGCCCTCCGGGTACAGGGCTGGTTTTCAAACCAACAGGCACAGAAAGAGTCAGAAGGCCAGACTCTCTGCCTACTTCTTGGTCGTGTGGGAAGGTTCCAGAATCCCTGCTGCCTTGGCACAGACCTAGCTGCACACCCAGGGAGGAGTGGTGGGTCTCCTGTTTTTTCAGTCATCACTGATGTGTGGTCCAGACCCTACATCCTCCTTGGGGCAGGGCAGAGAAGAACCCCAAGGCTCCAAGACAGGCAGCCCTGGGCTCGAGGACACAGGACAGGATGGAGCATCCTCTGCAGCCTGGAGAAAAGGACAGCTCTCCTCCCCCACCCCTGTCTTGTAGGACGGACCAGTCCAACCGCAGACGCCCAGGAAGACAGGTGGGCTGCTTATAATTAGACCAGTGAATAAGTGATATAAAGACAAGACGGTTTTCAAACAAACAAAAATGAAATCTTCCAGAGCTCACCTTCATTGTCTGACACCAAACTGCAGATGAAAACACTTGAAATGGTTTATACACATCCTCCAACAACAGGCCAGAGGGGCACTTCCTGTGCCAGGCGCTGTGGGGAGAGGACGAGGAGAGGAGAAGGGCCTCGGTCACATCCCTGTCGGAAAAGAGGTGGATGGAGGTCGGGGTCCCTGTCACTGTCTCTCGGGGCTCCGCGATCAGGAAACAAGTAGACGCCGCAGCCCAGGTCATCAGCTGCTATTTTCTGGAGGGGTTCGTATCACTGTAAGAAGCATGCATCTCGTGTAAGATGCACCATCAATACCTTCACAATTAAGTTTAAAATTCCTACCCCTGTCGTGGTGGTGATGAGGAGATGGACCAGGAATAAGCCACTTAAGAATAGGCCACGCAGAGTCCCACTTCCCAAGGCTCTCCTTTCTCCCCACTCGGAGGAGATGAGAAGGGACGTTGTCACTGGGCCTCCTTGTTGGACGGGTGTCACTGTGGGCCCTGGCAATCCTCCCAGCTCTCACCTCTCTCATCCAAGGTGTCCCAGGTCCGGGGAGAAGAAGAGAGAAGAGGCCTCTCTTGCACCAGTGAGCCTCTAGGAACTAGGCCGTGATGCGGGTTGAATTGTGTCCCCCAAAATATATACTGAGCCTTAACCCAGTCCCCGACTGGGACCTTATTTGGAAATAGGGTCGTTGCAGAGATAAAATCTAATTAAAACGGGGTCATTAAGATAGGCCTTAATCCAACACGCCTGGGGTCCTTATAAATAGGGGAAATTTGGGCAAAGAGACACACAAAGAGGGAAGGTGATAAAGGGTGAAGACCTGGGGAGAATTAAGCCATGGGACTGGAGTGATGCGGCTACAAGCCAAGGATTGCCGGCAACCACCAGCCAAGGCAAGGAGGGGTCCTCTCCTAGAGCTTTCTGAGGCAGCTCAGCCCTACCACCCACAGCTTGATTTCAGACGCCTGGCCTCCAAAGCTATGAGAGGAAAAGCTTCTGTTGTTTTAAGCCCCCCAACCTGGGTACTTTTTATGGCCCCAGGACAGTGATGTTGGCTGGAAACTTCATCGTTGGGTTCCGTCCAGGGTGTTCCAGAGGTGAGGTCCACTGGAGAGTCCACCTAAAACCATAGTGTTGATTTCCCCTTTTGTCTCACTCCTGTTTCCAGCCCCGAGCCTTTCCTTTCTCCCTGAATCATGGAGACTGAAGTTGGCATTCAGAGAGAAGACATCCCCTTTGTAAATGTGTTAACAGAAGTGGGTGAGCCCCACCTGCAACACCTCCCTTAGCTCACATCTGGTGATGCGCTCAGAGAAGCCACCTGCCTTGCCAAGGAGGCCCTGCCCCGCCCTCTTGCCCTGGGTCTCGGGCCTGCCCCCGGCTCGCCAGCTGACCCGTGGGTGCCCCCCTGCCCCCCAGCACAGCCAACCTGCACCCAGGACAGCACGTGCCAGGATGCTCCAGACTGTGAGCAAAAATCCCCCAAACTGGCTGTGAGGCTTCTAAGGAGATGTGAATGTGGGGCAAGACAGCCTGGCCGTGGGTCAAGGCCTTTATCATAGAAATTATGGAGGAAACTTCAGGCAACATGGGTTTTAAAGGAAGGAATCCGGGCCCTAAAGAGTTCAGGAGTTCACGGTACAGTTGGCTTCTGGGTGATGAAAAAGCTTTAAGCTGGAGAAAGCTGGTGGTTACGTAACATCACAAGTGTGCTAAACGCCCTGGATTGTGTGTCACACGAATTTCACTTCCATGAGAAAAAGTGAAGCCCTCCCCCTGCCGCTCCCCCCAATGACCCCCCCCCAACCCCGCGCACCCTGCCCTCTGGGGAACAGCAGCTGTGACCTCCTCAGGGGGACCCAATGTCTGCAGAACACTAGACGCCTGCTTGGTCCCAACCCCTGTGACCGCCTCCTGGCTGCCTCTGCTCAGCTGGTCCCTAAGCCCCCCTTGCCTGGTGCCTGCATGGGAGTCTCTAGGGATTTTGGAAGAAAAGGAAAGAGATCGGAGAGCATTCACTCCCTGGTCAGAGCCTGAGGCTGGAGGACCAGGGTGAGAACTGCTTATCAGCCACCACCCCTGGCCCTAAGAGAGAGCTCTCCAGGGGAAGTCACGGAGCATCTCCAAAGCCTCCCCAGGACCTCATCACTGCCCATCGTGGAGAGGGGCTAACTTCCCTCAAAAGGACAGTTGGAGCCAGGGCCTAGGTGTGGGGAGAACAGTTTGCTGAGAAGAACAGTTTTTCACTAGCATCACAGGATCCCAGCAGGGCCCTGAGGGCGGGGGCGGAGGGTGGGTTTGGGGCTCCTCTGACCTGTGGGGTCTCCCGGGGAGGGAGACTTCTCCTCTCTGCAGGCTCAGCATGGCTTTTCCTCTGCTCTCAGGCCACTGCTGCTGGTAGGGCGTTCACCTCTTTCCCTGGGAAGTATAATTATCATTTAAATTAAAAAAGGAAATTTAAAATAAAATGTCTGTTATTATGCCCTCTCCACCTTTATGGGCTGACAATTAGGCAGAAGCACGTCTGTGGTCACATACCTTCCCTAAGCCCTACAGGTCTCTGAATTAAGCCCTGTTGGATCAGCCCTTTGTGAAATACTTAATACTTCCGTGTTTGTGTAAGCTTTCACCCACACCCTGGCCTTTCCTCTGGCTCAGGTCTATGTGTGGCTTTCTGGGTGAATACACATCACACACGCAGACACACATACATCCCACACAGAGACATGCATCTCACACACGCACAAACACACAGGCACAACACACACACGACTACACCCTCATCACACACACACACACACACACACACACACCCGTGTTCTGATCCCTCTGAAGGCCACCTCCTGTCGCTGCCACGCTGTAATATTTCATGAAAAGCAAAAAAATTGCCTCTCCTTGATTATATTTCCTGATTTCTTAGAAAGCAAAATTGTAGTAATTGGTTTACATTAAGCATCATGCTATTTGAGAGAGGGAAATTAAATAGAATACCGTTAGTTCTGATTCGTAGGCAAACATAGTTTAATGAGAACAGCCACAGACGTTTGGAAATGCTTCTAAACATCTTTGCAGGCAAATTGCAGTTTACATCATTGGCTACAGTGAAAAGCTGTTTCGAGGATGGGCCTGGGAGGCTCCCGGTCCTGGGATCTTGGGACCCTCCCGCTCACCCTGTGAGGCCAGACTTCCTCATACTTTATGGGGGCACAACAGAGGTGTAGGTTCTGGAGGTCTACTCAACAAAGACCACCATCTCGTTCCTGACCAGACTGTCCTGGGATGTGGGTTGTGTGCAGCACTTAGTGCGATGGGCTCGGCCTTAAAAGCCACCCAGCCATCTGCCACCAGTGCTAGATCCCAGACTCAGGAGAGCCCTCTGCCAAGGGTCTTGCCCCTGGGGCAAAACTCAGTTTGGATCTTCATCTGGCTGCACCCCTCATGGCTATCCATCATTTGCACCCTGCACCATCCTGCTCCTTGAGGGGTGGGTCTCACATTTCCTTATCTGCATATGCCAGCCACCTCCTCTCAACTCTGTGCAAATCTGGAGCCTGGTGTGACTGAAGGAGACACACATCCTACTACACCTGTTACTGGGAGAAGTGCTTATGGGATAACAGATACCATGTCCTCAGGCTCCATCAGCACCAGACCACCGCGGGTCACAAGACCAATAGCTCTGGCAACACTGGGTGAAGGGGAAGGACAGGGGTGGGGGGCAACATGACTAGGTGATGCTCTTCCCCTGCATCCCAGGGCAGAGTTGTCACTCCCAGGTCTCACCCTGAACACATAGGTAAACTCACACCCAGTTAGGTAGAGCTCAGTCCCTGTAACCCCAGCCCGAGCTCCCTGCATGGGTTATTGACCTGACTCTCCCCAACCTGGGGCACTATGCAGAGAAGATGCTGGCTTTTTTCCTGCCAAAGGGAGATAATAGGTCTTGGTCCTGCCTCTTTCTAGCTAAGTGACCTCAGGCCAGTCCCCAGTCCTCCTTAGGAGACATGGGGTCGAATCAGATTCCCGATTCACTACTCCTTCTCCTGGAGCGATCTCTGTCTTTTAGGTTCAAGCCACATCAATAAACTTCGTACCAGGGACAGTGCTGTGCTGCCTTTGTGGGGGAGAGGTTGGTGTAGTTAAGAGAGAAGAAAAAGAAAAGCTGATGGGGGCAGCCTTTGCATGTGTGAGAAACCAGCAAGAAAGAGGAACCGTTTTTAAGAAGTTTTTTACTCTGCTATCCTTTGAAATACTTAGGTAATCCCTTTGCGTGCTCAGACTGGTATTTCTTTGAATGCAGAGGTGGCTTTAAGGTGCGACTGGTCTGGCTCAGCTTATGTGAGTTACATCAGATCAAAGTATCCACAAATACTGGTACCCCCTTCCCCTGGTCCCTGTTCTCCATCCATTCAGGGTACAACAGTGTCACTGGAGCAAACTTGGGTCCGCTCACCTGCACGCAGCAAAGCCAACCTACTGACACTGGGTTGTGGTGAGGGAAAATACAGTGTTTATTGCAAGGCACCCAATGTGGGTCCCAGCAAGGAGAGTGGGCAGCTCACGCGCAAAAGACCCAAACTCCCTAATGGCTTTCAGGGAAGGGTTTTTAAAGGCAACACTAGAGCGAGGGTCCCGAGGTGCCTGATCAGCTCGTGGACATTGTTCCAACTGGTCGGTGGTGAGGTCACCAGGAGTCAACATCATCCACCTTCCGGTTCCATCTGGTCTGGGGTCTACGTGCTGGTGGGCAGCATGTAGTTAACTTCCTCCACCTAGTGGGGCGGTGGGGTTCCAATATCTGTACAACAGCTCATAGTCATGGCTCAGAATATTATCTTTTGCCCTTGAGGAGGAACTAAAGGTCCTTGACTTTGTTTTATGATTTAACTATTATTATTTTGTCTTGCTTGACTGTTTTCCTTCGTTTCTGCATTTTCTCACTTCTCTCATTAAATTTGCTCTTTGGAACTCAGGGAAGGCCTAGGAAGATAAAGTTTTCTACAAACAAGAGGCAGGCGGAGGACATGGGAAGGAGCATAATGTGACATCAAGGGCTAAAGTCACCCCACCTTCTCCCTGCTCATTCTCCCCTTTCTTCCTTTGCATCTCTAGTACCTTCTCACCCAAAGTTCTAATTATCTCTTTGTATCTCCTGAGACACAAGAGCTTTGGAAACCCCAAACCGCCTCTCCCTCTCTCCTCCACCTTGGGCCCGACAGTCGAAACAGAAGCCTTCGGAACGATAAATCTTCTTTATTAAAGATCCTTTGTTTAAGAGCATCGGTCCCGCCTTCCGTGTCAGGATGCTGCGGACACACACAGAGGAGACGGGAGCAGACTCAGGTCACAGAGCGAAATGTCTTAAAACGGGTATTCATTTTTTTTAAATGTTAACTGAATGAAAGATATTCTCCACTTTTTTTCTTTCTTCAAGTCTTTTTCCCCCGGTAAAAGTGAATTTCTGTTTAAACCTCGAGACAGAGTCCCAGAAGGGGAACCCCAGTGACCCCTTCATCCTCTCACTCAACAGCATTCATCCAACACCTGGGACAGGTATTGGGTGTCAGGTGCTGGGCTGGGCACCGGAACCCGGGGTGACCCTTGCCCTTCCAGGAAGCTGAGTTTACACCAGACTCCAGGGGAACGGGGTCCAGGGGAACGGGGTCCAGGGGACCAGAGTCCAGGGGAGGACCCAGAGGAAGCCGGAACGACCCAAGCTGAGACACTTGTCCCACACGGGGCTGCTTTTCTGGTCATGACAGAAACAAACACCCCAAAACAAAACTCTAAAGGGAAACTTCCAGAATCCAGGGCTCATATGTTTCCCGTGGAATATATAATCTCTGCTGTAAATAGATTTATATTTTAAAAAATATGAAAGATCATGTTAGCAATAAAAATTTGGACTCCAATTTCCTCGGAGGAACAGGCTTGGAGTTTCCATTTTCCAATCAGCCCCACCCTGGTCTACCTGGGCTGAGTTCCACTTCCTCCTGTGGCCAATTAGGCCACCTGTCCCAGTGGTCCTGCTCTGGGCAAAGGTCAAAGCACCGATCACCCAGCCAGCTGGGCTTGAGACCTCACACCCTTCCCTGCACAAACATTACAGCCAAAGACTCTGGCGTTCAGCTGTCTTTCCAGACTCACAACTCTGCGGAAGACACCTACAGCTCACGTGCTTACTGTCCTACGTTATTTTCTGGCCCAAGGCTTTCCTTTTTATTCTGGTGAACCCCTCTGTGTATTTTATCGAGTGTTCACATTTCATCTGATGCTCATTTGTGTTTTAGAAGGAGGAGCTCCACGTTATCTCAGGCCACCGTCTCCCTGGAACCAGGCATTTTGTCTGTAGAATTCCGAATGTATTCACACAGCTGATGTATTTTTCCAATTATATAAAATAATGTGCTGTCATAATGGTTGGGGAATGGAAAACCCTAAAATGAAGAACAGAGGAGTCATTGGAAAGAAAGCTTTAGAAACTGAAAGCATGGCTGCTACTGGTAAGACTGTTTCGTTTGTAATGAGGACAATTAAGGAAATGGCATCAATGGGTCAGAAGCCACTAAAGACACAGTGTGACCCTCCACTGCCCTACCTAATAGTCTCCAGGTCCCAGGCATGGCGATGAGCAGATCTGCTGCTGATTACATCTGCCGAGGGAGAGAGAAAGACGAGAAGCAAAATCCTGAACCAGACCCCACCCTGGCCATTAACTGTTCAACGACTTTAAACCGGGACCAAGCAGAAAAGAAAATTTCACACGTCAAAAAATATCTCCGCAAGCTTCAGCCAAATGGTAACTTCAAATCACACCTTCCTAGTGCTCTTGGGAAAAGATCTGTAAATGTCAGGGTGAGATTTCTTACCTGGAGGACGTCTCCTGTCCTCAAAGATTGCTCCTTCCACGTGAGCAGACCAGAAACTTTGATGAACTGTGATTCTGAGTCGCAAAATTATTAGCAAGATGGTCAGCTTCCGTTGAAAGAGGAGTTTTGATTTTAATTTACCTTGTAATGAAAGCTTGTACCAGTACTGTATATAAACACAAGCAGCACAATCTTATAAAAATTTCATCTTTATCTATTTTGGGGAGAAATAGTCCTGTCTGCCTAATTGAAGCATCTGTCATTCTGACATTAAATAGTGCATCCTTGGTCCTTTTATTATATTGTGGTACATTTCTCACACGCTGTTAAATTGAAATAACGCTGCTCACTTGGAGATAAAGAGAGATAATAAGTACTTTATAATGAAGGGGAAGGAGGTTCATCTTGAATCACAGCTGAGAATTGCTTTATCTTTTTCCTGGGGTTTGCTGCCCTAAAGGAAGCTTCAGCTCATCACATCTCTCAAGGCTCCAATAAGAGAAGAATCAAATGAGAAACATGTAGACAAGCATTAGAAATGCAGCTGCCAGCAGTCAGTCTTGTGTGTGTCCTGGGAGCTGCTTTATGAGCAGCTCAGATGGGAGGGCCCTTGGCCTAGCCTCCCACGCCGCTTCCATGTTGAAAACAGAATCCCACTGACTATTTTTTAATAGTCATATATCTCTCCCCAGGGCATCCCAGTCTTTGTTTACTAATCTAGGAACACGTTTCAAAGTATTTGACTCCATTCACTCTCTATTTTGCATTTGGTTACCTGAATAAACAGTTTCCATAAAATCATAGACTTTCAGTGGTTGAAATGACTGAGTCACTTACTTGAAACATCTAACTGGGGCTTGAGTCCCTCCGTGCAGCCGTCCGACAGAGCCATCCTCCTTCCAGGACTCAAATCTTTCCAGGGTTAAGAGCTTGATTGAGGTTTACTGACTTTGAATCCTGACTCCTCTTTGTGATGCTGGGCAGGTTCCTCTCTGTGTTTCAGCTTCCTTGTCTGTGAAATAGGAATGATAAGAGCACCTAATAATAGTACTAATATTTCTTTCATTATGTACTCAGGCATCCATTCTTTCTTTAACATAAGATAGTCATAGTTGATTAAATCTCTCTGTGCCTACCAAGCCAGGTGATACATCATGAAAATCATAATAACAGTGGTGGTGATGATGATGGTGGTGATAATTATGATGATGATGGTGATGATGATGCTGATGGTGATGGTGGTGGTGATTACAACAAACCAAGGTTCACCGAGCACTTGCTAAGTGCCCAACTGCTTTAAGAGCTTTCATCCATTCATTCACTTTCATCCCCACAACAATCTTGTGAGGTAGGAATAATTATTACAAATAAGAAAACTGGAGTTTACATCTGTTAATAACTAGCCCGAGTCCACCCACCCGGCTGGTGGCCTGACTGTATTCAGACTTACGCAACGCTCCATTGATCAGCTTTGCACAGATTCAGCAATCACACCATCTGGCCCCCTCTTCCCTGAGTGCCCAAGGGCATCAGCCTGAGAGCTGACTGGGAGCCTCCTCTTGGCTTCTCAAGGAGAGGAGACCAGATCCAAGGACAGCCTGACTGCCAACGCTCTCACGCAGCACGCTGACTTACTAAACAGAACAGCAAAGCCAACGGCCATTTCCCAATCCGTGCTCTGTAGAAAAAGGTTTCTTCTGAGAAGGAAGTGCTCATGTAAAAGATGAGTTATGTTATATGGTTGATACCAAATCCTGAGTGGATGATGCCCCCTCTCGTGTACCCACAGCTATTTGAGCAAGGAAATGGGCTGACCCATCACCTGTGTGTGGAGTGAGAAGCATCAGGTCACCAGTGGGTCCTTCTGCTGAGATGTTCTGCTGTGTTGCTCCCAGCGCTTCTCTCCAAACCCACTCACTGACCCGTGAGTCAGTGGGTGGAAGTTGCAAGTCCAGAACACTCAGCTTAAGTCTTTAAATTATAGTTTCAAATGCTGAAATTATACCAACATTTCTCCTAGTCTACTCCCTGTTATGTAACAACCACCTTTATATTCTCTAAAAGGAGCCGAATGTAAATTTCCCTGAACGATGAACCATGAAAACAACATCATTGCGTCTTGGGTCTAATGGAGAATGAAAGGTGGATTTGGCTGGTTTACCCAGTAACCTGTGGGTAGCAGGGGCTTCATAAGATAAGTCACTCCACTCAGTTTTTCGGAATAATCACATTAAGTGTATGACCCTAGAGACTCTTGCGCTGGAGGTGAAGACTCTGTGAAATAGACTAATGATGACAGCTCCCACCCAGCTCCTTCCAGCAGATGGAAGCCGGGCTCAGATAATAAGCCAGGAAGTCTCAACCCCCAGAAGGCAGGATTCCACTTAAGAACTAGGTCTGCACTGTAACTTCGGAAGGTCAGGAGCCGGTGAGAGAAGTGTTCCCACCCCCATCCCTGAAAACCTCAGATGCACATGCTCTTGCACACATACAAATATGCGAGCACACGTACACGTCCACCTTCACAGCCATGGGTACACATGGGCCCTCATGTGCATATGCACACACGCTTTATTCACACACATGCGTGCACACGTGCATGGCTGTCTTGCTGTGTTTGTCTGCACCATCCTTCGGCAGCAGGAAGCTGGCGTTGCCCCATTAGAGAGCTCTGCCAGCAGCTTTATTCTCCCTTGAAGGCCTCGGGAGTCAGATCAAGTGGGAAGAACAATCTGGAAAGGGGGGGGATATTTTTCATAAAGAAACATCCATGCTGACTTCTGCCTCTGCATCCGTGCATCTCAGAAATGGAATGGGGCCATCAGGGGGGCTGTGGGGTCTCCAAGCTCCATCTCTCCCAGCAGCAAGAAGGAAATGGGAAGGGTGATGTGGGCGGAGCTGCAGGGCTACTGAGAAGGTGGTGAGGGCTGACTGCCCGTGAGAACAGCCACGAGCAACCAGGGCAAAGCAGATGCTCCTGTGGCTGCCTCCCTCCCCGAGGACAGGTGGCCCCGGTACAGCAATGCTGCAGTGGCTGCCGCCCCTGCTGCCAGCCTTGCTTACCCCGGGCCCAGATTGGAGCGAGGACGAAGGAACATTCAGAGGAAAGTGATGGAGTTTCCTTGAGAGTTTCTGGTCCCAGCTGTCTTAGTGTCCTGTGGCTGCCATAACAAATCACCACAAACCCAGTGGCTTAAAACCACACACGTTTATGGTCTCACGCTCTGGAGGTCTGATATGAGTTTTACGGGGATAAAACCAAGGTGTCACCTTTACTTTTCGGGGGCTCCAGAGAACCGGTTCCCCGGCCTTTTCCACCTCCTAACGGCGCCCACATCCCTTGGCTCGTGGCCCAGTCCTCCACCTTCAAAGGCAGTGAAAGTGGGTTGAGTCCTTCTCACAGGGCATCACTGACCTCCTCCCCTGCCCTGTGATGACATTAGACTCACCTGGATCACCCAGGCTAGTCTCCCCATCTCAAGATCCTTAATTTAATCACATCTGCAAAGTCCCTTTTGCCAAGTAAATAACATATTTACAGTTTTCAGGGATCAGGATGTAGACGTCTTTGGGAGGGCATTATTCCTTCTACCGCACTGGCCTTAAGAGTGTCTACACAGCAGGCCTGATGGAGCCGGGTGTCGAGTGGCCTGGCCGTGCAGATGGAGAGTGGGCTGGGGCAGGGAGTGGGACCCCGGAGCCTGGGCAGGGGGATGGGGACTCCACCCAGGACACCTCCTCCCCAGACTAATCCTGTCCTCCCAACTTGAACCCCAGAGGTCCCACTCACAATAAGAAACCCTACAACCATCTCTCTCCTCCTAAAAATAAATCTATAAAGAGGCAGCTGGAGGTCTTGGGGACCTCCAGGTGGCAGTGGGGGAGGGGAAGTGCTCCCTGGAAAGGATGGAGCACGACCAAGTTCAGTTCAGAAGGCACAGCCGGGGAGCCTGGGATTTGCACCACCCGTGACTCTAAGACCCCAGGGAGAACCCAGCCCAAGACCACATCTCAGCAGGGTGGCTGGGGGCTGTGAGAAGGGAACCCCTGCCCCGCACACTTCCTGCCTTGGGCCCTGCAGTGTGGCGGGCTGAGCAGGAAGCTCAGAAGGAAGGAGGCCGCCCAAGCCTTGTGGATCATCAGACAGTTCCTGCATCCTCCCTCCTGAGCCCGGGCCACGAAGAGCTGGCTCAGAACCAGAGGCCTGAGTCCCTGCCCCATCCCCAGCTCAGGCACCTCAGGAGCCAGGGTGGGGGGCAGAGAGGGGGACCCCAGAGGCCCCTCAGCTGAGGGATCTTGCTGTGCTCTGAGGGGCCCCATCTGGAGACCCAAGAGTCTGCTGGGGAGAAAGACTCCAGAGCCCACCCACTCAGGGCCTCCAGGCCACGGCTCAGACTAAGGGTCAGGGCTGCGAACAGTGGGAAAACAAGGGGAAAGGCAGCAGGGTCAGCACCTGGAAGGCTTCTGTCCAGGAGCCTAGAGTGTCCAGACGGGGGGCTGACAGTCACCATTGTGTCCCTCTTGTGGGATGGGGGCATGGGCCCCACAACCTCTGCGATCTCTTCTCAGCCCGGCCTCCAACAGGCAGCTCTGGGCTCTGGTGGGATGTATGAACGCCCCTTGGAGCCTCATGTGTCTTCCCGACAGGATGTCTATGGCTCCAGGGATGGCAGGCTGTGGGGAGAAGGGGACCTGGCTCACCTCATCCCAGCATCCAGCTAGGCAGAGTCTGTGCTTGGAGACAGGACCCGGACAGCCAGGGAGGGGTCGGGCCCCCAGCCTCACAAACGCTCCTGCAGCAGCACCTCCCCCTGATGCAAAGCCCTCTAACCCTCCCTGGGTGGGAGCCCAGGTAAGTGTATCCTTGCCCCACCTGGAGCTCCAGGTGTGCAGGGCCTGGCAGCAGGTGGGTGGGGGCCGAATGACCTCTGGCGGCTCTGATGCAGATGCAGCCCAGCCAGTCGTGGGTCACATCCTATCAGAGCGAAGATCTCCATGAAACCTTGCATGCCCTAGTGTGTAAGTCAAGTGAAGACTCCTGCCTTCCCAGCTCCCAGAAACAAACTCCTTCAATCTTCTGATTTCCATGGAGATTTGTTCCCTTCACTTGTTTCTGAGCCCAGTGCCTCTGCGAGTGTGGCAAACAGGAGAAGAACACATCTGCTTCCACTGCTGCTGGATGATCACGGGGCCCTGTGGAGGGGGTGAGGGGTTCACTCCGAGCTGGCTGTGGTGTCAGCATCACACCTGAGCGTGGAGGATGTGTGCTGAGCTACCGGTTACGACAGCCTGGGGGGCATGTGGCATTCGGGCCCAATGGCACTCAGTTCTTTCATTCTCTGCACTGGAGGGAAAACACCCAGGATCCCCGGACTTGGAAACATTCCCACTGAGAAGCTGATTGTGTAAATGGACCACAGCAGGTCCTGGCAGGAAAGTAAAACCCTGACCCACGTCCTGCAGCAACCAGCCCAGGAAGCCAGCCCCTTATACACAGTGACCAGCACAGGAAGCTGGTTGCCCTGAGTCAGACTCATAGGAAGTCAGATTATTATCTCTAGTAACAGTACAGGAGACCAAACAATAACTTCTGTAACAAGTGTCCCCCAAATGGCCAGGACTTTGTTAATAACTAACAGCTTCTCTAAGTTTTGTCTCTGCTTCCAACTCAGGACCAGCCAGAGAAAGCCAGGTGTGCCCCCAACCAATCCCATGGGGTGCCCCCATTCTTGTCAGTGCCTGCAGATGCCCCAGGCCCTTGGCCCCCATCAGGGGAAACTCAGAACACCCCCCCTTTCCACCATGAAGTTCCCCCACTCCTCCCCCAAGTCTGGCTGTTCAGTACGAAGGTGGGAGTGTGTCTCTGATGTCAGAACCCAAAACATAGCCCTGGGACCCAGCGAGCAGGAGGAGAGACGAGCTGGGTCGAAGAAACATCTATCTCAGTCAGCTCGAGCTGGGTAACAAAAATACCACAAATTGGGCAGCTTAAACAACAAACATTTAGTTCTCAGTCTGGAGGCCGGAAAGTCCAAGACAAAAGTGCTGGCAGATCCAGTGTCTGGTGAGGTCCCTCTTTCTGGTTCAAGATGGCTGTCTTCTCACTGTGTCCTCATGTGGAAGAAAGATGGAGGGGATTCTCTGGGGTCCCTTTTATAAGGGCACTAATCCTATTTATAAGGGCACCAGTCCCACATGACCTAATCACTTCCCAAAATGCTCACCTCCTAACACCATCACATTGGGGGTTAGGATTCCACCATGAATCTCAGTGTGACACAGACATTTCATCACTACACAGGGAATGATGGAGTCCAGCCTGGTCCAGCCTCAGGGAGGCTGGGCCAGGCGGCCCGGCCAGCCCCAGCCCAGGAGATCCCGTCACTCTGGGACCAGGCTGCAGGAAATGCTGGTGGGAAGGGAGCAGCCAGTCATAGGAGGACACCAGGTATAGTTAGGGCAGGGAGGGCCACGGCAGGAGCATCAGGGGAGAGGAGGGAGGGGGTGGGTCATGGCAGGATCTCAGGACCCAGAGAGGAGACGGCCCAAGGGGAACAGTGGTCAGCAGGAGGGGCCCAGTGTGAGGACGGGTTCCCGGAAAGTAGTGTAGCAGAGCCAGGTGCAGCGGATGTGCGCAGGAGGTGTGGGGGAGGTGCTGGCAGCCAGCCAGGGTGTCAGGAGGAGAAGGGAGGGCCGAGGGCGGAGGTGGAGGGGCGAGTGCGGATGAGTCCACCAGCTATGGCAGGAGTGGGGAGGGAGAGAGAGTGGGCGGCCTTACCACTGCCCTTCTGCAGATGGGAAGCTGTCTGACCCCCATCTCTCCACCACACCGTTGAGAGGTTGACATGGGGCGCCCCCGTGTCAGCCCTGGAACACAGCCTGCACTGGGCTACACCCGCCTCTGACTCAGGGCCATGTAGGGAGGAGGCTTAGGCCACTGTTTGCTCAGTGACCCCTGCATCACCTACAATCACCACAATAATAATAATAGAGATTTCCTGGGGTAGAAGCGACATAGGTTGCTTCCTGGGACACAAAATCCAGACATAGGCGTTCATGTTAAACAGGGTCAGGTGGAAGGCCTGGAACACAAGCTACAATTAACCCCATGCTGGGTGCACATAGCAGAAAGTAGCTTCATAACCAAAATGGGCTGGGTTGCAATGAATAAGCATCACGTCCACCATACACCCACACCCACGCTGCTGTAGGCACTTGACAAAAGTCTAATGATTGAAACTTCTTGAGTTGGGATAAGTCATAGCGTCCCACCTACTTGGATGTATGGGAGGAGAGCTGGTTGCACATATATGTCCACGGGCCCACATCTAACCCCCACAAGGGACGCTGAGCCCCTGGAGACTCTCTGTCCTTAGGAAGGAGACGCAAGAGGGCAGTAAGCATCCTTGATACTTTGGGAAGCAAAGGAGCCCGTTTACTCACTTCCCCATCCCTTCAACAAGTGTTTGTGGAAGGGCCGTGCACAACAGGCGAGATGCTTGTTGTCCAGTGATGCTGAGACTGAGCAGGATCTGAGTGAGTGTCTGCTGGAAATTTCCAACAGCTGTTCAGTTGGTCGAGACAGGCTGTGACCTCTTCTACATCCTCACTCTGCTTCTGGAGCAAAATCAAGGTAGGAGCTGACCAGTCGGGACCACAAGGCCTTGTGCTCTGGGGCTACGTGGCTGCAGCATCCTTCTTAGTGGAGGAGGTCGGGGAGGCAGGAGGAGAGCAGGGAAATCAAGTGGCCAGATTTCAACAGGTTCCAAGCTCCCTCTTCTCCACACTGAGGACACAAAGTCAAGAAAGATAATCTGCTGTTCCAGTTATTATCTGTGGTTGCCAGAAGGGAGTATTTTAGATTTAAGGAAGAAACATTTATCAGCGGGTTTTGGAGCTGCAATTCCCTACTGGGTACTGATTTCAAACAACAGACTTGTTCTATGATTCCAGGAGTTACAGATCTTTTTGGGTGTTCAGGGACCGAGTCCCCAGCTCCCATCTCCTTATTCTTTCAAATAAATTTCATTTCTCACACGGATGACTTAAATTAGGACCCTTGAACAGCTGTGTGTATAAATAAATTTAGACACCAGGGGAAATGCTGTCAGAACACGGGCTTTAACATTTGGTTTAAAAAAGATGATCTCTGTGTTACATTGATAGACGTCGCCTTCCAAAGGAGGCGTCTGTTAAATAAACGTTGCTTGGATAATTTCATGATCTCTGGACATAACTGGAGACCCAATAGAGTAGCAGAAAATTAGGTTCAGGAGTCCTCTCTCTGGAGAGTGAGCTTCTTGGCAACCTCGAATGGGTCCTGCCTGAAGTGTTTGGGTGCCAGCGACGGGTGATAGGCTTCATCTTAAGGGCAACAAAATAAAGAGTAAATGTTCCAAAAACAAGAACAAAATAGGCTTCTCCACCTCGCACTCACGGGCAAAGCCTGATGGATGTTCCCTTCAGAATCAACAGAAAAATTTATTTAGAGACTTGGAAGGGATTTGGGGGAGGGAGTGCAAACAAATATTCCCCCAGCTGTTTTGCCCTTCTGTTGAGATCTGTAAATAATATTCTGTAATAACAAAATTTATGAACCAACAGTTTGTATGGAGAGGAGAAAATATTGGCAAATAAAAATGCTCGGTGCCCAGAAGCCCAGAATATAAACCATCCTTCCTCCTGAGACTGACAAATAAAAACACTTTCCTTGTCCACCAAGGTGTACAGCGATGGGGAAATCAGGGCGGTGGGGAAGGGCGGAACCAGGGGAACAAGCTCAGCCTTCAACCCTGGGTGTAAATCCATCTGCCAGCTGAGCCCTCCGTGTACCCGTGAGAGGGGCACTTAATTGCTCATAAAAATGATTTGCTGGGTGTTTCGTTTTTTAATAAACCTTGTGGGGGTGGGACAGGGGACAGGAAGATGAAGTTCCACAGAGCGTTGGCTTTTTACCTTTCAGTTTAATAAAAAAAGAAGCTCAGGGTGAGGAAAGAGAGCCCGAGAAGAAGTGGGCGAGAGAATGGATCAGAGAGAGGGGGCTGATGTGGAGGCACCATGGGGCTGGCACCGGGATGGCCCCAGCTGGTGCCTTCTTGCATCCTGAAAGCCTCACCTGGTTCCATGCCCTCCTTCCAGGCTATGCGTCCATGAACAAGTCTGTCAACGTGGTTGTCTGTGTGGCATCCTCCCCACTTAGGGTGGAGGATGCTGGCTTCCCACGAGCACTGCAAGGCAGAGGGATTGCCTGCTGCAGGGGTCCCGTGTGCTGCTCATCTAGGGATGCTAAGGCCCATGCCAAGGCCGGGGGAGGAATCTGCAGGCAGGAGCCCTGTCTGTCTTGCACACGACTTCCCCCAGGACATCGTGCAATCTGGGCACACAGCAGGTGCTCAATAAATAGTGTGTCAGGTATAATGGACACCCAGGAGGAAGCCAGCTCCCTTTTAGGGAAATCACACTCAGAATTTGAAATCAAGTGTGGAATTCCAGGACCGGAAGGGCTGGTTGGCCGGCATTCCCCATCATCCCACAGCTGCGTCAACTCCCCCGACCATGCACCAAGCACCCAACACCCACAGACGGACCCCAGACCTCCTGACACCTCCTCTGACCGCAGGCTTCCCCCGACACGTGTCCTCGAACACGAGCCGCCCTTCCAGCATAATCACCTCCTCCCGGCCCACACTGAGCCGCACTGGGCAGAAATGTCAGCTCCTAAGTCAAAGATGTACATCACCGGCTGCCTAAATTAACGCATTTTATGGAGCCATAAATGATTTTATGATAAATAGGAGCTGAGGGTTATGATTCAGGTTACGTTACCACTTTCCTCCCCTCGGCCCAGATCCCCGTTGCTTTCAATTGAGGAGCAATACAGGGGGCGTGGAATGACATTTCCTTACATTAAATTGCGAGCGTGCCTTTTCTCCTTGCGGTTTTCCCTGCGTGAAATGAGGATGAATGCCCCTTCAGCAACTCAGAGGCCAGGCTCAGCCGAGTGAAGGACTCAGGTGAGCTGGGTCACTGTTAGTTAATTCATAAGGCTCTGGTCCAACTCCAGGAACCCTGAAGGCCACATCTGGATGGAACCGGGCAGAGCGGGCCACTGGGTAGCCAAGCCACCGGCGACACAAGAGGAGACGGTGCCTTAGAACATGGTCCGCACACTCGAGTGGGCTCAGAGGGCTAGCCAATCCCACCACACTCCTACCAATCAGATGTAGGAATGCCATCGGGAGAGCAGGATGTGTGAAGGACTATTATCCTGCAGAGAGTGGGAGGGGAAGGGGGAGGAGAGGGAGAGGGCAGGACAGGAGGCGTAGCTAAGGAGACATGGTCCCCACTCAGTGGTCGGCACCAGTCACGAGTGGAAGGCTCATTCTGGAGACTGGTGGGCGTCTTGGCTGTACTACTTTCCTGAGATCTGGAAAAGACATCCAACTTCATCCCTGAGAAAACACGTGAAGACTCACTCCCTCAGCTGGAATAGAGGCCTCTAACTTGGGAGATGAGGGAGGGGAACATTGTTTAAAGACAAAGAGAAATTAAATACAAGTAAAGTGTCTTGGGTTAACAGATGAGTTGTCAAGGACAAAGGAAGTGGGAAAGAGTCACATGACTTACGTGGACGGGAGAGAAAACATTTCCCCCGTGTGCAAATTTCCCCATTAAGTGAAAATGTGGCTCCAACTTGGTCCAGAGACCTGGAACAGAATAAGTCCTCTCTCCTGTAGATTCTTTTTTTAAATTTTTTTATTGGAGTATAATTGATATATAATATTATATAAGTTATGGGTATATAATATAGTGATTCACAATTGTTAAACTTTATACTCCATTTGTAGTTATTATAGAATATTGGCTATATTTCCTGTGCTGCACAATATAGCCTTGTAACTTACTTTATACCTTATAGCTTGTACCTCTTAACCCCCTATATTGCCCCTCCCCCTTCCTTCTCCCCACTGGTAACCACTAGTGTGTTCTCTATATCTGTGAGTCTGCTTCTTTTTTTATTATATTCACTCGTTTGTTGTATTTGTTTAGATTTCACATATAAGTGATATCACACAGTGTTTGTCTTTCTCTGTCTGACTTAGTTCACTAAGCATAATGCCCTCCAAGTCTATCCAGGTTGCTACAAATGGCAAAATTTCATTCTTTTTTATGGCTGAGTAATATTTCATAGCATATACGTACTGCATCTTCTTTATCCATTCATCTGTCAACGGACACTTAGGTTGCTTTCTTATTTGGGCTACTGTAAATAGTCTCATATAGAGCCCTGAACAGTAAAGAACTCAACCATATTCATCACTATTCTTCATCCTGCCCTGTGCCCCAAAGAACCTGAAAAAATATCTTCTTGGCCAGCCAGTTCCAAAAGAACTGTCAGTTTTTTGGCTGAAACTCTTATCTTGCTAATAACATCCCACATCCTGAGTGTGGCCTGGGCAAGGAGGTTCAGAGGCCCCTCTTTCCCAGAGAACAAGGTCAGCTGAGACATGGCCAGTCTGAAGTGCTCCAGAGGTCCCAGAGGTGTCAGTGGACACCAAGGGCTCCAGGAGGCCAACCCCTTCTGGGCGGTCCATGGACACAAACACATTGGTTTCCAGGCACCTACTTAGCCTTTGCTAGTCCATGGTCTATTTCAGAAACAGGAACAAGAAATGAGAATTCCAAGAGTAATAGATCATGACTTAGGCTCAGAAAGAAAAATAATTCCACCCTTTTGGAAATTAATTCAGGTCTTGAGTCTCCACGTGAATGCTGCTCTTGGTCTCTCTAGGTAACAGGAAAGTGTTATGCCCAGCTGACACTGCTCAGAGAGACAGTTGAAGGAAAGACAGTGACAAGTGTGGACAAAATCAAGATAAAGCAGAAGTTCGTGATAAGGGCCCCCAGCACGTGTTCCCCCATCGATGGGAACAGAGCCTCTTGTTCCCGTCATCAATGCCCAGGCCTGTTGACTTTTTCAGCTGGTGTAGCAACAAGCTAACTTGAAAGTCTGAGGCTCTTTCTCCATCACTAACAGACATTTACACATGGTTACCACCTGCTCATCTGAGTAAGTGGTGGGGAGAAGGAGAGAGCAAGGAGTTACTGGAGATCCAGGTACTGAGAGGCACCCCAGAAAATCAGAATGTGCCCACAATCCCATTTTCACCGATGACTCTTAGCTGAGCATCAGAAATTGAGATATAAACAAACACTCACATTCTAGACAGCACCTCCCCTCCACTTCTGCCTTTCGCCAGCTCTTCAGGAAAAACAAAACCTCCCAAATCAAAACAGGCTAGTGTGTACACAGAAGACTTTTTCTCTAAGCCTTACCACAAAGCTGTTGGGTCTCCAGAGGCCACGGGAAGTCCGAAGGTGCTGGAACCTAGGAGAGCCCTGTGTGGATACGGCCAAGACTCCATCCATGATGCCTGCAGCCAAGGAGACAGGAAGCGCCATTGCTCCAGGCCGGCTTCTCCCACCACACCAAGCCACTCTTGCTTCTGTACCATCTGGACCACCTGTCAAAAGTGAAAATTCTCCAGACCCAACCTAGCCCTTCAGGCTCAGGACCTCTGGGCATGCGTCCTAGAAGCTTTCATGTCAAGGCTCCCAGATGAGTCATCTGCAAACTCGGGATTAAGAAACCTGCCTCTCAGTCCTGCATCTTCCTTAGGGTCCACGCCTGCACAGACACAAATGTTCTGAGACCTTGGAGATGCCATGCTCTCCGGGCATCTCCTCTGCCCTGGAGGAAGACACAGGCAGCCTGCCCAAGGCTGTTCCCAGGATCTGCTCAGCAGGGTGGCAAGGCTGGCACCTCTCTACAGTGCCGATTCTGAGGGCGCACAGGGGAGGGACCGGCTGAGGCTGGCACAGCAGGACCCAGCACGGGATCCCTCCATCCCTAATAGAGCATCACTCTCTGAAAGGTTTAGCTTCAGCAGTTCAGGGGCCTTGTCCTAATTATAGACATCGCAACACGGATGCCCCCTGTCCCCGATCTCCCGGGTGGAGGGAGCATTCATGGGACGTAACCATAAATATATATACACACAGAGACCATGGGGGAATGAGAGAGACATAGAGCCTGAGAGACAGAAACAGAGAGAGAAAGCTACATACACGAGGCTGCAGGTGGCATCCAGAGCTATCGGTCACGAGAGAATCCCAGTGAGAAAATGTGTTTCAATGGAAATTCATTCATTCACTGCAAACAGAATCTCCACTGCATGGCTGAGAGGGCCGATCTGTGGCGTGACAGGAACGGGAGGAGCCCAGGAGACCCCTCCCTTACAAAGAGGGGTCACTGAGGTCCAGAGGGGAAGAGGTGCTCCTCAAGCCCACCTTCTCAGAGGCAGAGCTGTGGCTGCAGACTTGCCATCCTCCCCTCATCCATGCCCGGTGTAGGGTCGGCCAGGGGGACCTCAACCACAGCGGCAGAAGCCACATGGCGACGGGTACAGGGCATCGAGGCCTAAATCCAGACATCGTTCCTGCAGCATGTTGGTGAGCCGGAGAAGCTCTTCACATGAGGATGGAAAATGGAAGATGAACAGTGAGCAGCTGCTGAGAGAGCAGGATTTCGGGGGAGGCAGGAACTCAGAGGAAGCCCGGCCACTGGGGTGTGATGACCAAGAGTAGGCTCCCAGCTGGAAAGACTGGGAGGTCGAGGGGCAGCATTCCAGGCAGACACGGTGGTCAAGGCAGCAGGACTCTCCACGCCGGGATCTCCTCTCCTTCCAGGCACCTCCCCAGCCCCCATAGGTTGGCTGGCCGATGGGTCACGAGTAGAAGAGATGCGGGGTGTCTAATGTCCCATGTGAAGCCCTCCACCAAGAACTACCCATGTGTCCCACGTGGTGAAGCCCCAGCCTGGATCCCCAAGTGGCCATGTGGAACAGGCCCCCCAGCCCACCAAGGACAGCGGGCTCAGCTACCACAGCACTGCCTGGCCTCGACGGAGCAGGAAAAAAAATGGTCAGTGTTATTGTCTTGACCCCAATTTTTAATATTCTCTATGATTAAATGGGAACCATGCCTGGAACACCCTGCCTCAAACCAGAGTGGACTGTTTGTCTCAGGAAAAGCACTTGAGTCCTGAGCTGAACCAGCCGCTTTTTCATGGAACCATGTTTACCTAAAAAGAACAGCTAAGAGACGAACTACCGTCATTCAGACTCGGGTGATCGGTAGACAATCTTCAAAATACATAAAAGGAGCCTGTCACTCCAAGGGAAACAGCAGAGAGGATTTGTTGCCAGGAATAGAATTCAGGCTTTCGAGCAGGAATTAGAATTCTGGAAAATTTGTCTCCACCGCCAGGAGCTTGACGGCTTTCCAAGACTTAAAGGTTCTTGTGATAAGGTACGTAGTGATATTAACCAATGTGATTTCTCGAATAATGAACTGTGTTGATACGTGCAAAACGCAGCGAAACAGTATTTTCCAGGAGACCAATGTGCAGCATTACAAAATCACACACGGGGGAAGAATGGTGTTTTGTTTTTTTTTTGTTGTTTTTTTTTTTTTTTTTTGCGGTACGCGGGCCTCTCACTGTTGTGGCCTCTCCCGTTGCGGAGCACAGGCTCCGGATGCGCAGGCCCAGCGGCCATGGCTCACGGGCCCAGCCGCTCTGCGGCATGTAGGATCTTCCTGGACCGGGGCACGAACCCACGTCCCCTGCATCGGCAGGCAGACTCTCAACCACTGCACCACCAGGGAAGCCCGGAAGAATGGGTTTTGATGCCACAGGAAAGGAAGAGTTGTCAATATGGTTTCTGATTCCACACTGTAAACGAGCTTTAAAAAAAATGCCACTTGTTGACATTTGGTTTAATATCAAAGCAGAATAGCTACAATGATTAGTAAACTATCTGCAGATTATCTAGAAAATCGTTTAAAAGACCGCTCGGTTTTCCAGCTCCATACTTGTGTGAGGCCACATTACCTTCTTACACAGGCAGACCTCGTTTTATTGCACTTTGCAGGTCTTTGCAAATTGAAGGTTCCCGGAAACACTGTGTCTATCGATATCATGCTTCCAAGGCATTTGCTCACTTCATTTCTCTGTGTCACACTTTGGTAACTTTAGCTGTATTTCACTGTTTCATTATTATTTACCTGTTAAGGTGATCTGTGAGCAGTAATCTTTGATGTTACTATTGTAATTGTTTGGGGCACCCCGAGCCACGTCCATATATGACGATGTGTGTGTTCTGCCTGCTCCACTGACCAGCCGTTCCCCCATCTCTCTCCCTCTCCTTGGTCCCCCTTATTCCGTGAGACACAACAGTGTTGAAATCATGCCAGTCAATAACCCTACAATGGCCTCTAAGTGTTCAAGTGTAAGGAAAAGTCACACGTCTCTCACTTTACATCAAAAGTCAGAAGTGATTAAACTTAGTGAGGAAAGCAAGTCAGAAGCTGAGATAGGATGAAAGCGAGGCCTCTTGCACCAGGTAGCCAAGTTGTAAATGCAAGGGAAAACTTCTTGAAGGAAATTAAAAGTGCTGCTCCAGTGAATACACGAATGGTAAGAAAGCAAAACAGCCTTACTGCTGATATAGAAAAACTTTGAGTGATCTGGATAGAAGATCAAACCCTTAAGCAAAAGCCCAATCCACAGCAAGGTCCTAACTCTCTTCAATTCTATGAAGGCTGAGCGAGGTGAGGAAGCTGCAGAAGAGAAGTTTGAAGCCAGCAGAGGCTGGTTCATGAGGTTTAAGGAAAGAAGCTGTGTCTCCATAACAACAAAGTGCAAGGTGAAGCAGCAAGTGCTGATGTAGAAGCTGCAGCAAGTTATCCAAGAGATCCAGCTAAGATCATTCATGATGGTGGCTACTCTAAACAACAGATTTTCAATGTAGACGGAACCGCCTTCTATTGGAAGAAGATGCCATCCAGGACTTACACAGCAAGAGAGGAGAAGTCAGTGCCTGGTCTCAAAGCTTCAAAGGAAAGGCTGACTCACTTGTTAGGGGCTAATGCATCTGGTTACTTCAAGTTGAAGCCAATGTTCATTTACCATTCCAAAAGTCCTAGGGCCCTTAAGAATTATGCTAAATCCACTCTGCCTGTGCTCTGTAAATGGAACAACAAGGCCTAGATGACAGCACATCTGTTTACAACATGGTTTACTGAATATTTTAAGCCCACTGTTGAGACCTATTGTTCAGAAAAATAGATTTCTTTAAAAATATGACTGCTCCTGGACAATGGGCCTGGTCACCCAAGAGTTCTGATGGAGATGTACACGAGATTAATGTTGTTTTCACGCCTGCTAACACAACTTCCATTCTGCAGCCTGTGGATCAAGGAGTCTTTTTGACTTTCAAGTTTTATTATTTGAGAAATATATTTTGTAAGGCAATAGCTGCCATAGATGGCAATTCCTCTGATGGATCTGGGCAAAGTCAATGGAAAACCTCCTGGCAAGGATTCACCATTCTAGATGCCATTAAGAACATTTGTGGTGCATGGGTTCCAACCCTCATGGATGACTTTGAAGGGTTCAAGACCTCAGGGAGGAAAGAACTTCAGATGTAGTGGAAACAGCAAGGGAACTATCAATAGAATTAGAAGTGGGGCCTGAAGATGTGACTCAATTGCCGCAATCTCAGAATAAAACTTTAATAGATGAGGAGCTGCTTCTTATGGATGAGCAAAGACAGTGGTTTGCTCATAGATGGAAAATCTACTTCTGGTGAACATGCTGTAAAGACTGTTGAAATGACCAGAAAGTATTTCTAATATGACATACACTCAGTTGATAAAGCAGTGGCAGGGTTTGAGAGGATTGACTCCAATTTTAAAAGAAATTCTCCTGTGGCTAAAATGCTATCACACAGCATTGCTGCTTCAGACAAATTGTTCATAAAAGGAAGAGTCATTTGATGCAGCAAACTTCATTTTTGCTTTATTTTAAGAAATCGCCATGGCCACCCAGCCGTCAGCAACCACCATCCTGATCAGTCATTGGCTGTCAACATCCAGGGAAGACCCCCCCCCACCAGTGAAAAGATTACAGTTCACTGAAGGCTCAGGTGATGGTTAGCACTTTTTAGCAATAAAGTAATTAAGGTGTGTTCACTGTTTTTAATAGACATACTACTATTGCACACTTAATAAACTACAGTATAGAATAAACAGAACTTTTACATGCCCTAGGAAACTAAAAAATTAATGTGACTTGCTTTACTGAGATATTTGCTTTGTTGCTGTGACCTGGAGCAGAACATGCATATCTCCCTGGTATGCTTATATTTCCAACAAAACAACATATTGAGACAGATTGAACACAGAAGTTGTTCTGAGAATTCAGCTGTCTTGTATTAAATCAAACATGAAAGAGATTTGCTAAAAGGTAAAACAAGACCACACTTCTCACCAAGGGAGGGGAGAAGGAATATATGATTAGCTTTCTGAAAATATGTTATTTATGTTAACAAGTTATGGAGTTTATTATTGTTATTTTCTAAGTAATAACTATGTAATTTTTAAATTCCTTCATTTTCATCCTTAATAAGGTAAATAACAGATATAACCACAGAATCAGAAGCTCTTTGGGAGCCTCCATAACTTTTAACAGTGCAACGGGTTTCTTTGGTTAACTTCCCACATGGGTCCCTACATCCAGCTCTGACCAGCCCAAGGACCCCACGAGGGGCAAGACCTTGCTTCACCCTGGTGTCTGCGTGGGGTCTACAGTCATGACCATGGTGGGTGCTACACACGTGAACAGATGACAGTCTCCCCTTGGGTGGGACACTCCTCAAATAAAAACCTCCAACGAGATGAGTGGGAGTCTTCTGGACCCTTTCCTTCTGGACCCCAGTGGGAGAAAGAACTGCAGCCCTCCAGACCCCCAAGGGTCTCCCAGAGGCACAGAGTCCATCAGAGACAGACGACCCAGGGGCCATCCACCTCTCAAAATATGAGCTGCTAATTGAGATTTCACTGAAACCAATCAGAAACAATCAGTGTGCTTTTTAAATTTTTGAAAAATAATTAAGAATATTGGACTAACCAGCTACGTTGTAGGGTAAGCGGTATTTCATTGGCCTCGAGTAATCACAGTTAGGTGTGACTGACAGAGCAGTAAGTAGACGATTAAAGATTTCCCAGCCTGAGCTGCTACAGAGAAAGTCCTCGAGGGTCCTTGTGGACTGGGTGCTGCGTCTTGTCCCCAGGCCTGGAGTTCCAGGAGTTGACGGTCCATCTGGCAGTGGGACAAGAATGATTATGACCATGAAAACAAAAGGACTGTGCCTTCATGTCGCATTCCTAGTTAGCTGTCTATTACCTGCTGTTTCCCCCAGAAGGACTGGGGGGATCTTTTTACTTTCCTCTTAACATTATTTTATTAAGTTCTTTTAGACTTAACTCAAGAGAAGATGTGACTTGTGTAAGAAACGGAAAAGCCAAAGCCAACCACAATTTCCCCCCACCCCCGCTGGCCACAGGCATCATAGAACCAGGTCCCTTTTCTGCATCCAGGGATGTTGAGACAAATGCCTTCATTTTCCTTGACTCCCTTTGCCATCTCTGCTGGGCAGGGTATGGGAGATGTATTAGTCAGGGTAACACTCAGCAGCTGCTGTAACAGACAACGCCTAGATGTCTGTGGCTTAGCACAGTGAAATGTTTTTCTTGAAAACCAGAGCATAATTCAGAATAGGCAGTGATCCTGGTGGCTCTCCCTGGTGACTTGTGTACCTGTGCCTGTCTCAGGATCTCCTCTTCCATCCACAGCTACGTCCCATCAGGCAGACTCCATCACATGGTCCCTGACTTACTTTGAGGGAGGCTGGGAGGTGGAGTCTTCCATGGAAGTGGCCACGGTCTCTGCCACAACCAGCCTCTGGTCCCAGTGTTCGTTCCTCCCACACAGAGAAGCCCCAGATAGCCACAGGTCACAGCACGCAGCACAAACACAGGCTCTCCGGGGAGGCTCGGGGTCTCTGCCAGCAGGTCGGATGGTGACCTATGAACAAAAAGGAGCCTTCTAACCCCTCTCCGACTCTTACCTGAGATCCAATGGGGGAGCAGGGTCAAGTCAACCCCATTCAGAAATGGGGGTGGGGGGACGAGCAGCCAAGAGGGGCTTTAAACCAAGAATCAGATCACATGATTCCCTGTTCCAAACCCTCCAGTGGCTTCCCCCTGACACACCCAAGATAAAATCCCAGCCCCTCCCCAGGTGTGAGAGACTCTAAACCTGTCCCCGGTCTATCATCTACCTGGTTCCCCCTCAGTCACGGCCACCTTCACCTTCCCACCTCCGAGTCTTCATACTCACCTTCCTCCCCCCACCCAGGAACACCCTTCCCCAGATTCTCCATGTTCCTTCTCATTACTTAGGGTCCCACTCACGTGTCTAATCTTTGAGGGGACATCTCTGACACAACCCTCCCCTTCCCCACACGCTGCACCCCTTCTCTGAATCTGTTTCCTGTACAGCAATCATCACAACCCAACACTGTGTTGTGTGTGCATTGCTGGTCTCCTGTCCCCTCCATGAAGGATGGCAGGAACCACGTCCATATGTGTCACAACTGTGTTCCTAGAACACACCTGACACTCAGCAGGAACTCAGCAAATGTTTGCTGAGTGAATAAGTGAAAACCAAAAGGGGGCCTCACTAGACCACTTCCTCAATCTGTTGAGTGTATTAACATATTCTAAAAGTTGACTCCTCAAAAATTACGAATTTTGTACATCAAAGAACACTATTAAGAGAATGAAAACACAATCCACAGAATGGGAGAAAATATTTGCAAATCATGTATCTGATAAAGGACTAATATCCAGCATATATATATTTTTAAAACTCCTAAAACTCAACAACAAAAAGGCAAACAACCCAATTCAAAAATGGACAAAGGACACCAAGAGACATTTTTCCATAGAAGACATACAGATGACCAAAAGCATATGAAAAGATGGTCCACGTCGCTGATCATCCGGGAAACGCAAATCAAAGCCACAATGAGACATCACCTCATACCCATCAGGATGACTCCTATCAAAAAAAAACAGAAAACAGCAAGTGTTGGTGAGAATGCATAGAAATCGGAACCTTATCCACGGTTGGTGGGAATGTAAAATGGTGCCGCTGCTGTGGAAAACAGTATGGCTGTTCCTCAAAAAGTTATGCAAAGAATTGCCATATAATTGAACAATTCCACTTCTCTGTATATGCCCCAACAGACATGAAAGCAGGGTCTCAAAGAAATATATGTACACCCATGTTTACAGCAGCATTAGTCACAGGAGCTAAATGTGGAAGCAACCCCAGTGTCTATCAGCAAATGAATAGGATGGATAAACAAGATGTGGTCCATCCATACAATGAATATTAGCCTCAGAAAGGAATGAAATTCTGAAGCCTGCTACAACATGGATGAACCCTGAAAACAGGCTACATGAAATAAGCCAGACACAAAAGGCCAAATATTGTGTGATTCCACTTATATGAATTCCCTAGAGTAGGCAATTTCATAGAGACAGAGAGTGGAGGGAGGGGTGTGGGCCAGGGGCTGGGGAGGTGTTATTATTTAATGGGACAGAGTGTGTGTTTGGGAAGATAAAAAAGCTTTGGAAATGGATGGTGGTGATGATTGCACAACACTGTGAATGTACTTAATGCCACTTAAAAATGTTTAAAATAGAAAATTTTATGTTATGTATGGTTTACCTCAATAAAAAAAAAAAAGAAAAAAAGTCAGTTCTTCAGTCAAACAGGTAGGAGAAATGCCACATGCTTTCAGTAATAAAACTCTGGGAAAGACTATGAGAAAGAACACTACTCAGCTCTGTATTATCCAGTGTTTCCCAAAACCACTTGTGATCACATCACAGTTTCCATATCTTGCACTGTGCCTACCTAACACACCGAGGACCTTTCACCCAATGTAGTCTCCTAAGTGCCAGACCCTGGGGAAGAAATTTCTGAAACATCAGACCTGGCCCTGCCCCACTGGACTTCACAGGTCCTGCTGGAAGCTGGGACCCAGGAAGCCCATTATCTTCCTGGCGTGATGTAGGATCACTGTTTTCAATTTCATGTGGATTCCAAGTGGGGCGCACGGAGGGTTCCTGCCCCCACCCCTGGCCTTCCCAGCACGTGGAGGGGCCATCCCAGCCCCTGGTAGCCTGCATCTGCAGCCCAGGGACCCCCAAACCACACGGAGGCAAGCAGGGACAGGCAGACAAGTGATCTCCAGTTCTTCCTCCCAAGTCACCTTCACAAGGCTCTTGGCACAGCTCGTGGTCAGCAGCGTCCCAGCCAGTACCAGGTATCAGACCTTCCAGGCACCCAAGGTCACGGCAGGTCACAGGACCTGGGAACAAGCTGGGCAGTGGTATCTCAGAGCCTGCTTTGAGGGTGAGGGCAAAGGACCTAAACAGAAGCTGCCCCATGCCGTTCCCTCTGCAACCCCGGCACATCCAGCAGTTGCCAGGATCGCTGATCCAGCCCACACAGCCTGCAGTGACAGTGCCCAGGGCTTGTGTGGTGCCCTTGGCCACCCCAGGAGCAGCAGCAAGCTGCCTTCAGCTTCCCGCTGCTGTCCACCCCTTACCAGACAGAGAACTGGAGAAAACAGCTATACTCTACCCCAGCCTGGAAGCTTCTTGGCTCAGAGGGAGCCGCTGGACGTCCTAGGCTGGGGAGAGTTTCATCGGGCCCAGGAAGGGCTGCGGGAAAGCTGCTCCAGGCTGACCCCCACCTTGCCCTTCTCCCTCCTTGTGGAAGGCAGATCTCCTTCCAAGCCCCTCTGGAAATATGACTCTTCAACATCTTTGTTTGACCAGAGATATATGATGCTTTCCCCAATTACTAAAATGAGAACAGTTCAGCAGTATCTACTTAAGAGAGACCTCTGACAGTGGAATGGGGCCACCTCGGCTCAGCACATAGTAGGTGCTTTATCCATGCACATGGGTAAGACCCATGAGGTCACACTGGGTGCCTATCTTTCGATCGCTGAAGCCCTGAGCCTGGCACAGAGGTGGCCTTCCGTAAATGTTTACTCAAAGAAATTCATGGAACTACTTCTCCCGGGAATTTCAGCAAACTGAGACCCAAGCTGTGACTATTCAGCTTTTCTCTGATGTTGCAACGTTGCTTTGCTCTGGTCTCCCGTCCTGGTTTGCAGTGGAGGCTTAGATGCTTTATCCCCTATCATCACGGAAGAACCAATATTCCCTCCAATATGTGGACCATTTGTCATGAAGGAGATGCAGAAATCACAGGGTACACTTCTCTGGACCTTGCAGTTTACCAGCTGCTTTTGCTGGCTGTCTCAAGTGAGCCTTGAGACCCAGGGCCAGCAGAGCAGCTGGTGTCTCTGCCTACATTTTACAGATGATGGAGCTGGGACTCAGAAAGGTTAAGTGATTTGCCCAAGGTCACCCAGCTAATTAGGGAGGGCAGAGTTGTCTTCCCTAGCCAGGTCCTTCCACTTGGGTCCTTTCTGTCCAGAGCTCTTAAGAGCTGCTTCCACCTGGGAGACTGATCTGAGGTTCTCTGGGTCATTCTCAGTATGAGAAGCTGGCATTCCCTTCCGAAACATTTCAGGGGGAAGCACCTGCTCTGGGAAAATAATAATTTACTGCATCAGACTCGAAATGGTGTATAAGGGCCACATACACATCCCACGTGGGATGCCAAGGGCTGTTCCAAATGTGCTTCTCCAAATCAGGGACTGAGGACAGCTGCTCTGTCCAGCTCACTGTGATATTGTGATTTATAGGAAAATATATATATTTGGTCACTCAGATGGCCAAATACATATTTCTCATATATATTTGGTGTTTATCCACATTTCCTGGCTCACAGCTCTCAGAACCCTTAAAATTTCCTGAGCGATTGGAGCTGTGGGATAAAATTCGGTCTCTGGTCCTCAGTTCTTGAAAACCCTTCAAGGAAGGTGACCTCTGAATCCCACCCAAGAGTGGGGCTGGTCACCAGGAGAATCCGTCCTGTGATTGGAGGGTTGGAACTTTCATCCCTCCCCTGATCTCTTGCAGGGCTGGACGTTGAATCAATCCCATTGGCCAATGATTTAGTCAATCATGACCATATAATGAAGCCTCCATAACAACCCAGAAGGACAGCTTTTTGCCCCTTTTTTGGAGAGTTTCCAGGTTGGGGAAGCAGAAGGCTTCTACATGCCATGGTGCCAGGTCCCAAACTCACCAGGACAGAACCTTCTTTGTTTGGGAACTCGCCCTGTGTATCACTTCATCTGGCTGTTGGTTTGTATCCTTTAATACCCTATATGATAAATCGGTAATCTAGTGAGTAAACGGGTTTTCCATTCCAGCAAATTAATTAAACCTGAGGATGGGGTATGGGAATCTGTGCTTTATAGCAGGTTGGTCAGAAGCACAGGTGACACCCTGGGTTTAGGACTGGTGTCTGAAGTGGAGGGTGGTCTTGTGGGACTGAGCCCTTAATCTGTGGGCTCTGATTCTCTCTTGGGGTGAATAGTGTCAGAACTGAGTCAAATTCTGGGGCATCCTGCTGGCATCTGAGAATTGCTTTTTGGTGTGGGGAAGCCTACACACACACGCGCGCACACGTGCATACATGCACACACATACACGCACAGACACACATGCACACACACAGACACACGTACAAGACACAAACATACACATACACACATGCACACACATAGGCACACACACATTGGAGGCATGGGTCGGGGAGCCCTTTTACACTCACACCCGCTCCTATCCACTTTTCCAGTTCATTCCATGCCCCTGAGACATCACCAAGGGCAAACAGCCCTGAGGGTCGTCTGCGATGCGCTGACAGCCTTGCGAAGGCTCCTCCTCACGGCCCAGCTCCCCGGCCTCCCCGACTTCGCCAAGCTCGTGGCCTCAAGGCAGGATCAGTGGCTGCCTGGCAGTCCATTAAAGAGCAGTGTGATGTTTTCATCTCACAGACCTGATGTTTGACTTCAGACCCCTTGGTTCTGGCCAAACAGAGTGGCTTCCAGGATGGTGGGCCCATACCTCCTGAAGAAACGCACACGCCGGTGGGATGGAAAGGCAGCTATCCGCACGAGGCTCGTGGGTCTGGACACCATCCTAATGAAGAGTAGAGGCACCTCCTCTCCCGCCGGGTCCGCTATCGGGCCGCGGTCAGCCTGACTCCTGCCTCCCCCAGGGCCCTCCTGCCCCCGATGCCTTGTTAAGTGTCTAAAATAGTGAGCGCAGCTTGAGAGGCTGCCCAGCTGAGGATCCACTCCAGCGATCTCCACGCTTCTCTGAAATGTATTGATTTCTATTCCACAGTCAAGACAACTAATCTGAAGCATAAAAGCCGGAGTGGCAGGCTGTGACCCCCGAGAGGGGTTTTCTGACCAGGGCCTCTCTGTTTGGGTAATTAGCCATTGATCTTCCCTGAGATATTTCAAAGAGGAGCCACTGAGATGGTCCAAACTCACTCTGATGTGGGAAGACTGGGCTCGGGCTGGCGCCCTCTGCAGTGGAACAAAGAGGGTTCCATCCAGGCCCGCCCCGGCCACCCCCAGGCCCACATGCTTAGCTGTGGCTTTGGGGACAGCCTGTGTCATAGAGAGATGGGGGAGAGGCCCCCAAGGAAGTTACTGACTCCAGGCCCCATGCATGGGCCCAGGGGCGCGTCAAGTAGCAGAGATTGTATTCAGCGACTACCTTCCGAACCCATTTCTTGCTCCCTGTACTGGCTTGAGCAATGTCTCCCTCAAATCGTGTCCACCCAGAACCTCAGAATGTGGCTTTATTTGGGAAATTAGCCCTTTGCAGATATAATCAAGTTGACATTGAGGTCATGTTGGAATTGGGTGGGCCCTGGTCCAATGACTGGTGTCCTCATAAGAAGGGGAGACTTGGACGCTGACACACAGTTCCAGAGAAGGAGGCCATGTGACAATGGTGGTATCAGCAGTTCCAGGGTCCCCACAGACCGCCCATCACAAACCTCAAAAAAGAAAATTTCTAGTCTCTTTTCATCTGGATCATTCAGTAGCATCTGGTGGCTCCGTTGGGTGGCTGACTGACATCTGGTAAAAACCACCATCTTCATCCTTATCATCAATAACAAAATAAACGTTAACACCAGGAGCCGGGAGGGAGGCCTGGGATCTCTCCTCAGAGGAGACCAGCCCTGCCCATACCTCGATCCCAGACTCTGGGCCTCCAGAGCTGAGAGAGAACAGATTTCTGTTGTCTTAAGCCCCCCAGTTTACAATGCTAATGGAGAAAAGCTAATCAGAGAATGAAACCCACAGAGTGGAGTTGGGCCACTGCATCATAATGAGAGAGGCTGGGACCTGGGACCAGGGACACTTTGCTGCAGTGCTTGCACCTGGACAAACATCTCCTCGAGCAATGAGGGACTAAAAATAACTGCATGCATGCACAGTTGGGGCAAATTCTGGACAAAAGATACAAAAAGACCAAAAACCCAACTGCCACTTCTGAAAAGCCAGGAGCAAAAGCAGGGTACTGGCAACCCCAGGAAACTCATGCACCCCCCAAATTTCCAAGACTCTCCTGTGCCTCCGACCCAGAGCTCAGCAAGACCCCTGCCATCTCTCCATATTCCTCCAGGATGCCCCTGGGCTCCCTCAACACTGACGGCCCCTCTGCTGTGCCCCTCAGCCTTATAACCTTGGAGCCACAGCATTTTACAGCCAGGGAGTACCGTGAAGGTCATCTGGTCTTTTTCTTTTTCATTCAAACAGTATTCAAGACCCACGTATTCCACACCCCTGGTAGGTTGCATCCTCGTAAGTGTGGGGAGGCCACTGTGAAGGACACGCCTGTCTCTGAAGAGGGTCCGTCCTGCACTACTCTTCTTGGGGGACCAGACCCAGGAGGACACAGCGTCCAGCTCACTGCTCTCCTACTGTTACTGACCAGGGTTCTTGGCCTCCTTAATCAATAGAAATTGATAAGAGGCCAGACAAGAAATTCAGGAAAGGCTTTATGGGGGCTCCTGCTGCAGCAGGGGGTTAGCGAGAACAAACAACAGCTTCCCTTGCTCTCTCCCCAAGGAAGGGCAAGCTGATTCCTTATACGGGGTGAGCGTAGGGGTGTGTCCAGGGGTTGGGCCAGAGGGGTGGCTTAAAGGTCTGCCCACCTCTTTGATGGTGTGGTGTGCAGGGGTCATGCGCTGTACCCTGCTTTTGCTCCCAACACCCTGCTTTTGCTCTCGGCTCTTCAGAAATGGCCGTTGGGTTTTTGGTCTTATCTTGTTGTCCAGAATTTGCCCCAACTGCACATGTACGCAGTTATTTTTAGTCCCTTAGGGTTTCTTTGTGTTTTGTTGCTCAAGGAGACGTTTGTTCAGGTGCAGGCTCTGCAGCAAAGCGCTCCAGCCTGTGTCACTACGATGCAGTGGCCCATCTCCACTCTGTGGGGTTCCTTCTCTGCTTGGCTTTCCTCCAGGGGGAGGGGCTTGCGTGTCTTTGTTCCTTGAGATGAGTCCCCCTCCATCCCCCTTTAGCAGTCAATTCCAAGGCCCCTTGTGATCCCCCAGGCGGGGTCCCCCAGCTCATCTGCCTGTCACGAGAGGTGGAGCATCCTTCCTTATTCCCGTCGTACTTCCCGGTGGATGGAGAGCTTGAGGACAGGGAGCGGGGCTGGGCCAGAAGACACAGACGCCGTTCCCACCAGCCCTCGACTGTCACCTCCCCTAGAACCACAGTAAGGAAACTCACTTTCCGCAATCCACCCTGAGAACGGCAGTGTTAAGATCAAGGGCAAACACGAGGGAACGGCCCTAATTTTGAGATCCCAAATCGCCTGATAAATTGGCACAGTGAGAGGCCTTCCTCTTAAACCCCTGGCTCAGCAGCCTCGCTCCATCAGGTAAAGTGAGCCTGGAACGTCTGGTCCTTCCACTTAATTAACTGTCCCCCACCAAGGCCTGGGCCTAATCTGACAGTTCTGATCAGCAATTTCAAGACCGTCTGATTCTTGAGACACTGGAAACTCCTGCCAGCTCCTGAGATGACTCAGCCCAGCTCCGTTCACAGGTGAGCACAGCCGACCCCAGAGCCTCCCAACCAGATGCCAGGTGGGGCTCGGGAAATGAGGTAGTGGGGCCGTGATAGCCAGGTTTGGATGCAGCCACATGCCAGCCTCCCTCATGGGGGAAAGGCCAAGGGTTTAGCCCCTGCTCAGAGCTGCTCACCTCCCCTGACCACCTTCCTTGGATACAGGAGCTTCCTGACACCTAACAGGCCAGTGGTTTCCAGCCAACCTCTGACTTGCTCCTTCCTTCCCTGGCTCTTCATGTCCTAACACTTTTCACCCACTCAGCCCCACTCAGCCTCCTTCCTCCGTGGGGCTCTTCTCTCCTCCCTCCCCCTCCCCCAACCCCATCATGAGCCTTTACATCCTCCTCTGCCCTCTGCTTACACAGAACCCCCAGGGCAGAGTTCAGTACTTCTGGGAGGGAAGCCTCCACCTCCCCTCCCATCCCGTCACCCAGAAAACCCCTGCCTTCCACCCTAATCTCTCAGGGTGGTAACCACATAGTCAGATCAACACACCATCCTAAAAGGTAAATGGATAGCAAAGGTACAATAGGAGTTTCCATTCAATGCCTTAATGCAAGAGCTCTGTGTGAATTTCAGGAACCACAGAGCCAATGGGGAGGGTGTATAGGCAGGATGGTCTTTGGTTACCCCAAAATCCCACCACCTGCTCATCTTGTACACCACAGAATGACTTCGGAGTCAGACAGACCCGAGTTCAAATCCTAGTGTCCCAACTAAATGGCCACGTGACCCTATTTATTTTCTCAGCTGCCTCCGCTATGAAACTGGGATCCTCATGCCTCCCTCACAAGTGCCAGGCTTTGGAACCTACCAAGCGTTGTCATCTGTGTTTGTAAACCTAAGAGCACAATGCAGATATAAGAGGCGCTTTTATTCATTGACCAGACCTTTATGGATTGCCTCGGGGTATACCAGGCAAGACCTGAACCCAGCAGGGGAAGCCCCCCCATCCATCACTGCTGTCCAAATAAAGACCCTGTGTGTGGTCTCTGCACTGGAGGTCAAAGGTCTGGCTTCCCTGTGCAATCCTGGAGGCAAAGAGCTGGAAGATGAATCCTCTTTAGATTTGAATCACCCCAAAGCTAAACTGCCTTGGCACGTGGGAAGGATGAGTGGATTTCCAAAGAACTGTCAGTCACAAGAGAGGGTGTAAGGGACCATGTCATAGTTCAGGATCCTGGACAAGACAGGGCATTGGTCTGCTTATATCAGGAACACCTCGTTTGTTCTTGCAGATCCCAGGATCCAGAGCCTTCAGGAGCATGATGTCCCCATCCTGTTGCATCTCGCAGCAGAAACTTCTCTGAATAATTCATAGAAAACAGTTAAGTCAGGTCTCATATGCCTCCATCCATGTGGGCCTCAAATCAAATGATGGTGAAGTTGATGCCGTTAAGCTCTTATTAGCAGTAACAGTATTTTAAAATAATAGAATGTTTTCATGGTGTGTGATGGAGTTCTTAAGTACTTATGTTACATCAGCTTGCATCTGTGGTTCCCTCCAGCCATTAATTATGCTGAAAATTAGCGTAATGGTCAGCTTCTGTTGCAGTAACACACATCCCGATATCTCAGGGGTTTACAACAAAAGCAATTATTTCTTCCTCATTTTATCCAAGGGCTGTAGATTGGCTGTGGCTCTGCTGCGTCCTGCTGGACTCTGCTGAGTTCTGCTGGGTTATGCAGAGCTCCATGTGTCTCTTTTTTTAGAACCCAGGCTCAAGGAACACCCCAAATCTGGAAGTGCTATCCTCATGGTGAGGAATAGAAGCAAGAACCACAGAGCCAAACCACATGTGCACATTTAATCTTCTGCCTGGAATAGGCTCTATGACATCCATTCACATTCCTTGGCCAAAGCAAACCCCAAGGCCAGGCCCAAAGTCAGACTTGGCAAGAAAGTGCCTACAGATGAGCATGGCAAGGAGGAGGAGGTGTCACGGGATGAACTGTGTCCCCCAAAACTCAGGTTGAAATGCTAACCCCTAGAACCTCTGAATGTGAACTAATTTGGAAATAGGGGCATTGCAAATATAATTAGCTGAGCTAAAATGAGGTCATATAGAGTAGGACACCAATATGACTTGTGTCCTTATAAAAAGGGGAAATTTGGACACACACATACATACAGGGAGGATGCCATGTAGAGATGAAAGCAGAGATGGGGTGATGCATCTACAAGCCAATAATGGACAACTTTTGCCAAAAAACCACCAGAATCTAGAGGAGAGACGTGGAACTGATACTCTCAGAGTCCTCAGAATGAACCATTTCTGCTGATCCCTTGGTCTCGGACTTCCACCTTCTAGAACTGTGAGAAAATAAATGACTGTTGCCTCAGACACCCAGTCTGTGGTTCTTTGTTATGGCAGCCCCAGGAAACTAATTAATTCCCAGGAAGGAATGAGTAACTGTGCGAAGATAATATTATGGACCACTGTTGAGCAGCCAGGAGAAAGTTTGAGACAGGGGAAGATCTACCTCCTACGCCATCAGTGCTGGGCCCAAAATGCCACGTGAGCATAGGGGGGTGTGGCTTGTCCTGCATTTTTGCTCCCTAAGGGTTTAAGTTTATATGACTTTACCTAACAGCTCCTGATCTCTAACAGTGAGCTTTGGGGGCAGGAGCTATATTTTCAATCTAGTGTCACTACTGGCTGGTGGTGACTCCAGCTTTTTTTTTTTTTTTTTTTTTTTTTTTTTTTTTTTTTGCGGTAGGCGGGCCTCTCACTGTTGTGGCCTCTCCCCTTGCGGAGCACAGGCTCCGGAGCACAGGCTCAGTGGCCATGGCTCACGGGCCCAGCCGCTCCTGCGGCATGTGGGATCTTCCCAGACCGGGGCACGAACCCGTGTCCCCTGCATCGGCAGGCGGACTCTCAACCACTGCGCCACCAGGGAAGCCCCAGCTTTTTAATATTGCAGTTGTCTTGATGATTGCCCTTGGCAGTCTAAGACAATTCCATTGGGAATTCCTCTGGACCTCTGCTGTGGAGATGCTATGTCCCAGGGATGCACTGGGAACATCCAAGGGGCAAAGAGTCCCAGATGACCAAGTAGACTTTGAAGTCACACAAATCTGCATCTAAGCCAAGCTCTGAGGGTAAGATGGAAAAGGTTCTCTCCACCCTTCCTCTCCCATGGAATGCAGCTCTAAACCCTGAGCAGAATGCATGGAGCAGTTCTGCGAGACTCTGAAAAGCAAACAGCAGACTGATGGAAGAAGAAGACCAGAATTCAAAGTATCAGTGAGCCATTGATGAGTTTGCCATTTTATTTTCCTCTAGGATTTCATAGTCTAGGCTCAACTCAGACTCAAAACCCAGAAGTGGACATTGCTGAGGACACAGAGAGCTCTGGGAGAAGCCCTCTAGTTCTGATTTGAGGAGTAGGTCTCTAACACTCATATAGTATAGAACAATCTCCCATTTTTTTCTTTCCTCCATTCTCATACCCCAACCCCCAAGCAACCCCACCATGGCAGCAGCAACAGCAGCCTTGGTGAGAACTCACAGCAGCTAAAATCCTGTGGGAAGAGACTCTTCTTCTCCTAAAAGAGTGGGGGAGATCCCCCCTCAATTGCTTTGATTCTCTCTTTGTCCACTACTATTTGGCCCCAGGCAGGATTCATTGTAGGAAGTACATGGCAGAGCAGGATAAATAGAACCCTAACTTTCTGGCCACAGAACCATAAACGGGAGTCTTAAAGAAAAAGGAAGAACCAGAGAGATTACAGAGAGAAAAAAGCTTGGGAAACTTCTGGGCTTATTCCCAAACTGTGCATGTGTGGATCTGATTGTGAAGAGCATGAAAAAAGATGTTGAGAACTGCACTAAGAGATAGACTACTTCCTAGGAACCAGGCTAGACAATGAATGGCAGACAAGCAGGACAGATCCAAGCAGCAGTAAAGCAAAGACTGAAAATGAAACTGGCATGAAACCACAACCCTCAGTGGGCTGGTCTTAACTTGTGGCCAGAACATAACTAGGTTGATGGTCTGACAAATCAACAAAAATATCAACATTCTACATATGATTTAATTAAGACCCAGAGACTCATAACATAATATTTAAAATGCCCAGGATGCAATCTAAAATTACTAAGCATACAAAGAAGCAAGTAAACCTCAAACTCATGAGAAAAGACCATTAACAGATGATAACGCCAAGGTGATACAGATGCTGGAATTATCCAACAGACTTTAAAGCATCTGCTATAAAAATTCTCCAACAAGTAAGGGAACACTCTTGAAATTAACAGCCATCTAAAATGTTTCAGCAAAGAGAAAGATAAAAACTGAAAATTACAATCACTGTAATTTTAAAAACTCATTGAAGGGGCTTAATAGTGTAACAATAATGACAGAGGAAAGAAACAGTGAACATGAAGATATCTCAACTATCCAATTTGAACAGAAGAGAGAAAAGAAAAACCGAAAATAAATAAATAAATAACAAGGACTCAGTGGTCTGTGGAGCAACACCAAACCAAGCTCTGACCCTTTAAGAGCTGAGTGTCCCTGGAAAAGTTCAGAGCCTCAGTTTCCTCGCCTCTACAGTAAGGAGAAATTTTTTCTCTTTTCACTGTGTCAACCTACGTCATCTCATTAAATCCTCATGACAACCATCTGGTGCAAGTATAGGTAACAGCACCTTCATCTTACAAACAAGAAAACTGAGGCTGAGGGTGTTAGAAAGCTCAACTTAGTGTCAGTGATGGGCTTATAACTTGACAGACCAACTCCAGAGCCCGTATTCCTACTCTTGAGAGCTATCCTGTTCCTTTCCATGAATAGTTGTGCAAGTGTTTGCAGAGAAATGGACTCTTCAGTTTGGCAAAATGAGACGGGAGCTTTACGGAAAATCTAGGAGCCTGAATTCTGGTTCATTTCACCACAAACGAATAGCATGAACCAGGGCAAAGTACTTCCCCTGTGTCAGCTCAGCTTCCTCAGCTGGAAAATGAAAAGTTAGTTACATTATCTCTAAGGCCATTGCCAACTCTGACAGTTAAGGATTTCAATCATCTTCCTCCAGTGACATCCAACTGCTGTATGAGTACATCTTAGACTCATTCTCTGTTCACCAATGGGCATGGCGCTGTCCTGGGTGCTGAAGGAGAGACAGATGAGCCGTGGGAACTGGTAATTTTCCCGAGCAGTGTCCTTCCCCGGGGCTTCCTCCAAACTTTCTTCGCGAGCTCCACTGAATGCTGACTCTGGGAGCATATTTCATGCTGGGGGGAGCTTTTCAGGTTAATCCACTTTCTCTCCAGACTCCTGCCTCTTGCTAGTGTGTTTAAGATTCCCTGCCCAGCCTTGAAAATGCTTCCTCCCAGGCAGTTTGTGTTTGCAATCATCTTATCTGCCTCTGTCCAGCTGGAATTCTAAACGTCCTCTTCTTCCACAGTTCATCTGTCATTTGAAATCTTTCCTGTGGGACCCCTGAGAATCTGAGGGACACTTGGATTTGTCTGTGGCAGAAGGGAACCTATCCAGGGACCAAAAAAAACAAAGCAGAGGGACTATAGATCTTACCCTGAAATCAAGTGGCTAGCACTTGATTTCCTGCAGCACAGGCTTTGTGAGATACCTATGCCTGGTAATTGACTATGTTTGAAAACCAAAGAGGAATTGGACATGGAGCCAGAAAAACACCTTCTTGGGCAGGAAGGTGGAGATTGTGAGTCAGCTGGAGAGTTGTGTGCCACAAAGGTTTCCATTCCCCCATCTTTCCTTCCCTTATGAATTGGTAGGTGAAAGAAACCCAACTCCAATCCACTGAAGCTAAGAGGGAGTTTGTTGAAAGTACCCAGGGGAACCTCACAGAATTCAAGGAGGAATTGGTAGGATAAGCAGGAGAGCCCAAGTAGCTCACGAGCCATGAGCCTCTGCCCCCTTCCTCCTCCGATCGTGTCCGCCTTGTGATATGCACCCTCTGAAGAAAGATTTAATGACATGCCGGGAACGTGATGTCCCCGTTCCCAAAGCCATTTCAGCAGATGCTGCCGGGTCCTGGCACTGATTTACCAGAAGGCACTTTCCGGGCCACAGGCCACTTCTTATTTCCAGGCAGCCACTCCTCCCGGTGGCATTTGTGGAGCTGCCCTCCCTGAGGCCACAGGAGACCAGACAGATGTGCATGTGGCTCAGAATCAGAGACACACAGCTGCCTCCCAAGGAGTGGGAATATTACCCAGGACTTGAACCCACACAGAGCAGGGAAACCTGTGGGGCCATCCCGCTTGGTGCTCCAGGGAAGGCACAGAGGGGATGTGAGCCCCCCACCCCAGCTCCTGCTGCAATAGGAGATGCCCGAGGGCTGCTGGTGAGATTGAAATCACAGCCTCACTGATGAGTACTTAGAGCCTCTTCAATCTCACCTTTCCTGTGGGCGATGCCCCCTCCCCCGCAGTCCTGGCTTCCAGCACACAGCCCTGCCCTCCTCTGCTTTGCAGAGTTCAGGGGAGACCTGAGAATTTGCTCCTGGCCACAGCTCTGCAGAGGGAATCACGGCTTCTTCTCCGGTGTTCCAAGGAGAAAGGGCACTGACCTAAAGCCCTTCATCTGACCTTGGACCTGACCATGCACCCAGCCCGAGCTGACAGCAGACGGCTTGGGTCAGGACTGGAGTGTGAGGGAGCCTGAGGCAAAGCACTCTGCCTCTCAGACCCTCAGGCTCCTCATCTGTAACAAGCCCGATGCACAAGCTCACGTCCATGTGAGGTCTGAATGAGACAGTCTCCATGTGGCAGAGGCTCCTGGGAGTCTTCCCAATAGTCCCTCTCATCTTCCTCTCAGAAACAGAATGCCAGTTGTATGTGGAGCAGCAATGCACCCCCTCAGAGAAGACATTTCCTCTCTGGCTACGTTCTGGCCGATGAAACACGAGCAGGAGCACGGTGTGCCACTCTGGGTGGTGGCCCTTAAAGGACATTGGTGTGCCCTCCATCTGCCCCTCCCCCCTTCCCTTCATTATCTGCAGCTATAATGGGAGGCGTGTCAGTAAGACTTCTGGGAAAGCCCCTTATAGGGAGCTGAATCAGGTGGAAGGTGCTTCTCTTTTGTCCTCCCTCCCTTCCTCTTTCTCTGGCTAGAGTACAAATGTGATGGTTGGAGCTCCAGCAGCCATTTTGTCCCATGAGGTACCTTTGAGAATGGAAGTCTTGTGTGACATAGAGGAAATACAGAGGGATCCTGGGTCCCTGGGGACAGCAGAAACTCTGAGGAAGCCCTTCATTTTATATCCTTTAAGCTCTTATGTACTCAGCCAGTGCTATTTTTGGTTTTATTATACATAAAACTAAACTTTATCCTATTATATAAGCCATATGCACAGTGTCCAACACATAGTAAGCTCCCAGTAAATGCAAGGAGCTATTTTCAGGTTGGACCAGGACTCCATTCTGCCTCTGGCTGAGAAATTTGGGATCATTTTTCCCTCAAGTAAGTGCTGTGCACATTCTGTCAGCTTCTCAAAATTAGTTGCAGCTCAATTAATAAGTGGATTTTTGGTTGTCGTTGGTATTGTGTGTCTAGTCACATGCTAGGAGCTTTAATAAACATCCTCTCACTTTTATAAACTGTTATTTGACTCTTGACAACCGTTCAACTCAGAGGACCATCAGCCCCACTTGCCAGCTGAGGAAACTGTGGCCCAGAGAGGTTTACCTGCTTGCTCAAGGCTGCCCAGCCAGTTCATGAAAAGTCTGGGTTCTGATGTTCTGATTCCATGTCCAGGGCCTTCTCTACAGCCCAGTCCTGGTTGTGGCCCCTTCAGTGGTATCCCTGCTCTCTGGGTGTCTGTAAACAGCAAGTGCTCAATGTAGGCAAGTAGAGGAAAGTGCCAGAGAGTAAAGGGGAGCCATCTGGGAGGAGTGGGGGCAGGGCAAGAGGAGCTGAGAGGCCCTGAGGATGAGCCGGGCTCACTGGGCTGGAGGACGGGCGCCCAGGAGGGGACCAGCAGGAACTGCCGCAACATCAGCCCCCCCGGTCTGCAATATTTAAAGTCCCCACTGTCCCTCGCAGGATCTGCTGCACCGACGCTCGGCTTATTATCACTCTGTTTCCCCTGAGCCCGCCTGAGGGGCTCTCTAATTGCACTCAGAGTCTGGAGAGAACCCACTTCAGCCTGAACACAGAGCTGGTGCCCACCCACCAGCATCATGGGTCGAGGGCTGGCTGTGTGGATGCTGCCCGCTCTGCCCTCCGCCTCTCCCATCAGCACCTGGTCATCAGGGCCTGCGGGAAATGCCATGGGGGAAGGGTCATGGGAAGGACACTGACCGGCTCTATTCAAGGGCTCTGGGGAGGGGAAGGACAGCCCAGAGGGATGGGAGGCACTGACGACATCCCTCTCAGAGTGTCCAGTTGCCGAGCTCTTCCTAAACTACTGCCAACTAAAAACTGGTACTTGCTACCTGACTCTAAAAGGACTAAGTCACTGGCCACTGCAGCCGCTGACCTTCAACACCCTGAAAGGAGTTCAGGGTGGAGGTCAGGAATGGGGTGCTCTGTGCTCTGGGAAAACTGGCTGAACAAGTCATTAGGGAGTTAGATATTTACAGAAGAAGATTTCATGAGCCCGATTCTTGCATATCCTCGTATCTAGAAAAACACTAAAGTCATTAACGGTGACGTCTTCTCCTCACGACTAGTAGGAAGCCTCTGCCAAAATGTGTGCTTGACTGCACATCCCCCCTTCACTAAAATCATATAGAACACTGACCTTACCCCTCCCTCTTTGGAGCGATTTCTTAGAGCTATTTGAGAGGCTGTCTCCAGGACTATAGTCCTCATTTTGCTCCAGATAAAACCTAACTCACAACTCTAAAGTTGTGCATTTTTAAAAAAATTTATTGGATTAGAGTTGATTTACAATGTTGTGTTAGTTTCAGGTGTACAGCAAAGTGAATCAGTTATACATATACATATACCCACTCTTTTTTAGATTCTTTTCCCATATAGGTCATTACAGAGTGTTGAGTAGAGTTCCCTGTGCTGTACAGTAGGTCCTTATTAGTTATCTATTTTACATATAGTAGTGTGTGTATGTCAGTCCCAATCTCCCAATTTATCCCTCCCCCACCATCCCCTGGTAACCATAAGTTTGTTTTCTACATCTGTAACTCTATTTCTGTTTTGTAGATAAGTTCGTTTTTATACATTTTTTTAGATTCCACCATATAAGCGATATCATATGATATTTGACTTTGTCTGACATACTTCACTCAGCATGACAATCTCTAGGTCCATCCATGTTACTGCAAATGGCATTATTTCATTCTTTTTTATGGCCAAGTAATATTCCATTGTATATATGTACCACAACTTCTTTATCCATTCTGCTGTCAACGGACATTTAGGTTGCTTCCATGTCTTGGCTATTGTAAATTGTTCTGCAATGAACATTGGGGTGCATGTATCTTTTCGAATTATGGATTTCTCCAGGTAAATGCCCAGGAGTGGGACTGCTGGATCATATGGTAGCTCGATTTTTATTTTTTTAAGGAAACTCCATACTATTTTCAGTCACCACTAGGAGGAAGCGCAGTGCCTGCCACACAGGAAGGACCTAGTGCCGCCCACTCTGTGCTGTGTGCTCGCTGCATCTCCAAGTGGCCTCTGCACAACCCCCAGGGAGGTGGGGCCCCAAGCCCTCCTGGTCGAGGTATGACTGTATGTGCATCTGTGGTCGGTTCACAGCGCTGGGCTTCTGAACGGTTTACTCTGCGTATCCTCCAAGACCCCAGAGCGATGGACACCCCCTGCACTTCCAGGTGGGCAAGAGTGGCTTGGGGGTGTTTGCAGCAGACGTCCCCATAGGAGGGGGCTCTGTGATTCCTGGTGACCTTTCCTCCCTCTCCCATGCATTCACTGTGAAGGGAAAGGTGAGGGTATCAGCATCTCTGCTGCGAGCAGTGGGCTCGCTGGAGAGAGAAGCTCATTCCTGCCTCAGCCGACCTCGTGCTGGGTCACCAGCGATGGACATTCCAGCTTGCTTTGTCTCCTTTCATCGTTTGTTCCTGCTTCTGACCTTTGACACTGCCCAAACTTCAATCAGATCCTCAGAAACCTGCTTCTCCTCCGTACACCAAAAGTGCAGACAGGCTGACGGGAGCTTGAGTGTCCAGCATATAGGAAAATCCCCCGCGTTGCAGCCTCCTGTTTGCAAAGCCACTGAGACAGGACATTAAATTCCACAGCTACCATGTGGCCAGCAGATTCTGGAGGGAGAACGCCACACTTCAGGAAAAAGTGCAAGAGACCATTAAACGTTGCTGGGATGCACGGGAGGAGGGTGAATCGGGCGCTTACAGAAAACAGACGTCAGCTCCCACACTTCTGAGATGCCATTGGACTTCAGGGGGAAAAAAGTCCATGAGGATTTAGCTCAGTAGAGAATGCCGGCCACGCAGTTTTGGGGTCGGGGGGACTCAGAGTCGTAGCATCTGGTTCATGGTGGAGGACGCTCCCCAGTGGGGGTGAGATGCAAGCAGCACGTCTGCTCCCAGGCAAGACGGAGTGACAGACACCAAGTTGTGCCCCGGCAGAAACAACGGGACAAGTATATGGAATAATAGTTTTCAAGACATTGGGCATCAGGCCATGAAGGACAGTTCCCAGGGGAGCAGGGGGAGGGGTCCAGGCAGAGCCTGTGGCTCCCTGGGTGAAGAGACACAGCTGAAGGTCCAGAGAGACCGGGCAGTTGTGCAGGAACCCCAGAGGCAAGAGAGTTTCCTGGAGAGAAATCCAGTGATGTGAGTGGACAGTCAAGTCTCCGGCTGAGCACTGACCAGTGGACACAAGTCAGGAGCTGCCTGAGGCCAGGGAAAGCCCAGCTAAGGGACTGAGGGGGACTAACCAGGCCGAGGACGGAGGCTGCTCCAGCACCGGCCTGGAAGTCCTCACAGCCACGGGGGGGCGGGGCGGGTGCCATTAGTCCTGCAGCGCTTAGGGGCGAGACCAAAGGGATCACAGTTTCGAAGGAACGGAACCGCATCCCAGGAAAACACTCCCCCAGTGCCCACCCAGCCAGGGCGTCCACTCGGGGGAGGATGGGGGGGACAGTGAGGGGCGCCAGGCTGAGGCTCGCCTCCGGGGGCTCCCACTGTGTTTCCCCCTCCCCCTCCCCTCTTTCCTGTGGGTCCTCTTCCCGCTGCGCTCTTGGGACAGATGCGGCGGGGGCCCGAGGGGCTGGGGGAGACCTGTGAGTGGGATCTGAGCCACGGTGATGCCTGGGGAGCGAGGGGGCTCTCCCCCGGCTGGGGGTCCCTGCAGCCCGAGGAAGGGGTGAAGGTGAGTCCCCCACAGCCCTCAGGTTCTCCCGCATGAGGAGCAAACGAGAAGCTTGAGAGACAGAGAGAATGAGAGAGAGAGAGAGAGAGAGAGAGAGAGAGAGAGAGAGAGAGGCAAAGGACAGAGACAGACAGAGAGGGAGAGAAAGGGAAGGGGGTCTGGGAGACGGCGTTCTGCTTCGTTTTGCTTTCCGAAGTCCGCGATTCTAAACAAATCCCAGGTGAATGTGCTTCCTTGGTCGTTAGCCATTTCCTCTAGACGGCCTGCCAGGGGCAAATGGGCAGAATGTCCTTGGAGGCAACAGAAGGCCATTTAGCAACAAATGATGCCTTCTGAGCTCCCATCCCAGCCCCGGAGGTTGGAGGTGTCCGGCATCACCTGTCAAAAGGCCAACTTCTCTCAACCATGAGAGTCTATCGTGTTCTGTTTCGTAATATAGATTTATGGATGTGTTTTCCCTGCTAAGAAGAGAATCCTTCAAAGTTGGGTTGTTGTTGGGTTTTTTTTTTTAAGAATGCTAAAGAGACTCTGGAAGGAGTGGAGGAGGGAGTGCCTGCCTGTCACCACGACAAGAAGACGGCGCACGCAGTGGTCCAGGCCCTCGGAGCAGCCGGCCCCACAGTAGAGGCAGGTGGGCCAGGGGCAGCCAGGAGGCTGCTTCTCCAACCTCCCGAAGGCTGTGGACACCCTCAGCCTCGCAGGCCGGCAGGGGCTGGGCCACCGGACAGTGCCCATCTGCCCCAGAGCAGCCGCTGCAGGACAGACTCCCATGGGCCCTCCCTCAGCCACACAGGGCATCACGCCCACTTCGCAGATGATAGACTGAGGCCAGAGAGGCTGTGTGGGGCGTGACCAGGATTCCAAGCCTGTGCGTGGCCCAGCTTTGGAGTCGGTGGAATCAGAGAAACGTGAGAAGAAAGACACTTGGTCCCTCCTGAGATGTGGGGCCGTGCCCACTGCTGGACCTCCTGTGACTCTGCCCTCCTGTGAAACGGGGACCGTCATACCCGCTGTGCTGGTGGGAGTGGGGACAATGGGCGACATGTGAGGACACGAAGCTCAGCAGGTGCTCGGGAAACCAGAGCCACCCTGAGCATCCCAGACGGTGGCCTCTGCACGCTGTGGGGAGGGTCCAGAGGGCAGGAGCTTTGGGGGAGAAGTAGGGACCCCTGAGAGGTCTGGCGGCCTCAGAGCACCACTCCCCAAGGCCGCACCTGGACTCGGCTGTCCCCTGACCACCCCGTGTGGCCCACACACGCCATCACATGCCGCCAGGAGGCTGGGCTGTGGAATCAGAGGGTCCGGACAGGCTGAATGATGCTGGACATGTTACTTACACCCCCCAGGCCTCCACTCTCCTGTCTGAGAAGTGGGTCTCATGGCCGTGCTGGCTCTCCATTCTCAAGCCCCTAATTCCCACCCACCTCAGACACGGGGTGCCTCCACACACCCACTGCACCCCCGTCCTTACCCTCCCTCCCACCCCTCCACGGTCGGCCAGCCACGCCCCCGCACCTCCTACAAGAGACTCTGCAGGTGCCGGGGCAGCCCCTCGCTCTCAGCCCCTCTCTGCTGTAACTCCGAGCAGGGTCCTCCCCTGTCCCGTTCCCCACCCGGCACCGGTGCCCACCACAGAGGCCAGTGGGACGTGGGCACCCGTGGACGCTGCCGTGGACGTTACCCACCCCCAGCCCCTAACTTGCCCTCACACACCTCCTCCGACACGTCCCACTCTCAGCTCTGTCGGAGCAAATGGCAAATCCACGTGGACAGCCTCTGAGAGCCCCGGGCTCGAACCCGTTTCCAGCAGCTGTTGTGTCTGGGGAATGCTGCCGTTTCCGACGAGCTGGACAAGCAGACTCTCGACTGACTCAGGAGGACTTGGAGGGAGGGGGGGTTTGTCTTCACTCATTTTCCTGAGACTAAAATGTCCTAAATACTCAACTAGTTGTTAGCTGTAGGCAAACTAGCCAGCTTCACTCATCCAGCTATAGCTGTTCGATTACATTACTCATTCCTTTATGAACTCACTTCTCCACGATCCTGTGAAGGAGACCCCGCCAGGCCAGGCCCTGAGGGGCTCGAACCCAGAGGTGCCCCGTGTGTGCACTGGCAGAGCTGCTTCCTGGGCTGTGGGCCCGGAGCTGGGCGTCCGACAGGCTGACCCCCCGCAGCTCCCACTCCCAGGCCAGCTCCACCGTTAGCCCCGTTTCAAGGGAGGACCCCAAGGCAGGGGCTGCAGGGAAACAGCCCAAGGTCACGGAGCTGCCTGGCAGTGGGGTCGGGGCTCAGACGTGCTCAGTGGGACACAGAGCCTGCGTTTGTCACCACCGCAAGGCACAGACCCAGCCACCTGCCAGGGGCCCTTTCGTCCCCCATCCAGACTCCGAGGGAAGAGGCCTGGCTCCTGCACCAATTGCCAGTGACCAGGGGATGGGGGCCAGGTCAGTGAACATGGCTGCAGGGGCCCCACTGGGTGAGAGAGGAGGGCCCGTGACCAGGAGGGAGGCCCTCGGGAGCTGAGAGACGACCCAGGAGGGCCAGGCGCCCTCGGCCTCCTTTTCCCCATCTCTGCCTCTTCCCGCTGCTTCCCTTGTACACAACTGGCACCACTATTTTGTCTTTTTCAGTTTTTTACTTATAGTTTTGCATCTCCCCTTCTCCTCCGGTTCTCCGATGCACAGGACCGAAGCCAGGCTCAGCTGTGGCTGATCTAAAATGCCATTAATATAAGTGGGGGCTAATTACTCAATCACTTCCGGCGATCCCACCCGACTTCTGTGTGGCTGGGGCCTTCTGGAAGGCTCTGGAAGACGCCTCTGTGGGAAGGGCTCGGGACTCCTGCGGGACGCTCGCTGACTCCAGCTCATGCAGCCTTGGCTCTCCTTGGAACAGGCTGTTCGAGGGTCCTTTTCCTTCTGGCTGCGCAGGGTATATCAGGGTGCAGATCGGTGGTCCACTGAGCATAAATGTTCTAGAGTCTCGGGGCAGAACAGTCGCACTCGAGAGCCGCGGGCCTGAACCCACCACCTGCCGCGGCTGCACTGAACCCGCTTTGCAATTCTGAGCCTACAACTCGGCAAACCCCCATTTTCATATATTTATCAGATCAGGCTTGAAGTGAGCTGTGAGCCCAGGGAGGAGGCTCAGCACATGTTCTCCAGATCTTTCAAGAAAAAGTGAGCTGGTGTCTGAGCAGAGGGCCGGGGTCCCTCCCCAGATGCAGGAGCCCAGGGCTGGCTGCCGGAGCTGGGGGTGTGTGGGGGGCTGCACCCCAGGCAGCAGGGCTCCACACACTCTGCTGTGTTGAGGGCAGCTCCCCGGGTGGTGGGCGTTGGGCTAGAGCCCAACGGGGGCCGGCAGGGTGAGGAGGGCAGAGAAATTCAAGAGAGAACCTGGGCTACCCAGGCCTGGCCTCTGTCCACCCAGCAGCCATATCTGTGTTTGCCCAGTGGCCTCTATCTCCCCACCAGACCACAGGCTTCATCAGAGCAGGGGCCACAGATTGAGGGCCACGGGCAACAAAGACCAGCATTGAAGACGGCCTTCCAAGCTCTCTGAGATGGCATGTTGATTCAGAGCTGGGAACTGAGATGTCTCAACGGGGAAGAGAGCAAGTTGTGCATTACAATGCACACTGGGAATACCCCTTCCTAACCCAAGGCAACGTTGGATGGAGTCTGCAGTACTTCTAATATGCATCCACAATGTCCTGCTTTGGCCAGCGAAGAAAATCATCACATGTTGGACTAGAATGAAATTTTAGGCATGGAGCCTTCTTCCCACCAAGGAAGAGTCTTCTGAGATGACTCTGGTGTCTTATTCTAGGCTTTCAAACCACACTGTTGGCCATGGGGTGACAGCCCCTCCCTGGGATAATGAGGATGGTGAAGAGGTATTTTCAACCCTCCTCTACTTTCAAACGCTCGTACGAGCACCGGCCCCTCAGCTTCCATGAGTGAAAGTGAAAAATTGCGCTTTCTGCCCATCAGCCTGGCTGGATAAGCATGCTGGGATCCATCCTGCTATCTTCAACATATGTTGCCCTCCAACCCCACACACAGAGCCTGTTAGCACCCAGGGTCCCCTGGGTCTCCTGTGCACCAGGTCCCCATGTGATGCCCACACACACAGGTGGCACGCCCTCAGTACAGACCATGACATGGCCTTCCAAGTCATCTCAGCTCTCTTGAGAGCATCGTGGGCAACTCAGAAACTCTCTCCACCTGTGACTTGGGCCCAGGCATCCCCACTGTCTTCTCTCTCCACAAGAAATGCTCACACACCAAGAGCTGTTCACCCTCGACCCACCGGTGGTCTCATCCAGCCACACTGCAAGAGGTGAGCCCATGTGCACACACAGGAACAGCATCAACACACACTCCATGCCCAAGGGTACCGTGAGATAGACAGACAGACAGACATCGCCAAACCGTCATCCTGTCCTCTCCAAACACCAGGCCCTTTACCTTTGCACGTAGTTTTCAAACTTCCCAGCAATTGCATCTCTCGCTGCTCTAAGGTGTGCCGCTTTGAATGACACCTTTATCATTCCTGTTCCCACTCTGTCCACAGTGACAAAATGTATCACTTATCAGTTTTGTGCTGGGAAACATAATTTAGCATTTGTCAAGATTAACTCACTTGGTTGACCAGAGCAGTCACTTCACTCTTCCAAAAATGAACTGCAAGCTTCCATGATGTCATGTCACTATTTGAAAATCAGGTAAGAGACCATATCCTGGAGACCATGGGCTTCCAGTAAGTTCCAGCTCTCAGATATTTTCTGCTGTCTTTTTTTAAACACTTCTATTCTGCTGCATGTGCAGAAACTTCACACCCAGCTTCACTCGCCCTGGCACACACAGATTTGCTGCTGTATTTGCACTGGAGTCCAACACATGCTATTTACATCGTTTCCATGTTTCTAAGCTGTGCTATTTATGTTTCCATTTGTATCACCACTTTCATACTTTAATGAACTACTTTTGAACCGTTGATCCCTTTTCGGGAACTGGGAACAGATTACACCATCCCAAAAAAGTAAGGAAAAGCACAGATGTTTACAAACATAATAACCTGCCAATTATTTGGAAATGTGATAACCCAAGAATAACAGCATCCTGTTAATTGCTGCTCAAGGGAACCAGCCCAGACTTGTGTTCGTGGTCCAAGCTTTAAGAGCAGAGTGATTATTAAAAGCATAATGCGATTTCTGTGAAACACATGTAAACAAGATTGTTCTGCGTCTTGTTTTACTCCGAAACAACCAAGTTTCTGTGGACCCACTGTGGTTGCCAGGGCCGGCCAGAGGTCAGCAGACCACGCTTGGAGAAACGTCCATCTTCCCCGAGACTGTGGGTGGCTTCAGAGCCTGGGCCACGCGGTATTTCCAAAAGCACCAGTATGACCCATAGCAGGGGAACTGCCAAGCAGCAGAGTCGGAGCCTTGGGTTCAAGCCCTTGCCCCTGAGAGTGAGCCAGTTGGGCAGCCTCTCTTGGTTCCTGCCACCTCGGATGAGAAACAAGAATGATACCTGCCTTACACTCGAAAGGATGGAATAAGATCACACTACAAATTTCCTTGCACAGAGTAAGCATTCTTTCCTGGCTGCTATGGACGCTGACTGTATAATAATCAATGAGAAATGATATTCATCACGAAGAAACTCACTGTGGGAGGAAAATATCTTCCTGGAAAAAGTCCCCGATGCTGAAGTACCCCCAATATTTTGCTCTGATGAGCCAGCTCATTGCCGCCACCTAAGAACATGCTGGAAGCCAGAGAGTGGAGCTGGGGTCACATCCACCAACCATCCTCTCCCTCTAGTGCTTGGAAACCTGGTTGACAAGGCAAGTTGCCTCATGAGGTGAAACCATTCCCTGACTGTCCACTTTGGGCTGGGAGCGTGTGTCTTCCTCGTTAAAGATTTACTGTGGGTTTTTATTTATTATTTACAAGGCGCCAGGGACACCCTGAGTCTGACCTTGGCTTCATGGATGGATCAGCTGCCTGGAGTTTTCCTTTCACTCCGTGAACCCGGCTTCCACTCAGCTCCAGCGACAAATGAGCAGCCTCAGACCCCAGACCCTGGACCCCAGACCCCAGCCTGTCCCCCTCCTGCCCCAGCATGTCCCCTCTCTTTACTTTCTCCTGAAGCTGCCACCTTCCACAGAAGGATCCTCCGCACACTGTCCAGTCGCCCCCATGCTTGTGCCTTCTGACCCCCATTTCTCTTTCCCAAGTCAGAAGAGGAAAGCAAACCTCTCTCCCCCCAAAGTGTAACTTTGGTCTCAGGCGTGTTAGGATCCCCTCTTTCCCCCCTCTCCACTTAAATTGATTAATTGACCTTTAAAAATGTACCCAGAAAATAAATTGCCTAATAAAATCAATTATCTCGTACTCAATGATGCCTGAAATCCACTGAAACCTGAGAGGGGAACAATGAGGCGGCAAAGAAATGACTAATGAAGGAGAAACACGTACTAAAGAATCATTGATTAGTGATCGCGGGTGCCCCACACTCAGCCAGGGCTCCCTGGGAGAGTCCCGGGCAGGGGCAGTGAGAGACGATAGTGTGACTGCTCAGGAAACCAGCCACGAAAACAGTCAGGGAGCAGGGCCTTCACCAGCCTTTGCACCCCCGACCCAGTAGCTGACCCAGGAGGCAGCTGGGGGTCCAAGGCAAGGGGGAGCCCGGCGAGCACCCCAGCCCCACAAAGGACCATTGGACAGGGTTTGGATGCAGGGTCTGAAAGGGCCAAGGTTGGGGTAGGGGCGTGTCTCCCTCCAGGAAGAACAGATCCCCCAGAGCAGGTACAGCAGTGCCCCCAGAACCCCGCACCCAGCCTCAGGACCGTGTCCATTACTTCCTCAAAATACAAGCAATGAAGATCTGAGAATAAAGGACATCTGTGCCAAGCTGAAGAGCTGGGAAATCATCCTGAGGATAGCTGTGTCTGGTCCATGGCCACACAGAGTCATTTTGGATGTTTGCAGGAGGGGATAGAATCAAATGAATGGGTGTCTCGAGTTTGACAAAGATGCAGCATCACCTGGGAAGTCAAAACACTGCTGCTCCCAGACACAGTGTTTGGGGAGGGGACTCACTGCCTCACAGGGACCTGGGTTTGCCTGGACCACCCACTCCCCACACTCTGCCCCTGATGGGACATATCTATTGGACATGGGTCATACCATAGGACAGAATGGAACCCAGTGGGACTCGTGGAAACTGAGGATGCAGACCTGGGGCACGTGGGCACTGTGTACCAACAGGGAAACTAGGAGACAGGGAAGCACTTCTAGTGCTAGTTTGAGAGTCTAGTTTGTGCCAGATGCTGTGCTTGCCACTTCACCTACATTATTTCTTTTGATCCTCATGCAAACTGGCCAACCAGAGCTGTGGAGCTACCTTCCCCAAGGCCTCACAGCACTAGGTTTCTTATGCACAGTTTGTGTCCCACACACCATGCTGCCTCCACACCCGCATCACTCATCCTTCCATCCTCCCATCTATCCTTATATCCATCCACCCACCATCCATCCAAACCACCTCCTTTTCTTTCTTCCCACCATCCATCCATCCATCCATCCATCCACCTATCCATCCATCCGTCCATCCATCCATCCATCCATCCACCTATCCATCCATCCGTCCATCCATCCATCCATCCATCCACCCGTCCGTCCGTCCACCCATCCATCCATCCATCCATCCATCATCCATCATCCATCAATCCATCCATCCATCCATTCATCCATCCATTCATCCATTCTTCTTTCATGCCAACCATTCATCCTTCCAACCAATGAACCATCCATCATTGTCCACTCACAGAACAGTGTCCACAGAGTATCTGCCCACAAGACCCTGCCTCCATTCTTGTCTCCCAGCACGTGAGCTTCACATTACATTAGGTCACAAACATTTGTGCAAAACCAGAGTCTATGTCAAGTTTCAGTCAGTTGCCCATCACTCCAAGAGTCATGGTTCTGGCCCTTTGGGCATCTCCAACCTTCCTTTGGTCATTTGGGCCCAGAGGTGGACAGGCCCATTCCCACCACCTGGACACTCTAAACCATTCATTCAAACTCATATTTCACTGTCAGGAAGTCAACCCTTGACCAGTGGTCTGTGACTAGCATAAGAAAAGCTGACATGCCTTAGGGAAGGATGGGCATTCCCGGAGGCTCTGGAGGAGGACAGCTCTTCTAGAGAATGTTGTCAGGTGGGAATTTCATCCTGACTCAGGGCCCACCCAGTTCCCGGAAACATGTGTCTCTTTGAAAATGTAAAGAGCCCCTTTGAGTTTGTTTGTGGCCCAGCCCTCTTGGCCAAGAGGAAGAGACGTGTGTAGTAAAGAATTTACCCTTACCAAGAGGGAGGTCTGGCCTTTGTCCTCAGCTCTGGGAGGTGATCTCGAAGCCCTCGGATGTCCTACCTGATAGGAGTATCTTTGTTTACCTGGGAGCCTTGGGCCATGCTGGAGAGCTTAACGATGTTATTTATGGTGGGGGAGGTCTTGGGGCACGTGGTGTCAGCTCACCCTCGAAAGGACTGGAGCCTGAGGTCAGCCATGTGCCTTGTGTAGATGAAAGGGCTCCAGTAAAGACTCTGAACACCAAGGTTCTGGTGGGCGATACCCCATGCAGGCTGTCACACATAATTGCTAGGAGGAGTTGACACTGTCCATGACTCTGTGGGGAAAGATGGCTGAAAGTCTGGCCCATGGAATTTTCCTGGACTCTGTCCCCCGAGTCTCTCCCTTTGGCTGATTTTAATGTGTGTCTTCTCACTGCAAAAAAAAAAAAAAAAAAAAAAGAATCACAGCTGTGAGTATATCAGGTTTCAGTGAGTTCTATGACTTCTTGTAGGAACTTATTAACATTGAACCTGGTCCTGGGGACCCTTGAACTCTGCTCCCTGACCTCACAGGCAGATTCTCATCCATTCCAGGACCTGGTGCAGGGGGCACCTGGGCTGGGTGTCTGCTGACGACTGTTGGGAGGTCACCAGCACCTGCACACACAGCTGTGATAAATTCCCGGGGTGCATGGGCAGGCGTGTCGCTCAGCCTTGATGCCCGAGCCCACTCCCTCTCCTATTACTACTGCCATGTTTTATAGGCAGAGCTTGGACAAAGTGAGTGGAAATCACTTTGGCTTGAGTTCCATCAAAGGAAGGAACGAGAAATCCATAAGTCTTGTAAATAGGTGATAAGACAAGTCTTTAAACTAAATGGGTAATAACTTAATCACATGTAAGGCAGAGGCGTGAGGACACCAGCTGCTCCTCGGGACCTGGGAAGCCAGCCCCTCCCCAAGGGAGCCCTCAAGTCACTGTTCCCCAAGGAAGGAAGCGAGCCCCACCTCGATCACACCACCTTGGGAACAATGTATCATTGCACTCAACCCTCACAGCCACCCTGAAGGGAGGTGACCTTGCCCGTGAGGCGACCCAAGCTCAGAGGAATCAGCATCAAGGGCAGAGCTGGGTCCATCTGACTCCACGGCCAGTCTTTCACCTGTCATCAGGATCCCAAAGAAAATTCCAGTAATACCGTGAGATACCAGGACAGGCCCCAGCAGTGACGGTTGTGGCTACAGCCCTGCAGTCCCCACCCTCTCTGGCCCAGAGACTGCAGGCTCCCTCCTAAGACAGAACATCATCCTGGCACCTTTCCCAATGCTCCACATCCAGGCTACCCCCTCAGCTCTCCATCCCCACAGGGACAGGGCCCAGCATCTGAGTGGTTTCCTCAAAGGATCACAGCACTTTGTGGTTTAAAACACACCATCCTCCTGCTATGAAATGAATGTTTATGCCCCCCCATTCTCATGCTGAAGCCCTAACCCCCAATGTGATGGCATTTGGAGGTGGGGCCTTTGGGTGGTGACTTGGTCATAAGGGAGGGTCCTGTATCATTATCTCCAGAGAAACAGAACCAACAGGGTATAAATAGGTAGATAGATAGAGATAGATAGATGGCAGATAGATAGAGATTTACTAGGAAGTACTGGCTCACGTGATTATGGAGGCTGACAAGTCCCACAATGTGCCATTCACAAGCTGGAGCCCCAGGAAAGCCAGTGATGCAGCTCTGGCCCAAACCCAAATGTCTGGGAAGCAGGAGGATTGGTGGTGTAAGTCCCAGTCCAAGTGGGAGGCCGAAGGACCAAGGGGCCCATGTCCAACAACAGGAGAAGGTGGATGCCCCAGCTTGGGAAGACATCAAATTCACCCTCCCTCTGCCCTCTTGTTCTGCTCAGGCCCTAGTGGACCAGACAAGGCCCACCCCATTGATGAGGTGGATCTTCTATCAGTTAAGATGCTGACCTCTTCTGGAGACATCCTCACAGACACACCCAGAAATAAAGTTTTATCTGCTCTTGGGCACCCTTCAGCCCAGATACACTGACACATAAAATTAACCACCACAAGCCCTCATGAGTGGGATTAGTGCCCTTATAAGAAGAGACAGGACAGATGTCTCTCTCTGCCATGTGAGGCGACAGCAAGAAGGACACCATCTACAAACCAGGAAGAGGGTCCTCCCCAGGACACAACCATGTGGGCGCCCTGATCTCAGACTCCCAGCCACCACTGGGGAGAAGTAGATGTGAGAAACAGATGTCTGTTGTGAAGCTGCCCAGTCTGTGGTGCTTTGTTACAGCGTCTGAGCCACCTCCCAACTCCTAATTTGTCCCTCCAGGGGAAGAGATGGCTGCTCCCATTTTAGAGATGGAAAAACAGAGGCCGAACAAAGCAACCTGACATGGCCAGACATGCAGGGGAGCTCCATCTGCTGCCTGGTCCACAAGGACCCCAGGCTGCTTGGGCAGGCTCTCTGCTTGCTCTTCTGCAGCTTGATCCCCCTCAAGAAGTGGGAGGGTGACAAACGCCTTCACAACACAGGCGAGGAAACCGAGGCCCAGAGACCAGAGGTGGGGACCTGAGGCCAAGTCGAGCCAGTCCCACCTGGTTTCTCTGCAGGGGCTGGAGCGTTTCTCAGCAGCCCAGTCTGTCCTTCCGAACCAGGCTGAGGAGCCGATGGATTCCATCCTAGTCCAGACACACAGCACCTTCCCTGGCCCGGCTTCCACTGACAGTGCAACGGTCAGAGGAGGGCTGGAATGCAGGTCTTGTGAATGGTGAGACCCTGAGCCCCTCCACTTCTGTGCCACCTGGTCACCCCAGCTACGCAGAGCTCTCCCTCTCCCCCGGGGCCTACCCGCTGCTGCCACCACTGCCGGTCACAGGACAGCGTCCCATATGAGTGTCCTGGGGCAGTGGCAATAAATGACCATAGACTGCGGGGCTTAAAACAACAGAAATCTACTCTCTCACAGTCTGGAGACCAGGATTATGAAATCAGGTGTCGGCAGTGCTCTCTGAAGACTCCAGGGGAGAATCCTTTCTTGCCTCTTCCAGCTTCTGGTGGTTTCCAGCACCCTTGGTTCTCCCTGGCTGTGGCTGCATCACTCCCATCTCTGACCCCCATCGTCACATGATCTGCTTCCTCGTGTGCCTGTGTCTTCACGTGGTGTTCTCCTCTGCATCTGTGTCCAAATTTCTCTCTCCTTGTAAGGACACCAGACGTACTGGATTAAGGCCCATCCTAATCTGGTACAAGCTCATCTTAACTTGATGCCATCTACAAAGCTCTATTTCCAAATGAGGTCACGTTCACGGTACCAGGGTTTAGGGCTTCAATGTATCGTTGGGGGAACACAGTTCAACCCAGCACAGTCCCGGAGCTGGCCAAGGCTCAGGTCTAGTCACATTCTAGCCATCACAGTGGGGAAACCGAGGCACAGAGGGGCAGAGTGATATTCCTAAGGTGGCACCAGAACGTCCAGCAGGACCACAGCCCCACTGCCCACATAGTGTCCCTCCCACTCCTCATCCCCGGATGGAGTCACTCCTTGAACCATTTTCCCTGTCTCCTCTGTGCCATGTCCTGGGAGAGCAGAGATGGCCAGGACCACGTCCTGGTGAAGCCAGGAGCCCACCTTTTGAAACGCCCCTAAAACCTGTCAGTGATGCCAAGGAAGAAGGGAAAGACTTGGGGGCCAACAGACTCAGGGGGCAGAGTGAGTGCAAAGGCTCCCCAAGCCCGGGGCTCAGAGGTGTCCACCCTCAGCACCCACCACTCCCCACGGGCATTTATTGAGAAGACGCTATGGCCACGCCCTCCATTGTGATTTCTAGACACTCCCACTTGATTCACTCCTACGGGTAGTGGTTTGAGCAGTTAAACCTTTCTCTGAAAACTCTGTAGGATCACGTCCTTGGTTCAGTCCAAACACACAGTGTCTCCATGTGGCCACCATGCCCTGAGGTCAGAGTGTCAGTGTAAACAGGCAGAGCGGCACCTCCCTGGGGTTGGGGTTTCCAGAAGGATCCTCTCCTGCTCCTTCGTTCTTCACGAAAAGCCCAGCAAGAGACCCCAGTGAGAGAGAGAGCCCAGTGCAGGGAGGAAGGCTCACGTCAGGAGCTGTTCATGGCAGAGCCCTTCCAGGGAGTGCGGTTCTGGCTGAACCATAGGCAAAGGGGTTGAAGAAGGAAAAAAGGGTCCTTGTATTAGTCAGGGTTCTCCAGAGAAACAGAGCCAGTAGGAGATGATAGATAGAGAGATAGATAGGAGATAGATAGATAGATAGGAGATAGATAGATAGATAGATAGGAGATAGATGATAGATAGATAGACAGATAGGAGATGATAGATAGATAGATAGATAGGAGATAGATAGATAGATAGATAGGAGATAGATAGATAGATAGATAGGAGATAGATAGATAGATAGATAGGAGATAGATAAATAGATGATAGATAGATAGGAGATAGATAGATAGATAGATAGATAGGAGATAGATAAATAGATAGATAGATAGGAGATAGATAGATAGATAGATAGATGATAGATAGATAGATAGATAGGAGATAGATAGATAGATAGGAGGTAGATAGATAGATAGGAGATAGATAGATAGGAGATAGATAGATAGATAGATAGATAGATAGATAGATAGATAGGAGATAGATAGATAGATAGGAGATAGATAGATAGATGATAGATAGATAGATAGATAGGAGATAGATAGATAGATAGATAGATAGGAGATAGATAGATAGATAGATAGGAGATAGATAGATAGGAGATAGATAGATAGATAGGAGATAGATAGATGATAGATAGATAGATAGGAGATAGATAGATAGATAGATAGGAGATAGATAGATAGATAGATAGGAGATAGATAGATAGATAGGAGATAGATAGATAGATAGATAGATAAGAGATAGATAGATAGATAGATAGATAGGAGATAGATGATAGATAGATAACAGATGATAGATAATAGATGATAGATAGAGAGATAGATAGATAATAGATAAATAAATAGATACATGATAGATGATAGATAGATAATAGATAGATAGGAGATAGATAGATAGGAGACAGATAGATAGATAACAGATGATGATGATAGATAGATAGATAGACAGATAGGAGATAGATAGATAGAGATACAGGACAGAGAGAGACACACAGAGATCTGTATGAGGGACTGGCTCATGTGGTTACAGATGGGCAGAAGTCCCATGATCTGCTGTCTGCAAGCTGGACACCCAGGAAAGGTGGTGTTGTAATTCGGTCCAGCTCTGGAGTCCTGAGAACCGCGCTAGCCAAGCACAGAGCAGATGAGAGGTCCCCTGTCAACAGTGAGGCAGACAAAGTGGGTGTCTTCCTCCTCCCTCCTCCTGTGTCCCCTTCAGACCCCCCTGGGTTAGGTGCTGCCCACCCACTGAGGAGGGTGGGAGAGCCTTACTGAGTGCCCCAATTCACATGCTGATCTCATCTGAAACACCCTCACAGACACACCCAGAAACAATGTTTAATCCAGGGACCCCACGGCCAGTCAAGCTGACACATAAAATTAGCCATCACAGCCCCTAAAGGCAAGCCTCAGGGTCCCAAATATGAATCCCCTCACTTCACAACTTTGCAAAATGGTTCTTAGAATGTGATGTTGAAACTGTGTTAACAGAAACTGGTGACTCAGAGAAATTCTTGAGCTCATCCTACAGCTTGTTAAAAACCCCTTGCTTGTAGCCTGCCTTCACTGAGCAAACTTGCCTTAATTATTCTGCTGCAAATTACATACTCTCCAAGCTTCACATAGCCCAAATAATAAGATGTTTGTCTGAGTTGTTTGCCAGGAGTTTGGAGTCAGCTGTGTCTAGTTTGAGCTCGGGCCGGCTAAGACTGGTTGGGACCACTGACCATAAAACTGGGCCCGGGGCTTCCCTGGTGGCACAGTGGTTGGGAATCCGCTTGCCGATGCAGGGAACACGGGTTCGAGCCCCGGTCCGGGAAGATCCCACATGCCGCAGAGAGGCTGGGCCCGTGAGCCATGGCCGCTGAGCCTGTGCGTCTGGAGCCTGTGCTCCACAACGGTAGAGGCCACAGCAGTGAGAGGCCCGCGTACCACAAAAAATAAAAAACCTGGGCCCGTGCAGGTGTCCTACAAGGACATTTTGATGTCAAAGGGCCCAAAACCCCACCTCAGATCACGCTAAGTGCTGACATTTTTGAACACACGTCCCATGAGGAAGGATGTAACTCAGATACCCCTGCACAGAACGCTGGTTACCTCACCTTTTTCCAACCTCCAATCACCTTTCCCCATGCCTAGGACCACCCTGTTCTTTATCTCATAAATATCTCAAGCCCCCGGGCTTTGGCGGGGGGCCGGGGGGAGGTTGGTCTGAGCCTGGTTCTCCCATCTCCCCACTTGGCTGCCTTGTGAATAAGCCTTTTCTCTGCTGCAAACTTCGGAGTCTCAGTGTTTAGCTTGCTGTGTTTTGGACAAACGATCCTGGTTCAGGAACAATGTCACCAGAAAAGGGGACACCATTTTCAAGGGCTTCCAGTACAGAGACCTCTGTGCTCAGTACTTTAGGAGCACACTTCCTCTCTAAACAACCCTACAGGATTGGTGTCACCATCAGCTCACCGTGCAGGTGAGGAAACTGAGCTGTGAGCTCACCTGGACACGTAGCTCTGACGTGGCCACAGTGGTCCGCCTCCTGGTGTCCACACCGCCTCCTGGTGTCCACACCGTCTCCTGGTCCCTCCCATGGAGTGTGGGCTGCTGGTGACTAGCTCCTGATGAATAGAATGACAAGGCAATGGGGTAGCACTCTGGCTCACAGAAGACTCTTGCTTCTGGCTGGCTGGCCCTCCCTTTACGCCTTGTTCCTGCTTTGCTCTGATGAGGCTGCTGTGCTGTGGACCATGGGGAAGCCCAGTGGCAAGGCCATGAGGGAGCTTCTGGCCAACAGCCAGCAAGGAACTCGGGCCCTCCGTCCAAGTCTCGGGGACTGAACACCGAGTGAGCCTGGAAGCAGACCCCTCCCCAGGCAGGCCTTCAGGTCAGACCCCAGCCCTGAACTACATTGTGATCATGGCCAGTGAGAGACCCTGAAACAGAAGCACCAGCTGATCCAGGCCTGAAGTCCTGAGCTCAAAATCAGCTCCAGGAGAACCGTATGTTACCTTCGGGCGATTTGCTACTCAGCAATACAATAGGACTCACAACCTACTTCCACACTCCAGGCAGCCCGGCTCCAAAGTCACGTTCATCCCGCTTCACTCCCCTCACACTGCCCTCCTCACCTCCACACCCTCAGAAACCACCCAAGAAGTCCAAGAAGGCGGGTTATTGAGTGAAAGACCACGCAGCCTTGGCCTTGAGCTCTGAGGGAGCCGGGACCACGTCTGATTTCTTATGCAGCGCAGTGCCTGACACACAGCAAGTGCTCAGCAGACGATCACGACCCCCCGCCATTACAAACGCACACGTGCAATAATGCCATGTGTTTGCGGAAACTCTCACCCTTCCCCAAAGCCCAGCACCAGTTGGGCCTCATTCGTTTCTTCATTCATTCATTTCTTCATTCGTTCACTTACAACATGTCTGTTGGGCCCCTCCTATCTGCTTGTTATGAGCAATGGTGACTATGAATCATTTCATGCTTGTTGGAAAAAGGATGCGAGCGTGAAACTGTCCTAGAAGTGACTGCAGGAGATGCATGTGTTCCTGTTTGCAGGCCTGGGAACTAAATATCCAGGGAAGCTGTCTCACTCAGGCCTCCCGCTCGAGGCCCGTCTCGGCCTCAGACCCCACGGGAGACCAGGGGCCCGCTGCAGCCGCCACCTCTGCTCAGTGCACAGCAGCCCCATCTGAAAGCGGGCCGGAGATTTGTGTGGGAAAGTGTCAGCTCTGAGGCTGTTACTCGTGTTCAGTAACCGAGTTATTTTTCTTTGGAGGCATTAAGGGTAAATAAAGGCTTAATGAATCAAGCCTTCTGAATTGCTGTTGCTGCTTTAATTTGTGGTTTACAGGGTTCTTGTAAATTAAAAATGGGAAAAGAAATCCCTTCCCATCCCGCATGAACCTCCTCGGGGCAGGAACAATTTGGTTGTTTTGCTGTTCATGTCCCTGCAGCCTTTATCTCTTTGAAAAATTGTTCCTTAATTTTTATGAGGTTGCTGGTGAGACGGGCCAAGCTGAGTGATGGTTCTGTATCTTGCTCTCTGTCTCCTCCAGCTCATGCGACTGGTTATTGTTCCCTGGGTGGGAAGAAAGGTGGAGTGCTCACTTTTAATTTACTGTTTGCAATAAGCGGGGCTTTATCAACATCCCTCCAATCAATTATTTTTATTGCCAGCCTCACACTGCCAGGAGCAGTGGTCATGAAAACACTGGTACAAGGAAAATACAATCACAGCAGCTTCTGCCCCAAGCAAGCTGGGACCCGCCAGGTGGGTGAGGAGGGAGGTGCTAGGTCTGCGGAGGGAGCCTTGGTTTGGGAGGACAGCAGAGTCTCCGGGCTCACAGTCAGAGAAGAGGAGCCAGCTGAATGCAGGTCACCCAAGGGGGCAACCCACCAGCCCAGGGCTCACACAGCCCTGGAGCCACCCACCTCTGCCCCACGGGTTTAAGTGTGGGATAAATGTGCCCAGTCCTGCAAATCAGGATGCGCCAAAGCCAGGAGGACTCGGTGTCTTGCAACTCAGCATCTGAACACTCTACCCCTTTCCCTGAGCAGGCAAGTTAGGGGGGTAGCAATTTCCAGAAAAGTGATTAGTCTCTCTCTCTCTCTCCCTCCCTCACCCTCTCTCCCTCTCCCTCTCTCTCTCCCTGTCCCTCTCTCTCTCCCTGTCCCTCTCTCTCTCCCTCTCTCATTGTGGCATGTCAAGCGACTAATAGAAGACTCTGGTGTGGATGCCACAGGGAAGCGACAACATATTTTGAGCCTCAGGAATTGTCCATCCATAGTCGAGGGCGGAGCCCTGTTGTCTCGCCAGGTCGAGTGGGAGGAGCCCTGCTCTGTCCAGCCGCCCTTGGGGGTGTGTCCTCAGCAAGGTCTGGGGAAGTTCCTTTGCTCCTTCTGGACTGTGTATAGAGGGCTCACTGGCTGAGAACTTGCTACCTGTTGGGGTGTCAAGACCCAGCGTTTGTCAGGAACCCCCATGCTGCAGACCCCTGCAGTCCCTGATGGTCTTGATGTGTTGAAAAGTGCCCCTCAGAGGTGACGGGCTGGAGAAAACTACTTCTACACGTGCTTGTTACTGTGACACTGTCCTGCGTGCAACAGTGGCATTCGCTTTGAGAGTATGCTCACTCAGATTTCGATTTCCCATGCTGGGGAGACGTACTGTTCACACACCTGCTGGAGTCATCGCATGTTTAATATCATGTGAGGTCCCACAGGTAAGCACCCACCCTGCCAACATAATGACATTTCCCCAGAGCACTGTGGTCCCCAGAAATGCTGTCTATGGAAGGGACCTCGTAGCTAGCCTTCAGGTTGCTCCCCAGGCTGACCCTGCATCCGGCTCAGCTGGTTGCCTCTCATCACAATAAAAGACGCCCATCTCTAATCAAGCGCTCCTGGGAACACACGGACAGGATATGTGGCCTCATCCAGTTCCCAGATGGCACGTGCAGGGTAAGAAGAAGCCCAGCCCCACAGAGGTGCGAGGACCAGCTGGCACACAGTAGGTGTTTAACTGGTCTCCTTGAATGCAGCAGAGGCTGACGCCCTGGAGAGTGGCTGGCCCTTTTCTGCAGAAACTGGTCATTTACTCCATGGAGTGGGCAGGGAAAGAGGGCGTGAGGATAACTCAGAATGCAGGGAGAGTCCCACCGCTGCCCCACACCTTGTCCACGGGGCATGTAAAGAGCAGGAGCACAAAGGCATCTTCTGGGTCCGTCGCTTCAGACAGCCAACGTGGTGGATCAGTAACCACACTGACCCTGACGACCACCTCCCGTCCATCAAGCCCTGGGGGAGGTCCCACTGCTGCCTCATTTTCAGATGAGCCCCTGAGGGTCAGCAGTGACATCTGCTCATGTCTACTTGGCAAGGGAGTGTCCGAGTCCAACCCAAACCTGTCACTCTGACCCAGGAGTCCTCCCACCCCTCTTACCATGTGTCATGTCACTTGTCACCGTTGTAAAGAGGGGTGCCCTGGACTCATGGGCCCCTTTCGGCAGGGGGTGGAATGAACCCCAGACAGCCTTTCATGACGTCTGCAGCTTCCCACCACCTCCCACACTGAGCCACACGGTGCCTTTTTCTGCTGGTGACATCACTTTCTTGGCACACACAGGGATACAGCACCATCCCTGATTCCGGTCCCGTTTCTCACTCACTCCGTTTCTCTCTACTCGTCCCTGACTTTCCAGCCTCAGCAGCAGCCCCGGGCCTCAGGAAATACCCGGCCCCCATCCAAGCAGGAAGACCCACACCTGGAGACAGTGCAGCCACCGTTAGTGAGCGCCTAGCCCGTCTGCACAACCGCTGGTCCCCGAGGCCATCACTGGGTGCCAGGGTCCTCACAGGGCTGGGCTGCAGCTCCATCACTCCACTGGAGGGGCTCCAGGTATCCCACCGAGGCCGGCCACCTAGAGGCCGGAGCGCCCTGGAGAGGCCCGGGCAGGTGCACTGCCCTCAGGGGCCAGCGTCTGACCTTCTCTGGCTCAGACTGGCTGCAGAAGGAGGACAGTCCCCTCACCCTGGTGACCAGCCTGAGAGCCTTGACACCCACCTCTCTGAGCCTCAGTCTCTCCCCAGCAGCCGAGCTAAGAAGTGGTCACTATTACTCGGAACTTTGCTGAGGGTCCAGGGAGCAGCTGTGGGAAGAGCCAGGGGTCCAGCGAGGACCCTGAGACACTTGCCACTAATATTATCAGTTTCCTAGAACCAAGGAGAAACACCCATCTGTGTTCTAAAGAAGGACCAAAGCTCCAAGGAGATCATCTTTCTGAAAATACACCAACACCCCCATGCGGTCCCTCTCTCTCCCATGGACACCCCACACCCCATGTCCCTGCAGAAAACAGGGTCTGTTTCTGGGAAGCACGCACTGGAAGCAGTGCCCGCATGGAGGGAGGGTTGGACAGGAGCAGGTGAGGAGGGTCTGCGTCCAGCTCACCATCAGCAGATCAGCTGGGGCCAGACCCCGTGACAGCTCCTTCCGGCAATCAGAATATTTGCTGGCCCATCAGCTGGTTATGCCCATGGCGGCCAGATGGTTGGAACTTCCGTGTTCGGCGGGTGACCAATGCAATGGCGGGTGGGATACCCCACAGCCTGCAGGAGCAGCACTCCCAGAGACAGGTGGCTGCATCCCTACAGCTCCATCCAGACATGGGCACCGCCGAGGATCCAGCAGAGAAACCAAGACAATCAGAAGAAATGGTAAGGAAAGAATAACATGTCAATCCAAGAACACAAGAGTGAATTCACCAGTTACAAAGCAAAAGGTCACTAAGGGGCCAGAGTGATGTGGCCACCTCCAGGCTGTCCCTGGACCAGTGGACGCAGCCAGATGAGGCGATTTCCAGAAGAGGTGATTAAAAGCCTAATACAGACACTATGTGTATAAAATAACAAAGCAATGAATGCATAGTGCCCACTGTTAGCACCACAGAGAACTTCACAGTGGAGAATCCAGGTGACCGGGGTCAGCATCAGCAGTCCTGTTGATAAGACGTGGTGAGGAGGACACTGCCCCTCTGTGGTTCCTCACAGGAAACCCCAAACCCCAGCCCAACCTTGAGGAAAACATCAGGAAAATCCCAGCTGAGGGACATTCTTTGAATCTGATCAGTACTTCCCAAAACTGTCAAGGTCACCAAGAACAAGGAAAGTCTGAGAGACTGTCACAGCCAAGGGGACCCTAAGGAGACATGGTGACAAACGTCACGTGGCCTCCTGGATGGGGTCCTGGAACAGAAAAGGGCATTAGGTAAAAACTAAGGAAGCTTTTTTTTATATCTCTATATGGACTTTAGTTAAAAATAATATATCTATACTGGCTCATTAATGGAGACAAATGTACCACATTAATGCTACTGATGGGGGCACGGGGTGTGGGGTCTATAGGAACTCTCTGTGCAATCTGCACAATCTTTCTGTAACTCTAAATCTAATTTTAAACTTAAGATTTATTAATAAAAAAGAGGGCTTCCCTGGTGGCGCAGTGGTTGAGAATCTGCCTGCCAATGCAGGGGACACGGGTTCGAGCCCTGGTCTGGGAAGATCCCACATGCCACGGAGCAACTGGGCCCGTGAGCCACAATTACTGAGCCTGCGCGTCTGGAGCCTGTGCTCCGCAACAAGAGAGGCTGCAATAGTGAGAGGCCAGCGCACCGCGATGAAGAGTGGCCCCCGCTTGCCACAGCTAGAGATAGCCCTTTCACAGAAACGAAGACCCAACACAGCCATAAATAAATAAAATAAAATAAAATAAAAATAAATTAATTAATTAAAAAAAAAAAAAAAAAGAAAAGTTACTTGCAGATGTGGTCTGGGGTAAAAAAAAAGAGTGAAATGAGAAATTGATGCAGCAGCCATGCTGGGATGCTTAGAGATTGTGGAGAAAGTCTCCTTCGAAAGAGTTATTTTTTAAAAAAAATAAAGTTCCAGAGACTTGTTAATATTACAGGGAGACAAGAAGTACTGAAGGTTATGTTCATAACAGATCATGCAAGATAAGAAGGAAGGAAATTAGAATCTCCAGAAAGAAATCTGTACAAAAAAGGAATTGCTATCATAGTACACTCTGCGGCTGTGCAGCAAACAATGTTTACATCGTTACAACAAAGCAGACACATCTGTTGATTTTTTATCTTTTAGAATTGGTCCCACAGACATGCTCTGAAGACTCAGTTGTGGTTTCGGTAGGGGATGCATGGTGATGCCGAGTCATATAAAGCTCTCTCAGGGCCATAAGTTACTTGAGGGAAAAAGAGAGCCTGGTTACTACTGCACTTGACACCTACCTGATAGGCGCTCAGTTGCTCTTCAGGTGGTAAAATGAGCCAGTTGGGAGTGGTGCTTTGAAGTTCAACATTCTCCACCCTACTACTACTGGCTCTGTTGGGAGAGTAAACAAACTAGCTCCTCTTGGCCTAAAGTCGCTTGTCTGCCTATCACCCGGCAGGGTTGCAACAAGGATCAAGACAGAATGTATCTGTCAAGCAGCCCAATGCCCAGACACAGTAAACGCTCAATGTGGATTAGCTGCTATTGTCACCTTGTAAATTACAAAGTGAAGACAGTTTCTTCTTCTTTGCCAGGAGGCCAAGGGGAAAAGAAAAACAAAAAAAAACAAAAAACAATGAAAGTGTAATTCCTCGACAGGTGAAAGAAAAACAAACCAGCAATACCTCTGAGGTTTGGCCTCACTCAAGAGGCAAGGGATGGAGAGCCGCTTCTTCCAGGATTCCCACCTTCTCTCTCTGTAAGCTTTGTCTGTCCATTAGCCACAGAGGAGAGTCACAAAGCCATCAGTACCCACCTGGCATCTCTACAAATCTCGGCCAAGTTTGCCCCTGCGGACGGAAGGAGCGGGGCTCCTGCCAGCACACATGGGGAGCAGCTTCCACTAAATCCAGAGGCAGCACATCCGGCCTGAGCACCACCAGCGAGCAAACATTCGACGGGTCCAGAAGTCGCTCCCGCTCCCCGCGCAGGTGGAAAGCCCCGGGGTGCCCCCTGAGGCCTGATGGATACTGAATCATCAAAATAAGTGATTATTTGTGCCTGGCAAAATAATGCAGGAACGAGGTTTCATTAATTATCGTAACCGATGGGCTGGGGCCCAACTGGAGGTACAGACCCGTAGACATCTCGGCGGTCCAAATCGGTGCACTTGGGTAATTAGCTCATCCATAATTGACCACTTCTGCCTGCACAAAGTTTGTGCTCATTAGTCAAAATCACATCTTTCCTGACTCCACAGGTTGTTTTGAACAAATTGGTTTTTGCTCAAAGCCTTGTTCTCATTTAAAAACGTGCCCTTACACAAGGTGTCAAGAGCAGGGACACTTTCAGGAAGACAAATGGAGCGGCTCACTTTCTTCTCTTTAAGGATTTTGCGGCATCCCTGGGCACACTGTGCTTGGCTAGCAGGGCAAAGCGGCCACAGCAGCCTCCCTCCTGGGCAGACCCAAGATGGAGGGTCCCCGCTGGCCCAGCCGAGAAAGACCCCCCCCGTGGGTCCCCGGGGCCCAGTAGCCATTAGCAGCCCAACCACACTCTCAGCTCCAGGCGCTGGCAGACCCTCCAGGCCCCAGGGAGGGACAAGGGCCCTCACTCTGCTCCCAGCCCCTGTTTCAGCTCAGAAAGGGCACTTTGCAGCCTTAGTTTGGGCTGCAGAATAAAATACAGAGACTGGGGAACTTATACAACAAACAGTTTGGGGTCTGAGATCAAGGTGCTGGCAGGTTTAGTGTACGGTGAGGCCCTACTTCCTGGTCAGCAGAAAGTCACCTTCCCGTGATGTACTCATATGGCCCTTCCCGGATGCGTGCACGTTGGTTAGGGGGGGAGAGCTCCCTGTCTCTTCCTCTTCTCATAAGGGCACTGATTCCACAGCAATGGCTGCATCCTCGTGACCTAATTACCTCCCAAAGGTCCCACCTCCAAATACCATCACGTTGGGGGTTAAGGCTTCGACCTAAGAATTTGGAGGGGCACAGTTCATAACACAGCCCCCCGCCTTGAGTTTACATCTGGCAGCTTAATACCTTTGAAGCAGGAAGTCTTCTTGAGGTCTATGTACATTTTGCTTGCTCTGTCTAAACATTTCTTGCTGGGTACAGGATTCGGGGGTTGCCCATTTGGGCTACATGATCGTGTCTCCTGGCCTAAGCAGTCACTGGCCCGAAACGGGTTGGCCTTGGCTGGCCACACCCCTTGACTCCTGCTCCTACTGGTCACCCTTCCTGAATCCCTGAGGCCTCACTGAGCACCATGATGATCGCCAGGGCATTTTGTAAACACACGAGCAGGACGCTTCCAACGAGGCTGCAGGACTCCCCACGATCCTCACGTGTCGGCACCCTCATCTCAGGACAGACATCCCTCTGTGCAATGGTCAGTCAATGCCCATTGACCTCTCCCGGCCTCCCTGGGGCCCCACCAGCCTCTGCCCACATGATGTGATACCACCTGGGGAGAACACCCCTCCACACCACCCTGCTAAACAAATGATGGGTGAATGAATGAGTGAGTGAGTGAGTGAAGAGCCCCACGGGGGGTCTGTGTCTGTTCCCCTTGGCAGTACCCACGCCCCCTCCTCAGGAAACAGCACCTGGGTTTTCCTTTGGGGGAACTACCATTCCCCCGTTTCACGCAGCTGTCCGTCCGGTTGGCAAGAAGTGGGCCTCCTGGGCCAGCTCGGCCAGCCTGACCCCGCCAAGGATCTGGACCTTGAGCAGACGATATCTGAAGCCGGCGCCCCCGGAGGCTGCTGCCCGACCCTCAGGGTCCCAGCCCCGCCTCTCTGTCCTTCTCCGTGCTTCAGCCACCTCTTCCCTACAAAAGCTAGCGCGCGTCCTTCCAATAAACCCCGTCCCCGCCTCCTCCATTTTCTCAGCCGAAGTTGGTGACTTTGCTGCAGCCAAGGAACCATAACTGATCCAGTGTCCCCAAAGTGGACTTAGAGACACCTGGGCCCTACGTGCTGCTTTCTGGGGCCATGACCAGTGGGACCAGCTCCACCTGACCCAGAGCCGCCTGCTCAGGTGAGGAACCGTCCCTGACCTCTGACCCTGTCACTTGTTCATCCTTCTGGAAGAACACCCCAGTCCACACGTGAGGACCTGGGTTTCTCCTCCTGTTCAGTCACTGGCTGCGTGGCTCTGGGCCACTGTGGACCTCTGTTTCTTCATCTGACACACGGGCTCAGCGTCTCTGGGATGTGCTCTGAACCTGTGAAAGTGTTGACACTGCTGGACGGTGCTGCTATGGCCCTCGGTCCTGGCCATTCAGTGGGCCTGAGGTGGCAGCTGCTCAGTAGCCAGTGCTGGGCTGCATGCAGAGGCAGCGGCTCTCTCTGGGGCTGGAGACAGAGGTACCCATCGGGACCTGGGGCTGCAGGAGCGGGTCCCCCAGCAGGGCAACGACCAGGAGCCCTCCACTCTCCCAGCCTGTCCCGGCCCTGCCACAGCTGACCACAGACCGTCAGGGGGACCAGGGGGCTGAGGCCTGAGCCCCGCACCACCTCAGGGAATGAGGGACAGTGAAGGGAAGTGGGCGGGGCCGAGGCCGGAGCAGCCACAGCTGGTAACAGTAGCTGTCGTCACTGCTGTTCATGGCGTGTCTGCAGGAACCAGCCCTGTGCTGTGCCCTGTGCACGCACTTTAGTCCCTCCGGGTGTCGAGAAGGTGGGGAGGTGGGGCCCCTGCTGGTCCTGGTTTCTAATGAGGCGCCCAGGCCTCACGAGTTCTCTGAAGGTCACCCAACAGGCTCAGAGGAAAGATACAGGCCTGGGAGGGTGGACCGGGAGACTTCACAGGAGACAGGAAGTGGGGGGCACTCCCAGGACCCAAGAACCCCCCTTGCACATGGGGAAACACCCCCCCGCCAAGGTCTGACTTCCTCATGCTTTCTACAGAGAGAGAGATGGAGAGAGACAGACACAGACAGAGAGACGGAGTGAGACAGAGACAGAGAGACAGGCAGGCAGAGACAGAGAGACGGGCAGGCAGAGACAGAGAGACGGGCAGGCAGAGACAGAGAGACAGGCAGGCAGAGGCAGAGAGACGGGCAGGCAGAGACAGAGAGAGGGGCAGGCAGAGACAGAGAGACGGGCAGGCAGAGACAGAGAGACGGGCAGGCAGAGACAGAGAGACAGGCAGGCAGAGACAGAGACAGAGAGACAGGCAGGCAGAGACAGAGAGACAGGCAGGCAGAGGCCAAGCGGAGGGCTCCCCTCTCCGAGCGCGAAACGCCCCAGGAATGCACTCAGAGGCCACGCGGCCGGGGTCCAGGTGGCGGGACCCACTTTCCCGCTGCTTGTCCCCCGGGCCTGACCCAGCTCAGTGACTGCCCTGCCTCACGCCCACCCCCTCGAAGGCAGAGGCTGATTCTGAGGACTCCTGTCCTGTGGGCCCCAAGTTCTCTTCCTGATTAGCTTCCATTTCGGGGTCAGGGGGCCCCTCGGGGCCAGGACCCAGCTGTCCACCTGGCCCAGCCTCCCCTTCGGGTTGTCTGCGATGGCAATTCAGGAGCAGGGCTGAGCCTGAACCCCCCAGCCCCGGCTTTTGCTCCCCGTGTCTTCTCGGTGGGGCGCCCATGAGTGTGAACGCAGCGAGCTCAGGATGGCCGTGTGGAGCCCCATCACCCTGGTTCCGTGGCCATCGCCCCTAATGAAGGGCTCCTCTGGCACCAGAGTGTGATCTCGCCCATGTGATCCCATCACCAGGAGCTCCCAGCTCATGGAGCAGAGATCGCAGTGCACGGAAGCACCCAGCCTCGCCTCCGAGACAGGCCGGCAGCGACAAGCAGGGGCGGTCCCTGGGGAGGGCTGGCATCAGAAAGGACCAGAAGCCCCCCTCTAGTCCGGGGAAGAGTGGCCCCGCCCCCCACCCAGGAGCCACATCTGCTCCATCCTCCATCTCCTAAGGCCTCCCGTGGCCGGCACCACGTCAGGCCCTGCTGCACAGGTGCTGAGGGCACAGGTAAGGCCACCGTCAGCAGGCTAGATGCATGAGTGAGAAGCGGGAGGAAAAATGAAATAGGGGCAGTTTCCCAGCTGCTGTAACAAACTCCTGCAAATTGACTGCCTTCAGATACAACAGGTCTGTTCTCTTCTGGTTCTGGAGGTCAGACATCTGTAGTTAGTCCTAGGGGCTCAAATCAGGTGTCAGCAGGGCTGCGTTCCTTCTGGAGCATCCAGGGGAGAATTATTTCCCTTCTGCACAGGTGAGGGTTCCCGTGGTCCAGTTTAGACCCTGGCCTCGCACCCCCAGCACAGTGGTTGTCCCAAAAGATCCCCCAGACGTGGCCACCCCAGCGCTGCCCCGGGTGCCTCTCCCCCAGCCTGTTCTAGCATCTCAAAGAGCAAAGAATGAAATTCAGTGAGAACATACACAGCGTTCACCAGGTGGCAAACGGTCTAGACAGGTAAACAGCCCTGGAAGTCCCCATCCACTCAGCTAGGGACGCAGTTCACCCACCTGGAACCCAGACCCTCCAGCAACCCAGCCCCCGGCCTGCTGCTCTTCTCATGAGCCGTCCCCGCTTCTCCAGCCCCGGTTTAGCTCCATCACCTGCTCTGGACCCGTCCCGAAGGCCCTCCTGGTCCAGGAACCAGTGTGAGCTCGCCTCTCTGCACCCCTGGTACACGTCTGGGAGCTGCCCTCTGCTACCCGCACCCCCCACCGCCCCCGGAAGACCCTTCTTCCCACTTCCTGCAGAGCAAGGTGGGTTCTCCCTGCAGGAAGATGCAATCCAGCCAGAGAGGTCCTGACTCACTCATCCTAAAGGACAGTTCACAACCACACAGGGGTGGCGTGAGCCAAAGTGTGAGAGGGAAGGGGACGCTGGCACTCGGAGCCCGAGGGCAGATCAGCCCGACGGGCAGTGGTGTCGGCCTCGGGGAGCAACCCGACCAGGGGCCAGACACCTGGACCCGGAGATCTGCTCTCTCCCCCTTTCCTCGCCCTCAATACCCTCAGCATACCCTCAATACTGATTTTAACTGTTTCATAAAATTTAGGTGTTGACACAGCACCCAGCGTCTGGGGAAACAGAGCCAGGCCAACCATTTGTCCAATGAGTTCTTAATTTGAGGTGGGGAGAGTCCAGGCCCTTTAGGAAGTCTGATGAAATCTAAGCATCTCCACAGCTGAGGCCCCTACAAGGCAGATTTTGTGGTCAACTCTGCAACACAGGACCCCAGCAGCTCAGGTGAAGGACCCCGAGGTTGGCATCTGGTTTCTTGACCAGAACCTTCCTTCCCCCACCCCCCAGGCCCCTTCCCCCAGACGTCGTCCCGGCCTGACTGTCTTGAGGGTGTGACACAAAGCTCCCCAAATCCACGTGTCCTCCAAGGTCCAGGGAGCACTGCACCCCTCTCACCCCGAGGAAGACCCCTGGGCTCATCCAGCTCCAGCCGCTGTCCTGCTGGGCCGTGGTCCTGAGCGGTCCTTCAGCTTCTTTCTGGGAGGACAGTGGGAGAAGCTGGGGTTCCCATGGACCCTTGGAGTCTGCGAAATGCCTGAGCAGAAGGACACCAGAGTGGACATGGCACAAAACCAGGTGGTCCTGAAAGTGTCTTTGGCCTCCCTGGGCCCCCATTCCAGTGGCACAAAGCAGAAAGTGTCGCCCAGACCGCGGCTCAAGGTGTGGGAGATGTTTCTAACTGGCCGAGTTACCCGAAGGCAGGCTGACCTCCAGTCCCTGTAGGGGGTGACACTGAAGCCATCTGCGTTTGTGGTTCAGGGATCAGAGACGGGTGTCTGGGTGTCCACAGAGCCCTGTGGGCGACACAGCATTGCCAAGCCCCTCCTCCCATCACATCGGCTTCTCTGAACTCAGGGCTAACAGGGCACCAGCCTGCTCAGCATCAGCCCCTCCCCTAGAGCGGAACCCAAACAGCCGAGCCAGGGCCATGCGACCCACCACGACAGCCAACACGTCCCCAGGCCCGGCCCTGTCTCCCCGGCCCCGTCACCCTCAGCCCAGTTTTCTGGAGAAAGGCCTCAAGGGTCCCGAATGTGTCAAGCCCTTGCACAGGAGAAGAAAAATAACCCTGTGATGGACCTTTCGGTTCTAACAGGAAATGATGCTGAGCAGTGAGGGGCTGTGTTGCTACCGTCCCCACGTGATTTACAGGGACGGCCCCATAATCAGAAGCAAAATGTCTATTTTCAGCTCCGGATTCTAACGAGTGAATATATTACAATAACTTTATTAAAAAAAATCAATGCACATCAATTCAATTTTCAAGTTAATTGCCTTGCGAATGGCAGTGGCGGGAGAGCCCTGGCAGCTACATTATGCCTCTGATTTATGCAGAGCAGGTAGCAAATAACTCACCCGCCGTTTGTTTGTTTCTGCCAGAAAGTGGAGGAGGTTGGGAACGAAAGCCTCCCTGCCCAGCACACCTGCCTTGGCAAGAGGTGAACGCAGGTGAGGCAGGTGAGGGTAGGCCCTGGCAGGACTGGGGGCACTCGGGGACCAGGCATGCTCATCACAGCGAGAATGGACGGGGGGATACCTGCTGGACCACAGTGAACAGGGGCAGACGGGCCCCGGGGCAGCAGCTGCCCTCTGTAGCCTCAGCTTCCCCACCTCGAAGGTAAGTGATGGCGACCCCCAAGGGCATTGGCGTCTGCATGGACCGACAATGCCACACGCCACTGTCATCATCATTGTCATCTCATTACCACCTTTACTAAATCATTATTATAATTTCTAAATAATTATAGCTGTCCCCCTGCCAAGGAGTCATTCAATTCAAATGAAGTCACGTACTCCTCTCGCGAGGCACTGCCAAATTTACTTATGCACATCACCTCGTCCCCTCAAGGGCCGCCAGGCAGTAAGGAAAGTATTCCTTGCAAACCGTCTCTGAGAATCAGGTTCGCCCAGCGGGACAGGTACCACTTATTTTCCTGGGAACAGGTCATCCTCCTCTTGAGGCGACGTCTGTCTCCCCAGTGCAAGGAGGCTCACCATCTGTGGGTCCAGAAGTGGGGGAGACAGGTGCCCTGGCTGGCACAACTGCGGGCCTCTCCACACGCCTATCCTGACCAGGGGCTCGCCCCTACCTCCGGCCAAGGGCACAGTGTATGCGAGGTGGGGGGCAGGGCGCGGGCGCCTGTGCCGCCTTCCCCTATGGCCCCCAAGGGGTCGCCCGCAGAAGCTGGTTACCTGGGCTGCCAGCAGCTGTTCCTGGAAACCCTGCCATCGTCTCCCTGAGTGGCGGGGCCCAGACCAGGCTCCTGCGTCCTTACCGGTGTCCATTCCGTGCCTGGTTTCATGCTGACCCCCTCCCCACCTCCCACCCACCAGTGAGGAAACTGACTCCCCAAGGCCAGGCAGCAAGCACGGTGCCTGTGCCACCAGGACCACGGTCCGAACCGTGACTCTGGACAGCCCACCTCTCAGGACGGCCTCCAGCATGGTCACCTGCCAACCCAAATCCCACCTCTGCCAAGCAAAGCCCATGGCATTGGTCTGTCATTTTGGTGACCCTGGGTGGAGCCCAGATGTCCAGTGGCACTGATTTATAAGGAAGCAGAGCGGTCAGCAGAGGTGGAGGGGGTGGACTGGAGAGACGCTGAGCCCTCCCCTCTGCCCGCTGCCCTCCAGGCCACTGGGAATTGGCAGCTGGACCCCAGGCTGAGCCGATGGGGAAGGTCTGCTGACCATGACCCCGGGGGAAGCCTCTCCCCTCCATCCCCGAGACCCCCGCCCAGAAACAGCATCTGGACAACGTCAGCCCCACCTGCCAGCACCAACCCTGCCTCCACACAGTCACACCTACCTGGATTTAACTGGTGGCTTGGGGGATGCTCAGAAACCCAGGGACAAACATTTGATTCAAGCACGGCAGGTCTGAGAGGAGGACTGGGCTTTTTCATAAGTGTCTAACATCTGGCAGGTTAATTACTCATTAAAGGGTAGTGAGGTTTAATCCAAATGATTACTTCCAACTGGATGCACCTCTAAGTCTGTTCAGCCAGCGCAGAAGCATCATGCTCCCGGGCTTGGCTCCTAGCCTGATCATGCGATCAGACCCTGGCCCGTCCTGCTGGCTTGAATTGACTGTGGCCCTGAAGATGAGAAGAGAGAGAGGGAGGGAGGGAGGGAGAGGGAGAGAACTGCGCAGGGAGTGTCACCTTCACTGGCCCACGGTCGCGTTATGAAGCCCAAACCCCCGGAGCTGGGAGTGCTCACCAGCCCCATTTACAGAAGACTCTGGTCTGCTCTGCTGTCAAACTGCGAAACCACGACGACTGGCGTGGCGGTGGGGGCGGCGGGGGTGGATCTTCCCAGGTCTCCCCAGGTGCACATTCAGGGCATCACCCAGCTGCCATGTCTCCAGGTCCCTGCTGTGGGCACCCACAGACCAGTGGTCTGTGCCCTGGCGGGTCTCATGGAGAGGGGTAGGGGCCAAATTCAAATGCCCCCTGTAAGCTCGGAGCCTGAACCGAGACCGATGTCACCATTTCTGTCCTCCTCCTCATCATCCAGTGACAGCCCCGCCCTCAGAGCTCACCTGCACGCTGACAGAGACAGACAGGTAAGGAGGAAACTGTGGTCTCACACAGTGAACACCAGGGTGGGGCACAGGTGGGGACTACAGAACTTAACCCATGCAGGGAGTCAGGGAGTGCTCCCCAAGGAGGGGGTGTTTCATCTACAACTTAAAAGAAGTGTGTAAGTTGGCCAGGCAGGGGTTGCTTGGGGAGTCCAGGGAGTAGGAAGGGAGGTATAACAGGCAACTGCCAGAAGTTTGCTGTTCAGAACACAGAGGTTGGGGAGGCGGAGGGGCTGAAGTCGCAGAGCATGAAAAGATGGGAATGGGACGACAAACTGGAGACATGAAAGAAACTTGGAGAATTTCCTGAGAGCAATGTGGTTTAAAACCAGAAGTGACACTATTACAGCAGGGGCACTAAGAAAAGGGTTTTGAAGGATGAGTAGGAGTTCCCAAGAAGAGCACTATGAGCTTTAGCATTCCAGGAGGAGGAGGCAGAATGCACAAAGATGGAGGTTTATAAAAGAGCATGAGAGCTTTAGAGGGGCTGAGGTTGGGTGGGGTCAGAGAACTGCCAGAGAAATGGCTGAGAAGGAGGCCGGGTAGTGAGGGGCATTGAACACCAGGCTCTGGAGCTCAGGTCCCCACCTGAAGGAAGTGGGAGACGAGCAGAGGGGTTTGTGGTATGGAGGTTTTTCAGCTGGAGTTACATGCGCATCTTTGTGTGTTAAAAAGATGAAGCCGGTGGCCATGTGGGAATTGAATCTTGGTGCACATCTCTGACAATTTCTCGGAATAAAATATCACGACAGCAGACCGCCGAGTCCTGGAGTAGGACATGGACAGCTTCTGATGCTGGCCGCTAAGCTTCCTGAGGACGGCTGCCTGTCACCCCCACCCGTGGTCTAGAACTGCCTGTTCCCAGCATCCTCGTGATACCTGAGCATCGTGGGTGGCTGTTGGCTGCCAGTTTGCTAAGCAAAAAGCCTGCATCCCATCTCAACGCACACCTCTCTCGACGGCGAGCTCACCCCTTTCTTGTGGCTCCTTGATTGGCTGTATTTCCAGGTTTGTGAATCAGCCCCCCACCCCTTCATGTCTCAGGGGCCCCACTCATGCTGTTCCCCACCTGGGGCACTTGTCCTGCCCCATCACAGGGCTGGAGAGACCACCCCAACCACTCGAGCTGCACTGGCTTCTCCCACCAAACCCACTGCTGGTCTCCGTTCCAGACCCCGATTTGTTTCAGACTCCCCAGCCACACCGCCACACCAGACCACGTGCTCCAGGGAGCCTTACACCAGGGCTTAAAAGGGGACCCTGCGCACAGTAGGTGCTCAGGAAAGATTTTGGAGGAAAAGGATTGAGCCAGTGAGTGAATGAAATGGATATCTGTCCTCTTTCTTTCGGGCTGTAAAGACCTCTCTATGTTGACTCTCTCCATGTGTGAGAAAAAGGCTGTCTCAGGAGCCTGGTCTCCTGGGGTGACCTTCCAGCTGCTCTCTTCAGAGGCTGGTGGGCAGCCTGGCAGACACCGCCCACCCATGCGTCCCCACCTTTGCTGTCTCTCCCTCTCTCTCTCTCTCTCTCTCCCCCTCCCTCCTCCTTTTCTCCGATTTTCCCCTTTCCCTCCCCCATGAGGCCCTAGCCCCTGTCTCTAGGCTCTGCCCAGAACCCGCCCTGTGAGCAGGGGTCCGGGCCCCCCGTGGGTCAGCCGAGGCTGCAGCAGCCCAGCCAGGGCCCCCTGCCCACTAGACACTGTGGTCCAACCCCTGCCCTGGCCAGCTCCCCATGAGCCCACTCGCGGGTGTCCTTTCTGGAAGGGTGGCCGGCCAGGCACTGATTGGAAACCGAGCTCCTCCGAGAAGTCATTGTGATTAGTGATTTAGCCCAAACTCCGTACATTAACTGTGGGCCCCGTGAGGGGCAATTATGAAATGATGGTGCGTCCATGAGCAATCAACTTTAAAACTGACTTAAAGCAAAGGGGACTGAAATTCCTCGATGTGCGATAAATGTTCCCGAGGAGGAAGGACCCCAGTTCCCAGCACAGGAGCGAGCGGCCCTGGGCAGGGCTCGCACCAGGCCTGCCCGAGCCTCCGAGCGGCTGGAACCAGAGCCCGAGGCGCCTAGGAAGCTGTCTGCACACAGGGATCATCTCTGCACTCACAGCAAAAATCACAGACCAGAAAAGCCCCTTCTGATCCCTGGCCAGCACCAAGGGACCACTGGGCCCAGATGGACAGGAAGGTGAGGCGGGCTCTTGTCCACGGAGACATGGCCCGGAGGGCCAGAAGCTGCTGGGGAAGTTGGAGTGTGTGTCGGCTTATTACCACGCTCATGTCACCTATCAATCAGAGACACTTAGTTCCCCGGCGGCGGCTCAGACCCCCTCCCCACAGCCACTGGGGAGGACGAGGGAGTCCAGGACAGTTTTCTCATCCTTCCCTGGAAAAGTCGAAAGTCACCCTCTGATGAGGAGGTCCTGACCTCCAGCAGACTTGCCACTGAGGCTCTGCATTAAGTCCCAGCAAACGGCTGTTCTGGAACTTTCCATGACAGTCACTTGGAGGAAAGGTATAAATCGTAGCCCTGCCTTCCCTGAAGCCAAGGCTCCGACTGCACAGAAGGCAATGCCTGGTCACCTGCTTATGACTGCCCGGATGCTGCCTGGGCCCCTAGAGCGTCTCCAGGTCCCGAAAGTTTATGGACTGGCGATTCCATCTCCCCTCCCACAAAAGGGAAAAGAGGACGCCCCTGGAGTCTCCTGTCAGTGTCGCTGGCCTCTCTCCCTCTCTTGAGATGCCTGGTGTGCAGCTGACGTGGAGAAAACATAGATGCGATTTAATAAGTGCGGCCGCACGTGGATGTGTGCCCGCAGAGGTGCACGGCGTCCCGGCCTCCAAAGAGAGCCTTGCAGTCTGCAACCCTGCCGGGCTCCGAAAGGGCTCGTGAGGCAGCAGTTCATTTGCCGCTGGCAAAATGTAATTTCCTGCTTTGGAGGCTCGAGCCCTAGAACCGAACATTTGTCTTGGGCACCTCACGAGGCTACGAATGGCTGAGCTGAGCTGAGCTGATCGCCTGCCGGAGGGAGAGGGAGTGGCCGTTCCTGGCGGGAAACTGCTGGCCCCAGACAGGAAGGATGGCCACCCACTGAGGGCAGGAGCTGGGCCTTGAGGCTGCTCAGAAAACTCCATCCGCCACTCCGCTCTCCATGGTCCCTCCTGTGGGGATGGCTTCCCAGGCTGCTTCCTGCCACTCTCTCCCTCCACTCTGTATCACCTGGTGATGCTTGGGGAAGGTACGCAAAACCCGCATTAGCTTAACTCATCATAATGAGGAAGGCGGACCCGCTGCAAACGTACTCATGCTGCTCAGTTCAAATCCAGCTATCACTGACTTCTGGCTTCCCCACTCTTCGAGATCCTCCAAGCTATCACCTTCCTCCCTCCATGTAGATCCTTCAGACCCTGGAATGCGGCCCCACCTCCGGACGCCCTCGCCTTCCTGCTGCAGAGGCCCACCTGCCTCTTCTTGCCAGCTGCTCCCCACTCTCTCTGCCTCTCCCCCATCCCCCATCCCCCTCCCCTCCCCTCCCCCATCCCCCTCCCCCTCCCCTCCCCCCTCCCTCTCCTCCTTCCCCCTCCCCCTCTCCCCTCCCCCCTCCCCCTCCTCCTTCCCCGCCCTTCACCTCTTCCTCCTTCCCGCCCCGGTGCCTGCCTGGACCACATGATGATTCAGGAAACACACCCACCTCACAATCTTCATATGCTCCAGCCCCACCCTGAGCCAGCCTCCACGCAGGGAAATAGAACCAGCCTCTGAGCAGGGACATGGAAGGACTGAGTCTCTGCCCACAAGCCCAGCTCCCACGGCCCATCCCCCCAGCAGCTCCCAGCCCCCCAAAGGAAAATAGCTGGAGCCAAAACTAGCTGGGAGGTGCTAACGCACATCCTCCGTGAATTCGTTTGCCATAAAATATTGTTAGATCTTGGTCTCATGAAGAATTATGAACCCAGCGAGGGCCGTGTGTGGCACTTAGGGAGGCTCAGCTGAGGTTGGAGGAATATTCAGGGGCTGGTGGAGAACATCACCCGAGATGAACCGTCAGCAGCTCCTGGGCAGCGAGAAGGAACTGCCCCTTGTGTTTCTAGAAGCCTGGTGCCCAGGGTAAGGGAGGGAGGGAAGGTCCCACACGTGACCTCAGCCCCTCAGGAATCACTGGCCATGGGTGGCACGTGGCTGTAACTCAGAGGTCAGCTGGGGTCTCCTTGCCCTTTTATGTGCAAACAAAGTGAACTTGAAGCCCTAGTCATGCTCCTGGGAAAGCTCAATGCCCTCCCCGTGTTCCTGCAGATTATAGAGAGGTCCCACCTGCTCAGACGTTGGAGCTGAAAAAGGAAAAGGCCTGGACCCCAGAGTCATTCTGCAGAGGGGAGCTCCCGCCCCTGCACAGTGCCTGGTCCCTCACTCACATCTGTGTGTACTCCTCTGACCCTACCCTCTCATCAGCACACATGGAAAGAGAAGGCCCTCCTCAGCCTCCACACAGGAAGTCACGTGAGGCCTGTGTGTGTAGAAAACTTGGCTTAAGTTTTGGACAGAGAGAGCTTAACACAGACGGCTCAGAGTCAAGCGTTAGACCTCCAGGGCCTCCTAACCCAACCCCGTCTCTCTTTTGTTTTGTCTCTGCTCTCACCCTACCCAGAATTCCTGGTCCTTTTTATTTTTTTATTTTTTTTGCAATACGCGGGCCTCTCACTGCTGTGGCCTCTCCCGTTGCGGAGCACAGGCTCCGGACGCCCAGGCCCAGCGGCCATGGCTCACGGGCCCAGCCGCTCTGCGGCATGTGGGATCTTCCTGGACCGGGGCACGAACCCGCGTCCCCTGCATCGGCAGGCGGACTCTCAACCACTGCGCCACCAGGGAAGCCCTCCTGGTCCTTTTTAAAGACTGTCTGTCCTCTCTCCGGGTCCTTGGGAATCCACCCTCCACCTCCAGCAGTGCAGGCAGGGACTGACCCAAATAAAGACAGTTCCCTCCCAGAAAGGAATTCTGTGGCCAACTATTAAAATGATGCTTTATTTTTTACTCTGTTCCCTATTCAAGATGTAAAAATGCCCACATTCAGAACCTATCATAGCAGAGTTTCTCCAAGCTAGGCTCTCGGAGATGGGTGGGCTTCTAGAGTCTTCCATTGGCCCACCCTGTGCGAGGCTGCGGGGGTCTGGGGAGCAGGGGATGTCTCGTCTGTGATCCTGCAACAGCCTAGCTGCGTACCTGCTGCTTCCTCAAGCCCTCCTCACCTGCTGCCCTGGCCAACATCTCCTGATCCTATAAGACGTGGTTGAAGGGACACCTCCCCTGGGGAGGTCCCCCCATCCCTCCCATGTGTTCCCACTTCTGTCCATTCACCTGTCATGCTCCGCAGTAGCCATGGGGTTATAGGTCTCTCTGCTCTTCTGGTCTACCAGACCCTGGAGGGAAAGGCAGAGAAACGAGGGGATCCCCAGGAGGGAGGGTTTCTTATCTGTCCACCCACAGAGCCTGGGTCTGTTAGCTGGATGGACAGCATCACACAAGTGAATACAGTAGCGTGGCCAGGTCTCCTTCCCAGAAAATAAACAAAGACCTATGCTGTGTGCCTTGTCAGGAAAGCATGAGGGGTGGCACTCTGTAAGGGCCAGAGGTCACATGGCACAGCCCGTCATTAACCTACACCTGGCTAACTCCCACATTCGATCCCAAATCTAGAACCAGGCCTACCACTCAAAGTCAAGGGTGCTCTCTCACTCAAGTGTGACAAAGACACCTGTTCTCACTAATAACCATGTGCCCCTATATGTCTCTGTGCCTTTGCAGTTAGAGACTGTATAGCTATTCTAGCCAGTGGGCTGTGAGCAGAAGTGATGCCATTTCTAGGATGAAGCATTTAAAAGCTGGCAGACAATCCTCCAGCTCTCTCTTCCCCTGATGTAGGCAGCCATGGTGTTCTCACATTAAGATCAACCAGGAATGGAAAAGGCCTGGAGCCCTGAGTCACGCTATGGAGGAGAGCTTCCCTGGGGAGTTGTCTGGGTCCATGGCAAATTAAAGTGCGTGAGAAATAAACTATAGCTGTGTTAAACCCCTAGGATGTGGGGATCATTTGTTACTGCAGCATAGCAAGTTTATACAGAGTAGCATATGTGGGTTAAGTCCCTGGGCAGAGCTAGTTTTCCAGTCTTTCTGGCCCAAGACATAATCTGGTTCTCACTGTGTCCCAGACAAAGCAGCGTTAGCAAAGGGAAAGCGCCAGTGAGCCTGAGATGGGCCAGAAGGGAGAAAGCATCTTTCCCAGGCCTCATGGATGAAGAGGTGGGCAGGCACCTCAGTAGGGAAGGATCTTCAGAGCCCTGAGCCCTGTTCATCTTTACATCCATCAGTAAGGTTTGCTCAAGCCTGCTTCTCTGAGGCCACCCACCCCAGGATCCAGGCTTTGCCATCAGTTCAGACTCCAGAGCCTGCAGTTGATGGGTGAGGGTCCTGCCCCGACAAGGCACGTCCACCTGAGAAGAGAGGAGCTCTGCCCTCCTGAAGCTGCCCTTTCCCTTGCATAGGCAGGCACAGCCCAGATTCTCCATCCACATATAGCTGTGGGATCCCAGGCAAGATGCCCAACTTCTGGGGGCCTGGTTTCTGCCACTGTCAAAGGGGGGAAATGTGCTCCTCAAGGGGCAATGGGGATGAAGCCAGGTAATGGGGTAGGCACATAGTAGGTGCTCAACATGGGAGAGTGTACAAGGGCAACAGGAGTATGTGCGTGCATACACCTGCACACTCACACACCTGCGTGCACACCTTGGGAATCTGCCCTTCTCGGAAGAGGTCGCCCTATATTCCATGGGACCCTGCCACCACTTCAGCTGACTGTACAGAAGTGGACGCCTGACCCACGTCAGACCAGTCAGGGTCCCCCCAAGAATCAAGACTTTGGATACAGAGAGACAGCACTGGTAAGAGAGGCCACCCAGGCTCAGGGCTCAGAGAAGCCAAGAGAAGAGATAGTGCTGCTGCAGTGGAGAGAAATGGGGTGCAGCTAGGACCTCCCCCCCACTTTCCCCAAGGCCCTGCCTCGGGAGCCTTGAGCCTGCCTTAGCAAGACCATAGATGGTTCTGGCTCTGCTGGCCTGAATGCTGTCTGCTCCTGCCACAAACACACCCTGACCCAGGCTAACAGGACCTGCTCAGTGTCCTCCCAATCTCCCAATTGAGGGCGTGTTCCCCTGCCACAGCCCCCCATTACAGCCAGCATCCCTGGAGGGCCAGATTTTCTTGTCTTTATTTTAGAAACTAGATCTGATACCAGGCAAGACACATCCCCAAACACGCACAGGCCATTCAATCAGGGCCACTGACCCGTCCTCACCACCAAACCCAAATAAACCTGGATGCCAGCTCCTTCTACAAGGACTAAGAAAAGAAATGCCCCTCGTGTTTAGGATCACTGGCTGCACTTTCACTGCCCATATGCCCACATCCTCTGTCCTCTGAGCCCAGCGTCACCCTCACATACACATCCAGGCCCAGGAGCCCGAAGGGGATGAGTGAGCAGGGGGAGGCATCCAGGGGCCAAGAGCCAAGTCTGAGTTATGCGAGCACCCCTGCTCCCTTGACTCTAAAGCCCCAAGCACCAGCCCCAGGGGGTCCCCACAGGGGCCCTGCCCACCAGCAGTGACCCCCGGTTTAGGCTGCTGCTCTCAGCTATGTTATCAGGGCTCTAGGGTGGGTCAGAGAGGCCAACCCTGCCTGGGAGCCACAGTGGAGGCCAAATGGCTGAACATAGCAGCCCTGGAGTAGCAGCCTGGCTGGGCTCACAAGGACAAACTACAGATGACCCCAGGCTGCAGCCTGCCCAGCGACTAGAGGTGCCGCGCTGTTGGTGGGGACCAGGGCAGGAAGGGGCCTCAGATGGATTGTGACTTACTAGGATGCCAGTGGCGATGCAGCTCCTAATTTGTCCTCTCCTCCGGACCACTCCCCAACAGTTTTCTCACTGCCCTCCCAGCAACCCCGGGGGTGGACGAGGTCTTAGCACATGGAAACTGAGCCAAGGAAGATTCGGCAACCCAGCCACGCGCTGAATCAGGTGTCCTGATTTCTGACCCTGCGCTGTTCCATTCAGCGTGGGTCCCCACCTGTGTCCCCAGGGAATTCTACAGGAAGGATGAAGCCACTGGCAGACAGACCCTCAGCCTGCTTTCAGGAGGGTCCCTGGCTGACCTGGGTCACTTAATACACAAAACAATGGTGCAGAGACGGTGGGTGGTAGAAACACGAAAACCTCAGGAGTCCACCCAAGTCCTACCAGGAATGTTCCCCGAGAAGGGTCCCAGCCACAGGAAAGACCACTGTCCCAGGCTGTGCCACAAGCAGTTCTGGGGTCCCCACTGAGGAGCACCTGGTCCGACTCAGGAGAACACAGGCTGTTCCTACTGCCAGCCAGACCCAGCTTCACAGAGAATAGAGGCTGGAGGGGCTGCAGCCATGTGCCTCAGGGCTGGCTGCTCTGTGCTGGGGCCAAGATGACTCAGACACTCCGGGGTTGGCATGGGCTTCCTGGCCCAAGTCCACCCCCTCCTTGATCTGGACAGAAGACACCAGCCTGCACCCCGACCAGCTCTGCCCTCTCTTGTCTGACTGCAAACAGACCCAGCCGGTCACAGAGCCCTGCCCTGCCAGCGTCCCCAGGGCTGCTGGAACCAAGCACCACAGACCAGAGGCCTTAAAACAACAGGACTTCATCCTCCCCCAGTCTGGAGGCCAGAGGTCTGAGATCAAGGTGTGGTCACGGGTGGTTCCTTCTAGAGGCTTAGAGGGACCTGCTCCAGGCGTCTCCCTACTTCTGGGGAATTTTGGCTCTCCTCGGCTGGCAGCTGCATCATTCCAGTCTCTGCCCCCATTACCACCTGGCCTTCTCCCTGTTTGTGTCTCCAAATCTCCCTCTTCTTGTAAGGACACTGGTCACTGGATTATGGCCCACCCGGACCCAGTATGAACAGCCTCGTCTCAACATCTGCAAAAAGCCTATTTCCAAGTAAAGTCCCAATCACAGGTGCCACGGTTAGGATTTGGATGTATCTTTTTGGCGGATGCAGTTCAACCCACAGCACTGTGTGTGTGGAGAACACCAGTGTGTAGGAGATCCGGCCCTGCAGTGTGTCTATGCCGGGAAACAGCATGGCCCAGCTCACCCCTGGGTGAAACCAGGGCAGAGGGATGCTCAGGGCCGGAACAGGCCATGTGCTCAGCAGACCTGATGAGGGCCTACACCCTGCTGGTGCCCACTCAGCCCACAGCCCCTGGTCTAGACTGTGCCAGAGGTGGACGACCTGAAAGAGACATTTACTCCACAGGTATTTACTGAGAAACTACTATGAGCTGGGGACTTGTTCTAAGGTCAGAAGATGGAGCAGAGAATAGGAGACCCTGCCTCCATGAGGCTGACATTCTGATAGAGAGAGTCAGTAAACTCAATGAAATACCGAAATGTGACCGAGTTTTAAAATCAGCAGAACAGTGAAGTGAGTTGAGGACTGGAAAACTGTGGGGCCGAAAAAGTCTCTCCCAGGTTTCATTTGAGAAGGAACCTCCCCTCCACCTCCCATCACAACCCAAGGTGAGCTGCCCAAATGTCCCCAAAGTCCTCCAGCTTCTGTTTCTGGAGTCACCCTGTCCTTCAATCATTAAATAAAAATAGGCCTAAATCCCTGTCCAACACGTGAGGAATCCAGCTCCCTCACAATCTCAGGGATCTTTTCTTAGTGGGGGGCTGGCAAATTTCTCCTGGCTCCATCTTCCTGTTCCCCGTATATTCGCCACCTCCATTTTCAATTCCTTGCTGGCATGCAAGGTACCTGTTGCACCCCAGGCCCCCCAGCCCTGGACTCACTCAATTCCAGCACACTCAAAGCTCCACCCACCCAAGGCTATAGGATCTGAGGCCTGGCTACAGCTGCCTAGGGTGCCAAGTGACATCCCAGCCCCCCCAGCCCCGGGCTTACCCCTAGTATTGGACGTCCCTGGCATGAGGACCGACTTGGTCAGAACATCCAGATGTTCCCTCTGATACCTCTTCCCGAGACGCTCCAGCCTATAGCCCAGAACTGGGCTCCTCTCTCTCTCATGTACTCTCTCTCCCCTCATTAACAACTCCATTTTCTCTTCCAGGCCCAACTTCAACCTGCATCTTTACCACTGCTGTCACCTGCATTAACCTGCACCCCATTCCTGCTCCTATTATTGGGTAGCACACAATCCAATGCTCCCAAGTATGCCCTGTGGTGTAGGGTGCATGAACTCAACTTTCAGAACCAAGAGCCTATCAAGTCATTTTACTAAATAAAAGACTGATTCTCCACAGTATAAGAAAAGTGCAGGCCAATATCTCTCACAAAACTTGACACAAAAATCTTCAACAAAACATTAGCAAATTGCATCTAGTAACATGTAAAAGGAATATCCTGGGAATTAAGTTTGGTTCATTATTCAAAAATCCATCACTATAATCCACCACATTAACATTCTAAACTTTAAAACCCGTACAATCATATCAATAGATACAGAAAACATTTGACAAAATTCAACATCCATTCATGACAAAGACTCTCAGTGAAGTACATATAGAAGGGAACTTCTTCAACCTGATAAAGCACATCTGCAAAACTGTAGCTAACATCATACTCAATCATGAAAGACTGAATGCTTTCTCCCTAAGATCTGGAACAAGGCAAGGATGTCTACTCTCACCACTCCTGTTCAACATTGTACTAGAAATACTAGCTATAGCAATAAGGCAAGAAAAAGAAATAGAAACCTAGAGGGAAGGCAATGTGAGGACACAGGGGGAAGAAGGTCATCTACAAGCCAAAGACAGAAGTCTTAGAAGAAACAACCCTGTCAACATCTTGATCTTGGACTTCCAGCCCCCAGCATTATGAGAGAATAAATTTCTCCTGCTTAAGCCAGAAAAGAAATTTAAAAGGAAAGAAAAGAAAAGAAATAAAAGATATGCAGATTGAAAAGGAAGAAATAAAACTGCTCCTATTTGCAGACAGCATGACTGGCATACATGGAATGTACCAGGAATCTACAAAAAAAAAAAGAAAAAAAAAAAAACCACACACAAACTCCTAGAATGAATAAATGAGTTTAGCAAGGTTGCAGGAAACAGTCAACACACACACACACACACACACACACACACACACAATCAATATCTCTATATAACAGCAATGAACATGCAAAAACTAAAATTTTAAAGTCAATACCATTTGTAATAGCACACAAAAATAGTAAAATTAAGTGTAAAGAAACAAAACAAATCTGTATGCTTAAAACAACAGATATTGCTGAAAGAAACCAAAGAAGGCCTACATAAACAGAAAGACATACCATGTTCTGGACTGGAAGACAGTAAAGATGTCAATTCTCCCCAAATTGATCTATAACTTTAATTCAATTTCCATCAAAATCCCAGCAGGATTTTTTTTTTTTGTAGATATAGACAAACTGGTTATACTGGGTTGGCCAAAAAGTTCATTTGGGTTTCTTACAGAAAAACCTGAATGAACTTTTTGGCCAACCCAATAAAATTGATACGGAAAAGTGAAGGAACTAGAATAACTAAAACAACTTAGAAAAAGAAAAATAAAGTGTGAAGGATCACTATTCCAGTATTAAGGCTTAACTTACAGGAATCTAGGCTGTGTGGTGTTAGCAAAGAGACAGACACATAGATCAGTGAGACTGATCTGAGACTACAGAATTAAACCCACACAAGTATAACTTTGAAAAAGTCATACAAGAAATTCAGTGGGGGCTTCCCTGGTGGCGCAACGGTTGAGAGTCCGCCTGCCAATGCAGGGGATACGGGTTTGTGCCCCGGTCCGGGAGGATCTCACGTGCCACAGAGCGGCTGGGCCCGTGAGCCATGGCCGCTGAGCCTGCACGTCCGGAGCCTGTGCTCCGCAACGGGAGAGGCCACAACAGTGAGAGGCCCGCGTACTGAAAAAAAAAAAAAAGAAAAAAAAGAAATTCAGTGGAGAAAGGGTAGTGTTTTCAACAAATGGTGTTGGAAAAATTAGTCATCCATAGGGAAAAAAAAAACTGAACCTTGACCTAAACCTCACCTTTGTACAAAAATTAACTCAAATGAATCAGAAATCTAAATGTAAATCTTAAAACTATAAACTTTCAGAAGAAAACAGAGGAGAAAAATCTTCATGACCGAAGGTTAGGCTAAGAGTTGTTAGATGTGACAGCAAAATATGCTCCATAAAAGAAAAAGTCAACAGATTGTGCTTAATCAAAATTAAAGCCTTTGCTCTTCAAAAGATACTTTTAAGAGAATAAAGAAAGAAGCCACAGACTGGGAGGAATATTTATAAATCACAAATCCAACAAAAGACTTGTGTCCAAAATATATAAAGAACTGTCAAAACATGGGCAACTGTCTTAAACAGATATTTCACCAAAGAGGTCATCTGGATTGCAAATAAGCACATGAAAAGATGTGCAACATCATTAGTCACTAGGAAAATGCAAATTAAAACCACAATGAAATATCACTACACACCTGTTAGGATGGCTAAAATGAAAATACTGACAATACCAAGTGGTCACAAGGATGTGGAGCAACTGGAACCCTCATACATTGTCATGGGAATGCAAAATAGTACAGTCACTCAGAAAAACAGTTTGGTAGTTTTTTATAAAGTTAAACAAACACTTACAATAGAACCCAGAAATCCCTCTCCTGGGCATTTACCCTAGAGAAACAAAATTTTAGGTTCACACAAAGAACTGTACACACATATTTAGAGCAGCTCTACTTAAAAGCCAAGCATCCCTCATCAGATGAAGGGATAAAGTGGGGTTCATCCATACAATGGAATACCATTCAGCAATTAAAAGGAGTGAACTCCTGAGACACAACAGCTTGGATGGATCTCAAGGCACTTTGCTCAGTGAAAGAAGCCAGTCTCAAAGGGCCACACACTGCTTGATTCCATTCATATGATAATCTCCAAACAAGAAAACTAGTGATGAAGGCTAGATCAGTGACCACCTGGGGTGTGTGGAGGGGAGATGTCACCACCAAAGGGTGGCACGAGGGATTCTGTGGGATGAAGGAGCCATTTTGTATCCAAATCAAGGTGGTGATTGCATGAAACTATACATGTGTAAAAATTCATGGATCTGTTTACCGAGAAGGGTCAAAAGGCAAAACTGTAGTAACGAATTTGATGTCCTGTATTCAAGGTGAAAGAATTCTTGGATTGGGGGAGACAGTGCCTCATGAGCAGTGGAGCACTCTACCCAGGGAAACCTGGGCAAGAGCAGGTTCTGCAGAGCGCAGAAGGGCCACTCGGGAATAGGGCATGAATGGCTGGGAGGTCGGGATCTCACTAGAAGCTAGCAGGACCTGTTTTCTGGGGTCCAGTGAGCCAGCTAAGCTGAGATGAGGAATTGGAGCATGTTAGGTTCCCTTAGCAGGCGTTTCTGTAAGTGTAGGCTGATTTGGTTTAGATTTGTGACATGGGCCAGGCCACTAGGGTGACCTCCACTTTGTGGGTCCCAATGTACAAATTAAGTCCATATTATTGAATGTTAATTTTTAAATAATCTATTATAAAAGGAGGGATGAATTAAAAAGATATTTTCTCACCTCCAGAGTTTGGACGCTCTTTCCTCCCATCTCATTGGCTCCTCCTTTAAGCATCTGTACAGGCCCCTGGCAGATCCAGACGACGACACCAGTGCCCCTAATGTCACCTGGGATTGCTTGGAGGCAAGTGTCCTTCAGCTGGCTCATGGGCTGGTTCTGAGGACGGGAGGGGCTTTTGCCTCGTTGGAACCTTCAAGGTCAACCTTCCAGAGCTGCTGCTGATCCTGGAGAGACAAGGGAGAAGCCACTGTTGTCCCTGATGTGGAAGGGGATGTGGCCCATGGCCTTGGCCAGGTTGATGGGGAAAGGGCTGCCCAGGATGGGCTGCAGGGCTGGGAGGGGGCTGACCACACCAACTGCCCAGGGCCAGCAGCCCTTCCTTCACACAAGCCTCAGGCTGGCTCTCCAGCCACAGGGCACGTGGTCGGGTCAACACACCATGAGGGACCCTGTGGAGGCATGTGCAGCCCGGGACACAGCTCTGGCTCCGTTGACACCAGGCTAAATTTGCCGTACCCTTGGGTACTCCCTGGAGGTGTGGGTATGGAGGGGGCTTCTCAGAGCATCCACACGCCCTTCTGAGGGACCCCTGGGGCATAAACAGGAAGGGAGGCAGAAAACAGGCACAAAATGCTGGCTGAACCTTGTCCTGCCTCTTCTCACCCCTGGGCACCCCTCCCCTCCACCCTCTACCCTCCGTCCTTGCTCTGCAGACAGGGCAGGGTCGTGTCCTCCGGAAAGTGGTTCACGGGCGGCTGTTTCTCAACGTTAATTCTTCAGGAGTTCCCAAGGCCAAGCTCAAGTTTGATTAAACTTCTTTCTTTTACTTTTGCCTCTGCCCGAGCGCATCTTGCTGAGGCAACATAATAAAGTACAGGAAGCGGCTTCGTTCACTTGCAGGAAAATTATTTTTCCCAACAAGGGCTGAGGGCAATTTCAGTTCACAAGGCCCCCAATCCCATTTGCTGGGCTTAGGAGGGTTTTTCTGAGACTTGGCTAAAATATTTCCATCTCTCCCCAGAGCCAAGATTTTTGGCATTTCAAATATATGTGTTATAACAATAAACAAGAGTGTGACCATTTTCTGTCCCCATGGGGAATAAGAGGTTTGTGCCGTTTCTCCCCAGAGTTCTGCAGATGTGAATAAATGGGTCACCAGCACAGCAGGATGTGGGCTCATACCTGGAGGACAGCCAGGGACAAGGGCTCCAGGGGAATGGGGGCCTCCAGCAGGAATAAGAGCCGGGAGACTTTTAATTCATTTTAGATGAAAAATGTCACCTATTCCCCAAGGTGGGCACGTGGCATAGTAGAGAAACAACTGTGGTACAGCTGGGAGAGGAGGAAGGTTCTGGACCACTGCCCAGCCTCCCGTCTGGTACCCCTGCTCCCAGCATCATCTCCCTGGAGTTCACCCTCCACGTCACCCCATGAGCTCTCCAAAGCGCAAACAGAATAGTCATGTCCCTGATCAGAAACTCAATTGTTCCCGGCAATCCCTCCAAAAAGAACAAACCCCATAGAAAACCATGGACAAGTTGTCCACAGCCACCTCCAGCCTCCCCTCCAAGCTTTCTCTGCACAGGTTCCATGCCCCCACCCCCCTTGCCAAACTCCCCCACCCCCAGCCCAATGGCTGTTCCCAGCCTTTGCTCAGACGGTCCCCTCCCCCGAGAATACCCTCTCTCCCACCTCCTTCCCAAGCCCCCCTAAACCTCCCTGCCACGTATGACTTGGTTCGTGGCCCGTTTTATCAAGACCATGTGGCGTCAGACATATTTGCTTACATGTCTTTCTTTTTCCCAACTAAACTGGAAGCTCTTTGGGGGCCAAAACCACCTCTCTGTATCCCAGGTCTTAATCAGTGCCCCCCAAAAGGTGTCAAAAAACAGAAAACTCAGATTTAGAAAGATCACCTGTAATCCCCTCTCAGAGTTAGCAGCTGTTAACAGCTTGTGTCTCTACTTCCAGCTACCTGTGTATGCGTTTCCTTCTCTATTTAACTGGTATCCTTGTTCTCCATTCTCCTTTGTAATGTTTCTTTCATGGTGCAATGCAGCTTGAACCTTTTTACCATGTCATTAAATATCCTATGATTTCATGGCTACCCAAGAATTCATTTCATGTGACCATTTCCCTATTTTGGATGTTTAGGTCATTTGCTATATTTCAGTATTAAAGACCATGCTGCAACCAACACCCAGGACATAAATCTCAGTGTCTGTCTCTGAGTGCTCCCTAGGATAAATAAATTCCTAGGAGAGGGGTTTCTGAGTCAAAGATACACACAGTTTCAAGGTCTTCAGATGGAGAGATAAGCAGATAGTTAGACAGACAGATAGATATTGAGAAATAAATTGCCTCTCCAGAAAGCTGATACCATTGCCTTAGTCTGATCAGGCTGCTATAACAAAATACCATAGACTGTGTGACTTAAGCAGCAAATGTTTATTTCTCACAGTTCTGGAGGCTGGAGGTCCAAGATCAAGATAACAGCAAATTCGGTTCCTGGTGAAACCTACTGCCTGGTTTCCAGAAAGACAGTTTCTCACTGTGTCCTCGTGTGGTGATCAAGGTTGGGAGGTGGGTCTCTGGTGTCTCTTTTTATAGGGGCACTAATCTCATCATGGGGCTCCACCCTCATGACCTCATGATCACCTCCCAAAGGCTTCATTTCCAAATGCAATCACATTGGAGTTAGGGCTTCAACATGTGGATTTGGGGGACACAGACATCCAGTCCACAGCCCCCACCTACCCTCCTGCCAGCTGGGGGTGGGAGCAGTGCCTCTCTTCCCAGCATCACCAGCATTCAGCTCTCCAGGTCTGGTTACATTTCCTTATCACTGGACCAAAGACGCTCTGTGTCTTCATCTGTGACCCTCCTCCCAGGGTGGTATGAGGATTGTAATGGGTTGGACAGTGGCTCCAAAATGATATATATGTCTGAGTCCTAATCCCTGGTACCTGTGAATGTGACCTGACATGGAAAATGTGACCTAATTTTGCAGCCGTGATTATGTTAAGGGTCTCAAGATGAGATCATCCTGGATTATCCAGGTGGGCCCTCTATCTAAGGACAAATCTAAGAGATGCACAGAGAGAAGCAGCTCATGTGACCACAGAGGCAGAGAGTGGAGGGATGCAGCCACAAGCCAAGGACACCAGGAGCCCCCAGGGGCTGGACGAGGTGAGGAAGTCTCCTCCCCTAGAGTCTTCTGGCCTCATGGACACCTTGATTTCAGACCTCTGCCCTTTGAAACAGTAAGAGAATAAATGTTTGTAGTTTTGAGTCACTTGGTTGTGGTAATTCACTATGGCAGCCCCAGGACACCCACACAAGGATGACCCCTGGGCCGGTGGCAGCCCAGCCTCAAGCACGGCCGAGCTGAGCTCAGGGTCCTTCTTGCCTCTCCTCCCGAGAATCAAAGCATGTGCTTGACAAAACTAAATAAAGTAAAGCCACAAGATAGGAATTGAGGTTAATTTTCTAAGAAAACCTTGTTTTAGAGAGTTTAAATTTTTTTTGTTTCCCTTGGGGAAAAGTAAGAAAATAGACTTCCCCATCCTGGACAGAAAAAATGTACATCACTGTGAATGGCAGAGGCTTAATTTATCCTATCTCTATACCATTCTATCGTTCCAGACTATTAAAATTTTTAATCAAAGTTTTTGGTTATTAAACTGCCCGAGGTTGGCAAAGGGTTTGCTGGTTATTTTACATTAAAATCCTTCTTGATCCAAATAAAATGAAATTAATTTCAGATGCCAAAGGAAACTCAGGTCAATAGAGCATTACTATTTCAAGCTGGGGGAGCTGGCATGTGGCAGGTAGCAGGAGGGTCCCCCTCCTCCCCTTGCCTTCGGAAGCTGGGTGGACAAGGCTGGGAAAGAGGATTAACTGCCCTCCTGGGGGCCCTGCTCACAGGCCCCAGGTGAGCACCTGAGCCCCCGCCTCCTGACTCCACAATCCAGCGCCCCTTAGAGATCAGCTGATTGTCCTGCCCATGACCCAGGAGGCCAAGACCAAGAGCAGAGCCACTGCCTGTGGGGCTTCAGGCCCAGAGGTGGGACCCTCTGTGACCAGAAGGTAAACCCACCAGTCACACTCCACCCTGACTCAGGCCACAGGATCCAAGGGCAACAGCTTTGGTCTCAGTCTCAGAGCCATTAGCCATTCACCTGCCCCACCCCCGAGCATCTACCATGAGCTTCTGGGGAGCCAACACCTGGGCCCCCTCATCCCCTGCACTGATGCCAGCTAAGCCCTGAGCAGCAGAGCCCTGTGCTCTGACAACAGAAGCCAACCGGCAGAGGCCCCGCCTTGATGGGGAGATAGCAGTTACCAACCAAACGGTAGTGTAAGATAAAAGCAGACCCGAAAGTGTTAACCTGGAGAGCTGTGATGATGACAGTGGGCCACCACCCCCCGCCCCGTGAGAAGGGCACAGTGAGCTGGCCCAGGGGGAAGGAGCCAGCCACGGGTGGGGCCACAGGCAGAGGAAGGAGCCTCACAAGCGCTCTCATCTTGGGGTGTCTGGTTGTGAGGTTGGGGTGCACTCACAGATGCAGGAAGGGAAGCCTAGGACCCACTGGTCATGCCCCCAGAACTGTTACAAAGGGCACAGGTGTCTGGCCCATTGCCACCCCTGACCTGGCTCCATATTAGCTGCCCCAGCTTCTTCCTGCCTCTGGTTTCTTCTCAGCTCAAAGAGACTTCATGGACCGACTGGAACGGATGTCCCTGGCTGTCCCTGAGACTGTGGGTGTTATGTATGCTCTGGCTGTTGTGGACCCACAGCAAAAACCTACCTGAGGTAGCCTCCCCGTGGCCAGAGCTGGCACATCTCAACAGGAGAAGAGCGAGGAAATGTCATCTTTCCCCACACCTAACGCTTGGCCCTCCATTCACCTGCCAACGTCTTTCAAGTCCCTCTGCAGACATTCATTCAGCCCAAGGCAAATACCAGGCCTACACGATGCCCAACCCAGAAATTCATCATTTACGAAGATGTCTTTTTGATAATTAGCGTGTATCTGTGAGCCTGCGGCTCCCTGAGAAATGAAACTTTGGCAGGAAGCAGAGAGAGTAGATGTTGCTGCAGGCAGGTGAAGAGCTGGTGACCTTTGAAAGAAGAGTAATACCTGATGGCACCTCCATGTTTAATTTGTGGCAGCCCCTCAGCTGGATGCGTTTGTGTAACAATAGCCCTAGAGGGTGGGAGGCAAACCCCCATTTTAATAATTCACCTTCTTGGGTTTTCTTGTGTTTGATCAAAGATACTAAATTTAATAAGAGAATTTATCAAGGTTATCTCACCTCAACACACACAAAAAAGGCAATATCCCTGAATTCTGCCCACCCCCTCTGCAAGCTGAGAGATGTGCATGCATGTTTGCATGCATGTGTGTGCATGCATACATTTGTGTGTACCAATGTGCACGCAGGAACACATGGTTTCTAGCCAGGAGTCGTTTCAATGCCCAAGTCTATAAGGGATTCACAGAATACTAAGTGTGGAACTAAAACTTGGCCCATCTACCTTGAGGGGTGTCCGGGCACTGTGGTTAAGAATGTGGGGCCTCGGTCTTCCCTGGTGGCGCAGTGGTTGAGAGTCCACCTGCCGATGCAGGGGACACGGGTTCATCCTCCCTGTCCAGGAGGATCCCACATGCTGCAGAGTGGTTGGGCCCATAAGCCATGGCCGCTGAGCCTGCGCATCCGGAGCCTGTGCTCCACAACAGGAAAGGCCACAACAGTGAGAGGCCTGCGTACCGCAAAAAAAAAAAAAAGAATGTGGGGCCTCCATCACTTTGCAGGGTCTTACCTTTGCTCTGAGTCCCTGGACAAACAAACAAAGAGCCTCCAGACACAGAGGGTGGATTTAACATTTTATCACCTGGTAGCATATTTTCATCCCCGATTGATGCAAGGTTCCCACTTCTCCTTGGTATCTGGGCACTGATTCCCTTGAATTCCCACACCCCACTCCCATTGCTCCCCTGCCCAGAGGCAACAATTTTGTTTTGATCATGATGTTATCAAGTCCAAGCTCATACTGCTGCCGTGTGAGAAGACAATAAATGGAGACATGAGTTTCTGGGGAAGGAATAACTTTATTCAGAAAGCCAGCAGACCAAGAGGTGGTGGACTAGTGTCCTAAAGAACCATCCTCCCTGTTAGAATTGAGACTTCTTTTATACTAAAAAGAGAGGGGGTAAAGTCCTGGTTCTGGCCAGACTCTGGAGGGGATGTGTTAATTTCTTCTTTCCCTCAGCCATTCACTGGTGGGCCTGGTCAGGAAGTGTCCTGTGAGCTAAACAAAGGTATCTCAGCTTAATACCCATTAGCTGGGAGTCAGGGTTCCCAGCGATGGGCCATTATGTAGAATTTAAGCTTCTAGGCAACATCATTTTAGTGAGTAGCTTGTAATAGAATACAAAGGTTCTTCCCTATGACAATGACATAGCTTCTTCTGTATGTTGGTGTTCTTGAAAATCAGCATGTATATTTTATTTGTGCAAAGGATATTGCGCCCTAGGTCTCATTTTCCAGTCCCATCGTGTTCCTCTGTGCATATAGAGTCTGCAGTTTCTGTTTCCTTCCCAGCCCCCTACAGTGTACACCTGCCCAGTCCCCTACAGTGTACACCTGCCCAGCCACCTACAGTGTACACCTGCCCAGTATTACCTGTGCTTGCTCCCTCCAACAGGTGGCACCCAGGCTGCCTCCCACACTGTCTCATCATATGCACACCCCAAAGGACACTTGTGTGGGTCCCTGAGGATGTCTCTGGGCTGGATACATAGAGGCAAAACTGCCGGGTCCTAAGACGTGCACATGCAGAGTTTGTGGCTACAGTCCCCCTGTGGCCTTCCAGGATGGCAGCAGCATCACACCCAGCAAACGTCCTGGGTGTTCCCGCAGCCCACGTCCACCCCAACATTTGGCTTAACCACTTCGTAAATTTTTCCCAGTCCGTTAGATATAAAGTGGTATCTTGCCCGAATTTTCCCTCTGTGATTATTAATAACTTTGACCTTTCCTTTTTATGCTTATTAGCTTTGGGGTTTCTTCTCTATCAGCTGTCTGCTCATACCCCTCATACATTTTTTCCACTGGGGTTGCCATCCTTGACTCTGTGATTTGCAGGAGTTCCTTGTAATTCTAGGTCTTAATCCCTTGTCAGTTTTTAACATTGCAAATGTCTTTTCTCCTTTGCTCAGCTGTGTATTAACGTTGCCCATATTGTCTTTCACTGAACAAAATTCTCTAACCCTGATAAAATGAAATGTACTGATTTGTTGCCTTATGGTTTGTGGTTCTGAATTTTTATTAAAGGCATCCTGGCTTCTAGGTGACAAAGGTTTTCTGTGCATTTTCTTTAACTTCTGCTTTCCCTGTTAGAACTTTAATCCACCCAGAATCCAGCTATGTATATGGCATTAAGTAGGGATTCAGGGTTGGATTAGAAGGTTTTTTCCTCCGTGCCTTATCACAAATAGGTTCTGAGCTTTATTGAATAAACGGTTTTTCTGCGCTGATTAAGATACAACAATGATATTTTTCCTTTAGTCTGCTACTAAAATGAATTACAGTGAGACATTTTCAGATGTTTCTGGATAAATCCTACTTCATCATGTGTCATTTTTCTTAATACATTATTTGGTTCAGTTAATTAATATTTTACTTAGGATTCCTGCAACTTTGTACATAAATAAAACGGACCTGTAATTTTTTTTTACTCTTACTGTCTTTATTTGATTATGAAATCCAGATTACACCAGCCTCACAAAATGAGCCAGGCAAATTTCATTCATTTTCTACTTTCCCAAATATCTTGTATAAAATAGAAATTAATATCTTGTATAGAACAAATTAATTAACAGAAATTAATGCCTAGAAAATATTGTAGAAATCTCTCAAAAAAATCTGGACTTTGGGGTTTTATTGGTGAAGGAACTTCTTGGCTATCATTTAACTTCCTGAACATGCATTTGTCTGTTCAAGTTGTCTATTTTATCTTATACCAGCTTTGGAATTTTATACTTTTTGTAAGAATTTACCCTTTCCATTAAAGTAACAAATTTAGTAAACATTCCTGTTCATGATATTAATTTCTTATCTTATTTATTTCTAACTTCTTAATCTTTTTCTTGATTAATCTTTCCAAAAGTCTGACATGTCAATTTTTTCTAACCAGATTTTGGGTTTGGTCACCCTCTTTATAGGTTTTATTTATTTCATTTATTTCTGCTTTTATAATTTGTATTTCCTTCCTTCCTTTGGAGAGGGTGGGTACAGGGTAGGGTCACTCTCTTGCTCTTTTTCCAACTGTCCACATCAAACACCTGGCTTATTCATTTTTAATATCTGTTGCTTCCTGATAAATGCATTTAGAACTGTCAATTCCTCTTTAAGAACTGCTTTGACTTTGACCCGCTGATTTTGACATATCAAAATCCATTATCACTTATTCTAATATTTTTCTTATTTTCCTTGATGAGTTCCACGAGTTATTCAGAGGTATGTTAATTAGTTCCCCCAGAATTGGGGTTTCTAAAAAACTATTCTTTTGCTAATTTGAATGTCATTTATTGTGGTTATAGAATGTGGTTTCTCTTACATTAATTCTTAGAAGCAGATTGAGACTTCTTTATGGCCTAATATACGACCTGTTTTTGTAAGTGTTTCTGTGTTCCGGGGTGGGGGGGAGGGCACACCCTCTGTCTCTTGAGTGTAATGTTCTTTGCATACCTCACAGCTCCAGCTTCTTCGCTGTCTTGGTCACGACTTCAGTATCTCTGCTTTCTTTTGTCTGCTTGATCTATCATTAAAAGCTCCATTAACATTTCTCCCTGGATTTCTGTTAGTATCGCTTAGGGTTTTCTTTTTTTTGAAGCTATGTAATTAAGTACATATATATGTATGATGAGTACCTCTTCTTTACTTATGATTACATAATGTTCTTTTTGTCCTTTGTGATTTTTTTAATCCTTAAGTTCTGTTTTGTGTCTTTCTTAAGTTCAAAATGGTGATGCTAAAACTCCCTACATCATAGAATTAACATGAGGATTAAATATGGTAATCTGCATAACGCATTTAAAACTGTGTCTAGGATATTGAAGCTCTGTTAAGTGTCAACTTTCTCTCTTTTTCCAATTTTTAATATACCATGAGTCACAACCATTCTTGGTGGCCAGGGCACCTCTGCCAATCTCTGCCTGGATCTCCTGCCTTTCTACTCAGTACCACAGTACCTGCCCCACTGGGTGGAAGGTGCATATGGGGCTCAGAGAGGGGAGAGAAAGTGCAGGCTGCATGAGAGGATTCCCTGCCTGGCAGAAGGTAGAGGACAAATGACCCTCCAAAGCTGGAAGGCTGAGCAAGGGCCAACCCAGAGAAGAGAATGCAGATAGACGGGAGATTTTGTCTAAATAGATACCCACTGGGTGACAGATGCACCTGAGCGGCTGGTCAATGTGACCAATGGTGGCAGCCAAGAGTTCTGGGCAAGAAGTTATGGAGCAGCCCAGCTCCCCCAAGGAGGGGGGTTTCCAGAAGGATTGCCCTGCCTAGCTGGTTAGACAGAACAGAGGGAGAAGCATCAGAGCACACACTGGGGCCTCACCTCTGCTCTGAGGTCTCTAGGCACGTGAAAGCCAAATGGTCCAGGAGAGTGGTGGGTAATTGGCATCTCAGAGATGCCCAGGGTGGTCCTTGGATGCAACATCAATCTCTCCCCCTGTCAGGGATGGAGTTGGAGGGGCTCTGCTGCTGCGAGTGTAACTCAATTACCGCCTGGAAAGCTGGCCTCTTAAACGCTGTTATCAATCTGAATTAGGCTGAGAGTTTTAATAACACACTCCTTCCAGATGCCTCCTCCCCAACTTTATCATCTCCACTGCCAACTCACTTCCAAAAGAAAAAAATTAAGCCAAAGGGGATAACAAATAATATTTGTTAATGTGTTTTGTTCCTGGTGGTTTCCATGGAAGAAGAGTAACAGCCTCCGACAAACCCTCCCGGGCAAGTTCTGGCTCTGACCCAAACCTGGGTCTGGGAAGGCATCAAAGTTAATTACCAGGCGCTGACTTCAGCTACCCAGAGCTCCCCAAACCCCACCAGCCGGCCGGTGGAATCACCTGGGAGCCTGTAGGACACACAGATCCCTGGGCCCGGGCTGGCCCTGCTGCACAGGATGTCCAGGGAGAGGCCTGGGGATCTGCATTCTAAAGTCTGACTGGTCATTCTGATGCCTGAGCCAGCCCATCATGCCCTGCCTGCCCTGCCACTGTGCCCTGCAGGTTGTCCTCACGCAGTGGCTGCAGCAAATGAGGCCACGCCCTCATCCCTTGATTAAAGCATTGCTCTACATGGGCTCCCAAGTTGCTTTTCACAGGTGGCTCTGATACTGTGATTTGTAATAAGAAATATATACTTGGTCTTCATCCCAGTCCTTAGCTCAGAGCTCCTTAAACTCTCAGAATTTCCTAAGTGATGAGAGCAAGAAAGGTGTCTTTGGTTATGTTAATGAGGTGACTTTTGGAAAAGCATCTAAGGATGGCAGCTGGATGCCAGTGGAGCCAACCATGTGACTAGAGGGTTGGAACTTTCAGTCCCACCCCCAGGCCACCCGGGAAGGGAGAGGGGCTGGAGGTTGAACCCATCACCAATGGCTAAAGAGTTCATCAATCAGGCCTCTGTAATGAGGCCTCCATAAACATCCAAAAGGACAGGGCTCAGAAATGTTCCAGGCTGGTGACCATGTATAGATTTGGGGGAAATGGCACAGCTGGAGAGGGCCAGGAAGCTCCATGTCCTTTCCCCATGCCTTGCCCTATGCATCTCTTCCATCTTGCTGTTCCCGGGTTACGTCCTTTTATAATAAACGGGTCATCTATAAGTAAAATGTTTCTCTAGGTTTTGTGAGCCACTCTAGCAAATTAATCAAACCCAAGGAGGTCACTGGAACCTCCAATCTAAAGCTGTTTTTTCAGATGCACAGGCAACCACCTGGACTTGCAATTGGCATCTGAAGTGGGGGTCAGTCTTGTGGGGCTGAGCCCCTAATCTGGGGGGTCTGAAGCTCCCTCCAGGCACATAGTGTCAGAATTAAGCTGAACTGCAGGGCACCTAGTTGGTGTCTGCGAACTGCTGCATGGTGTGGAAAAACCCACCACACATTGGAACTGGAGTTAGAATTATAGAGGCTCCCATGGCCCAAGAAGTCTAGAAATTAGTCCCGCCTGGCTCTCTGGTTCCCAGGCAGAGAGGACCTCCCTTGCATCAGTGGGGTCCTCTCTGAAAATGCACGGGGGAAAGCTTCCCAACCCTGCAGTACCGAAATCCCATCTCTCTTTCTCCGAAGATTAAAAATACTAAGTTAAGGGCTTCCCTGGTGGCACAGTGGTTGAGAGTCCGCCTGCCGATGCAGGGGACGTGGGTTCGTGCCCTGGTCCGGGAAGATCCCACATGCCGTGGAGCGGCTGGGCCCGTGAGCCATGGCCGCTGAGCCTGCGTGTCCGGAGCCTGTGCTCCGCAACGGGAGAGGCCACAACAGTGAGAGGCCCGCGTACCGCAAAAAAAAAAAAAAAAAAAAAAAATGGTTAAAACGATCAATTTTATGTTATGTGTATTTTATCACAATAAAAAATAGATATTGGAGACAAAAATAGATCCATCCTCCTCCTATTCTCTGGAAGGTGTGAATGTGGCCTTATTTGGAAAAGGGCCTTTGCAGCTCTAAGGGAAAGATCCCGAGGTGACATCATCCTGTGGCAGGTTGGGCCCCAAACCCAACTTCAGGCCAAAGCCTATCCAAGAGCCCATCCGGTCCTCCCTCTTGAGACTCACAGCACATAACTGCCCATGAACCCACAGCCACTGGTCACTGCAGGCCAGGGAGGCCTTACTCAGAAAACCCCCAGAGAGCTGCTGGCCCCTGATTCCCACAGCATCCCCCCCTCTGGTCTTTGCAGGAACGACCCAGGCCAGCCCTGTTGTCTCCTTTTGCCTCCTGGGGCTGCCCTAACCAAGTACCACAGACCGGGGGACAGGGGGGCTGCTTAAAACAGCAGAAGTCTGTTTTCTCACAGTCTGGAGGCTGGACGTCTGAGATCAAGGTGGGCGCAGGTTGGTCCCTTCTGGAGGCTCTGATAGAAGGATCTGTCCCCTGTGTGTCTCCATCTTCCGGTGACGACCAGCATCCTTGGCTTGTAGACGACGCAGCGCTCTGACCCCTGCCTCTGTCATCACATGACCTTCTCCCGGGCGTCTCTGTTTTCTCTTCTTGTAAGGACACCATCATTGGATTTAGGGCCCACCCCGATCCAGTATGGCCTCATCTTAACTGGACTACATCTGCAAAGACCCTCTGTCCAAGAAGATCACATTCTGAAGCACCTGGTAGATGTGAATTTGCGGGGGGGATGCTGCTCAACCCACGACAGGGGGATCGGCAGGATGGACTGGAGGTCACAGGTTCTTGTACACATCTCTGTCACCTGCAAAATGAGACCAGGAGTGCCTGTTCACAGAGCTGAGAGGATCCTAAGGGGGGTTATGGGTAAGGTGCCCAGCACGGAGTTGGTGAGAAATAGAGGAATGAATGAGCAGGTGAAGGGCCCCACCTGTCCCACCGGCCAGGTCCCAGCCCCACCAGGACCTGACCCCGCAGCACAGCACTGCAGGCTCCGTTGCTGGGGGAGATTATGCGTAATATGTAGATGCATCTGCGTGTCTGTAAACCTCTTCCCAGGGAGGGATTTGGTTCTTCCAGTGCCAATAAGATGCTTGAGCAAACTCCACTATGGTCCTGACCATCACGATTAAGCTGCAGTTGGCATAGCGTGGGGTGAAGACGAGGATCCATCTTCCCGATTAATAAGGTTTATTTTTACTCAAGCTGAATAATACATGATCAGTGTCAAAATAAGTTACGGTCCTTCCATGATAAACCACTCTGCGGTCCCACATCCGAGCCGTCTCTGCCTTCCCGCTTCCCCAACTGCCTTTCCTTCTCGGGCTCCCGGGAAGACTCTCTTCCTTCCCACCACCGTCCTGCTATTCATTCTCTCCGCGATGGAACGGAATATAAATTGGGCGCCCCGGGGACCTGCAAAACTTAAGAGCACGTTGCATTAGGAGCTGGTTTTGTGGCTATAAATTATGTAACAGTTCCAATCCAAAACGAAGCTGGTATTTTCACGTATGGTATAAATATAAACCTTAAATCATTTTGTTAAGTGTTTGATTTTTCATCCGTGGTTTACTCTCCTACTAAATTTCTGTAAAGACCCATTTATTCAGCTTTGGTGAAAAATACATTAAGCAGTTTTCCACCTGGCAGCCACAGGGACGAGGAGCCACCCATGGGTTGGCACCTGCCTACCCGCTGACCACAGGCTTCTCCCCTAAGCCTTTTGGCCTCGGTTTCCCACCTCGTGATGGGAAGCAGAATTGCCCTTTTCCAAAGGGCTCCTTTCCAAGTTGAAAATGAGGAAACAGGGGCGGCCCAAAATAGAACAATGCTGCTGCCGTAGAGCTTGACATTTACGAAAAATCAATGCGGTTGTAACATCAATGCCTCTGGAAGCTGGCACCAGAAGTCACATAACTTTACTTAGAATGATATCGACAAACGTGGTTAGGAGCCAACCAAAAAAAAAAAGCATTCCTTTCTGAAGGGCAATGGACTTTTTCTTTATTTTAAAACCTGAAGAGAGAACCTTGCCCAGAAGCTACTCTGTCCGGTGCTCAAGAGCTTCACGGGTCCTGTCCCGTCTCAAGTCCCTCAGGCTGTACACCTGCCAGGTGAGGTGTCGGCCAGACAGTCTCCTCCAGTCCAGACACAGCCCCCCACACGTCCATCCCCCAGGGCTCCAGCCAAGCTGACAAGCTCTAAGGGCCGACGGTTCGGGGTCCGATTCTGGACTCTGAAACGTACCAGCTCCCCATCTCTCTAATAAAGGGCCTGGTCCAGGGTACCCCCACCCAAAGTCCCACCTCCCCCGGAGTTCCCGGGAGACCTGTGCCACCACCATGCCCCGCCAGGCTGTTCTCACTTTGCTGGAGCCATGACTGGCCACTACCTGTGGGCAGGCCCTGCAGGAACGGAGTCTTCCCTCCTGGAACCTCCCACTGGGACTCAGGAGGCGCTTGGAGGCCGGACTCGGGGTCCCCATCATCCCACGGGGAGAAGAGTGTCCACATTCTCAGGGCTCCATGCGTTTACATGGAGTCTTCAAGCGCCAGGAACCCCACAGCATCATTCCTCCCCCGAAATTCCCTGGAGACTCGCACAGAGAAAGTCCCCCCACCTCCCACCCGCTGAATGATGCTAACTTTCCTACAGGTACCAGACTCAGCAAGGCTCTGAGCTGAGCCTGCAAACACCAGGGTTATTTTTAACTTAAATGTCATCATGTTTTCTTCAATATGGCTGGCGTTTGAGGCTGGATTTAGACCTTGTGGATCTGCGTCCATCCCCTTCCATTTGTTGGGCAAGAATTAGCTACTGGGCTTCCCTGGTGGCGCAGTGGTTGAGTCCTCCTGCCGATGCAGGGGACACGGGTTCATGCCCCGGTCCGGGAAGATCCCACATGCCACGGAGCGGCTGGGCCCGTGAGCCATGGCCGCTGAGGCTGTGCATCCGGAGCCTGTGCTCCGCAGCGGGAGAGGCCACAACAGTGAGAGGCCCGCGTACCGCAAAAAAAAAAAAAAAAAAAAAAAAAAAAAAATTGGCTACTAAGGCTCTGGGGAAGGCGGTGGAGCTGCCTAGCCTTGTGTGATCCCGTTTGCTTGACCCGGGCACAAGCCAACAGGTCTGCGTTGTCACCTTCTGCGATGGACGCCGTGGGTCAGCTCTATCCTGTGCAGCTGTCTTCACTCCATCATCCATGCCGTACTTTGTTATTATTATTAAATTATTACCTATTATTAAGAAAAATCTCCCCAAACCAGGAAGGACACAGGGAGCACTGGTGCCAGGGCAAGGAGAAGGACCCCTCACTTTCCCCTCTCCATCCACTAAAGGTAACAAAAGCACAAGAAGCAGCCTTCTTTGCCAGCCTCACATAACACAAGCTTGATCCATGGGGCAACTCTTCTGAGATTAGAATAACCTCGTTTCTTTGGAACCGAGTGAATGGCTCCAAGACAGAGAACTTTCCATCCTGTGCTCAGCTGAGCTCTCCAATGGGAGGTGCAGAAACAGGAAGCGCGCCTGGGCCTCCGTAGTGGAGGCTGAGTTTGCTGTAAAACTTGCCAAGCACAGAGCTTGCTGACAGTGGAGCCACCTCCCAGACACCCGTCCCCAGGGCCCCAGTGGCCACCTGCACCCCTCCCCAGCCCACTGAGGTCACGCCCAGACCTGGGCCTGGTAGGCTGCCGACCCTGTGCACACTGGTGGCATCTGTCCATCCATAGATTCCATGGCCTCTGACATTCTGTCCTTTCTGCTACTTCCAGTGGCAGAAAGAACCTTCTCTGTTACAGACTTGAAACATGTGCCAGGCTGGAAGGGCCACCTTTTTAAATGCTGCGCTGTTAAAATTCTTTAAGAGAACATTTCCAAGCCTGGCAGAGGGGCCTCGAGGCCAGAGGCCAGTGTGTGAAGCACCACGGGGAAGGTCATCCAGAAAAGAGAGCCCTGGAGTCACAGCCAGGTTCCACGGCAGAGGCAGAGACCCCAGGCTGGGACCCCGCACACCCCAAGGGGGCCAGTTCCTGCATACACGTCATCCACCCTCATCCCCTCTCTGCACCTTAGCATCTGTCACCCTCTGCTCTCCCTGACACCCACCAGCCTCCAGAAGGGTTCCAGCCAAGCCTCACAGGAAGCCTTCCTCTGACCCTCCCCTGGAACCTTCCCAGGCTGAAGTCTTCCCAGCCCGTCCACCTCGGAGTCCATGTCTAGCCCCACCCCCGAAGTAGGGTTTCCCCATTGAGATCTGGGAGTCAGAGCTCACAGCAGGCATACGCAGGTGTGCACGAACTTGCCCTCGATGAGGACGGATGAGCAAGCAGAAGTCCAGTGGGCTGTGGAAGGTCCACAGCTCAGGTTACACTCAAGAGGCAAATCCAGGGGGACTTGACCATGCATGAACCCCACGCAAGGTGCTGCCTGGGCGTGCAGGCAAACCCTCCATCACCAGCCCACCAGAGGCCCCCAAGAGACATTGCAGCAGGAAGAATTCTAAGAGGACCCCAATGACACACACCCTCATATAATGCTCTCCTTTGACTAGGGGGAGACCTGTGTATATGAGGGAATGTCACCCCTGGGTTGTATCACCTTACAAAAGGGATACTGAAGATGTGCTTAACTTCCCTAATCAATAGCATTCATCAAAAGGAGACTTCCTCCTTGGGCCTGGCCTAACCAGGTGAGCTCTGAAGAGGGAATCTAGAAGTCTAAGACAAGTAGAGTCAGAAAGACACACTTCTACTGGCCCAGAAAGAAGCAAACATCCACGTTAGGAGCTGTCTATGGAGCAAGAAGCAAGGAACAGTGGGCGGCCCCTGGGAGCTGAGAGCAGCCCCTGGCTGGCAGCAAGAAAAGGAGGGCCTCCGTCCTACAACCACCAGGAACTGGATTCTGACAACAGCAAATGATCTTGGAAGAAGAGCCCAAGTTCCAAAAGGGGACACGGCCCCAGCCGACACCCTGATGGCAGCCTTGTGGGACCCTCAGTGGAGGACGCAGCCCAGATCCTTGACACAGGGACGACTGTGAATAACACACAGGTGTTGACTTGAGCCACTCATCTGGGTGACTTGTTACGGAGCACAGGTAACTACTGAAGGGGAGCCAGAGCTCCCTACACCCCATCCTGCGAGCCAAAGAGAGTGGATTTTTCAGGATAACATGTGATACTGCAAAGGATCTTTAAAATTTTTAATCAGGTGCTTTTAATTCAGGATGCGTACTTCCTCCTGGTTTGGAAAAAGATGTGAGGCAGAACCACTTTATAAAACGTGTTTGCACGTCTTAACTTCAGACGAGAAATAAACTTTACAGTCTGAACGGGAAAAAAAAAAAAAAACACCCAGAATAGATTAATGCACCTTCCCTTCGCAGGAATGCTTCGCTTCTACTGCTTTCTGCAGGAAAATGACCCAGACTCCTTGCTCCCCGGGTCCCAGCACTTTTCCTCCTTCGTGCTTCTCCACCCTGAGCAGCTGGAATGGTTCCACGTGTTTCCAAGAGGCGGGGGTGATTCTAACTAATATTCAATCCAAAGACACATCAGGAAAGCCACATTACTTCCTGTCTGACAGGGGTGTGTGTGAATTTATAGGATTCCTTCTGGCACAAGCAGCTTTAAAACTCAGAGCTCAAGTAATATTAGGCCCTAAAGTTAAAATGACACAGTGATGGATGCATCTGGTGCGTCTCTTGGCAAAGGGGCTGCAGTATTTGCTGGTTGTAGAGGCATCGGCTCTTAAAGGAGCAGAACCCGAGGGCACCCAGACTGGACGTGGAGAGGAGAGTCTGAATCACACCCGATAAGCTCGTCACCTTCCCCCCAAGGGTGCTCTGACCTTCAGAGTCAAAAATAGTCTTGACTAATAATAGGAATAAAAAATGAGGAAAACAAGAAAGTGGGGAGAAACCAAGCAAAGGGGCAGGAGCATCCATGGGGTTGCTCTCTTTCCAGGGTCTGCTGTGACACTGTCCTGCCTTTACTTCTGGGACGTTATCACTGATGCTTGTAGCCACATCCCAGCCCCTTAGGCAGCGTGTGGGTTTGCCAGGGCAGCCGTAACAGAGCACCGCAGACCCAGCAGTTAGCAACAGATGTCTATCCTCTCCCAGTCCTAGAGGCTGGAATCTGAGATCGAGGTGTCGGCTGGGCTGCTTTCTCCTGAGGCCTCTCTCCTTGGCGTGCGTCCCCACACGGTTGTCCCTTTGTGTCTGTCTGTGTCTTAACCTCCTCTTCCTGTAAGGACACCAGTCATATGGGATTAGAGCCACCCCTTTGGCCCCATTTTACCTCTATAAAGACCTTATCTTCAAATACAGTCACATTCTGAGGTCTTGGGGGTCAGGACATCAATATATGAATTTAGGGGTGTGGGGAGACACAATTCAGGCTGTAACAGGCAATGAAAACACCTTTCATGTCATCATAATGCACAACAGTTGGGGAATAAACTGGGAGAAAGTGGTTGTGGTCTTGTCTGTTCTGGGGTGGCCGAGGCACCACTAACAGCCCCCACGCACAGGTCCCTCACCCTAAGCACAGGGCCAGGGACCCTTGAAGGAGCATCCCTGTCCCCAGACAACCTGCTCCCAAGACAGGCAGAGGAGCAAGTTCACCTGATTTCTCTGCACTTGCCTCTGAGGCCTCCTGCTGGGGTTCCACCAGGAAACAAAGGACGACCCAAGGTGCCTTAGGTTCCTTAGGGGACCCCGCCCTGGGCTGGTCAGGGCCCCAGGCAGGACTGGCTGCAAGACAAGCTGCCGTGGCCGGCCCTGCCATCCGAGGGTCCCCAGGCCATCAGGAACAACAGCTCAGGCTTTTTGGTTGCAAGTGTGAGAAGCCCACCCACACCAGCTGGTTCGGGAAAGTGAGGGATTCCCAGGCAAAGGTCAGAATCACAGCTCAGGTGGTGCCACAGAGCTTCACGAGGCACGGGGCCAGCTTTGTCCACACACCTGCCTTGTTCTTCTCCCTCCTGACAAACCCCCGTGCCCAGAGCCGAGATGCCTGCCCCACCCGTGAGCAAGGAGCTCCTGCTCAGAGGACAGAGGAGACGGACCTGGGCATCTGTCCCAGCTCAAGACTCTGGGTGTGCTCCTGCCCCGACTGGGGAAGTGCCCTGTGGGGGACGGGGGACTTTAGACAGGGGAGGAGGGTCATGGGCAGCAGACACCCCAAAGGTTGCACTCCCAGCATGCCATGCCTTCGTGCCCACAGCCATGCCTGGGTCCCACCCTGGCCCCTGCGATCCTCAGCTGGAACTCAGAGAGGATGCAACCTGGGCACCCTCAGCTGTGGTCCAGAAGGATGTAGGAAGGAGGCCTGAGTTCTAATCTGAGCTCCTCCATGTGGTGCTGGGTGACACGAGCCAGTTACTCACCCTCTCTGAACCCCAGGTTCTCTGCTGTCGAGTGGGGTCTTTATTGTTGCTGGATTTAGAGATGGGAATGCTGGGAAGGCCCCCACTCAGCTCCTGGCTTGGAGGGGCTCCCAGTAACTGCCTGCCTCCTGGGGGATCTAAGCTTGGACTCCGGAGACCACCTGGTCCAGCCCCTGCATCTGATCACTGTCACCTAATCTTCCAAGAGGAGTGAGGAAGGTCGACCTCACCAGGCAGAGAAGGGAGAGCACCGTATGCGGAGCGTGACACTCGGGGTCTTTCCTCTCCCCCATAGACTTGGACTTTCCCCCACCTGGGCGGCCACCTCTCCCCCAGCAAAATACAGACCGTGAACTCAAGGCTTGAAATTCCCTCGTGGCACAGAAATGGGAGGGCAGGCTATGCGTTGTGACTGTGAATAGCACCCACGGCGGCTGGAGATGCCTCACAGGCGGCCGCAGATGCCTCCTCAGGGGCTTTTGGCAGCTCTGCCTATCCATCGGGGTTCTCAGCCTCAGCATGGCTGGCATCCTGGGTGGGATGAGTCTTTGCTGTCCTGTGCACTGAAGGAAGGTGGCACCCCAGCCTCTACCCTTAGGCACCCAAAGCGCACACATGCGTGCACACACACACATACACACACACTCACACCCCCAGTGTGACAACCAAAACTGCCCCCAGGCAAGACCCCCTGGAAGGACAAAGTTGCCCTGTTTGAGAATGACTGCATGGGTGCCCAGATCTTAAGGGAAAGGCTGCCCACGTGAAACCCCTGCCTCCTCCACTTGGGGGGAGCTTGGCTGCGTGACTTGTGCCTGCCGGCCCATTCACTGTCCCTGGGAACCTAGGTAATTAGACCCCCGTACAGGAGAACCACCGGCCCCCAGGCCCCTGTGCACTGACTTTGATTTGGAGGTCTTATAGCAGTGATTAGAGTCTCTGGGCTGTAGGCCAGGACGTCCTGAAGGAGGGAGGTACGGGGGCACTGTGCTTTCTGAAGGAAGGCGAGCCAAAGCCCCCGTGTGGAGCTGTCTTGAGGGGTGACCCTGTGGGGAAAGATCCTCCCCAGGCCAAGGCACCAAGGCCACCCACGCGCAGCAGCCCCGCGGGGCAGGAGGAAGGGCCACACGAAAAGGAAGGCACCAGCGAACCCGCACACAGTTCTAACCAGACCTTGGGCAAAGAAATTTCTGGTCATCTCGGAGCCTCCAATGCCCAAGGGGGGTTCACACAATGTTCCAAGGTGGCTCACTGGGCTGTAAGATCTAGTGGTTTGATAGTCAGATTAAACAAGGCTGCATTTTCCAAGGCCAGTGGCTCAGAATGGCTGTCACTCTGAGACTCCAAGGAATGGCATCTTCTGCCCAGGAGGCCCATGAAACATAAGCAAGAAATAGTGGGCTTCCCTGGTGCGCAGTGGTTGAGAGTCCGCCTGCCGATGCAGGGGACACAGGTTCGTGCCCCGGTCCGGGAAGATCCCACATGCCGCAGAGTGGCTGGGCCCGTGAGCCATGGCCGCTGAGCCTGTGCGTCCAGAGCCTGTGCTCCGCAACGGGAGAGGCCACAACAGTGAGAGGCCCGCGTACCGCAAAAAAAAAAAAAAAAGAAATAGCATTTTGCCCCTTTGCCCTGTGGACTAGGGGGTCCTGGAGGCTCACCAGCACCATTCCAGAGCAGGAGGCAATTGGGCTGAAGTGTGGTTCAGAGAGGGGTTCCCCTCCAGGAGGACAGTGTCTCCACACTGTCAGCATCCAGACGTCAGGGGACCCACAAACGCAGGGTCACGAGCCCAGACAAGGTTTCCATCAGCCCGCTGGATGCAGGCAGCCCTTGCAGGTTTGGGCCGTGAGTCCTCACTGCGACTGGGTCCTCCTCCTTCCTGGACAAATTCACCCCCCTCCCCGCCCCGGTGGCCGTCAGGGAAAAAGAACTTCATTACAACAAATTAATAAAACATAAATACAGGCTCCGGAATCTAATAACAGCTGGTTTACATGCTAAAGAGCCTGCAAGGCACAAGTTCAAGATCTTCCCACCACCGCCAAGCACCGCCAGGCCTGGAAGCTCACAGGTGAGTCTGTGCTCTCCTGGTGGGTCACTTCCCTTGCCAGGTAGCGGTCCCCTAATGGGACAGATGCACTGATAACAAAGAAAACCTGTGAATTGAATCTGAGTGCCTTTTGACTTTCCTAATTAAAAGCAAGGTTATTTTCCCACAGAGAGAAGAAACCCAATGACTGTCAGCAGTCAGGGCTGAAGAAGTGGCCTGTTTCTCGCAAGGAGAGAGCTGCATATGTCTCTGTGACCGGGGGCAGCTGCCCAGCTGCAGGAAGGATGAAGGGCTGGGTCCCGTGGCAGCTGTCTCGGCACCACCTGGCCCGAGCTCAGAACGTGTTTGCTGAATTGGACAAATCAGCACAGACCCCAGTACCCCCAGGCAGCCTCGGACCCCGCCTTGCTCTCCAAGGAGGTGGCTCCGGCCCTGCTCTGACCCCATCACCCACCCACCCTGGTCCTCAAAGCCCTCCCACTCCGACCTTTGTAGCCCACAGAAAGTCGTCAGCAAACCCTCCCCCGTACCCTCAAACTCTTCTCTGGAGGGTCCCTCAGGCTCTTGTTCTCTGACCTCTGGGCCTGGGGCAGGGGAAGGGCGGGGGTAGGTGACCTCTTCATTTGTCACCGTGGCTTTCAGACTGTATCAGTTAGCTTTGCTGCATAACAAATTACCCCAAGGTCTAGTGGCCCAGGAACTAGCAACACAACATTTGTTACTTCTCCTCAGTCTGTGGGCTGGCTGGTGACCTCCCTGATCTAGTCTGGTCCTGGCTGATCCTAGCTGGGCTCTCCTTCACACCTCTGGTCCCCATGCAGATGGACTGGCAGCCTGATGACCCCACTGGGCCTCCTCACCTGTCTGGTGTCTGGCAGACTGTCAGCCCCCAGGGCTGGCCCCTCCGTCCCCCTGTGGAGCTCACCTCCCAGCAGGCTGGCTAAGGCTCATGCAAGTGGTGGCCTTGGGCTCTGAGTACAACGAGCAGAGAAGCCTCTGTTCCTAACGTCCCCTGGCCAAGGCAAGTCACATGGCTAAGCCCAGAGGGTGTGTGGGAACCCGCAAGGGCAAGGATGCAGGGAGAGGAATTATTGGGTCACTTTTGCCAAAGTCTAACCTGCAGACCACGTTCCCCCCTTCTGCTACCAAAACCTCATCTTTGTACGCCACATCAGTGGACTTTATGGCCCCTTCTCCTCGTCACTGTCAGGCTCCGCCCCCCCCCCAGCACACCCCTCACTCCTTGCGGACATCTGCCCCTGGCTCCGCCTCCACCCCGCTCCTGAGGCTCCGCCCCCCCGGCACACCCCTCACTCCTTGCGGACATCTGCCCCTGGCTCCGCCTCCACCCCGCTCCTGAGGCTCCGCCCCCCGGCACACCCCTCACTCCTTGCGGACATCTGCCCCTGGCTCCGCCTCCACCCCGCTCCTGAGGCTCCGCCCCCCGGCACACCCCTCACTCCTTGCGGACATCTGCCCCTGGCTCCCCCTCCCCCCCGCTCCTGCCCCCATCTTTGGGGGGCTGCTTCCTCCCGACACATGGCCTCTCAGTCCTTTGCCTCTCACCTCCCAGACTTACTTCTCTCTCAACCACTCACACTGTCGCTGACCTAGACCTCACCTGCACCCCCTCCCTAAGAGTACTCCAGCCTCCCTGCCTCTGACCTCTGACCTGCTATCTTTGATCACCCTGACTCAGGCCATCCCTGTCAGCAACCGGGCAAGGATACCCAATCTTAAAGAAGCCTAGAAACCCTCTTGCCCTGGGAGTCTGCGCCCGAGGGGACTGTGTGTGTGTACACGTGAATGCATATGTGCCTGCCACGTACATAGGTGTGTGTGCATGGGTGCATTGGTGCACACACATGCGTGCACGTGTCAGGTGTTGAGAGGCAGCCTGCTTCACTCAGCCCCAGCTTCATGCCATCCTCCAGTCATCTCACAGTCTTAAGGGGAAGTAGGTGGTGGGGGGGCCTGGAAGTCCGCATCCTGGGACAGGTCTGGAAGGTACCTTGCCCTGGAGCCCTCAGAACAAGAGGCAGTGCTGCTGCCCGCTCTGGCCACACTCCCCGGTGTGGGATCCATGCCCACTCTGGCCGCACTGGGTCCTGGGTGTGGGATCCATGCCCACTCTGGCCGCACTGGGTCCTGGGTATGGGATCCATGCCCACTCTGGCCGCACTGGGTCCTGGGTGTGGGATCCATGCCCACTCTGGCCGCACTGGGTCCTGGGTGTGGGATCCATGCCCACTCTGGCCGCACTGGGTCCTGGGTGTGGGATCCATGCCCACTCTGGCCGCACTGGGTCCTGGTCGTGAGATCCATGCCCGCTCCGCACCATCTTTATCTAGTGAGTTCTCCTTACTTGACACTTGAGGCAAATGTTTGCTGACTTCACAACTGGTGGAGCCCTTCCCCAGCCGAGTCCCCGCCTGTCCCTTCTGCTCACTGAGTACCAGGGCCAGAGCCCCTCTGCCCCTCTTGGACAGAAACAACTAGGTTGACGGCTTCTGGGCTGCAAAGCTCTGCTGACTCTGCCTTCCTGCCCTTGTTTTAAGGTTAGAGGGAAAATGCTTCTCATTTCTGTGTTCAACCAATAGCTGATCCTGAGACTAAAAGAGTGGATATTTTTCCTGCCATCTGTGATATAATCGCAACAGACGGTCAGGACCCCACAGCTGCTGATTCCCCCAGATGTCAGAAGTTATGGATCGCTCCATATTTGCTCCCCAAGTCTCCCCTGGATGCTGTGGGGAACGTGGCCCCCAGAAATGTGCCAGGAGTTCCTGATACCTGGAGAGCACATGGGGCGAGCCTCTGAACTGGGCTGGAAGACTCATTCTTTGCAACAGGCATTGTTCTGGACTCTTGGTAGGGTTGAGAACTCACCACTAGTTAAGTCCTTGGTATTTCAGCCATGTGGTTATGTACCTAGACTCTGGACCCCAAACCCAGTGGCTTTGCCACTTACCCTCTGCGTGCTTGTAGGCAAGTCACTACACCTCTCTGTGCCTCAGCTTCTCAGTCTGTAAAATGGGATGATAACAATGGTCACCTACCATACCAGTTACTGTGAGCAGTAAATGGGTTAATGCACATAACACGGGTTAATGCATTTAAAACTGTTCTTGGCCCATAGAAGCATTTACAACTATTATTTCAGAAACTCAGGAGGAGGTGGATTGGGGTCAGGTCAGGTACTAGGTAACTAAGTTTTCCAACCAGTTTGGAGCCCAGATAGAATTTTCTCAGGTCTCCTGAGCCAGTCACCAGGACTTTCAGCCCAAACATCTACAGGGTACTGACCAGCAGGAAAGGGGGGGCATTGCCAAGAACTGGCTCCTTTTAGTTCTTTATTTAAAGGGGGTTAGGACATCCTGCAGAAATGAAAAAGCCTGAAGAGAGGCTACTGTAAGGATAGAATTTTTAAAGCCGGCAGATCAAAGAGGTAGCTCTTGGTGCTTCCAGCATCTGAAGCCATGCTTTTAATCCCCCTTCAGAGTGCCTGGAGGGCAGTGGACCATGGTGTGGTTCATCCTTCCCAACCTGGTGTGCTCTCCAGGTGGCAGAGCCATGGAGCTTGGTTTTCTCCTTAAAACAAGGAAAAGAGAGGGCTTCCCTGGTGGCGCAGTGGTTGAGAGTCCGTCTGCCGATGCAGGGGACACGGGTTCGTGCCCCTGGTCCGGGAAGATCCCACATGCCACGGAGCGGCTGGGCACGTGAGCCATGGCCGCTGAGCCTGCGCGTCCGGAGCCTGTGCTCCGCAACGGGAGAGGCCACAACAGTGAGAGGCCCGCGTACTGCAAAAAAAAAAAAAAAAAAAAAAAAAAACAAGGAAAAGGGAAAGGAGCAAATTTCCACTGAGTGCTTGGTTGTTTGCCCCATACGGGGCCAGCAAGTCACCCATGTCACCTCATTTATCCCCATGACGACCTTGTGAGGTGAAGAGTATTAGGCCCCTGATTCAAAGGAAGCAGCTGGCGCTCAGAGAGACCTCATCACTTGCTCCCAGTCACAGCACCTGACAATTGAGCAGCCGAGATTCAAATCCAAGTCCGCCCCCGGCACACACTCTCTTCCCACTGACCGCCGGGGAAATCGCCTTGGGTCCTGAGCTCTCAGAAAAGTCTAAGACAATCTGGGGATTATTTTTGTCCTCAAACCCTGTGTCCCCTAGTTTTTCCTCGCTGCTGTCCTGGGGACACGAGAGCAGAGAAACCATGACGACTGCCCCTGCATCAGGTGAGGTGCTCAGGTCACACCTGGGGGCCACCTGCTCACCAGCTTTCTCTCCACACTCCCTCCTGCACTGGGGATGCACAGTCCCCTCTGATGGGGCTTCTGCAGCTAGCAAGGTCAAAGCCATGGCCAGTTTGTCAGAGAGCCTTATGAAGCCCTTGGCAAGTGCTCCTGGGCCTCTCGTTCATGGAAGGTGAACATTATGTCTCTTTATGGCTGGGGAGACCCATAACTCACGGTACAGCCGGAAGAAGCAAAACTAGGACAGACTTCAGAAGTGGAGGAAAAAGTAATACACTTCATAAGTGAGCTGTTAAAACTCTCCCACAGGGGAGCACTTTGTTTTTGACGAAACAGCTGACGTTTGTTTCCAGGAGCCCAAACTGAGAAAATGGGGCAGGCACTATTTATCCCAGCCAGAGATTATGATGTCCTGACCTGACACCCCCTGGAGTTCTAGCAGACCACTTGACCAAAATACAAAAACAGGGATCAACGTGATTTTTCTCCATGCACTGGTGCAACAGCTGGTTGTCTGATTTTTTTTTCCTGCACAAACAAGAGCTGACAAACAAGTTATAACCAGGCACCCAGCTGGTGTGCTGCCCTCTGCTCTTCTGGTAGGGATGCTGCGTGCCCTCATTAATGTAAATCCGCAGGGGTTTTAGGAGGCGGGGCTGAAGTGTCAGGACCATAGGTAAAGGAAATTGGGATTTTGAAGCAAATACATGGTGTATGGAAGGCAAGGTTTCAAGCTGACCAGACACTGAAGAATTTTGAAAGCATTCTGGATCTAAACCCACCTGTCGGGTGTGGCAGATGCTGGAGGCATTCCACTTTTTAGCCCCTCAGCCCCTCACCCTACCTAACTTCAGCACCATGAGGGTGAACAGCTCCCCACCCCGGCATCTCTGGGCTTTTGCATTGGCATCAGAACTTTCTCTGAGATGATGGAGGCCACTCTGCCCTTACACAGACACAGCCCAGAAAACAAACATAGGGTGTGAGAGTTGGTGGATAAATGGCCCAGCCTCACTTCCTTCAGAGGTACAGTAATGAGAGGCTTTCTATAAGGTACTTACAGGGTCCCCAGTGAGACTGAAGCTCCATTGAACACTATGGAAATCATCTCCAGAGAAAATCCTTTCACTGGCTTTTCCTCCTGCCCTATTCCACTCCCACTATCCTTCTCCTAATCCCTGGGATCACATCCCCATTAAAGTACCTGCATCCAGTCCCTTATCTCAGGCTCTGCTTCTGGGGAATCCAAAATAAACTTAGAAAGCTAACCTTCAGGATGGAATCCTGGAACCACATTACTCCTTGTATGACAGGAACAAAGACTCCATTACTGGGTGATAAATAGAATGATGATAATCCTTGGGGTGCAGTAGCAACACGGCTCTCAAAACTCTCACCAGCATTCTGTAGGATGAGGTACAGGTGAAAGGAAAGCCTTGGTCTATGCCGTAACTAGCCCTTGAAGTATATGAAAGTTATAAGGTTGGAGAGTTTGCTGGCTCTCTGTTAACTGTCTTAGACTTGATGGAAGAGAGTGACAAGCTCAGAGCAGCCAATTATCAGCTCAGGGTGTGCAGTCAAAGCCAAAATGCCTCCATGGCCACCTTTAAAATTACCCTCATCCCCTGAAGCCAGAGGGAAGGTAGTGCTGAAATCAAGCCTGTAATTAAATGTAAGGTTGGGAAAACTATAAAAGACACTGAATGCATAGCCTTGACAGGTCTCCAAGGCTCATGTCAAGGGCTGATAGAGGAGGATTGGGACCTTGGATGAAGGGTGAGACATTTGAGTGAAGGCACCTGAGAATCTCGAACCTCATCCTCTGAACCATCTGAAAAATCTTCCTCCCGTTTTCTAGAGGAAAGAAACCTCCTCTAAATTGGTGACCATGAAAAGACAAGGCTTCCTGTTATCATGCCCCCTAAGATGATGCTTTTTCTCATGAGGACCCACTCTCTTCCCCTCCTCACTGCGTCCAGACCAATAACTAGAGCCAGTTATCAGCATGGGCTATACAGACTGTGAGAAGTCCAGAACGAGTGATGGAGGAAAGAGATGAAGGATTTTAGGGCCAGATGCAGCAGCAAAACTAGCTGTTTCACATCCCTCGGGCTTGAGACTTTTCTTAGTCCAACCAGCCACGACCTTGGACATTCAGTGATTGAGCGGGTGTAATGTGAAGCACATGCAGATCTGGGCAGTCAAGGGAGGGCAGTGGATACTGAAGCCGACATCACCTTGGCCCACCTGATTTTAGCACTGCTCTCCTGGACAGTTCTGTGCACATGGATGGGACCTGCCTGCTTTTCTGCACCAGGGCTTCCTCCAAAGTTTCAGAATGTCCCACACACAGGAAAACCTCAAAATGATGGAGATTAAGAGTTGGTGGATAGGGGCTTCCCTGGTGGCTCAGTGGTTGAGAGTCTGCCTGCTAATGCAGGAGACACGGGTTCTAGCCCTGGTCTGGGAGGATCCCACATGCCGCAGAACAACTAGGCCTGTGAGCCACAACTACTGAGCCTGCGTGTCTGGAGCCTGCGCTCCGCAACGAGAGGCCGCAATAGTGAGAGGCCCGCGCACCGCGATGAACAGTGGCCCCCGCTTGCCGCAACTAGAGAAGCCCTCGCACAGAAACGAAGACCCAACACAGCAAAAATAAATAATTAATAAAAACTCCTAAAAAAAAAAATTAAAAAAAAAAACTTCTGCTCTTCAAAAGATACCATTAAGAAAAAAATTAGAAAACAAGTCACAGATTGGGAGAATAATTTGGAAAGTATATATCTAAAAAAAAAAAAAAAAAAAAAGAGTTGGTGGATAAGTACACCTATTTGCATCCTTCTGAGAACAATTCTAAAGTGCCTTCTTCTACAGAATTCCTCAGAGAGTCTCCAGCAGAACTGAGATCCAGTTGCCCACAGTGGTAACTAGTTCAGCCATGAATCCTTTACTGATTTTTCCCTCCTTTTCCACCCTACCCTCATTGATCCACTCTCCTGCTTCCTGAGAATCTACTCTCAATGAACCTTCCTGCACTGAGGCCCTTGCCTCAGGCTCTGCAAGTGGGAAACCCAAACAGAGGCATCAGGTAGCATTTCTACTTTGTCCACTGGCCAAGGACCACTCTTAATGTGCAAGGTTCCTTCCAGGGTAGAGGGGAGGTTGGAGCCCGTGAGTAGCTTACACTCTCCTTGGTTAGGCCAGACACAGATATGTGAACGGTTCAGGAGGTGGCCAGTTTTCATTAACTGGCTTTCACTGTCAGTGACTTAAAGCATGGGAGGACATTGAATCATAATAATTATTGATGTCCCCCATTTTATGTGGATAAAATGCTTTCTTGCCTTGGTTTTTCTCAGCTTACAAGGTCCCCCATGAAGTGGTTCCTCCTGACCTCCATGGCTTCCTGCCTCCTTCCCAGTCCTGTCCTGGCTCTCCATGCCCCACCCTGGCAGGTCCCTCAGTTCTCATCACACCTCACACTTTCTCTCTCGCCTTCTGGTCCAAGCCCCAGGTCTTACCTTCCTGGAAGAACTCTCCCCACCTCGTGCCCATCCTGAGCCTAGTCTCACCAACTTACCCTTCAGGTGCCCTGACACTCCCCCCACCAGGATGTGCTGGGTATCCCTCCTAGGTGCTGCTAGGCCTCTTCATGCATAGCCCACCTGTTGTAATTACGACAATTTTTTGACATTATCTATCAACTTGTGCATATAACCCAGAGGACTATAAGCTTTATGAGAGCAATTCTTACAACCCTAGAACCTAGCACATTTCAGGGCACATAACAGGTGCTCAGTAAGTGTCTGTTAAGAAAATGAGGTCGTGGTAAAACACAGTCCAATCTACAAGGTATCCTAATAGCCAGTTCATGAATGTGTTAGTTTCCTAGGGCTGCTGTATAACAAAGTACCACCAGCTGGAGAGCTTAAAACAAAAGAAATTTATTCTCTCACTATGATGGCAGCTAGAAGTCCAAATCAAGGTGTCGGCAGGGCTATGCTCCCTCTGAGGCTCTGGATAGAATCCTGGTTGTTGGCGATGGCCATCAATCTTTGGTATTCCCTGACCTGCAGGTGCATCACCCCAATCTCTACCTGTCATCACATGGCATCTCCCTTATGTCTCTTGTCTTCACATGGCACTTTCCTCTTTTTAGAAGGACACCAGTTGCTATGGACTGAATTGTGTCTCCCCCAAAATTCCTGTGTTGAAGCCTTAATGTGACTGTATTTGGAGAAGGGGTCTTTAAGGAAGTATTAAATGACGTCATAAGGGTGGGGCCTTAATCCATTAGCACTGGTGGCTTCTAAGAAGAGGAAAAGATCTCTCTCTCCATAGGTGCTCAGAAGAAAGCCACGTGAGGACTCAGAGAGAAGGTGGTTTTCTGCAAGCTAGAAAGATAAGCTTCACCAGAAACCAAACCCTGCTGGAAACTTGCTCTTGGACTTCCAGCCTCCAGAGCTGTTGGAAAATAACTTTCTGTGGTTTAGCAGTATTTTTTTTTTTTTTTTTTTTTGCAGTATGCGGGCCTCTCACCGTTGTGGCCTCTCCCGCTGTGGAGCACAGGCTCCGGACGCGCAGGCTCAGCAGCCATGGCTCACGGGCCCAGCCGCTCCACGGCATGTGGGATCCTCCCGGACCGGGGCACGAACCCGTGTCCCCTGCATCAGCAGGCGGACTCTCAACCACTGCGCCACCAGGGAAGCCCAGCAGTATTTTTTTATGGCAGCCCTACCAAACCAAGACCCCAGTCATAGTGGATTAGGTCCCACCCTAACGATCCCACCTTACCTTGACTTCCGTCTGCAAAGACCCTATTTCCAAATAAGGTCATATTCACAGGTACTTGGAGTTATAGGACTTGAAGGTATCCTTTCGGAGAACACAATTCAACCTATAACAATGATATTAAGTCCAAAACTAGTCAACTTGGAGACATTACTAAACAATAAGAAGGAAAGACATACAAGTAGACTGAAATATTATTAATGTTATTCTCACTGCCATCATGGCCAGAAGTAAGACAAAATTCCCGCCATATTATCAAGTGTTCAGCAAATATGTGGACTCGCCACCTAAGTAGGACAGGAAGGCCCAGGTAAACAGGGCTGTGTGTCTTCTGCTCTAGCCTTGGGGTTATCACCTATAGCGGCTGGAACTTGCATCTAGGGTGGCCACATCACCATGTCTTGCCAACAGAACACATATGGCGGTGACATGTATCCCTTCCAGGAAAATGCTGTTAAGGTGGGTTCACTTTCCCCCCTCCCGCTTCTGCCAGAAGGTACAGACGATGGTGAAGGCCTAAGGCTGGATTCATAACCCAAGGGCCATGAATTTGGGTGGGAAATAAATTACAGGTTTATTTTCACTAGCCTCCCACTGATATACAGAACCTGTCTCCATTACGAACACAGGCCACCAGTAGAGCAGCTCATTAGCAGTGCCCGTGGCTCTGTCACAAACTGAGATCACAGGTATCCCCATATCACAATTTACTCCTCACTACGTCAAAGCTATGGACCCACTAGACCAGCTGCTGTCCTTTGATGAGTTAATAAAGAAGCACAGACATTACTGCAAATTTGTTGTTTAATATTTTGATAACTACATTCCAACATAATTTATTTCCTTTGTAATATTACATATTTTACTTTATTCATTTTAAAAAACTTATTTTGACAAGGGGTCCATAGTTACAGGCTGAATTGTGTCCTTTGAGCTGAAGGCCATTAACAGTAGCAAACACAGGAGGAGCTCGGTGTTCTCCAACTTCCTGCCTAAAAGCAGGGCAGGGATCTCCCTTTTGTAAAGGAAATTTCTAGCTGAAGTTTTTCTCCTCTCTCTTATCTGAAGAAAAGAAGGACTCTGGAGACAGCTGAGTCAACTTGAATGTGCATAACAAACCTTACTAAGCAACCCTTATTTACCACACATATCCTAGTATCTTCCCACAGCTTAACCACCCCCACCCCAGAAGTCCAAACCCCCTTTTCCTTTTTCTAGTCTCCTCTCCACAGTTTATCACCCTTTGTTAAATTTAAATGGTTAACTCCAGGTCTAACTGTCTCTTGAATTTTTCACTTCTTTTCTGGGAAGCCCCCATGTGCATGCATAATAAGCCTTCTCTCCTGTTAATCTGGCTTTTTGTCCGTTTAATTTGCAGGTCCTATCACAGAACATAAGAGGGTAGAGGAAAGAGGGTTTCCCCACACACACACCTGCTTTGCAGATGGGAAAGTGAGGCTTGGGAAGAGTAAGTGACGTGCTCAGGCTAGACAGCAGGCATAAGAGGCTGACTTTAAACTCCCCCGAGACGTCCCTGTTCTCAGTCACCCCAGCCTGCTCAGGAATCCTCCCTCCTCTGAAATGCAGCAACAGTTCAGCACTTCCCTATAAGCTTTCTTGTGCTGAATGCTTTAGTTTCCTAAGAGCATCTCCAAAACTCAAGTGTAGGTTCCTGGGGCCAGGAGCAAGATCGTATCTTCTTCCAATTCCCCTGCTGCTCTGTGTGTGGAACGGAGGCTGCCGGGGCGTCCAACAAGGTATGTGCCTGGTGTCTTAAGAGTCCAGCTTTGCTGTCCCCATTCCTGTGTGCTGTTGCCACAAGGCTGCCCCCAACAGGGTTTCCAAAAGGCTGGGATACATGCCACCACAGGTCCCCAAGGAGATTTTAGGTGGTTCCCTACAAACATTTTTATTTTAAAAGCTGAAGATTTGTTTTAACATGTATTAGAAATAGTACCTTACTAATATGTCAGTCTCGTGATTTCATGGTGTTACTTAGGACAACGCTAAGTAAAATAAATGGGGACGGAGAGGAATCGGTAGAAGTTGATTTAAAGAAAAGAAGGAAGTAGGACTTCCCTGGTGGCGCAGTGGTTGAGAGTCCGCCTGCCGATGCGGGGGACGCGGGTTCATGCCCCGGTCCGGGAAGATCCCACATGCCGCCGAGCGGCTGGGCCCGTGAGCCATGGCCGCTGAGCCTGAGCGTCCGGAGCCTGTGCTCCGCAACGGGAGAGGCCACAACAGTGAGAGGCCCGCGTACCGCAAAAAAAAAAAAAGAAAGAAAAAAAAAGAAGGAAGTAACCAGCAGGATAGGCGACACAAGTGCACAGAATCATGAAGGTGGAATAGAGATGGCTGAGGTTGGACCCACAGCTCTCAGACAGACCCCATCAGCCCCCAGGATCCATCAACCAATATATCACCAACCAGAGGAGTTTTGCGCGAGGAACAAGGTCTGCTCTGACCCCTCCTGCATTCGGGTTGGAACCTGCCACATTATTGAAATGAAAGAGCACAGAATAAAAGATGAAGTGTTGAGGGGAAAAAGCATAAAGAGCATCTCATTTTTGATAACAGCAAGTGTGAATCTGCACGGAGCAGCCCAGGAGCGCCCATCCTGCTGGGACTCAGCATAGCCAGCAGCCCCGGGCTGCCACTCCAGGAAGACGTCTGAACCCAGGCTCTGCACCCCACAGCCGGCACCTGGAGCCCCAAGACTGATACATGCCCCGACTGCCTGAGGGTTGCAGGCAGAGAGACGCAGATCCACAGCAGGGCTGCCACTGCTCTTCCTAGGACTCGGGGCCTCAGCAAGGAGCTCTTGCTTCGTTGAAGGGTTTCTGGTCTCAGTTCTCTGTTTATTCCAGCAGCGGTCGATCTGTTCCATCTTGATTCCAAGTCACACATTGAGAGCTGAGGGTGGGAGCAGGCAGCACGGGGATGTTAACAGTTCAGCCGCTGGAGGGAAGACCCCCTGGAGGGGTTTTCAGAGCCCAAGCTGCCCAAGGCGGTGCCGGGTTAGCCCCCTGGGATGAGTGACCCCAAGGCAGCGCCAGCTGTGGAGGCCACAGGCAGTGGGCTCCTTCCCTCCACACCTTGCAGAGGGAGGTGGGGGGAAGGGCCAGGGGGCCTGCTGGGGATCTAACCTGGACATGTATCCTGTCTTGGAACAGAGGGACCTTCCTTCCTAGCATCCCACCTTGCTCACCCAACACTTCCTGCCTGAATCCTGCCAGCAAGCCTCAGTACACCTGAGGTCAGCCGGCTGCCCCCACCTTGCAGGGACCGGGAGTTGCTGCCTCCAACCTGGAAAGAGAAGACACAAAGCACAGGCAGAGGGCGGATCTAACCTGCTCTCCCCTCGGCCTCCACACCGTCTCCTCCTACCTGCAAAGTAACAGCGTTCTCATCCACTGGTGTGTCCATCGTGCACAGAGCACAGCTATGGCCCCTCGGATCTGGGTTCTAAGAGGTTGCCACCCAGCTCAGGTGCTAGAAGCTAACACACACAGGTCCCCGCCCCCAGTTCCTGTGTGTGCCCTGGCAGTGGTACAAGTCTTTGCAGGTGTTCACTCACTCAACCCTCACTGCAAACGTACAAGATAGGAACTAACATCACCCCATTTTTCAGATGAAGAAACTGAGGCCAGAAAGTTAAAAACCTGACCAAAGATCCCCTCTCTCATGAAAGGAGAGGCAGGAGCTGAGCACAGGTGTGTGGCTGCCCAGCCCTCCAGAAAGTGGCGTAAGGTTGGAGAGACTGGTCAGCAGAGTCCCTGAACTGTCCAGGCCCCAGACAATGCTGCCCAGGGTTCCTCTCCTTCTGCATTTGCCTGGGATGTCATATCCCACTGTCGATTCTAGGGCAGTCTGAGGCCCATCTGTGCCAAGCTTTGCCCTGGGAGGTGCTGGGATGCCCAAAGCCTGCATTTCCAGCCCCAGGTAGGAGGGAGTCATGCTGGAGAAAAAAATGGTGAAACACAAAGAGGGGAGTATGGGCATCCAGGAGCCTGGTAACCGCTCCCAGACCAGGCCTGTAGGGGAGAGGCAGCCACTCCCCAGTCTGGGCCTGGCTTTCCTTCATCACACTTCTCACAGCGTGAGCAATTAACCAATCCATCATGTGATGGGTTGATTAGACCCAGAGCTCCAGGAAGCCAGGCGCCACGTCTGCCCTGTGCATCACTGGATTCCTGGACAGTGCCCAGAGAATGGAAAGTACTCAATAAATATGTCAGAATGGATGGACAGATGGACGGATGAGTGACGGATAGATGGTGGATGTGGTTGGAGGTGGATGGATGGATGGATGATGGATGATGGACAGATAGATGGATGGACAGATAATGGATAATAGATGGATGTGAATGGAGGTGGATGGATGGAGGGAGGTGAATGAATGGATAATGGATGAGTAGATGGATGGATGGATGGATAATGGATAGATAGATGGATGTGGATGGAAGTGGATGGATGGATGGATGACAGTTCTCCACTCTCACTCTTTTATGGAGATGAATTGTGTCGCCCAAAGATTCATATGTTGAAGTCCTAACCCCCAGTGACTCAGAATGTGACTTTATTTAGAAATACAGTCACTGCAGATATAATTAGTTAAGATGAAGTCACACTGGTGGCCCCTACTCTAATATGACTGATGTCTTTAAGAGAAGAGGAAAATGTCATGTGAAGACACAGAGATGCACAGGGAAGAGGCCGTGTGATGACAGAGGCACAGAGTGGAGTGGTGCATCCACAAGACAAGATCCCTAAGGATGGCCAGCAAACCACAGGAAGCTGGGAAAGACAAGGAAGGAGTCCCCTACAGGTTTCAGGGGGAGCATGGCCCTGCTAGCACCTTGATCTTGGACTTCTAGCCACCAGAACTGAGAAAAATCTGTTTCTAACGCTTTAAGCTGCCCAGTTGATGGTACTTTGTTATAGCAGCCCCAGGAGGCAGGACCCACCCCCAGGTTCCAGAAGATGACTGAGCAACACCAGCCACCAGCAGCAGGAGCCAGACGACTAGTCATAGTAATACTAGTAGTGGTACCAGCACTGGCTCTTCACCAGCTCCAAGTGCCTGCTGCTCATGACCAGCCACTGAGCCCCCAGGCCTGGCTGCACTTTGTAAAGAGCGCAGAACTCAGAGGCAGGAAAGGCCACGTCTGTGTGCATCTCAGTGGCCTGGGAAGCCCTTGGCTGGAGCACCTGCCTCTTCTGGTCACTACAAAAGCCACCAGTTTCCTTGAGAGCGTCTCCGTGGCACACACTGCTCCAGGATGTGGTACGAGGGAGCCTCCACTGGTGTGCTGGAGCCCACTCCCTCTGCCTCGGAGGCACCAACATTAAACTTTCATGGGAGGCTTCCCTGGTGGCGCATTGGTTGAGAGTCCGCCTGCCGATGCAGGGGACACGGGTTCGTGCCCCGGTCCGGGAAGATCCCACATGCCGCGGAGCGGCTGGGCCCGTGAGCCATGGCCGCTGAGCCTGCGCGTCCAGAGCCTGTGCTTTGCAACGGGAGAGGCCACAACAGTGAGAGGCCCGCATACCGCAAAAAAAAAAAAAAAAAACTTTCAGGGGTTTTAGGGTAGTTGTTAAGCACAACCATTATTACAGATTAGAGTATGTAAACTCACAATTAAACACATTATAATAGAACAAAGGTAAGTACTCAAAATTCCTCCTTCCCTAATGTCTGCCACATTTTCCTATTTTCTGAGCCCTTGAGGCTCCTCGTGTCTGGCGTGTCTGCGTGGGGTGCGCCAGGTGGTGGTGCATCACTGCCCCACTTCTTCTCAGCCCCACCTTTAGTCATGTCGCAGTGGGCTGCTTGAGATCAGCCACAGCAGGAGTACTTACACCACTGAAAGAGGCAAGCACTGGAAATCAAGGCTTAATTGGGGGTTTTTTTGTTGTTGTTTTTTTTTTTGCGGTACGCGGGCCTCTCACTGTTGTGGCCTCTCCCGTTGCGGAGCACAGGCTCTGGACGCGCAGGCTCAGCGGCCATGGCTCACGGGCCCAGCCGCTCCGCAGCACGTGGGGTCTTCCCGGACCGGGGCACGAACCCGTGTCCCCTGCATCGGCAGGCGGACTCTCAACCACTGCACCACCAAGGAAGCACAAGGCTTAATTGTTTGATATGCAGATTGTCTGGGCTTAGAAAATGGTAGAGACGATGTTAACAATGCAGATTGAATTTAAAAGTGTTAACACTGCAAAGAGCACAACATTGGAGGAGACAATCCTTCTAGTATTTGAAAAAGATCATCCAGTTCAGCAGGGAAGTCGCTCACATCCTCGACAAAGTGATGAAGTTCAGACATATGTCTTTGTGGTTTCACTTTTTGTCTTCTTCACCAACATAAAACAAAACCTTGAGCTAACACACACGTCGGAACTACACCTGTTAGTCAATTGCAAGCATTGGTTGGCAATGACAAATACAAGAGTTGGGAAAAAATCAACAAAATCAGTCTGTGAGATTCAATTGACCGTATGGAATTTACAGTAAAGAGAATTTTGTGTTTTATTATTACTGGTAAAGTATGTGTACTATGTATCCTTAACATCAATAAAATGTCTAAGGACTCGTGTGCAGACACTTCCAGAGAGCTGGGTGCTGGACATCACCAGCACTCCACTGACTCCGAGCTCTGCCAGCCTTGACCTCCTGAACCCCTCAGCCTTTCCCACGTCTTCACTCCCGGTGGCCACAGCTCACCTCTGCTCCTGGAAAATGCCCCGAGCACTGGCCTTGACCACACAGGGCCCAGCACTGCCAAGCGTGAGCTCTGGGAGGCCAGCTGAACACCCTGGGGCCCTACAGGAGAGAGGAATGTGTTTATAGGGCCAACTGCCAAAAAGAAACATCATTTCCACAGAAATGCAGACCCATCTGTTTCCGTGGGTGGGTCGTTCCCTGGTGGACAGGCAGGTTCAGGCTGACCCAGCCTGCATAAAGGAATCCCCTTTTCAAGTTATGGTGACTTGATGAAGACGGTCCTTGAGTAAATTTTTGTCAGCCTCCCCAAGCCCTCCCTCTATGCTTCGACTTTGGCATCCATCCTTGTGGGCCTGCATTGCCCAGTTGTAACAAGAATCCTGCTAAGGCAGCTCAGAGAGAACCCCCCACGTTGGATATCACCAGCCTCCCCCAGTGATGTCTGACCCCCTGGCCTGCCTTCAACCAGAATCCTCCTTACCCCTGGTGTCTTTTCGTGGTCATTTCCATCCACCGCTCCCACTCTTCTCCTTGGCTATAAATTCCCACTTGCCCTTGCTGTGTTCAGAGTTAAGACTATACTGAGGGGACTTCCCTAGTGGCACAGTGGTGAAGAATCCGCCTGCCAATGCAGGGGACATGGGTTTGAGCCCTGGTCCGGGAAGATCCCACATGCCATGGAGCAACTAAGCCCATGCGCCACAACTACTGAGCCTGCACGCCCTAGGGCCCACGTGCCTCAACTACTGAGCTCATGTGCTGCACCTACTGAAGCCTGTGTGCCTAGAGCCCGTGCTCTACAACAAGAGAAGTCACTGCAATGAGAAGCCTGCGCACCACAACAAAGAGTAGCCCCTACTCGCTGCAACTAAAGAAAGCCCACACGCAGCAATGATAACACAACACAGCCAAAAAAAAAAAAAAAAAAAAAAGACTCTACTGAGGTCTCTTTTCCCCTATTGCAATAGTCCTGAATTAAGTCTGACTTTACTGCTTCAGTTACCACCTGGCTCTGGTTCTCTCTGATGGGGTCTACCCAGGGCCCAGGATGGGTGCCAGGGAGCATGTCTAGCTTGGATTCAGTGGTAGGCTGTCTGGCCAAGGGAATTTGGCTTTTTTTTAATTGTGATCAAATATACATACCATAAAATTTACTATCTTCACCATTTTTAAGTGCACAGCTCGGTGGCATTAAGCATATTCATGTTGTTATGCAACGTCACCACCATCTGTCTCCTTTTCTTCTTGAAAAACTGAACCTCTGTCCCCGTTAAATGCTAACTCCCCATCCCCCTCCTCCAAGCACCCACCATCTTACTTTCTGTCTCTATGAATTTGACTCCTCCAGGGCCTTCATATAAGTGGAATCACACAGGATTTGTCCTTCTGTGACTAGCTTATTTCACTCTGCATAATGTCCTCAAGGTCCATGCATGTGGTGGCAGGTGTCAGAGTCTCCTTCCTTGTTCAGGTGGAATCACGTTCCATTGTTTGGATGGACCACATTGTGTTTGCCCTTCAGGTTCATCCATCCATGGACACCTGGGTTGTTTCCACATTTTGATGACTGAGTAATGCTGCTGTGAACATGCGTGTACCAATATCACCTCAAGACTCTGCTTTCAATACTTTTGTAGAAATACCCAGAAGTGGAGTTGCCGGATCACATGGTAGTTCTATTTTTAATATTTTGAGGAACTGCCACAGTGTTTTCCACAGTAGCTACCCCATTTTACACTTCCGCCAACCATGCATAAGAGCTCCATCTCTCCACATCCTCTCCAGCACCTGTTTTCTGTATTTTCATTACAAGCCACCCTAACGGGTGTGAAATGGTGTCTCACTGTGGCTTTGATTTGCGTTTCCTTAATGATTAGTGATGTTGAGCATCTTTTTATGTGCTTGTTGGCCATTTGTATGTCTTCTTTGAAGAAGTGTCTATTCAAGTCCTTTGCCCTTTTTCTAAGCTGGATTATTTTGTTGCTGTTGAATTGTGGGACTTCTTTATGTATTCTGGATGTTAACCTCATATCAGATACATGATTTGCAAATATTTTCTCCCATTCCGTAGGCTACCTTTTTATTCTGTTGATAGGATCATTTGATGCACAAAGGCTTTTCATTTTGATGTAGTCCAGGGAATCTGGTTTGGATTTTAAAGCCCAGTTGTTTCAACAAACATTCAGCCAGGCTCATATTAGGTCCTGGGGAAACAAAGAACGACCCAGAGCTGCCTGCAGTCTGCAAGGCGGACAGACTCACAAATAGACAAGAATAAATGGTCACGTCTTGGTGACAGCACCTAACACAAAGCTCTCTGGAAAACATAAACGCACACATGCACACAAACAGAGGAAACCGTGAGGACATCTGCCTCACAACACAGGAGACATTTGGGTCCTGTGCGCAAAAAAAGGGACCCCCTAGGACAGCCCAGGTGCCCAGGCAAAGGGTTACCCCGCAGCCCTGCCTGAAAGACAAAAGTCACAATCAAAGGCCGAGTGGCGTAAGGGGCAGGAACTGAGAGGAATGGGCTGGGGACCCCTTTCTCTCCCCCAACACTGAAACCCCAGGACCTCACTCCAGCCTGGTGCCCATAGTCCCCTGAGGCCCCATGACCTGCTGGGGACCTGAGCACAGGTGGAGCCTGTGACTCTCCCACACAGCCCATCTGTGGGCAAGGATGATGATCCATTTGTATTCATAAGACTATTGTTCAGAAGATTAATTAAAAGGCAAGTGTATTTTTAGCCATCTGTTCTAATTGAGAAGAAGAACTTAGAAATATAATTGTGTCATCTATAACGGAGGAACTCACACCTATCCTTCTTGGAATCAGAATATTAATCAAGGCTCTAAAAGAGCTTCAGCCACATGAGGAAATCACTGTTGTCCCTCCTCCTAAATTAGCCCAATTAAATGAGGAAGCTTTTAAATGTTTGGCTTTGGGGGTGGGGAGGATGACAGTCATATACCAACAAGGAGAAGACAGGATTTTCCCCACCAAGTCTGGGGGAAGCACATCTCCAGCCCCAGCCATGTCTCTGGCTGGGATGCAAGCCTGAGGGGCTGGGAATGAATGCTCCAGGTGTAACATAATGCAGCAGGGAAATCAGGTCGGCAACTGGGTGCTGGAGGGAGGTGTTGAGGGTCGCAGCCCCAGGCCAGCATCCCCTCGCTTCTACCTGAGCGACTCCTCAAAGCTTGAAGTCAGCAACCCAAAGCCCCTGTCCCCTCCGGGAGTACCAGCCCTTCGGGCAGCCAGACTAGTCCCTTGATGAAGGACAAGAAATAAAGAAAACAACCAGGCAAGATTGAACGAGGGGGTGTTTATGCAGGGTTTTGCTGGGCAGTCGTGCCTGGGGAGGGGGACACGCCCTCTGCAGACCCCAGGCCGTGCCACCTAGCCTGGACGGTGCTGGCCGGAGACAGGCCTGGGGACCCCGCTGGCCCCAGGGGGAGGAGGGGAACTCCCATAGCAGGTCACAGGCTCCACAGTAGCCCTGGGCTGGGGAGAGATGAGATTCTACACATGCCAGGGCCAGCGAGGGAAGAGAGCCCGCACTCCAGGGATGCACCTTCTGCCAAGCTCGTCCTCCTCCTCCTGGGAGGCTCCCTGGAGCATCCTCTCAGCAGGCCCCGGGGGCTCTGCTGCGTGTCCTAAGCCACATCGTGGAAGCCCGAGGATCAGCCGCACACCAAGGGACACAGTGCTGTGGATGGAAGGCAGTGCGAGTAGAAAACGCACACACTCGTGTGCACATGCTCACACATGCACACAACCGGGTTTGTGCCCATGTGCGTGACTGCACACGTGCAACCATGCACACACGTGCACACGGGCTTTAAAGAGAGGGTTAAATCCTGAGCCTGAATATTGACTTGCTTGCAGATGCTGTGACCACGACATTCTCTCTATTGCAATAGACTCTCACCCATCACAACAGTCCCTCCCACATCTCAATGCTCCCTCCCCCATCACAATGCTCCCTCCCCCATCACAATCCTCCCTCCCCCATCACAACAGTCCCTCCCCCATCGCAATGCTCCCTCCCCCATCACAACAGTCCCTCCCCCATTGCAACGCTCCCTCCCCCATCACAATGCTCCCTCCCCCATCACAACAGTCCCTCCCCATCACAATGCTCCCTCCCCCATCACAATCCTCCCTCCCCCATCACAACAGTCCCTCCCCCATCACAATCCTCCCTCCCCCATCACAACAGTCCCTCCGCATCACAATGCTCCCTCCCCCATCACAACAGTCCCTCCCCATCACAATGCTCCCTCCCCATCACAATGCTCCCTCCCCCATCACAACAGTCCCTCCCCATCACAATGCTCCCTCCCCCATCGCAATGCTCCCTCCCCCATCACAACAGTCCCTCCCCCATCACAATGCTCCCTCCCCCATCACAATGCTCCCTCCCCATCACAATGTTCCCTCCCCCATCACAAAAGCCCCTCCCCATAAAATAGTCCTTCCCCCTTTCGATAGTCCTGGTAATATTTCTGTGGCCCAACTTTCTTGTGACTCGGCTTCACTCCAAATCCTGGAGTTGACATGACAAAGGCAGAAAGCCCACAATCTCTCCTGGTGGGGGTGGGGGGAGGGAACCAGGCTGAGCGGCAAAAGCCAGACCCTCTGTGGTGGGCAGGGTGAGGAGAAGGCTGGGACCCTCGCACGTTACCAAATCTTGTCCTGTTCCCCGAAACGTATACAATTCACCGAGCCTGCGTGAACCAGGAGTGCAGGAGCGAGACGGGCAGGAGGATGAAAGCAAAGAGAAAGCGGTAAGATGAACTAGAAACAGATTAGCACTCAAAATATGTGCAAGGGAACGTCTAGGCACTTGCTAGGAGCATCCTGAAAATTCGCTCCAGAGGTGTGGACAAAAGACACCAAGAAGCGGGGCTTCCCTGGTGGTGCAGTGGTTGAGAGTCCGCCTGCCGATGCAGGGCACGCGGGTTCGTGTCCCGGTCCGGGAAGATCCCACATACCGTGGGGCGGCTGGGCCCGTGAGCCATGGCTGCTGAGCCTGTGCATCCGGAGCCTGTGCTCCACAACGGGAGAGGCCACGACAGTGAGAGGCCTGTGTACCGCAAAAAAAAAAAAAAAAAACACCAAGAAGGAAAGCAACTGCCCAGAAAAATCACAAACTGCTGCTCCATCCCTGCTGCTCACTGAGCACTTACTGTGGTTCAGATGCTGCTAAGAGCTGCACACACAGAATGCTGTCCAAACCCCACTTAGCTTCACTTTACAGAAAAAGAGAAGCCGCCTGGGCAACGTGTCTGAGTCCACCTAGCTGGCAAACGGCTGAACCAGGAGTCAAACCCAGATGCACCTACTACCAGCGCTCAAGCCTTGAATCATTCTTCTATGACAAGACAGAAGACAAACCCATACAGAGGAAGCTGGGTGACGGACTCCCAGATCTGCATGAGGACCCAGTCAAGGGGCCGTCTTTACCACTAATTCGCTGCAGTTAATCTAGGCTCAAATTTCCCAGTGCTGACTGGAGTTCACTGGGAACAAAAGCTCTCACGACCTTCATGACCGTGTGAAGTGTCTTCATGTGTGCCGCCGACTTCATGTGGGTCCCAAAGCCCAAGTCCGGAGCCCCTGCCTCCCCTTTCTCCCCTGTGGGAGATGCCGTCTGGGGGCATCACTCCTGAGGGTTCGCAGGAGTGAAGTGAGCGCTAGGGGCTGAGATTAACACCATGATGGTATCCAGTCAAGAGGAATGCATGGCTTTCATGAGCTAAATCATACCCTGTGCATCGCTTATCGATTTTTCCTTTTCCTCGGCCGGCTGGAGCCGGGAAGGCTGCCTTCGCTGTGTTATTTCTGGTGGTTTTTATCCCAAGCGAGAAGAGAAGTAGCCTGTGTTTGCAGAAGTTAAAGCGCTAACACAGAAAGCACAGGCGGGTGGAGGAAGCGGGTGGGAGACGTGGGGGGATGTGGAGCGAGGAGACAGGATGGGAACTGGGGCTTGGGGCAAAGGACGAGAGGATACGGAGCTTCCTGGAGCTGCAGAGGAAGGCTTGAGTTGGGGGGATAAACTGGGAGGCTGGGATAGACACACGACGATATGTCAAATAGATGACTAAGAGGGACCTACTATATAGCTCAGGGAACGCCCCTCAATACCCTGTGATGACCTATATGGAAACAGAATCTAAAAAAGAGCGGATATATGTGTCTGTATAACTGGATCACTTTGCTGTATAACTGAAACTAACACAACATTGTAAATCAACTATATTCCAATGAAAATAATTTTAAAAAGGGATCAGAAGCGCCCTTTGCTTTAGATCCCAAGTCACAGACACAGAGACCCTCACACCTGTAAGAACCCTCAGGGGGCGAGTTGGGCAAACTGCTCTGGGTTCCACAGCCGACCTCGCCTTTTCCTTGGACATCAGGCCAGGCTCCTGGGCTCTAAATCATTGCTCCTGCGAATTCAGACTTCCAGACCCCACCCTCCTCCCAAGCGGCCTATGAATAGGCCTATGAATAAGCAGCCCTCCAGGCCCGGACTCACACCGCCCCCCCGCACCCCTGGCCTGGGATGAAGCCCACTTCCCAGGGGCACCACTCCTGCCCTCCACTTTCCTTCTGCCCCAGGCCCGACCGTGGGTCTGAGGTTTCCTGGCACCTCTGGAGAATGGCATCCAGGTGGTGCGAAGGAGAACCCCCGCCCTTGCCAGCCGGCCTGTGGCCCCATGTGTCCAGACCTGGCCCCAGAGTTCAAGCCCCTGAGGGTTAACTGGCCGGGCGGGCCCTCGTGTGGCCTCACCGACCCCCGCTTCACACATGCCACAAACTTCAGGCTCCCCTGGGCCTAGCACAGAACCACCTTGTCCAGACTGTCCGTCGGTCTGTCTGTCTGTCTGTTGTCATCGCTCTTGTCCCTGTGATGTGGCAGAAGCAGTGGGTGTGTGACCTGAAGTCAGACGCACCAACGTGTGTGACCTCGGAAGGTCACTTCACTCTCCGGAGCCTGTTTCCTCCTCTGCACATTAATTAGTAGCGCTTCTCGGACCTTGGTCACAGGGCCACGCCCACCCCAGACATGGGACAGAAGAGGGAGACGAGAAAGAGCCTTATGGCCAGCAGAGCGCTGGACCAAGTGCAGCCTGGAGCTGGCGCATCCAGGTCGAAGGAGGTGAGAACTGAGGACAGTTCCGGGTGAGGCAAGGCCACCCCAGCCTGGGCCCTGAGGGAGGGAGGGAACCCCGGTGCCCTGCACCCATTGTGCGGGTAGAGGCCTCACTGTGAGCTGTGGGTGCAGCACTGGGCACTGCGAACGCAATGGTGGGCGGGCGAGACAGAGACCCAGGAGCCTCGTCCAGGGACCAACAGTCAGACAGCTGTGCCACATCCTGGTGGGCAGTGCCGAGTTCAGGAAAGGAGCATGGCAAGGAAGAGGGTTGGGGGCCGAGACTGGGGTCCAGCTGTGTTAGGTACAGCAGTCAGGGCCAACTCGAGGTTGGGAGCAGAGGCTGGAATGAGGGAGACCGGGCCTGGGGAAAGATGTGAGGGAGAAGGTTCTGGACAGAGGGGCAAAGACCTGCAGTTCTGCCTTACAGTGTCCTAAGTACTGAACTGTGCCCCCAAATCCCTAACCCCAATGTGACAGTGTGAGGAGGTGGGGCCTTGGGGAGGTGATCAGGGTGAGATTAGGGCTTGAGGGTGGGCCCCGTGATGGGGTGGGTGCCCTTGTAACAAGAGGAACAGACCAGAACACGTGAGGACACAGCGGGAAGGTGGCCGTCTGCAAACCAGGAAGAGAAGCCTCACCAGGACCTGACTTGGATGTCCAGGCTCCAGAACCATGAGGAATCAGTTCTGTGTTTATGCCCCTGTCTAGCCCGGGCTGACTGAGACGGGGTCTCTGTCTGGCTTTGGCATCAGGTCACGCTGGCCTCGTAGAATGAGTCAGGAAGTGTTTTCTCATCTTCTGTTTTTTGGAAGAGTTTCTGAAGTTCTGGTAATAATTCTTTAAATGTTCAGCAGAATTCAGCCGTGAAGCCACCTGGGCAAATATCTGGCATGCTGGAGGTACAACCCTGGGGAAGCTGGGATCACTGGGAACCAAGACAGGGAGCAGCCTCGTGCAGGGCCCCGCAGCCTCAGTGAGGAGCGTGGGGACACCCAGGGAGAGGCGGCAGGAAGCCCTCTGTCGCTGGCAGCATGGACAGGCTCTGGCGGGACAGGAAGAGTGGCCGGGAGACCGGGGGTGGTCGGGGGCTGAGCCCTCACACCACACAAGGGAGCTCATCAGGGTGGGCACTGAGATGTGTCCCCTTGCTGGAGTCAAGGGCAGGGCCCAGAATCAGCCCGGGGTCACCTTGGAGAAAGGCCTCCCAGGCTCCTGCCCATCCCAGCCCCACGGCCAGGTGCCTGGCCCGGGGGGGGGTGTTTCCCACAGGGGAAACCAAGCCCTGCTCTCACAGCAAACCAAGACAGCCCTTGACACCGGCAGAGGGAAGAGGGGAAAAAAAAAAAAAAGAAGACAATTTACAATTGCAAATTGGAGCTTCTCTCTCCCAGCCCGCCCGCCAGGCAATCTAGTGCAGGAGACAGATGGCCAAGAAGCGTTCCAGGAACGTGTTATGACACATCGCTGAGCCACGGAGAGCAGACGGCTCCAGAAGGGACAGGCTGCCCGTCACTCCACCTTGAGGGGCTCCTGGAGGGACTCTGGGGACAAGGGGCGGGGACAAGGCAGGAGCCAGCCCCTCTGCCTCACTGTGTGCTTCTGACCGTCCCTCTGCCCTCAGCCCTCACCATCGTGCAAGGGGGTCAGAACCTCAGGGCGCAGGGACCCGAGAGTCACGGGAACGGAAATCACAGCTGAGCAGCTGTTGGGGGCGGGGGAGGGGGGAGGACCAGACACCCCTCTCTGCTGTGTTTTGAATTCAGGATGAGGAGGACAGTCTGTCCAGGTGTTGGGCCAAAACACTCCACCCGCTATCACAGCAAAGAGCTAGGCTCAGGGTGGGGACCCCGTGGGAGGGGCGGGGAGGGGGAGAGAGGGCCCCCCAGCGGTCTCTCCACTTTATGCAAATGAGAACAGGTGTGCAGGAACCCGGCCCGTCTGCCATCGCAGACTCGCATCCTTGATTTCGCCGATACCGCAAGCAAGGTCTTCCTCGCTCCCAAATGCTGCTCTTTTAGGGAAAAAAAAAGCCCGTGTTGCTGCATGAATGGGTTTTCTTAGTAACAGTACTGTCTGCCATTCCTCCTTCCCAGAGCTCATTCACGTACGTGGGGATCTGAAGGCCTGTCGCCTGCAAAGACCAAGGGAGATGGCAAAGCGGACCTAGTACAGACCCTTGGAGGGAGGCGACAGCTCAGAGACCCAGCCCCAGGAAGCAGGTGGGGGACAGTCAGGGCCTGACAACAGCCTGACACAGTGTTCTGGTCTGAGGTGGGGGGCAGGGGAGGCTGGGTGAGTGGAGGACAAGCCAGGGAGGCAAGACCCCGCAGCCCAGGTCAGACCCCAGACCTCTAGGAGGGGCTGGTTGAGAGCGATGGGGGCGTGGAGGGAAAGGGAGTCCCCGAAGCTAGAGGGCTGGCACCAGACGTGGCCAGGTGACAGCTTGAGGTTTGGTCAGAGCAAAGGGACTCCAGAATTTTCTATGGCTGAGTCCTCGATGCAAATTGGAACTTTCAACGAGATGCTAAGAAAAAAGTGTCGACAAGCAGAAAGAATTAAAATACACACATACATTTGGATTCAGCAGTGGCAGGGGAGTGAGCTGGCTGGGAGGGAAGGAATGGGCGGGGCACTCCAGCCCCCGTGCCAGACCCACCTCTTCTGGCGCCTGCTTTTCTCCAAGCCACCATTGGAGCATCTGTGTCCCAGCCCAAAACCAGTGAGAACAGAAGCACCAAGGATCCGGAAGGTTCCCAGGACCGAATGGTCCTCTGTGAGATGTTAAATGTTGTCAGCATAAATCCAATCGATTTCACAAAGCGTTGTCTTAACGCACCACCTGCTTCTCCCTCAGAGAAAAGAAGTGATTAATAGTGCTAACCATGGAAATGGAAAAGCCCTGGAAGGTCATTTGAGGCTGCGCCAGGCTACACCCAGATTGGCACCAGGCCACAGACCTTGTTGGGCCGTGGAGAGGGCCTTGGGGGGAAAGCAAGTCCCAAGGTTGTCCGGCCGCAGCTCAGGGCGGCGTGACCCCGGCCCTCCTCCTACGGCAGAACCTGCCCTCGGGGCCCCTCAACCCCAGGAGGGAAACCCCTCTGTTCCCAAAGGCTGAACCACGCTTGGCCTCGCCCCACGGCACAGAATGAGTTGTCCGTGGACAGATCAGCCGGGGTTCTTGAGGTCACTGGGCTCCGGAGACGTGGCCTGTCTTGGTCACCAAACACATGGGGCAGCGTCAGGGAGAGCACTGCAGGTGGGGATTCATCCTGGCAGGCGGGACTCCCTTGCTCACTCATTCATTTGTTTGATTTGCAAATTGTGAAATTAATTCCACAAACATTTACAGAGAGCTCTTTGAAGGAACAAAAATGAAGGAGTTGGCAGAGTCCCTGTTTTAGCCTCTGTCTCACTAACTCTTGGGCTTCACAGAAGGTCTCAGGGCCCTTTTGCAAAGCTGCTCCCAGCTCCAACCTAAGGACACCAGCAGGCTGGACCCCGAGGCCATCGGTTCACATCCTGATACACTATATTTGAACCTTGGAAAGTCACTTCATCGCTGTGTTGATTTCTCAGGCTGCCGTAACAAAATAGCATAGGCTGGGAGGCTTAAACAACAGAATTGTATTTTCTCACAGTTCTGGAGGCTGGGAGTTGGAAATCAAGGTGTCGGCGGCACTGGTCCTCCGGAGGCCCCTCTCTTTGGCTTGTAGATGGCCACCTTCTTGCTCACATGGCGGCTCCCTGTATGCAGGTCTCTGCGTCCAGATTTCCCCTTCTCATGAGGACACTAGTCATGCTGGGTCAGGGCCCACCCGATGGCCTCATTTGATTCTCTCTATAAAGACCTATTTCCAGATAAGGTCATGTTCGCAGGTACTGGGGCTAACACTTCATGTGGATTTAGGGGGACAGAATCAGCCCACAAGGACCTCTAGGTCTTGATCTGCCTAAAGCCGCCCGACTCTCCCCCAGAGCAGACCTGAGGACCTCCTGGGCTGGGGCCTGTGCTATCGGAAGGAACGGGTTCTCCCCTCCAAAGACCGGAGTCAGGTGAGGGGGCACGGGTCTTCACTGTCCTCCGAAAACCACAGTCTCAGCGGGCTCAGAGGACGTCAGCAAGCACTCTGCCAGCAGAGAAAATCCTTTAAGAAAAGCCAAGTTGCCTCGCAGAGACCTGAGCATAAGGTCGGAACCGTGGCCCCGAACCCATTCATTTCTCCCCGATAATTGTGCCACCTGCCTAGCCGGTGGCATTAGATGCTAACTAAGACCAGCTCTTCAGAGGCACAGAAAAAAAGAAAAAGAAAAAAGGCAGCCCCTTGGAGGGAGGATTTTTGGCATTTCATCTGAATTCCATAATGAATAATTTATACAAAGGCTTTATTGGAACCCAGCTCTCCACAATAAACGTTCCATGAGAACATACTCAAATATTTCAGCGTCAGTGTCTCTCTGGTGGGTTTGGCTGACAGCCCAAACCAGATCTGAGTTGCTACATTGCTTATTTATGAAAAATGTCATCATCTTATTTTTATTTGCCTTTTTCCAGGCATTCGAGGGGTGATGAATTTGAGGGGCACAGGTGGCAAACGCAGCTGCTCCTGTGAGATCCAGGAGGGAAGGGAGACCCTGAATTTTGGAGCAGGAAGTGAGGAGAGGGGACCTTTTTGCCTGCAAACAGCAATGAGGAGAGAGACAAGGAGTTGAAGAGCCACCTGGTTTCTGGGCACAGAAGTGACATAGGGCCACGTGCCCTGGGCCGTCCTGAGCAGGGTGGAGTGCAGGCACGGGGGGTGGGAGGGGGTCGGGAGAAGCCCCCAGGTATCCAGCTTAGGAAGGGGGGTCCAGAGTGCAGGCCTGGGGACAGGAAGGCTGGTTTATCCTCCCGCTTGATGGGTTACTTGGTCTCTGCCAGGGTTCACTGTCTCGTTTATAAAACGGGAAAAACAAAAGTCTACACTCAGGACAGTCACGGGGGTTTAACAAGGGGATGTGGGCAGCCTGGCCAGCACGTCACCACTCACGCACAGCAAACGCCTGTCCGGTTGACGGGTGCGTGGCCCAGGGCCTGGAATGGGCAGGCCACCAGTGAGAACGGTCACTTCTGATGTGACTGTTTCCATGACAGCAGGGAGGGGTGCTCCTGACTCAGCTACAACGTCCAGAGGTAGAGCCCCTCCCACTCGCTGCCCCCAGGGTTCACACAGACTCAGCATCAGTGCTGTCTTAATATTTTATCTTCTTCATTCCTGGATTCAACTCTTTTTGTGTTAAACACCCTGTGTGTGCTCAGCTTCCCTGCCATCAACATCCTTCTGAAACCCTCACGATCTCCTGGCCCTTTGTGAGTCCAGTGGGGTTGCACTGGGGGCCCAGGGAGGGGATAGGGGCGGAGGAAACCCCAGGCTGTGGCTCTGCCTTTCCCATCCTAGTCAGCTGAGTGGTGGTCCTGGTTTCCAGGCCGTCAGCGCCACCTGCATCTCAAGAACTCTGGGGGGAAGCCGAGGGTGCCTGAGCAGCCCCTGCTCTCTGCCCGCTGAGGATGTTCTGCTCTGGGAGCAGGGCGCAAAGATGGGGTCAGAGGGGAGGTAAGATGAGGTGGGACCCAGTGCCCTGGGAACCACGGAGAACATCCCATCTTGAAAAGACCTTGGTGGTCCTCTTAGGCATAGTGGCCTGCCCTGTGGATGCAGGCATCAGCCCCCAGCCCCATCGCTGACTAGCCGGGCGACTTCGTACAAGTTTCTTAACTTCTCTGCCCCTCTGTTCTCTCATCTCTAAAATGGACAGATTATAATCCCTTCCAGATGGGACAGTGCCCATGCAGCCCAGGGCACAGTGCCCGTGTCGTTCCAAGCATGCACCCGAGAAATGCTCGTCTGGAGAGAAGAGAGGGAGACCTGGCGTGGGGGGGACATCCCATTGTCCCTCAGTGCATCACTGGCCCACAGTTCACCTCTCCCACTCCTTCCCATAGGACCCCATTTTTGGTCTGGTGTCCACCCTCCTCCGCACTGGCCATGGACTCAGGAGGCCCATTCCTCTCTCATTCTGGGTGGATCCCAATTCACCGATCACTGTATGCCATCCTCCTCCTCGGTGATTATTTCAGCCAATCAGCACACAGAATTCCCCTGGTGACTATTATAGGTCCAGGAACAGACACGTGACTAATCAGACTGGCCAATCAGAGGGATGAGAAGGACTTTCACCCCATCTATCTTTCTCCCTCTGGGTGTGAACGAGCAGCTTGTCCCATCACCGGCCGGGAGCACCCACCTTAAAGCCATGAGGGAGGCTGCCTAAGGACAAAGAGAGGCAGAACCAAGGGGATTACAGAACAGGGGAGCTGGGGCCCTGACGGTGTTGTGTGCAACCCACCTCGCCCCAGAACCTGTGCTTACAGGAGACGATGCATCTGTTCATAGTTAAGCCATCTCGAATGGGCTCTTCCATTACTTGTGAGCTGAGGCGTCGTCACCGGCACAAGTCTGAGAGCCATCCATTCACTCATCATTCATTCATACTGTCTTTGCGGAGAACCCAGTATAGCAGGGCACTGTGTCAGCTGTAAGGAATAACAATCCAAATTAGGAAAAGCCTTCTGCCCCCAAGTGCTCATAGCCCAAGAGGGGAGACAGACGCATAAACAGGCACACACACCACCCAGGGGAGCATGGGATGAGGAGGGAGGATCTGGTAGGCACCTGCCAAGCCTGGCTGGAGGGGTGGGGCTGAGTGGAGCGGGCCCGGGGAAGTTCCCAGTGGAAGCAGGTCTGGGCTCTGCTGCACCAGCCATCTTGGGACCTGTGTGCTGTGGTTGAGCTGTTTTACTCATGGTCCCTTGGATGGACCATCTGACCCCTGAGAAAGGCCCCCTATCTATAAAGGGAGAGGGTCTCAACTGCAGCAAGACCTCCATGGCCTCTCAGATGTCCAAGCCTGGGCAAAACTCACACCAGCAGAGGAGCACACAGTGGGATAAAGGAGGAAAAAAAGTAACAGCCAAATTAAGGTTTTCACCAGAATTCTATTCTAAGCTTTTTGAGAAAGGTCACCTCGTTTGTGAAGACCCACACAAAAGACTGTCAAATTTAATTCAAACACAGCCCTCACCATCCCGGAAAGGCCCTTGAGAAGGGCCTCTGGAACTCCCTGCTGAAGCATGATGGCCATCATGCCTCTAATGGGGCAGGACAACAGTGAGGTGGCCGAGCCCCGCTGCCTGGGATTGACCTCACCTCTCACAGCTGAGTGACCTCGGCAAGGCTCAGTCGCCTCCTGTGAAAAATGAGATAACAGTGGTGCCTACTTCCAAGAACTAATGTGAAAATTCTACAGATAAGAGAAATAAAGTTCTTAGAACTATTTCTGGTATGCATTTAGTGCTCCATAAGTGTTAGCATTATTTTCTAGACACTCTAATCAAATGGTCTATAGGCAGAGGTTTGTGCACTTGGCCAAGTGGGATAACAGGGAGTGAACTTACCTTCCCAACTAAAACAACCCCCCAGAAAGAGAAAAAATACGTGAAACAGTTTCTCACACCATGGACATCAGGCAGCAAAGGAAAGTAATTCCTGAGACATAGGAAATAAACCAGGTGAACCCGAAGATCACCCTCACCTGCTATCCTGGGTGAGTTTCCAGGCTGTAGCACAGGTGCAGGAACACAGGCAGAGCCCAGGGGACCCTGAGAAGAGGACACAGAGCTGAGAATGCAGGGAGACCGAAGCATCCAGACTTCACAAGACAGAGCACTGGAGCGGAGAAAGCTGCAGAGAGAACTCTGAAGACCTGCAGAAGATCCCCTTCCAGTATCCAGCAAAGGAATGATCAGTGCACATAAGTGAGAAGACTACCCACAGGTGCAGAAAGAAGCCCCCAAAAGTGTTAGTGGGAACAGTGCCCCGTGCTCACACAGGGCTGAAAATTGTTACTGTTCTCACCACCAGACTGGGAATCCCCATAATTCACGGGGCATTGGGTAGAGCATTCAGAAGAGTCTTGCCTCAGTCGTGGGGATTAATTTCCCCGAGACCAAATGCTGATCTGGTCTAGGAGTGACTGTTAGGGGTAATTGTTGCTGATCTGCTGGTCCCACCTAACAAATCTTAAAAGCAAGGTATGACAGGATCCAAATGTTCCCAAATAACTGCATCTCAGAACAAAGCTCAGGAATACTTTAGATCTATTTTTTAAAAATATATCCAGCAGCCAACGATGTAAAATTCCAATGTCTGGCATCCAAGCAAAATTTTCTAAGCATGCAAAGAAGCTTGAAAACACAACCTGTAATAAGAAGAAAAATCAATCAAATCAGAACTGACATAGATGTTAGAATTAGCAGACAAGAACATTTAAAAATTTATTAAGGTCAACGCAATATTGAAGGAGAAGAACACAGTTGGAGAAGTGATGCTACCCAACTTCAAGACTTACTATAAAGCTATTGTAACCAGGGCAATGTGGTACTGGTGAAAAATAGACAAATAGGTCAATGGAACAGAATAGACAGCCCAGAAATAGACCCACATAAATATAATCCACTGATCTTTGACAAAGGACCTAAGGCAATGGAGCAAAGATAGTCTCTTTAACAAATGGTGCTGGAACAATTGGATGCCCACATACAAAAAAAGAAAATCTAAACACAGGACTTAGAGCCTTCACAAAAATTAACTCAAAATGGATCATAGACCTAAATGTAAAACATAAAGCAATAAAGCTCCTAGAAGATAACATAAGTGAAAACCTAGAGGATCTCAAGTGTAGCAGTGACTTTTCAGCTGCAACACCAAAGGCATGATCCATGAAATAAATAATTGATAAACTGGGCTTAATTAAAATAAAAACTTCTTCTCTGTGAAAGACAACATCAAGAGGATTGGAAGACAAGCTCAGACCAAGAGAAAATACTTGCAAAAGACAGATCTGATAAGACTGTTATCCAAAATATACAAAGAACACTTAAAACTCAACAATAAGAAAACAAACAACCCAATTAAAAAATGGGCAAAAGACCTGAACAGACACCTCACCAAAGAAAATGTACAGATGAAGAATAGTCATATGAAAAGATGTTCCACATCATATGTTATCAGGAAAATTCAAATTAAAACAACAATGAGATACACTACACACCTATTAGAATAGCAAAAAAAAAAAAAAATTCTGGAACACTTACAACACCAAATGTTGGCAATGATGTGGAGCAATAGAAATTCTCATTCACTGTTGGTGGGAATGCAAAATGGTACAGCCACACTGGAAGACAGTCTGGTGGCTTCCTACAAAACTAAATCCAACAAGCATGCTCCTTGGCATTTCCCAAATGGATTAAAAACTTATGTCTACACAAAAACTTGCACTTGGATATTTATAGCAGCTTTATTCATAATAATTGCCAAAACTTGGAAGCAACCAAGATGTCCCTCTGTAGGTGAATGGATAAACAAACTGGTACATCCAGACAATGGAATATTATTTAGAGCTGAAAAGATATGAGCTATCAAGCCATGAAAAGATATGGAAGAAATTTAAATGTGATTGCTAAGTGAAAGAAGCCAGTCTGAAAAGACTACATAGGTATGATTCCAACTATATAGCATTTAGGCATTGGAGGCAAAACTATGGGGACAAAGATCAGTGTTTGTCAGGAGTTGAGGAGGGAAGGATAAATAGGCAGAGAGCAGGGGATTTTTAGGACAGTGAAAATACTCTATATCAGATTAAAATGATGTATAGGGCTTCCCTGGTGGTGCAGTGATTAAGAATCCGCCCGCCAGTGCAGGGGATGCGGGTTCGATCCCTGGCCTGGGAAGATCCCACATGCCGCAGAGCAACTAAGCCCATGCACCACAGCTACTGAGCCTGCGCTCTAGAGCCCGTGAGCCACAACTACTGAGCCTTCATGCCACAGGTCCTGAAGCCCGCGTGCCTAGAGCCCGTGCTCCGCAACAGGAGAAGCCACTGCAATGAGAAGCCCGTGCACCGCAACAAAGAGTAGCCCCTGCTCGCCACAACTACAGAAAGCCCGCATACAGCAGCAAAGACCCAACACAGCCAAAAATAAAAACAAACAAATAAATAAACTTATTTTAAAAAATCATGTATATATGTCATCATACATTTGTCCAAACCCAAGGAATGTACCACACCAAGGGTGAACACTAAGGTAAACTATGGACTTTGGGGGACAATGATGTGTTGATGTAGGTTCTTCCTTGGTGAAAAATGTACCATCTGGTGAGTGATGTTAATAACAGGGAAAGCTATGCATGTGTAGGGGCACAGACTACGTGGGAAATCTCTATACTTTCCTCCTAATTTGTTGGGAACCTAAAACTGCTCTAAAAAATAAAGTATTTTTTAAAAGTTATTACAACTCTATGCCATATATTCAAAAAGTTATAAACATGTAAAATATTTTAAAAGACTCAAATCAAAGTTTTGAAAACAACAATATCTGAGATGAAAAATGCACTCGTAGAATTAATAGCAGATTAGATGTTTCAGGAGGAAAGACCAATAAACGTAAAGACAAAACAATAGAAATTATCCAAACAAAACACAAAGAGAAAAAATAGTTTTTAAAAATTAAAAGAGAATTCATGAACTGGAGGATAATTTCAAACAGCCTAAAATACTGAAATTGGAATCCCCAAAGAAGAGAACAGAAAATCTATTTGAAGAACTATGGCTGAAAATATTCCAAATTTGATAAAAACTACAAACCCACAGATTTAAGTAGCTGGATGGACCTTAAGCATGAGAGAAATAAAGTCACATCATAGTCAATTTGCTTGACTTCAAGAATAAAAAGAAATATCAAAATCAGCCAGAAGAAAAGGACATGTTGCATAAAGATACACAAAAATCAAAATGAGAGCAGATTTCTTATTGAAAACAATGTAAGCAAGAAGACAGTGGATGAACATCTTTAAATTTCTGAAGAAACAAAAACCTACAATTCTATACAGTGAAATTATCTTTAAAAAATAAATGCAAGGATTCCAACTTCAGTTAAGTTGAAGTAAGCACACTTCCCCTGACGTCTCCCACTAAACATAACTAGAACACCTGGACCAGTTATTTGAGGACTTTGAAAAGCAAATAGAGCAGGCCGATTGAGGAAGAAAACAAGATTTTCTTTGAAGCACCACCAAATCAGCAGTGAGTTCACCATTTTTTTCCTCTAGTATCACTTGGCCTGAACACAGCGCAACTCACAACGTGAAAGTGAGCATTGGCACAGACAGAAAGCTTCAGGGGAAGCCCTCTAATTCTGGCTCAAGGAGCAGGAACAGAGCCTCCTAAATGCTCAAGGAAAATGTAGCAATCCCATGTCCTTTCTCTCTTCTCTATTTTCTCACACCTCAGCCCCCAGATAACCCTGTGGCAGTGTTTGCGGGACCACAACAGAAACCCACAAAAGCCAAAACTCTGAGGGAGGGGAATTTTCCTCTCCGATTAGTGGATCTGCGATACCCAAAAGGCAGCGAAAACTCCATTGCTCTTTTTCCTCTTACTTTCTCCACCATTTCACACCAGATAATGGTGTAGTCACAGAAGTGCAGGTCAGAGCAAGGTCACTGGAGCCCTAGGTTTCTACCCAAAGGACCAAAAACGGCCAGAGATTATAAGGAAAATTTCAGAGAGGGTAAAGCTGTTGAAAGTAACACCATAAAGTAGTAGTACTATAAACTCCTGGTCTCACCTCCCAAGCTGCACATGGCATGACTCTGATCCTGGACAGTATGGCAAAGACTTCAAGAACTGAACCACCTCTCAGCCCAAAGGCTGGCCTCTGGGTTATGCACACAAGAGACAGATTTGAATAGTGCCCCGCAGGCTTTGAAAACTGAGCTGACAATGGAACCACAACACACAGAAGATGGCTTGGAACATGTGTTTGAACACAACCAAGCTTATTGCTTGCTAAAACAAAAATAGTTCCATTTCTCAAAGTATTTAAACAAGGCACCGTCTCATGACATAATATTCACGATGTCCAGGATATAATCCAAAATTACATGGCATGTGATGAACCAGATTTTTTTCTCAACTCACATGTAAAAAACAATCATTGCCAATGCTAAGCTGACACAGATGTTGCAATTATCTGACAAAGACTTTAAAGCAGCTATTATAAAGATGCTCCAAAAGGCAATTACAGATACTCTCGAAACAAAAGGAAAAAGAGAAAGTCTTGGCAAAGTAGAAGATATAAAGAAAAACCAAATGGAAATTCTAGAATTCAAAAACACTATAACTGAAATATTAAAACTCACTGGATGGGGTCAAAGTAGACCAGAAATGACAGATGCGTCCGTGAAGTTGAACCTAAATCCATAGAAATTATAAAATCTTAACAGCAGAAAGAATAATGATTGAAAACATAGAGGTTCAGTGACCTATGGGACTATTTTTTTGTTTGTTTGTTTGTTTGGTTTTTGCGGTACGTGGGCCTCTCACTGTTGTGGCCTCTCCCGTTGCGGAGCACAGGCTCCAGACTCGCAGACTCAGCGGCCATGGCTCACGGGCCCAGCCACTCCACGGCATGTGGGATCTTCCCGGACCAGGGCTCGAACCCGTGTCCCCTGCATCGGCAGGCGGACTCTCAACCACTGCGTCACCAGGGAAGCCCGGGACTATTTTTTTAAAGGTCTAATATTCATGTCACTGGAGTCCCAAAAGGAGGGAAGAAAGATTACAATGCTGAAACAATACTTCGAGAATAATGACCGAGGAGCTTCCCAAATTTGGTGACAAACATAAACCGACAGATTAAAGAATCTCAGTGAACCAACCACAAGCAGGACAAAGCCAAAGAAATGCATCTCTTCTCCGTCAGGCACATAAAAATGGGGAAGTAGGAGCATGCAACATAATGCATTAATTCCTACAATAAATCCAGATGGAGACGCAGCAGAAGCAGTGCACTGCATCGGCACTAAAGTATCCCCTACAAAGTGACTTTGAACTTCTTCTGCTTTACTGCAATTCTCTCTCAAGCCCTCCCAGTTAAAGTCAGCCCTTCAAGAGTTACAGCGACAGCTTCCAGGAGATGGTGTTACCTCCAGGCTGGGGTGGGGGAGGACCGAGAGGCCAGGTGGGGGCGATGGAGGAAGGCTGGAGAAGCCAGGCTCCTGTGCCAGAGTCCACCTCCCCCGCCGCGCTCCTGCCGGCACCGAGGGAGCACCCTGGACTCTTTGGCCCCTCACAGGCCACCATGGCTCCATCCAGCTTTCCGTCAGCCCCCCAGCGCCCCTCCCCCAGCGTCTCTCCTCCACCGGCTGCGCAGGATGGAGACTCGAGCGTGTACCTGCTGTAATCCATTTAAGTCCCCCTCCTCCCTAAAGCTCCCAACATGTTGGGATGAGTGTTTCGGGCCTTTGGTTCGTCCTTGGGGCAGAGAGACCTTGGCCTCACCCCTAACCCTTAAAGCAGCTGAGATCAGGATAGCTGAGGATGAGGATTCAGGATACATTTACGTTCTGGCTTCAGCAGCATGGTAGACTTGGTCATGGCCCAACTGCCCACGTCTTTGGCTCACCAAAAGCCCTACACCAGCTTTGGGACAGGCTGAACCCCTTCTCCCCCTGCCTGGAGGAGACAGCAATAGACGAACAAGCTTGTAATGTTTTCAGTCCACCCATAGTCCTGTGCCAGCCGTGGGGACTCGTGGACCTGTTCTCCCGTCTGGAGCAGGGAGCAAGCACCAAAAGTATGGTTCTAGCCGCTTGTTTCAATGCCACCTCCGAATATCCAGCCTTCCCCCACCTCCCCAACCCTTTCCCACTTACAGGCAGCAAAGGAGAAGACCACGTATTGGTCCCAGCTGACCACACAGTTTGTTCCGCTACCAATTCCCATGGAATTTCCTCAAGTACATCAGCCAGCCCTCGGGCCCTCATCTTTCTCTTTCAGAGAGCAGCCACACCACTGACAACATCCCAGTCTCATCACTAGTACTGCTAAGTCAGAAGCTACGATGCGGGCTTCCCTGGTGGCACAGTGGTTAAGAATCCACCTGCCAATGCAGGGGACATGGGTTCAAGCCCAGGCCCGGGAAGATCCCATATACTGCGGAGCAACTAAGCCCATGTGCCACAACTACTGAGCCTGCGCTCTAGAGCCCATGAGCCACAACTACTGAACCCATGTGCCACAACTACTGAAGCCCGCACACCTAGAACCGGTGCTCCGTAACAAGAGAAGCCACTGCAATGAGAAACCAGCGCACCTCAAAGAAGAGTAGCCCCCACTCGCCGCAACTAGAGAAAGCCCATACGCAGCAACAAAGACCCAACGCAGCCAATTAATTAATTAATTAATTAAATTTATTTTAAAAAAAAAAAGCTACGACGGTTCTGAGATGCTACCCTACTTGCAAGCTAATAGGTCAACCTGCCAGATATGCTGGCAGAGACACACAGACCCCTGGTTGGAGAAACGGGATGTTTATTGCTCACAGCAGAGACAGCTGCCAGAGCACCACCTTCACATGAGTTCTGAGCCCCAATCCCACAGGCAACGCAGCTGAGCAAGCTGTTGGCTGCACGTGCAGTGGGTTACGACCCGGAGAGGAGCCCCAAATTATGAGACTCAGAGCTTCGACAGGGCAGCTGGCGCCTCTGCCCATCCCTCCCTCCTAAGAGACCTTGTCTCTACTCTGGAATGTGGACAGACCCTCCCCAGGCATGGGGGAAGAGGGGTACCTCTAGGTTTATTGCCCTGAGTGTAAGCAGGTGTATCTGAAAAGAGCTGTGTGGGCTACTCTGTCGACTTGCCAAAATCCTCTGCTCAGAGGCCCCCACCTGTGCAGACTGTGAAGTAGTCGTGGAGAATTGTCCCCCCACAATTTGACTGATTTGGAGGGGTTCGCTTCCAGCTTGGGGAGGAAGTGGAAGGGCAGAGGAAGCCCTGTGCTCCTGGGTGGGCTCCTCCAGAAGCCGAGGGTGGGCAACCGTCCATGCGGACGATGGAAACTGCTAGAGAGACCCCAGGCAGAATGCAATGACCTGGCCTGGAAACGGGCAGGACTTCCAGACCAAGGCACTTACTGGTCATCTTTCTTGCAGGGAAGGAATTAGAGCCTATGTGGGTGGGGCCCCAACGTGGTCTCACCCTCGGGGCAGGAATAAGTGGTTTCTGCACCCAGTGTTGTCCACGCTGCCCTGGACCACTCTCCAGGTGAACCTGGGGACCATCTGGACCACAGAGCTAACGAGTCGCCTCTGCCTCCCAGCACAATAAATGTTCCCAGGGACACTATTCCCTCTTTCCTGCAAGAGCAGGGCCCCCAGAGTCGGACAGCCTGCCTTCAAATCCCAGCTCTGCCGTTTGCCAGCTGTGTGGCCTTGGGCAAGTTCTCGACCTTTCTTTGTCAGGCAGGTGGGGAAAATGGCAGTGCCTGCATCAGCCAGGTGGTCTGAGTCCTGGGTGAGCTAAGGAAGCACTTTGGACAATTGGGTACAATGAAAATGCTCAGTGCTGATCAAGGCAACTGACCGAGATGCCCCAAGGTGCCCCTCAGGGACAAGCCAGCTCTCCCCTCCCCACCACTGCCACCAGTAACAACTTCCCCTGCACCCACCTTCCCTCCCAGAAGGAACAAAATATGGCTGTTTTAGTTTCCTGGGGCTGCCGTATCTAAGCACCACAGACTGGGAGGCTTCAACAACAAAGATTTAGTCTCTCACTAGTCTGGAGGCTGGAGTCCAAACTCAGTGTCAGCGGGGCTGGTTCCTTCTGAGGCTGAGATCAGGATCTGCTCCAGGTTCCTCTCCTTGTCTTGTAGGTGGCTGTCCTCATGTTCACAGGCATGCTGCCTGAATGCATGCTCCCATGCCCAAATTTCCCCTCTATGGACACCAGTCCTTTTGGGTTAGGGCCCATCCTAATGGCCTCTCCAAATGGGACCACAGTCTGGGATACTGGGGGCTAAGACTTCAGCACATGAATTTGAGGAACACAACCCACCACATAACCGGCCCTCTCGGGTTAATGCCTTTTCCTGCCCATGAGCTCGTGAAGAGGGGCCTTCTTGTCACAAGGTGGCACTAACAGTGGAGGAGGAGGTGGCCTAGGCTGGGCCATAAGGGCACTGTTGGTGTCTAGTGACCCCAAACTGCCTCGTGTGTATATTTCTTGCTCCACTGGCAGGGGGAGGGGGAGACAGTCCTCAGTACAGTTTTGTAGGGCAGCGGGCGCTCTTATGCCTGCAGTTTTGGGGGAGAAAGCCAAGCAGACAGGGGAGTGGAGAGTCAGCCACGGCCATCCCGTGTCCAGGCATCTCTGCAGCCAGCAGATCCAGACACATTACAAGTGGGGCTCAGGGGGGCTCCCCCACCGCCAGCACCCCGCCGGCTTCTGCACACATTCGGGGGAGGAGGTGTGAGCAGAGAAGAAGCTGAGTTTCCAAACTGGCTGTGTCCTAACTTCCCTCGCCAAGAAAAGCAGCGTCACCAAGGCAATTGCTCTCTGGCTACTCTCTCCGCTTTTTTACTTTTTTCTGGTTCCTGTAATTACCCTTGTGCCGGTAGCCGCATCAGAGGGCAGCCCCGGGACCCCGGTGACTTGCGGCTGGCCCCAAGGATGACCCGGGGAACTTGTGGCTGGGGCAGGAAGGGGGGTCTTAGTCTCCCAGCCGAGACCCCTTGGAGGCATTCGGAGAGATGCTGTTGGTGGAAGCTTAATAATCTGCGGCCTGAAATATTTATCCGCTTACACGAGCCTAAGTCATTTAGGTTTGCTGGAGATCAACATCATGTTTTCATTTTTCATGAACCTTCTGTAAAACAGCCCCTTCTGTCACTGTCAGATGCTGGGAGAGGGAGCTGCCGGAGCCCGATGCCGTCTTAATCTCCCTCCACAAACAATGCTGAATAGGGCACCACACTGGCCAAAGCCCGGCCCAAGGCTGGGGGAGCACGACCTTTCAGTCTAGACAAACCCCGCGTTTGCTCAGGCGGCTCAGAGTCGGTGTCTCCTCCCCTCTCCTTCTACTCTCCGAAAGCCAAGGACGCTCATCACTACTTAAGCAGAGCCCACAGGGGCTGTGGTTGGCTGAAAGATGGCCCCCAAAGATGGCCCCATCCTAGTCCCCAGAACCTGTGAATGTGTCCCCTTACACGGCAAAAGGGAATTTGCAGAGGTGGTTAAGTTAAGGGTCGTGAGATGGGGTTGTCCTGGATTATCTGTGTGGACTAAGCACGTCGCCTGCCCTATCGGTAAACAAAGGCTGTTGTGGCCACAAGCCCTCATCCACTGCAGCCGCCCCCAGCTGTGCACCCTGAGGGGATTCAGGATGGAGAGAAGCAGGATACTGGCCCCAGAGAGCTGAGGCGCAAATCAAAGGAATGATTTCAATGAGCCCAGGCTCTTGCCTCTCCCCGTACATAGTAAAGCGCTAAATTCATTAATTTGAGATGTCTGGTTTCCTTTAATTAACAGTAATCTTTTTTTTTTTTTAACAAATTTATTTATTTATTTTTGGCTACATCGGGTCTTCTTTGCTCCGCGCGGGCTTTCTCTAGTTGCGGCGAGCGGGGGCTACTCTTCGCGGTGGTGTGCTGGCTTCTCATTGTGGTGGCTTCTCTTGTCGCGGAGCTCGGGCTCTAGGCGCGCAGGCTTCAGTAGTTGTGGCACGCGGACTCAGTAGTTGTGGCTTGCGGGCTCTAGAGCGCAGGCTCAGTAGTTGTGGCGCACGGGCTTAGTTGCTCCACGGCATCTGGGATCTTCCTGGACCAGGGCTCGAACCCATGTCCCCTACATTGGCAGGTGGATTCTTAACCACTGCACCACCAGGAAAGTCCTAACAGTAATCTTTTGATGTTCCAACAAACTGGCTTTTGTTGCAAAAACTCCAGTGTATCCTGGCCCCTCCCTTGTCTCTTCTGAGTAGTCTCTCGGAGCTTTTTTGAGAGGCTGCCTCCAGGCCTGAGTCCTCAGAAAGTCTGACGATTAAAACATAGTTTTCAACTTCCAGGTTGTGCATTTTCTTTTCAGTCAACACCTGGGTGGCCCAGTGTCATCACCAAGGCCTTATAAGAGGGAGGCGGTGGGGGAGGGGGTCACAGTCAGAGGGAAGATGCTGGGCTGTGGGCTCTGCGGATGGAGGAAGAGGCCACGAGTCAAGGGATGCCGGTGCCTCTAGAAGCTGGAAAAAGCAAAGAAACGATTATCCCTGGAGTCTCCAGGAGGGGCCAGCTCCTAAGACCCATTTTAGAGTTCTGGCCTCCAGATGGTAAAAGAACAAATTGGTGTGGCTTTAAGCCACTGCCTGTGCTCATTTGTTATAGCAGCGACAGGAAACTACTTCAATGAGCATCTCTTTTTTAACTTCCCCCAAACACGTGGTCAATACCGGCCCCCTGGGCTCTCCCGACACTCAGCTTCAAACCTGCCTCCTGCTGTTTCCCGGCCCCGTGACCTTGGGCAGGTGCCTGAGTTCTCCTCACTGAAGTTGGGACAACAGTGTGTCCCAGGCAGCACAGCATTGACCGTGAGCGGCTGTGCATCCACGGCCCTGCCCCTCGAGCTGCCTGAGGACGGCATAGCCACACACATTGCCTTCAGGAAGTGCTGACCACAGAGCCTCGTAGAGCAGATGTGTCATCTGCCATCTGAGGCTGTGCCCTCCAGGAGAGAAGAAGGAAGGAACGCCCACGGCCCAGTTAGGAATAATTAAGGCTGAAGGTACCAACTCAGCAGTGGGTGGAGGAGGGTTTTGGCCGACAAAGCCCCACTCGGGGCTCTGAGACTCCAGGTCTGGGAAGGTGACCTTGGAGGCCAGAAGGAGGCTGAGAACGCCTCCCACCTCCCTTCCAATCCCAGCGCCCGCCTCAGAGAGAGAACCCAGCTCCCCTGTCCTTCTGACTCTTGTGTCCAACCTTCTGAGCCCTTCAGGCACAAGGAACAGACTCGGTCCCCACCCTCCGGAAGCCTGGGTCTGGACAGAGGGAAAGGGCTGAGCAAGGAACCAAGGTCCCGTGGAATGACCCCGTCTCCTGAGGGCTGGAGGGCTTCCCGGAGGAGAGCGAGCGGGGCTCCGTGGGAACAAAGTGTCTTCTGTGTAGGCAGCACCTGGTTACCAACTGGTCCAGGTGGTCCCAGCCGGGAAGGGCCTTTTTCATCTGCCTGGAGACAGGCGTGTCCACAGCTCACTGTAATTCAGGAATCCATGGGAGGCTGCTGGGAGGAAGCAGATGCAGGGACCGTTTAGGAGACAAACAGATGCCAATTGAGAGGCCGATTCCCTGAGGAGCCACGAGGCAATGGGAGTTGAAGGTGACTCGGCTATTGTAGCCTGGGTGGCCAGAGGACAAAGGACCATCGGCCAAGGTAAGGGCACCGTCAGGGCGGGGCTGGGGAATGAACGCAGGGCCTGAGCCTGTTTGGGGCTGTAGACTTAGAGGTCCTGAAGAACCTCTGCGTGGAGGCGCAGGCAGCTGCCCCGGGGGGCTTGCTCAGAAGACCACCAGCAGTCAGAACAAGACGAATGGAGACGTCTCTCTAAAGAGAGGCCCCGTCCCCCCAAGGGCAGTAAATTCCCTCCTCCCGGGCTGCTGACAGCTGAGGGACGTTACCTGTCAAACCCTTGCCCACAGTGATAGGGCAGCGCCAGGCACAGAGGCGCTGCTTAAGAAATCACCCCCGGCGGTGGGTGCAGGCAAGCTGAGGGCCCCTGCCAGACAGTGGGATGCAGAACCCACAGACAGAGGAGGATAGGGTCCGGGGGCGGGGCTGGAGCGTCCCATCCGGCTCCTCGAAGCTGCCCTGAGGTCAAGTCTCTCCAGCAAAACCCTCAGGACAGCAAACTTCAAAAAGGACATAACCGGGAACCGTCTGGAGGCTCAGCCAGGAGCTGTCAAGAGTATCTGTAACGTTTTCAAACTTTTTCTTAACCTCTCCAGCTCTGCAAGTGTCTTACATAATCCATCCGTCCATCACCAGGGCAGCATGTGGTGCAATGAGCAGGCCTGTCCCCACATGACCCGCTTGTAGGACCGCAGGACAGCCGGGACAGGGCAAGCCCTTCACCCGGCCGGCAAGCGGCTCCCAAACCCGCTTCCCACAACTCGGCCCCGGGGGCCCCAAGGGCTGGGCGACTGGCATTTCCAGACATGGACAAGGCTGATTCCTCTCGTGCCCAGTAAAAAGCTGGGTGCCCAGCGGCACCGTCCCTCCCCTGGGACAGAGACCAGGCCTGGCACACCCTCTCTGACAGCTCTGGGCCTGTGTCGGTTTCTCATTCTTCCAACCGAGCCCACCCACCTACCCACACTGTGTGACATGGAAGCATTCCTAGCCTGTCACTGGGAGACTGAGGCCCCGGGGGGCCCGCCTGGTGTGACTCTGGGGTCCTGCGCCGTCTCCAGGTGTGTGATCTTGAGAAGATACAACAAGGTCAGTGGTCCAGGGAGCGGGGCCAGCGCCCAGTGCCAGGGCCTGAATCCAGGCTGGGACCCGTGTGGCCTGGGCATGCTGCTCCCCCCACCACGGGGGACCCACTTGCCTGTGTTGGTGAGGACTTCCTACCCGCCAGACACATTCCTGAGGCCTCGGGGCTGTCTGTTCATCTTCTCCTCACATAGCCACAGGAGATGGTGTGAACTCTGCCCGGCTGTTGCTGATAAGGACATGAGCCACGGAGAGGTTGGCTGGCTTGTGCTGGGTCCCTGGCCTGTCCTCAGTGGCAGAAACGGGACCGGCATCAAGCGTCTGACTGACGACCTGGATTCTGCCCTGACCCTGAGAACAGCAGCAGCTCCCCGGCTCCGGGACCCAGAAGCCCAAATCCAGGTGTGGGCAGGGCTGCTTCCTGATGGAGGCTCCCTCCCAGCTCCCAGTGGGTGTGGGTCATCCTTGGCGTTCCTTGGCTTATAGACGCATCACCCTGGTCTCTGCCTCCGTGGCCACATGGCCTTCTTCCCTGTGTGTGTGCATCTGTGTCTTCACAGGCGTTCTCCTTTCTGTGCCTCTGTGTCCAAATTTCCTCTCCTTTTAAGGACACCAGTCATTGGACAAGAACCCACCTTTATCCAGGATGACCGCATCTTAACCTGATGACATCTGTAAAGGCCCTCTTTCCAAATAAGGCCACAGTCCCAGGTACCAGGGTTTGAACTTGAACATGTGTTTTGGGAGAGGCACAAGCTACCGCACGACAGCGGATAACATCTAAAAGGAGTGAAACCAGACATTACACGCTGCCTTGCCAAGGGGACCAAACCAGAGTCGGATTGAGCCTCTGGTTTCAGCTGCCTCCTTCCAGGAAGTCCCAAGGACAGAGGAACACGATATACATCATTTTTCCACACCTTTTTCTCTTGCACCACGAGGATGCAATCAGCAAACCCAGAGTGCGGGCACCTCCACCCTCCAGTGGCCCAGGGACTTCAGCAGATAAAGTGTAGGGGAAAGAAGGGATACATGTGGGACCTGCCCATTAAAAGAGACTCAGATATACATCAGGTTTAACCTAATGGGTAAGACAAAATCAAGTGCTATTTGCTATTTCTTTTTTTTTTTTTTTTAAATCAGGACTGTCCTGGAAATTGAGCACGTGATTGTTATGGTTTTTTGTTCTCTCATAGTTTCCTCTGTCTCATAGTCTCACAAGTTTTCTTTCTTTCTTTTTATTTATTTATTTATTTTTTTTTTTTGGTCGCACCACGCGGCTTGTGGAATCTTAATTCCCCGACCAGGGACTGAACCCAGGCCACGGCAGTGAAAGCACCGACTCCTAACCACTGGACCACCAGGGAATTCCCCCAAGTTCCATTTCTTGATGTGGGTGGTGTGTCAAGGGCGTCTGCCTTATATCCAGTGAACTAAACATTTCTCTATGGTTTTCCATGCATGTGCTTTAGTTTACAATGAAAAGGTTCTAAAAGTTAACTACTATAGGTGTCATTAAAATCATCATCATCACCTCATTATCCTTAAATCATTCCACAAATGTTTCTGAAGAGCTCCCTGTGTCCAGGACTGTGCCGTATGCTGAGCACTCAGTGATGCGCAACATAGACTTGCTCCCCTGTGCTCATGAAATGTACCACTGCAGGCAGGTATGGGGTGACAGGTAAACCCCTGTGCATGCAGTGATCATACAATCACTGCATTGATCCAGCGTGGTCTGCATGAGTCGGGGGGGAGGTGAGCTCATGAAGCCTCAGGAAAGATGGACATTCTCCATCTCCACCAAAGACAGAATGCATTTCACTTCGGTGGAAAGATCTAGACCAATCATTGGGAATAAGAAAAAAAAGTGGTAATAATGCAGACAGCTAGCCTTTATTGCCCAAGTACCATGTCCTGGGCCAGCCCTCTACCCAGAGCCTTGCATGGATATCTCGTTTAGTTTTCACAACAATCCCCATTTTACATGTGAGGAAAAAAAAACAAAAAACAGAAAGAACTGCTAGCTGGTGCTTGGAAAAATTTTTAACGGATATATGATTTACATACCCCCAAAAATGCACAGTTCTGAAGTGCTCATTTCCAAGAGTTTTGGCAATTATACGCATGCATGCAATCATCGCCCCATAGAGGAGTTGCAGTAGGATTTGCATCACCCTAGAAAGTTCCCTGGGGCCCCATTCCAGCCCAGCGCCTCTCCCCCAGAGGCCTTGACCTCTATATTGTGAAAACCTGATGGAGGCGGTTTTAAGAAGCCGTTTTGTCATCATTTGGCTACGTCTCTCCCTAAAGGAGAGGCCAGGGCTTGTTGCTGTCTCCAAGGTCCTTGGAGCATCACTGCCCTTTGTCACTCCCAAACCTGCAGAAACAGGTAGGAGGAAGTGCCAGGCAGTGAACACCTGGGGGTGGGAGGCAGGCGGGCATGACACCCAGGTCCACGTCACCCTCAGAATTGCAGAGTTCACGGAGCTTGTCTGCATTCAAGGGATGAGGGCCCAGAAACCTCTTCAGCCCCGGCCACAGGCTGGGAAGAACCCAGAGCAATTTCTGGAATGGGAGGGGACAAGGATGCCGTTCCTAGGTGGTCAAAAGTGCCCCTGGGACTGGACAAGCCGGGAGTCTTTATCGCCTTCTCCCGGGCGCCCCAGGGGCAGAGCGCTGGAAGCAGCCCATTCCAGTACACGGAAGGCGGCTTATGTTTGATTCTGTCTCCAGTAGTTCTGTCTCTTGGTCAAAACATCCCTGGAATTTAAGCAGACACAGTCCCCGGAGGTCACCTCTCCTCTGCTTCCTGGGGTCCAGCTGGTCACCTTACCATCACTCGCCTTGATCACAAGGTAAAGTGGCTAAAGAGAATTGGGGGGGTCCTCAGGGTAAGCCCTGTCCCCCCGCTCCCCACCCACACCCACTTCCAGAGCTTCGCCATCCGCTGCCACGGTTCAGAAGGGGTGTCACGATGCAGGTGATTTTTATGCCCTATTTGGAAAAAGAAAAAGATTGTCCCTGCAAAAGCTGCTGATGTCCGTGGGCTGGGACTGAATGACAGGAGGAGCTGGCCTTCCTGGCACACAAAGGCTTCCTCTGAACTGAGTAGGAGACCCATGTGAGCAGCGAAGCCACAAATAGCACAGGAGAGGGCGAGCCCTTTGTAGCTCGTGAATCGACTGACGGGGGTCCAGAGGCAGGAGGGACGGATCAGGGGCATCTTGCTAGGAGGATCACGATCCTGTGGGCACCCCATCTTCTGTGCCAGCCGCTCCGAACAGCCCTCTGGCTCTTCTTTGGCAAGTCCCAGCGGTCGTGATCCTGGAAATAAGCCCCCGACCCTATTAACAGCCCTTTGGGGCAGGGGGAGGTGCTCTCAGCCTCAGTTGTCTGGCCACGATCTGACATCGCTCCAGCAGGCTGGGCTGTTTGCAGCAGGTGATTTTGGATGAGAATTCCACCTGGAATTAGTTCAAGAATTTCGGAGGAAATCTGCTGCATGAGTGTCCGTGAGGTGCCCCCGGAGTCTGTCTTTCATCCGTCCTTCCCCCGGCCCCCTCCCCTGCCCCGGGAAGAAACACATGTGCTGATTCCGAAAAAGCTGGTGACGTGCTCACTCCCTGCTCGCCGGCAGAGACATGATGTGATCTGTGTGCCCTTCACGGGGAGCCCCGCACAAAGAAGGCCTCCTCTGGAGCTCTGTCGGGCTTGGCGGGGGGCCTCCTTCAGAATGCTGACACCCCCAGTTCCCCTTTGCACCCTCTGACCCAGCCCCAGTCAGCCTCAAAGAGCAGATGATTGGATGGGAGGGAAGGAGGGAAAAGAGAACTGAGTCTGTGGAACCCCTGACGTGTGCCAGTCCCTGTGCAAGCGTGGTGGGCGCCTTGTCCGCGTAGAAACAGGTGCAGGTCTCTGGTGTTTGGGCACCAGAACACGGTCCCTTGCCCTGGGGACCCCCATCTCCTTTCACGTCTGGGGTGCGCTGGGGCATCCCAGCTCCAGAGGGGCACGTAACTCAGGCCTGGCCAATCAGCTCCAGCCACCCCCTGGTTCACACAGGGTCTGGGACCCGGTCAGCACGGGAGCTGGCATGCTCCCAGGTGCCTGGAATCTGGGAAGAGGGCCTCTGAGCTGTTGTCCTGTCCCCACGTCCAACATGAGGTGAGGAGAACCCAAGACTGAGGCAAAGTCTAGGATCTGCAGCTCCGGGACCTGCATCGCTTCTTACGTTGGAGCCACTGTGGGGGGTTTCTCCTTATCACCTGCACCCCAAAGAGTCGTAACCCATGTTATCCTCACTCTCAGACAAGGCAACGGGGGTTAAGTAACAGGGTCGAGTTCACATGGCTGCTTAGTTGCAGAGCTAAGCTTTTAACTCAGATGTGTCTGAATCTGCCTGAAATAAATTATGCATTTCATCAGCTCCAAGGCGTACCCTTGTTTTATAAACCACCAGGAAAGATTGAAAACTGCTGCCAACTGTATCTCAGCACAGTGATTTTTTATCACTTATCATTTGATTGTAGAATTCTTGAAAAAAAGTTTTTCAGACTTATTTAGAGCTGTTTTAATATCATATGTCCCTCGTGTACATGCATAACAAAAATATGGAAGGGCTGGAAGGAGTCAAAGGAAGGGTTTTGGCCACAATCAGGACCCCTATTCCTTTCTCACATGGTCCCTGAGTGGTTCATGGCTGGGGTCTCGAGGCTCCTGGATTGGGAAAGAATGTGTGTTAGATGCGGTTAGTTGGTTTGTCTGTGGTTCTGGGCAGTTTGCAGAGAACTTGCTCATCCGTCATCCATCCCATCTGATTCTGAAATTATCGACGAGAAGTATTTTCATCTCCATTTTACTATGAGGACCAGGGATTCGGAAGTGTCCCCAGGCCACACGGCTAGTAAGTGGCAGATCCCGGATCCCAGCTCAAGCTTTCTGGGTCCAGAGCATGAGGGGAGCATCCAGGTGGAGGAGAGAGCATTAGAGGTTTTGAGATGCTATTTGTACAGTCACCAGTTGGCCAGGTCTCTGGGGGACCCAAATAATGTCACCCTTCTTCATACCCTAGTCCTGAACTGTCAACTGAAAAAAAAAATGAGAGCTGTGAGTTTCAGGTTTATCTGGGGACTTACTGAGGACTATAGCTTGGGAGACAGCCTCTCAGTAGCTCTGAGGGACTGCTCTGAGGAGGTAAGGCAGGGAGGTCAGTATATGTGTGATTTTGGAGAAGGGGTACCTGCAACCAAGCACACATCTCGGTAGAAGGTGGCTGCTGGTCTCGAGGAGCAGACATCTCTGTCAATGATTTTAGTGCTTTTCTAGGTATAAGAAGATGCAAGAAATTGGGTTCACGAGATTTTCTCCTGAAAATACCTACCTGAAGGCCTGTTCTGCCAGTTTCCCCAGAGCACAGAGCGCCTCCTTCTTGATCTCCACCCTGGACTCCTTTCAGGGTGTGTTGGAGGTCAGTGACTGCAGTGGCCAATGACTCAGCCCTTTTAGAGCCGGATGGCAAACATTTTTTTTGTTGTCAGAACCAAGTAAGAAATCAGACAAATGGGTCAGCGGGTGGAGAACAAAAATCTCACTGCTGTCGTGAAAGGCTGGGGGTGAGCTGCGTGGCCAAGCCAGGCAGGGTCCCTGCCCCAGAGCAGAGCTGGGGGCGCCCCGACGGGAGGGCCTGGGTCACGGCCTCTCTTGATCCGGGCAGACGCTGGCGAGGAGGGACCCACCCTTCAGCTCAGGACACCTCCTGCTTTGTCCGCCTCCAGTGAGCAAAGGGGGCCACGGGCTGCCCCCCAGATGAAGGTTCACCCACTGCAGAGGCAGGAGAGGACGCCGGGTGAGAGGCCAGGAGCCTCCCGAGGACGGACGTCCCTCCCAGGGAAGGGCACGTCAGGGGCGGATGGCGGGCAACGCACCCGGCACCTGCGTCTGTCCCCTGTGCCCTGGGATGTCAGGGTTTCATCCAGAAGCACCCACTTCTTCTTCGTGGGGAAATCTCACCAAGAGGCCGTCTGGTGGCACAGAGATGCACCTGGAGCCACCGGGTTGTGTGATAGGCCAGGGGGTGGGCGGGGCAGGGAAGCCATACACAGTGCCCAGCCATCTCCTCCCCGTGGACAGCCGGGCCCCACCAAGAGCACGTGATGCAGCCCAGTCCATGTCCAGCCAAGAAGACAGAGGACCCCTCACGTTTTAGGAAAAGGGTGTTTCCTATGGGAATTGAGGCTTTTGTGAATGTGAGGGTGGCCGAGAGAGTGAGGTCTGGAAGGGATGGGGGAGAAAGGCCACTACCCTTCCAGCCTGAAGGAGGGGAGTCAGGTCCCCAAGTGGGACCACGGCCAGGGCTCTAGGGAGGGCTAGCCGAGCCCCTGCCTCCACCGCTCTCCCAAAGCCGCTACATCTCACCGCCATCTCACCGCCACTCCTGGCCGCCGGGCCCTCCGAGGTCACGGCTGCTGCTCCACGGCCAGGCCCACCCCGCAGATCTCACGGCCCTCCTCTCGCTGGCAGCCTCGCAGGAACAGAGGCAGCGAGCTGACAGCAGACGATGCAGCCCTCTGGCTGGGGTGAAAGATGAGGGGTCTGAACCCTCAGGAACGGTGAGGAGTCCACTGTGGGTACTGCAAAGTGGTGTCGGGCTGGGGACGAGGGGAGAGAGGCATAGAGGACCCAGCACGGACGGAAGGACCACAGGATGCTTCAGAAAGACGACAGTGAGATCCTCTCAGCTTTTCCCTTTCCAGGGGAATTCATGAGTCAAGGAGGCCGAGACCTCCATAGAGTGACTGCAGCATCAGTCACCAAGGAGATGGCCGGCCGCCCGGGCAGGGGCCTAGGGCGGGTCAACTTTTTGGGGGCTGGAGGCCTCCCTGGCAGGAGGAAAGGGCACGGTTACATGCTGTGCTTTAAAGCAGTGGTCCCCAACTTTTGTGGCATCAGGGACCATCTCCATGGAAGACAGTTTTTCTATGGACCTGTGGCAGGGGGCGGGGGAGGATGGCTCAGGCGGTAAAGCGAGCTATGGGCAGCGGCAGATGAAGCTTCGCTCACCCGCCACTCACCTCCTGCTGTGAGGCCCAGCTCCTAACAGGCCACGGACCAGTCTGCAACCTGCGTATTGTGGACCCCTGCTTTAAAGGGAGGTTTTCCTGGGGATGGTGAGGCTCTGACAGCACAGCCATCAGCAACGTGGCCTAAGGACAGAAACATTTCGCTCGGGGAAACCGTGACATCACACTCTCACCCTCGGTCGTGTTCTTGGGCTCACCGCACAGACCTCACCCAACTCCGTGAGGGATGCTCTTCAGCCCTTTCTGGATGCTGTTTCTCGGACATTTCTCCCTTCTTCTGTCTCAGAAAACCCAAGCATGTCCTGCCTTAGTGTATGAGTCAGGGTTCTAGAGAAACAGAACCAAAAAGATGTGTATAACATGGAGAGAGATTTAGTCCAAGGAACTGGCTCACACAGTCACAGAGGCTGCAAGCCCAAAACCTACAGCTGGAGACACAGGAAGACCTGCTTTGGAGCCAAAGTTCAGCTCCAAAGCCCATCTGCTGCAGGACTCCCTCTTGCTGGGGGGACGTCAGCCTTTGGGTCTACTCAGGGCTTCGCCTGAACAGACAAGGCCCACCACACTATAGAAGGCAATCTGCTTCGCTCAGAAGCCACTGATTTAAATGTCAATCCCATCCAGAAACACCCTCACAGAAACATCCAGAATAACAGTTGGCCCCGTGTCTGGGCACCGAGGGCCCATCCCAGGAGACACATGAAATGCACTGTTGCAGTCGGTCGTGAGATAGTGCCCAGCTATCCTTGCCAGTTCTTTGTCACGGCCAGGAATCAGACCGTACACCCTGCAGGACGGACAGGGGTGGGGATGGCTGCACTCCTTTCTCCCTTATTCCCCAGTAGCACTCTCAGGGACCGAGCAGCTCTAGGACCCACAGGAGACACAGTCTTTGCTGATTCTCCTGTCCCTGCAGGGGTCATGGAGGTCATCCCCAGGCCCACACTGGACCCAGGCTGCTGGCTTCCGTTGTGTCGATAGCTTTGTGTTGACGTGGGTAACGTGGCAGGGCCTCCCCAGCGCTCACGTCCCCCACCCATCCCGTTTTGTCTCCCGTCGCCCTTGGCGTGGTCTCCCGTGCCGTGTAGCTTGCTTAGCTGCTTATGTATTACTTATTTTCCATTTCCCTAGGGCCCAACCTTCACAAGGGCAGGCATTTGGGGCCAGTGGTGTCCCCATGTGCCTATCACGTCAGGCACATAATAGACACTCAGTAAGTGCTAAGTGAACGCACGGATAACCTATATTTCAAAATCGATTTCGAACCTAAGCCTGTCCCATTGAGGCCCCAAACAATGACCTCATGTGTCTGTCTGCAAACCTCAACACTGACATAGTTTTATGGCCAGTCCTTCCCTCAGTGTCATTTGTCACTGTCCCCAAAAGTTTTTAGAAGCCTGAAGAGCAGAAGCTGGGCTTGGATTGCTGGGGCATCCTTGGTGGGAGGTTCCGGGCAGGGTCCACAGACCAGGGCAAGGGGTTTGTGAGCCACTTCTAGAGGATTCCAGCAAGAAGAGCAGTTGACGAGCCGCCACCCACACCCCCTGGGTGGTCCACACCGAGGAGCCAAGTGCTGTGTTTCTTAAAGCTGCCTGCTCACCCGCTGGGCCTTGGAGCTTGGAGGTCAGAGGTCAGGCCCAGGTAAGTAAGGCTGGGGTCAGAGAGGAGATTGTACCAAACTTCAAAGAGTTAGAGTGACCGCTTCACAGCTGTCCTGCTCCTTGGCCCCCTGCAGCCCCCTGGCCACTTCCCACAGGGAAGGGACCACCTGGGGTGACTGGAGGCCCAGACACAGTCCAATGGCAGAGGCATGAACATTGCGTCACGGTGCTCACGGCTGCAGGAGAGATCCGTTTGCCGGGGTTTCGGGCAGGTTCGGGGAGGAGGGTCTGAAAAGAAGGAGTAGAAATTCTCCCTCAAGGAAGAGCAATGGTCGAGACCAGGAGTTAGATGCTGCAGAGGCCGGCACGGACCTCCACATTGGCCTCCAAGGCTGAGCAGTCCCACCTCTCCCTGCCTGGATCCCTCTTCAGCCCAGTGGGAACCAGGGCCCAGAGCCGGTGGCGGGTCTCCAGCGAAGACTCAAGACAGCTGAGTCTGGCCGACTTGGAGCACTGCTCTCCTCCCAGGGCGCTCGTGGGAGCCAAAGAAACAGAAAGTTACCCTGGGCTGCGTTTCTGGTCAGGATGGAGAGGGCTCTGCTTCGCAGGGGCGTGGTGGGGGGGTGGTGGGATGAGCTGCACACAGGCCGCCTGGTCGAGACAACCTCGAAGGCCACCCGGACCCAGGTCTGGATCGGGGGCTCAGTGACGTGTCCCAGCCACTCCCCGGCCACAGAACTGCGGGCTGCATCTGGGTTTGCACTGGCAGCCAGGCACTTGGACCCACGCTGGCAGCAGGCCCAGGGAGAGTAGAGGCAGAGGCAGCTCTCCAAGTCTCTGCAGACAGCCAGAAGGGCTCTTGCCACCACCGGGGTGATGGTCTCCCTCTCGGGTCCCGTGACCCGGCAGCAGCTCAGAACCTCACCCCGACAGGCTTGGGCGGGAGGAAGCCAGCACTTGCTGGATTATCTGACAGTTCATCCACGTGTTCAGTTCCAGCAATTTCTTGGCCCAGGGTTAGTTGAAGACTTGGGATCAAGGCAGCAAAGTGCATCCTGGGAGGATGCCCGGAAAACTCCCGAGACAGAGCGTTTGTGGGGACTGTCCCTGTCCAATCAAGACAGGCCTCTCCAGGGGGCTCGGAGGCACACAGCTCCGGACACTCTGAGAACCGTTAGCCCACCCCCATCCCCCAACCTATCACCACTGCAATGCAAATGGGGCCGGTGAAACCCCTCCTCCTGCTGGGCTGGGGGCTTGGATGCATGCCCCCAAGAAGCAGAGGAAAGAGGAAGGTTTGGGACAAAAGGAGAGAAAGGAAAAACTGGGAGAGAAAAGGGAATAAACAGTAGCTGGAGCAGCAAACAGGTGCCCAGAACCGATGCCCCGAGGGGAGCACAGCCCCCCATGGGGAGACAGTGGGGCAGACATACCCCAGGAGCCAGAAGGGCTCCAGGGCTTAGGCAGGGCCTGAGTCACCCTGGCCCCCGTTTCCCACCCTGTGAATGAGGGATCTGGACAAGCAGATCCCCAGGTGACCCCACAAAAGAGTAGGTGTTTCTAGAAGTCCAGGGGAGTGCAGGGCTGGGGAGGGAGGGACAGATGAAGCTCCACCTGAGTCCTAAGTCTCCATAGGGCCTCCTGGGTCCCGGTGTGCCAAGGCCCACGGGCAAGGAGCCCAGCTCACCCACCAGATGGGACCTTTTGCACTGACGAGCTGAGGGGAGGGTCTGAGCTTCCACCTCCACACAGGAAGGTCCCTGGGCAGTGAACATGTGTGAAAAGACCAGCAAAGGGGACAGAGAGAAACAAATATCCTATGAGATCACTTACATGTGGAATCTAAAAAAAAAAAAAAAGATACAAATTATCTTATTTACAAAGCAGAAATAGACTCACAGACATAGAAACCAAAAACAAACTTATTGTTACCAAAGGGAAAAGGGGGTGGGGAGGGATAAATTAGGAGGTTGGGATGAACATACACACACGACTATATATAAAACAGATAGACAAGGACCTACTGTATAGCACAGGGAACTCTACTCAATATTCTGTGATAACCTATAATGCAAAAAGAATCTGAAAAAGAATAGATATATGTATGTAAAACTGAATCACCGTGCTCTACACCTGAAACTAACACAACATTGTAAAGCAACTATACTTCAATTTTTAAAAAGTATAAGGGAAAAAAAAGACCAGCAAAGGGGAGAGAGAGGGGCTGAGCCAGCCCTGGGCCAGAGGCAAAACTCCAGGCAGCAGGAAAACGGCACCTGCTTCACCAGGAAAACCCCACCTGGCACAGAACCTGCAGGGACCCCGAGGGAATCCACATCACCTCCGGACCAGAGGGAAAGCGGTGGCACGGGTGTCCTTGCAGGCGCCGCCCGGCGGACCACCTCGTCTCCTGACAGCCCCGTGCTGAAGGCAGCTGCCACTTCTCCTTAATTCCTTTTTAATTCACTGATTTTACTCCCTGGCATTTGTCAAGGTGTTGGGAGCCTGAGAGGCCGAAAAGGCACATTTTCTGCAGAAGTAGCTTCTGATCGGTCTGCTCCTGGTCCACCAGAGGGTTCTGAAGGTCGTCAGAAAAAGAGCCACTTTGCCCCACCTGCCCGCCTGCGCCCTCCACCCTCCTGAGAGCAGGACCAGCTGGGAGCTACCGCCTCCGTTCCCTGTGTCATCCTGCCCCCTGGTGTCGGGGACCCAAGACACCAGACCTGGTGGGTGAGGAGGTCCCGGGCAGCTCCCAGCGGCCCTCCCTCCTCCGCCTCGTGCTCAGCATCCAGCCCCTCCCCGGGGGCACGGCCCCTCCCCCGCAGAGCCCCAGGTGGTGGTGAATTGGGGGCATCCGGGTCCAGATCCTGACCTACCACCTCCTTGCTCTGTGGTCTTGGGCAAGTCACGCCCCGTCTCCAGGCCTCGGTTTCCAGGTGTAAATGGGGCCATGTGAGAAGCTATCTCGTGGTGGTGTCAGAAGAGGGCGGGTAAATCCACGGAAGAGGCTTAGAGCCGGCCAGGCACCCACGGACGTGCTTGAAACATTTGGGAGCCTCACCAGGCCTGTCCCGTCAGCGTGGGGCTCAGACGCCGGAACACCCCCAATGTCACCACGACTTGGTTATTCACCCAATGGTTTCGGGGTACCTGCTAGGGACCCCTCTCCTTTCCTGGCACGTCCCCCCCGGTGTCAGCTGCCTTTCCATGTGGACACATATTCTCTGCAAAGGTAAGGCTCTCATGCAGGTCAGAATCTGGGGGGACCGAGTCTGCAGAGCTGGGGCACCAGGCCCCTCCTGATGCCTGCACATTCTGCATCCCTGCCATCCTCACAAGACCTCCTCAGGATCCACGGCAAGACCTCGGCGTCCGCTCGGCCCCCAGCTCCGCTCAGCACCTCTAGCCCCAGCCCCAGCCCCAGTCTCGGCAGGGCTCTTCACGCCGACCCCACGGTTCAGTGTCTGCAGCATAAAAGCCTCCCAAGCAGGAAGGTTTGGGAGGTAGATGGGAATTCCAGGTCTGGACCACAGGGCCTGCGCTGCAGCACTGCTATTTCCAAGAGTCAGCGGTACCTGATGCTGAGCATCCTGGCAGCAAAGCTTAAAAAGCAATGGCTGAGAATCTCAAGTGGAAAAGATCACCGTTTGGACACAGCGCTCTGCCCTGTGCATGATGCATGATGTAACCACTGACTCAGGTACCACCGTGCATGGAACCATCAAAACTATACTGACCTTAAAATACATTATTTTTAAAAACTCCAGGCAGAAAATGAACAGCAGACGACAACATCTCTTTGGGGATACGGATAATTAACTTCTCGTCAGTCAGGGAAGGCTGGCCTCTGGTCTGGAAGAGCAGCTGGGGTCATTCTGGGTCGGGCCAGAGAGAGGAGCCTCGCTTCGGTCCCCGTGGTCTTGGGGAGGGACAAGGATGCGCTAGGCGTCCCGGGGTCCCATTTTCATGGTCACGGCGAGATGACGGGAGTTGTTTTACAAGTCACCACAGTACCTCGACCCCTGGGCCATCACCAGCCACCCTCCGGAGCAGCACAATATTAAAACATCGTTATCTGCGTGCCTCTCTGCTGGAAGATTGCATCCTCGAAGCAACAGTATCAAAAAAAAATTGAGTAAATTAAAAAATTATTCAAAAACACATTTCTCTCTCACTGAGAAAAAGGCAGGGTGCCTCTTTTTTTCCTGAGAGGAAAAATGGTCTATAAAACCCTTTCTTTTGTAATCAGGTGCATACAATAGGCATTAGTTCCAGGGAATTCAACAGAAATCAGGAAAAAAGAGATAAGCAATTTCCAACCAGCCTATGAAAGGAGGAGTTATAGACCCATAGAGCACCATTTTATTTCATTTTCTCCCCTGCCTGTGTGTGTTAGGGAATTTAATCCGGCCTTTGTCTCCCACTTCCGGGCAGTCACCCCTAAGATGTCCAGCCTGATAGGAGTGTCCTTGCTTTCCTGGGGGGCCTCTGGTCACACTGAATGGGTCAATAATGTGATGTAAGGTAGGAGACAGCCTCCCCTGGAAGGCTCAAGGTGGGGCTGGCTAGGCCAGAAGGACCAACCTCACGATTTAGGGTGGGGGCCATGGGTATCAGTGGAGACTGAGACCAATGATGTGGGAAATCAATCATCAATCAATAATCAATTGATCGATCATCAGTCATGTCTCTGTCATGGAGGCATGGGACACTGAGGCTCAGGAGAGCCTCCCTGGCTGGCAGTCATCCACGTGTGTTATCACACGTCAGCACGGAGACGGTGAGGTGTCCTGACTCCATGGGGTGGGGACTCTGCTTTGGGTACTTTCCCGGGACTCTGCCTGCGCATCTCCTCCTTTGGTTGATCTTGATCTGCATCCTTTCCCTGCAAGAAACCGTAATCATGAGGATAACAGCTCTCATGAGATCTGTGAGTCCTTCCAGAGGATTAGTAACTCTGAGGTGGTCCTGGGGATCCCCAACTTGCAACTGAATGAGGTCTTGTGTCCTTTAACTTTGTAGTTGGTCTGAACTCTCTAGGACGTGCCCCCATGTGTGTGTGTGTGTGTGTGTGTGTGTGTGTGTGTGCGTGTAAGAGAGAGGGAGAGAATGAGTGTCTGTCCCCAACCCCTGCTCTGGTATAAATCTGTCTTCCAGAATACTGAGGTCAGAGATCCTGGGACTGGCAAATCCAATGGAAAAGATCATCCCCACCTTTTCACCCCTAAGCTCATGCCAACTGCATTAGCTTGAAACTGTCCAAGATTTCCAGATGGCTCGGTCATGAAAGCCCCAATAAGGCACAAACCTTGTGAGCTGCCCCCTGTCCATGAGCCAACGCCCCACAAACTGAGAGATGTGCGTGGAGACCAGATAATAAAGCAGGTTCTGCTTCCTGTTTTGTGCCCGGACTGAAAAGAAGACTGGAGCAAGGCGGGAGGGGAGCCCACACCTGAGCGAGACAGGTGAGGCAACAGACAACCAGGCAGTCAGACAGCCTTGGCGAGGCACCCCGAGAGCAAGGTTACATCCGCGACATTAGCTCACATCTGTTAGCTACTGGGAAGGGACCAGAGGTAACCCTGGCTGTGCCACTTAAATCTGCGTACGGTGACATTTATCCAGCATTTAGCTGCCTCAAAACGCACTGACCTGAATCTATTCTGCATTCTTAGGAAGCAGCATGACGGGGATGCCAGCGTGGGGATGCAAGGAGACAGATGCCCTTCAAGGACACGGGGTTCCTGTGGGCAGAGAAGCCAGGCACCGCGGGCAGAGGCCGGCCGTTTTGTCCTTCTGCTGCCTGTGCCGGCGGATCAGGGCAGACCCCACTCACCGATGTGGGGTAGGGGCCCTTCCAGCATCCCTTAGGACCCCGGCTCACCTGTGGGCTCCCGCAGGTTTTGTTTTTGTGAATTAACCAACTCCCCTATCGAGTACCTTTCTCCCTCTCTGAGCCAGCCGCCTGCCACATGGGACGGGGAAACAGACAGGGGTCCACCGACCTTGCCTTGTTTCCAAGCAAATGCTGCTGGTGCAAAATCTCCCTGTCCCACATCTCTGAGAGCAAAACTGCATATTCATGACTTTCAAGTCTTTCAGGTGGTGGAAAGGTGTCTGGAAGGAAGGCTAAGCGCATTGTGATCTCCCAGGCGGGCGGGCGGGTGGGCACTGCAGTCTTCCCGTGCTTCCCGTCTGCCACGTCAGCCCTCCCACCGCCTTGCGGCGCCCCACCACCACCACCACCAGAGGGTCTTCATCACCTTTCTCGACAGCGGGGGAGGAGGGCAGCACCTTGAACCGTCTCTGCAGCCCAGGTGAAACTCAGTGGATCTGGGATCTGGTGATGAGCCCCGCAAGGCCCCGGGAGGGATGGACCTAGACTCGAGGTCAATTGTTCCCAGCGCTAATTGACTCTGCATCCAACGGTGACGTCCGTCTCTTCCGGGTGGCCTTCCCCCCATGGGGGTGGCAGGGTCCTGTGATGCTTGGGCTCGGATGCAGGTTATGCCCAGAACTCAGAGCCTGAAGAGGGTATGGTCCCCACGCTCAGCCCGTGGGCCACCACACGGCCTCAGAGGGAGAAAGCACCGAGTTAACGATGCCTCATTTACAGGCAAATACACGTCTTTGGCGGCCGTCCATAACGTGTCACGGACTTTTAGCCAAAGGAGCTGAGAGGGCCATGGAAGACGCTGGCGCTTGTGAATTAAGGCAGAAGCAAATCTGCTGCGAGAGACTAATCTATACCTTCGCTCCACGGTCTGAGCCTCGCTCCATGTTAAGAGGGTCACAAGCCAATTTCCACCAGCCCGGGGCCCAGGAGCTCTCAGAAGAGAGCTTTTCTTCTTTGGGTCTTTCTTGCTGCCAGCCCAAAGGTCCTCATAAAATGGCAATTTCTCCATCTCGCTGGAAATTTAGCCTTTTCCAGGCTATGCAAATCCCTGGGTTTTCATTCAAAGGACACGATCACTGCGATGTCCCCACCCAGAGAGTAGCTTTGTCCCAACATTGCCAACCACTCAGAGCTTCTAGGCCAGGATGATGTCCTGAACGCACCATTCTGATTGGGGTCCCCGTAATACCCAAGCAGGGTCTGTTTCTTGTGTTTTCAGGGCAAACGGGGACCATGGCAGTTCCCAAAGTTCAACTGCCTGGCACTATTTCTCCATGGGCTTCGAGTAAACATCTGTGGGTCCCCCAGATCCCAAGCCCCTCCTTTGAGGGAGCCCCCCTTACAGCTGTCAGCCGAGTTGTGTGATGTGGCTGCAATATTTCTTACAGTGATGAAGCGCAGTACACACACAGAGCTCTATAAATATTTGATGAATGAAACGAATGGATAATGATGACAGTTACAGTGCAGCCAGAAGGCTGATTCTGGTGAATTTCTACCTGTCCAATGTCAGTGGAACGTGAAGGCTTTATGAGGATTTTGCTTCGTATACATTTACATCCTGACTACTGCCCAAAACAATTCGGAGTTGCTGTCAATAAAAACAGAAGCACAGTTAGATTTTTTAGAACACACACACACGATTAATTGCACATAAAAAACAGAAGCCCAGAATGGAAAGCCAAGCGAACCAGGAAAAACAAGACCAGGAAATTCTGAATGAGGCCGCCTCCAAGTCTCCTGCCAGGGAGGCCAAGAGGAGGTGGGAACAGCCATGCGCTTGAGGAGAGCACCCTCACACAGGTCTTTCTGCTGATCGTGAATTTGCTGAAACACGAGCCTGTCTAATAGACCCACAGTTGGCCCCTCTTCCCAGCAGGTTGTAGGAGATTTGAAGCAGAAAATGACCTATTGTTCTCAAATGTTTTAATGTCACAGATTGTTTGATTAGCCTGCAAAGCAGCCTACGGAAACTGCACTGATGTTTAACCACTGGTGAGATTCTGCGAAGAGCGGCACCGGGCTCCCACCCACCCACAGATGTCAGCGCACAAATTCCCTCTACCTGCTTCTCCTCGACCTCAGTGTTGACACTTCACATATGTTTAAAGCCCAAGGCCAGCACCACCTCCTCCAGAAAGCCTTCCCTGACCAACCTCCCTCCACAGAGACTGTCTCCTGCTCAACACCAGTGGCCCTTTGGAACTTCTTTGCACTTTCTCTGGGTCGCAGGAGCTCTGTGCGCCTCTCGTGTGCCCTACAAGGCTCTGAGCCTGCACGTCCTTGTCGACCTCTGGGTCCTGAAGACGCCTGGCTCCTGCTAGGACCTTGGCAAATTTGCGTGGGATTACTCATGAGAGGAATTCGATGGCTGCATGGCTGTAGGGTTGTGACTACCCAGCCAAGTCAGGCAGGAGAGGTGAGCTATGAAGGAAACCTTTGCATTCTGAGGAATACAAAGTTTCCTCAGAATCTTCCATCTTCAGTTTCTTCCTGTGTGTCATCATCACCAACCTTCTTTCAATCAGTGCTTCCCGAGCCCCCGCCTGCTTGTCCCAGACACTTGGCTGGGTTCTGGGACGGGGTTCTGAGCAGAACACAGTCCCCGCCTTCAGGGAGCTTTCAATCCACTTGGGGGACCAACCGCCAACGAGAACCAACGTCCTGCCATCATGGGGACGCCCCTCTCTGGGCCCCTAACCCCGGAAGGGTAGGGAGTACAGCCGTTCAGGAAGAAAAAGAGAGACAAAGGGCGCCGAGGAACCCAGAGGGATGTGCAGAGGCGTGATTTTGGTTCCATGTCCTCTGTGTGCCCTCCAGGGTGGATCGCGTCCCGACACGGCGGCTTGGGAGGTGTGCAGAGCGGAGAATCCAAGCACGGCTGCTCCACCAGGGCAGGACCTCCCGCTGCATCAGGAGGGGCGAACTTCTGCCCAGGCAGGGGCTCCTGCCTGCTTCCTCCTGGGGAGCCTGAAAAGGGCTTGGGTCCTGGAGAGAAGAGGTGACTTCTGATCCACTTCCACTGGCCAAGGAGCCTTATCTGATTCCCCTGAGTGGGTCTGACACCCCGGGTGCTATGGCTTCTCCCCTGTGGCTCTTACCACCAATGCAGATTGATTGATCCTCATGTGATTATTCCAGCAACGCCCATCCCCCTGTGGGGCTAAAGCACTAAAAAGGCAGGACTGGCATGAGCTCACCACCACTGGGACCCCAGGCCCAGCTCAGCACGTCCGTGACAGCTCAGCAGACACATGGAGTGAGCGAGTGAAGGGATGGCTTGCGGTGCTCCAGGAGAGAGGGGATAGGAGAGCCAGCTGGCTCCACGCCCTGGGGGAAGAGTACAGGATGCTAAAAAACAATTGACAGGCTGAATTTGGGGGTTTGGGGGGAACATCTGGTAATGCACTCACCCCTCAGCCGGGACATGAAATTGAAGCTGCATTGAGATTTGTAGAATGAACTTGCCAGGCAAAATGGGTGGGGGGCTGGGGGGCAGGTTTTCCAGGCGGAGGGAATAGTGCATGCAGGGTGGGGGCTGAGAGGGGAGCGGGGAGCACAGCAGAGGGGGAGGGGAGGGGGTGGCAGGGCCAGATGAGTCCGGACGAGGGGCAGCGGTGGGCAACCTCACAGGGCTTTCTGAGCATTCATTCGACCATCATTCATTGAGTAGCCGCTGTGCCAGGCACTGTGCTGGGCTGTGCAGGTCGTATTAGGACTGTTGCTCTCCATCCTAGAAGCGGTGAGGAAGCGCTGAAGAGCGTTAGCAGTGGGGTGGGTCAGCACTGATCAACGATCACCCTGACTGCCAAGGGCAGCACTGGCAAGAGGGGAAGGCGGACCAGGGATGGTCGCTGATGGGACACGGGCAGTGAGCGTGCCCTGGCTGTCAAGGATGGCCCTGGGGGCCCAGCCTGAGCAGCTGGGAGGCTGGAAATACCCCTTATGTAAACTGGAGGCGGGGGAGCGGTGAGGGGGGAACAGAGCGTATCTGTGACAAGAGATCAAGCGCTCCTTTGGGACGTTAAACTCGGGATGACACTGAGATGATCCGGCCACAGTAGGACGCGCTCAAGCAGTGCAGTGTGTATCTCAGTTGATATTAACCGTGAACCACCATGGAGCCCAAAACTGGCTTGTGGCGATCAGCCCCTCGTAAATGAGAACTGAGAACTCAGAGCTCTTCAGGAGTCCAAAATAAAATCACTAAACCCAGCTCATTATGAAACCGACTTCAACGAAAATGGGACAGGTTAGGTATTTAACACCCATATCACTTTGCTTTTTTCTTAACAGCTGAAAGTGATTATGTTAGTTTCCCCTTCAAAAGGATTTCCTGCCAGCCCACATTTGTCTTTTCCCTTAGGTGTGTACCATGGGGAACAACCCGGTGAAAAGCATGGGACTGGGAAGGAAGATGGATAGGATAGCCAGGTAGGTGAGCTTGCGCTGGTGTTTGCCTGTGCATGCACATGTATGCACGTGCACGTGTGTGCAATTGTGTGCAGTGCGTGTGTGCACGTGTCCGTGTGTGCGTGTGTACCCTAGGACTGCACATGTCTTCACGCACTGCCAAAAGCAAAACCCCACGTGCAGCCCTAATTACCTAAGGACGCATGTCTAGAGAGGAGAGTCTGCATAGCGCTCTGGCGGGATCCTGAAGGACCCACATTTTTTATGCACTGAAAAGAGGCATCGACTGTATTTCCAGGCTGTATTTGCAGGCTTCGAGGGAATCATTCCGTCAGAGCAGAGACCATGAAGCCTTTGGAAGAGACGGTGAATCACGCCTCTGCCAGGGAACCACGCGCGGAGGGACCCTCGAGCGGTACACATTTCAACCTTTATACTAATTTTAAAAAGTAATTGACAAAACTGCCTGATTTAAATGTTCTCATCTGCTAAAAAAAAAAAAAAAAGTAATAACAAAAGGAAACAGCACTGTCGTTTATTTGTGAAGAGCGCGTCGTCCCTGATGAGAAAGTGGGTGGTTCCGGGAGGAGGGCCACCGCGGGCACGGAGGCTGGTGTCCCCCGGCCCGAAAGGGTCCTGCGGCCCTGGCCCCGGAGCCCCGAGCACCGGGAGGGCTTTAGCCTCGTCCATGGACCTCGGTCCCGTGGCGCCGACGCACGTGCCTGAGACGAGGTGCGGGCCAGCGCGGGGGATCCACCCGAGGGCGGCCGCCCCCGGGGCTCGCGGCGGGAGACGCCGCCGTCCCTTCCCACGCGGGCCGGGTTCGCCGTGCAGCCCCGGGCCCGGCCCACCCAGCACTGCATCGGCGGGCAGTGCGGCCAGGGCGGGGAACGGCCTCGCGCGACCACCTCCAGACCTCCAGCATCGCTCCCGGGGCACAGAAGCTAAGGCCGGTGCCCGGGAAAATCGCCTGCCGGACCGGGGTGGAAGAAAACGCCGCGCAGGCCCTCCCAGCCAGCCTCCACGCGCGTGGCCGGGGACTGCAACGGAAGCCCCTCACGAACATGGCCGCCGCCCCGCTTAAACGTGGCGGCCGCAGAGCCGTCAAGGGAGGGGTCCCTCATAAACATGGCCGCCGCCCCGCCTAAACATGGCGGCCGCAGAGCCTTCAAGGGAAGAGCCCCTCTTAAATATGGCCACCGACCCCCTTAAACATGGCGGCCGCAGAGACACCAAGGGGGGCGACCCTCATAAATATGGCCTCCGCCCCGCTCAAACATGGCGGGCGGAGAGCCCGCAAGGGAGATTTTCCTCACAACACTGCCGTCCGACGCGCCAGCACGTAAAACGCCGACTTTGTTGGGTCACATGCCTGGAGACGCCTGGCTGTGATTGGCCAGCATTCTGGTGACGTCAGACGCCGCGGCGCGAGCCGAGGGCGGCCGGGTCGCTTCTCTGCTGGAGAGCGTTAGGCCCGGCGCTGGGGCTTGGCGGCGGGGCTGGGGGCGGCAACGCGCCGCTCACACTCATGAGGAGCCGGAAGGTGAGGGGCCGGAGGCCGGGCGGGAGCTGCGCCGGGCGCGGTGCGGGGTGCCGCCGCCAATTTTCTGGGAGCTGAGGGGGAGCCACGGGACGCCTCGGGCGGAGGTGGGGGATTTCTGCCTGGCTCTCGACCCCCGGAAGGGAGCTCCCAGGTCACGCACTTGGAAGCGGACCCCCCCCTTTTCCGACCACGTCCGCGGGAAGGGGGTCTCCCAGGCCACGCCCTTGGAAGAGCACCCCCCCCATACCACGCCCCCGGGCTAGGGGAGCTCCGAGGCCACGCCCCTGGGAAGGGGGCTCCCAGATCAGGTCCTGGGATGGGGGGGGCTCCCTCTCCGGAGCTGGTCTGGACCCCTGGTGCCCTGACGCTGCCCAGCCCGGGGTTCGCGTGCCTCTGCTGGTACTCCCATTACACGTATGTTGCCGCACTTAATAGTCTCCACCATGTCTCTGGGGCGCTCTTCATTCTTCTCCGTTCTTATTTCTCTCTGTTCTTCAGCTTGTGTAATCTAGCAATCTATCTTCAAGTTCACTTATTCTTTCTTCTGCCAGTTCATATCTACTCTTGAGCACACCCCTACCCCTGCCAGTGAATTTTTTACTTCAGCTATTGTGATTTTCAACTCCTGAATCCCCATTTGGTTCTTTTTTATAATTTCTATCTTTTTATTGATAATCTCTATTTGATGTGATGTCATCAAATCTTTCTTTGATCATGGTCTCTCTTAGTTCTTGAACACGTTTATAATGGCTATTTTGAAGTCCTTTTCTGATAAATCCAACATCTGATCACTCTCACAGGCAGTTTCTGTTGCCTGCTTTTATTCTAGTGTATGGGTCTGCTTTCCTGTTTCTTTGCATGTTTCATAATTTTTTGTTGAAAACTGGACATGTTAGATAATATATTGTAGCAGCTCTGGGTACTGGTCTCCCACCCCCACCCTGAGGCTTTTTACTGTTAAATGTTCTTTTTATTTGTTTAGTGATGGGGTGGATTCTAGTAGAGTCTGTTTCCCTTCCCACAGCTGAAGCTGTGATGATGCTCCTCAGGGGCAGTGTTGGGTGTGCCCACAGTCACCTGGGTCTCACTGGTTTCAGGGGGGCTGTCATCCTCTTTCTCTGACCACACCCAGCTCTTTCTTTTTTTTTTTTTGGCTGCGTTGGGTCTTCGTTGCTGTGCGCGGGCTTTCTCTAGTTGCGGCGAGTGGGGGCTACTCTTCTTTGCGGTGCATGGGCTTCTCATTGCGGTGGCTTCTCTTGTTGCGGAGCACGGGCTCTAGGTACATGGGCTTCAGTAGTTGTGGCTCGCGGGCTCAGTAGTTGTGGCTTGTGGGCTCTAGAGCGCAGGCTCAGTACCTGTGGCACACGGGCTTAGTTGCTCCGTGGCACGTGGGATATTCCCGGACTCGAACCCATGTCCCCTGCATTGGCAGGTGGATTCTTAACCACTGTGCCACCAGGGAAGTCCCCACACCCAGCTCGTAAACTCCGCTAGTTGCCAGCTGATCGCTCAGTCGTTTTCAGCGATGACCTGGAGCATGAATTTTCTACAAAGGAATCCAATCACATTCTGGCTTCTTTGAAGGAATAGTTTCTAAGATCAGTGTTTGATGTTTGTTCTGACCCCAGGAGGGATCCTCCTGCTGTGTTTTTCCCTGGCCGTCTCCTGAAGACTATACGCCTACACTTTATCTTGACTCTTCTCCCATCTGCCTTTCATCACACAGCTTCCACTCTTCTTGAGGACCCCATAGGCATGAACTTCTCCACACGCTGTTGTAAATGAAGTTGGAAGAGATTAAGAGCCCTTTGTTTCGATGCCTGCCTCTTCTCCAGGCAGAATCTGAGCCGGGGCTCCCCAGCTGGGGACAGTGACAGGCTTCTCTGTGTGACACCCCTGCTCTCAGAGCTGAGTGCTCAGGGGAGGGAAGGGGGGCAGCAGCCTGAGATCCCCCGGACCTGCCTCTCCTGGCCTTGGGACCACTGCCTCACTAGGAGGGGTGAGGGGGATGGGGCCCCCGTCTCCTCAGTGCCCTGCCCAGGCAGGAACCTCTGTTCCACGAGGGGGGCCTCGGCCGAAGGGAGCCCCTCCTCTCAGCCGTGCTTGCTGGAGACTTAGCCTCACAGCAGGTGGGGTGAGGGCGGAATGAGCAGTGCTGCCATCCTGCTCCCCTGGGAAGACAGCCCTCTGCCTGGGAGCGGGGAGAGGGTGTCCTGTGTGCTGACCTTGGCCGCTTGGAGGTGGGACACCAGAATAACTGTTTCTTCCTTTTGCTCTTTGCTTATAGGACCATTTGCAAAGGTTTTCAACGGTTGTTTTTAATACTCTTCACCAGTTGCACTGGGGGAGGGTTAGTGGAGCACCTCTTGCTGTTTTGTTGATCTCTTCCAGCCCTTTGAGTCTTTTGATGGGGACGTTTTCATTTAGGGATTGTTTACGTGGAAGCAACCAGTTTGCCTAACTGAAGGGCAACGGTTCTCCAAGTTAGAAAAAAATGTAATTGATTTTTGACATTTTGGAGCAAGGGCCTTAGAGGTAGTTTTACCCACGATTAAACTAAAGCCACAACGCCACTGGAGTTGACTCTTGCAAATCTAGTGAGGATGGCAGGTGGCCTGCTCAGGTGCCTGTAACCACATCCTGGGCCTCAGCCAGACCCTCACCGACTTTACCTCTGCAGAGGGGTCTGGAAAGCTGAGAGGTGACAAGCCCACCCGAGGAGCTGTTGCACCCCGAGATTTCAAGGACTACAGTACAAAGCATCTAGAAGTGCCCTGCTGCCAGCAGAGGGCCTGCACGGCACACAGCCCCAGAGCCGGACGGCAGGTTCTCTGCTCAGTCCCTCTGCAAGCAGCCAAGGCTTTCATGCGGGTGGCTCTGGTGACAGAGCAGGGGGAGGGGCTCTGAAGCCAGACATCACTTTGTGTGACCTTGGCAGGGTCCCCTCCCGAGTCGTCCCCATCTGCAGTGGGGTGCTGCTCCTTTTAAAGCCGCTCGGCACGAGCACAGCGCCTGTGTGTTGACACTCAGGGATGGTGGCCGCTGTCACGAGCGCCAGTCCCCCCTGAGGGAGCCTGGCACGACCCGGCATCAAAACGTTTGGAGTTGGACTGTAACAGGAAGGAGAGGATAGTCAGCGGCTTTCTGGGGCTGAGAATGTCTGTTCCCAACTATGGCAGCGCTGGAGCTCCAGGGAGACTGGGTGGTGCAGTGCCGTCCCCACAGGAGATATTCTGTAACCTCTTAGGCTTACTTCCTTGGGTATGACCAGCCACACTGCTGCCTGGGCTCTTTGAGCAAAGCCCAGCCCCGGGGCGTCCACATCAGCGGGTCCTGCCTGGCTTGGAGTGCCTTGTTCTCGCTGTGGAAGCTGCCTTCCCCTTCCCTTTAAGTGTCCTCCGCAAGCTGTCACGCGCCTCGGAGCCTCGGTGACCTGCCCTCCTCCAAGGGCCTCTGGATGAGATGCTGCTGTAAAGGTTTCTAAACTAGCTTGTGTGCTTCCTGATCTCTTTTCTCCACTTTCGGGCATGCTGCCCCCCATCCGGCCCCGTCCTCGTCCCCCAGGTCTCGGCCGCTGGGACAGCGCTGTCAAGCTTGCCCTCCTCACTATGCCCCACCTCTCTTACTTTCGAGCTCTCCCTTGCACTTTAATGTGTTATTTTCTAAGTGTCTGTGCTCCCCATTCTGGAACAGAGAGAGCAGTCAGTAGAGAGGTGAAATGCAAATGCAGCCCCAGTTTCGTGAATTGTCGCATCAGTGCTGAGCTTAGTTTTGACAGATGCACCAGGTTGTTGGCTGCCGGGAAGCTGAGGGAGGCACGGGCAGGAACTCCCTTCCCATCTCTGCTGCTTTTCTGAAAACCTAAAATTATTCCTAAATAAAATGATTGTCAGTTTCATTGTTTTAATTAATCCCTTTCTTGCCACTAGAAGACTTGCCTTTGCGTTCCACGTGAGATGGCAGCGGCGGTTTGTTAGTGTTGCAGCCTGTCCCACAGCAGCTAGAGCTCCTTGAAGCTGATGGGATTAGGCCTGGCTCCCCTGTGATTTCAAAGAGAGGGTTTGCGCGTGGTGGGGGCGCTTTTGCTTTTTCACCTTCTATCAAGAAGCTTCTGAGCAAGGATACAGGCTGCTTATTCTAAACACCTGAAGTCAACTGAACATCTGTTCTCTCACAAACGGAGGTTCTAAACACATGGGCGGTAGGGACAGAGTAGGCAAGCTTCCCGGATCACGGAAGTGGGGGACCAGCACCTTCCACCCAGCTTTGTGCAGATGCGCACATTCAGGCCACGGCGTCGGGAGTCCCTGGCGGTTCAGTGGTTAGGACTCGGCGCTGTCACTGTGAGGGCCTGGGTTCAACCCCTGGTTGGGGAACTAAGATCCCACAAGCCACACGGCACAGCCAAAAAAAAAAAAAAAAGAGGCCACGGTGTCTGTCTTTCCATGGTTGATAAAAACATGGGGGTGGGAGGGCCATCTTCGGGGTGTCTGACCAGCCTCTGGTCTGGCCCAGCTGGCAGGTGGAGTGCGGTCCTCGGCGCGCCTCCGAGCCCGGAGCTACTTGGCCACATCGGCCTCGGCCCAGGAAGCCCGCGTCGCCACGTCTGCCCGGACGGCATGTCAGGTGAGCCTCAGCCGCTCAGAGACAGGACTGGACTGAGTGTCCGCCTTTCCACGAAACATGTCACGTTAGAAAGCCTTGAGTGTGGCGAACAGACCAGAGGCAAGGTCACGGCGCTGTCACCATCAGAGGAGGCCCTGCCCTTGGTGCACATGCTCCCCACCCACCGAGAGCTCAGCGGCCTCTGCTGGGCAGCCTGAGCGACGCTGGCACAGGCCATGCTGCTCACCCCGAAGGGCAGGTGGGGAGGCAGGGGACCCTGTGTCTGCAGCCAGGGGCACGCAGCCATGGTGGCCCGGTGGTCCCAGTTTCCAGAGCTGCTCCCTTGAGCCGCAGCCTGGCGGTCTGGCTAGACTTGGTTTCACAGCAGCAACTGGCCTGGTTTCCCTCCTGGGGTGCCACTTGTTAGAGCTGCGCTGAGTCAAGTTCACGGCCCTGCTGAGCGCCTGCTCCTGCCGCGGAACAGAGTCCTGCCTCGCCAGAGCTCACGGCCCAGCAGAAACGAATGGAAGCTGGGTCTGGGGTCATCATTTTACATGTCAGGGCACCCCTCGGGGGACAGCGTCAGTCTGGACTCCGCCCCTTTGGCGGCAGACAATGAAAGGACCCTGTCCTGTAAGTTGTGGCTCCAGCAGTGACGTCGTTTGCTGTGAGCAGGACTGCCCGCCCCTGGGGTTGAGGCTTGTTAATTATTTGCCATCTGCTTCGTAACCTTCAGCGTGTCTGGTCTTCCCTTGCATTTTCTCTCCTGACAGCCTTCCTCATCACACAAAGCCACCGACAGGCGAACGACCAAGAAGTTCAAGTACGACAAAGGTCATCTTGTGAAGTCAGAATTCCAGAAACCCATCCCCCAGAGTGACAGCACTGCTGCGCCCACAGCGACCCCCGAGACCCCGGATCAACGCGAGCCTCTGGCACCGGCCGAGGACAGGGCCAGGCTTCCGGGAAAGGAAGCCAGCAGCTCCGCTCCTCAGGGGACCGCAGGACTCCCCCGGGGGCACTGTGGAGCCATGAGTGACGCCTGCCCGGTAGAGACTGAGGACAGGCCGCCCCCACCGAGACGCGGGGCCCCTGCGGGAGGAGAGTCGGACGGCGGCCGCCCCGAGAGGGACGGGGCGGCGGCGGACCTGGGGCAGAGCCACACGCCTCCACTGCAGATGGACGACAGCGTCCTTCTCGACGACGACAGCAACCAGCCGATGCCAGTGAGCCGCTTCTTCGGAAACGTCGAGCTCATGCAGGTAAGGCCTGTGGCCTCTCCCCTGGGCAGGCAGCCCCCAGCAGACTGCACGCCTGGTCACAGCCCCAGTTCACACGTGTGAGTGCCGCCCGATGCAGATCAAACACAGTAAGAGCTCTAACGCGGGAGGAGAGAACAAAACGGGTGCTGATGTGGGGCATCCCCCGCACGGAGCTGAGAACGGTTGCCATAGCGAGCGCGGGTGTGGGCCGGCTGGCCGACGTGAGTCTGGTCCCTGCTGCGGGGTGTGAAGTCGTGGCCGTGGTTTGTGGCTCTCTCGGCAGTTCCCCCGCATTTGCCGGGCTTGCTTTTGCCTTTAACCCAGAGTCTTTCCTCTCTCCCTCCATCACGCCGGTGGGGAGCACGCTCCCATGATGGGGGGGGACCAGAGCCTGGAGACGGGTGCTCGTGCTGGGCAACCCGTGCCTGAAGCAGGTGTTCTCTTCCTTCCAAGGACCTCCCGCCAGCATCGTCATCCTGCCCTTCGATGAGCAGACGCGAATTCAGGAAAATGCATTTCAGAGCCAAAGACGACGACGACGATGACGCCGACGGTGCAGAAACATAGAGGGTGAGACGCACACACTGACCCTCTGCACGTTCAGTACCGCTGACCGCTTCCCAGTTCAGCACATTAGACACTTACACCAAACCTGTCTCCAAGAGTCCACGCTTCTAATCAGAATTCAGAACTGACCCACAAAGGTCAGCTGCGCAGAACGCCATGTACCCGCGGGGAGACTGGCGCACATGACCTGAAAGACCTTTGCGTGCAAAGCTACTGTTTCCGCAGGGATGCATTTTCTCCCATCTGTACCCACGTGGTGGTGGTTCCAGCTAACTTCTCTCGTAAACGAGATATCTCTATAAAGGAAACTCTTAAGCTTAGCTTTGATAATGTGCACGTTCATTTTCCATAGTCAAAATTGGATCATTCTTGTGACTGATTCAATCCCAGTTCTTAAAGAACTCTCCTTTATTTCTGTATATGAAGCTCATGTGTACCTTGGACATTCAGCAAAATCCATATGGAAAAGAAATAAAATATATTTTGAAAATATTTTTAAAGAAGGCTTATGTCCCTAGAGCTGTATTCCTTTCTAAAATGCTGGACAGCCAAGTGGAGAAAACAGATCCCGTCCTGTCTTAACACGTGCAAGGCTGGCTCAGCTTTGCACCCGTTAACCAGCGTTAAGAGCTGAGAGCGCAGGGCTGTGAGCTGGAAGGGACACGGCCCCCCTCTTGAGGCCGGGGGATTTCTGAGATGCTAGGTGTTCGGCACGTTCCTCGCGCTGTGTGCTGTGGGGACCAACCATCCAGCGAAGCCACGCTCTCCTCCGTGGTGCAGCGTTACCTGGTGCAGCTGCCCTGCCGGAGCTACGCTGCCACTCCCCCCGTCTCAAGGAGTGCCTGGTGACACATTCTTGCCAGTGGGCTCCGGAGAGGAATGTGGGCCTGCTTGTCTGCTGCCCCTTCCTGTCACCAGCTGCTGGCAGAGGACACCAAGGCCGGGGACTAGGAGAGCATCCAAGAGGGAGCCTGGTCCCCGGGTGACAGGCACAGGAGGAGAGCTGCCTGCAGTTCCGGAGGGCTGTGCTGGGTTTCCACGAGTGAGCAGCGGTCCTACTGTTGCTGCGCTAGCAAACACTTCTGGTTTAGTTACAACAGCCGTTAGACTTCCCTTCCCCTAAAATGTCCTGTGAACCACGGAAGTTTCTTACATAACATCATTTGGGGGCAAAATATAGTTGAAGTGCCCTGTAAGGTTTCCCACTGTCCTTGATGGACCCAAAGTGCCGCCTGGAAGCACCTATCCCCACAGTCACTCTCTGCTTCAATGTGGTCATTGTCCCATCAGCAGCTGTGACCTTCCCCTGCTCTGAATCATTCTGTGATTTATTGGTCAACAAACTACTTTGATAACATGACGATGTTGCTTCTAAGGCCTTTTGGCAGCATCCAGGGAGAGTAATTTACAACCTGAGATTCTGCAGGAATGACTTAATCACGGCACTCAGATTACTGGGGGTCAAGCTGCATCAGATTTCAGGGGATTCTGTCTTTCCCCTCCACTGGCTCCCAAGAGAAGCATCAACCTGAATCACAGCCCACCTGCAGGACAGATGCGTCGGCATGTTCCCACCAAAATGCGAAATGTAAACCTCACTCCTGGATGCCTGAGCCCCGCTGGCTTGCGGTCTGCATGGAACCTGGAGAGGTTCCTCCCCAGCCGCCCAGGTTGCTGAGCTAAACCACAGAAAGCTTCCCACGTGTTCCAGGCCTTTTTCTAACTGATGACGGACAGTGTGGTGGGCCATCATCCCACCCACCCGCCTCCCCGGCGCCAGCTGGCTCCACTAAGTTGCAGCTCTGTGGTTTCCAGTGGCAACTGGAGGATCACGTTGAGTGCAGGGAACGCCCGGTGGAACCTGCTGGGCGTTGAAGGTGGCCAGGGTGGGCAAGTCCATGTCCCTGATGGTTACTCCCGAGAGTGAGACATTACCAAAAGAAAACACCAGGTGTCCCCGTAAAGAGGCGGCTGGGACCAGGGCGGTGCATCTGGGGAACCTGTTCTGTGCTCACACGTGCAAGGACAGCGCAAAGAAAACACTTCGTGAGGCCAGCCCAGGGTGACATGAGCAAGACAGATGGAATGCAGATCAGGCCCAGGGGACGAAATAAAGTTTCAAAAAGCGTATTAAAACGCGTGTTAAAATTGCTCTAATTGGGAGTACTCCGAGGATGTGTTCTGCCAGCATTTAAAATGAACACCCGACCCGCAGGCCAGGCCATGTGACACATGCCGATTTTTAGAAACACTCTACGTGAATCTTCACAAAATGACCTACCGGTGCCAGAGCAGTAGGGGTGTGAGGTGCGTCCTGCAAGCATTCCTGCGACTCTGTCGACTGCCATGGACCGCTCATCCCGCTTCCTTGCGCACGTCTGTGCAGGGGACCTAGGACCGGCCTCAGGCACGACAGTTCTCAGAGCTCACGGGACTCAGGGAAAGCTGTTGCACTCTTGGTCACCCCGATTAAAATTAGCAGAGGGAAAAGGCGCACGGGGCCAAGTCCAGGAGAGACCGGCACAAGCTTCCGGACACCTCTCCCGGCAGTCGCACCGAGGCGGCACGATGTGGGCAGCAGAAGCCCTGACCAGTCGGCTCTTGGGGAGGCCCGGTGCCCAGGCAGCCCTGCACAGCCAGAGGCAGGGGGCGGGGGAAGGAAGGGGTCCTTATGACAACTCTGCTGAGTTGCCCTCCAGAAACATGTCACGAAGAGGTTGTAACAGGCGCACTCCAGCAGCAGAGAGCAGGCAGCCCTGCCCTGGACAGGCAGCCGTGGAGCTGGAGGGACGGGGTGGGGGCCACCGGGCCTGGTCCAGCCTCCTTACTGCACAGATGGGACCCACCACGCTCTGGGGCGTCCAGCCTCTCCCACATCCCCACTTCCCATCAGACTAGATCAGTGCCATGAACTGAAACAGCACTCTTCAAATCCCACACTGAACTGGCACCTTCTAAAATGTGTGTATATTTCAGTGACGAAGATAGAATGATTTGGGTCAGCTTCCTAAAAGTCAATTGACTCATTTTTTCCCTCATTTTCGTTATTCTCAATGAGGGCAAACTTTTTTGACGTGTCTATTTTTAAAAAATCTTTATTGCTTTTGTGATTATACAGTACATGTAAAAATTCAAGTATTACAAAATGTGACTTTAAAAAGTAAGTTTAAAAAAATTATGAAATAAATGCTCATTTCAAAACTTCAAGTATTACAAAATGCATGATTTAGAAAATTAGTCCTTTGTGATCCAGTCACCCCACCCCCTCCCCCCAGGTTTCCTGCTCTTCACATGCAGTGACGGTCTCTGCATGACCGGCACGTACGTGTGATACACACCCGTGTCACACTGGGCATGGCCGAGCCACCTGCCTGCCTCGTGCACTTAACAGCCAGCTTCCCACGTCTCACATAAATGCCTGAAACTGTTACAGAGCTGTGCATTATGTAGATGTGTCAGGTTGAATCATGAAATTAATGCTATCTATCTGACCATTTTGGACCCATAAAAACAGCAATTTCCTATGGTTCAGCGAATGCTACAAGCAGCGCTACGGACGTTTGGAGGGTCTCCCACTTTCTGCAGTTAGAAATAATACAGCAGTGAATATCCTTGTATTTTACCCCAAAAGGGTCACGACTCTTTCGAGCATTTAGAAGAGACCAGAGGACGGAGCACCGCGTTTGCCTGGGGCGTGGAGGCCCAGTGGAGCTCATACAAGTTCCCTGAAGCCCGAGTGGCCAGGCGAAGAGGGGAGCCGCCTGGCTGGGGACACTGCACGCACACATGGGTGAAGCCGGAGGGAGGCCACTCCTGACCCCGGGTGTCCCGGGAGCCACCAGAATTGTCTTCTGGCAGCTGGGCTTGCAGAGGTCAGAAGAAAGCTTCAGAAATGTGCTCAAACCAGAATCTGTAGGAAGATTTTTTTCAAGTGTTTTCCGGGAATATTGGAGTGGCAAAAAAAACCCAGAAAAAGTAGCACCTGTTGGAAGGATGCATGTGCTGTCCGGCCTGCATCACAGGCGCTGGCGAGCCCGTCGCTTCCTCCGGGGCACCGCTGGGGCTCGGTAGATCCTGCTGGGGTCGCAGTGGAGTTTGTGGGTGGTCTTCTTGTGGCAGGCGATGTGGACTAACTTGAGGTTCTCAGAGGTGAACAGCAGGCGGTAGAAGTACTCCCAGTCCACTTCTCTCCCCTCGGCGTCGTGGACGGCCGCGGCCAGCGTGGGGACGACCGTGCGCTTCTTTTCTATCCTGCAAAGCAAGGTTAGAGACGTCGTCTCTGCTGTCACAATTTGTCACAATCCCCCAGGCACCTGCCAGGTCTCGTTTTCTGTCAAACCACAGAGATGGTGGAATGTGGTGTCTGCTCGGCTGAGACATCCATCCAGGTTTGGCTGCTTCCAGGAGAGACAGGTGGAGATGGTTAAACTCGGCAGAGGAACTGCACTCAGGCCGTCCCAGACAGAGCAGGGCGGGCGCTGAAAGGGGCTCACCCTGTGGCCATCGAACGAGCACTGGGGACATCCCTCCACAGGCTGGCGGGGGTGCCATCGCCGCATGCGGCCACGCCCGCCGGGCCAGCCAGCCTGGCAGAGCCTGATGCCGGCCACCGGGGCTTCTCACGTTTTACAAGTAGATGGAGGACTTCCTGGCAGTCCGGTGGTTAGGACTCAGCACTTTCACTGCTGAGGGTGCGAGTTCAATCCCTGGTCAGGGAACTAAGATCCCACAAACTGCGCAGCACAGCCAAATTAAAAAAATAAGTAAATAAAAGTAGGTAGTGCGTATTTTTTTAAATACTGAAAAGTACACAGAGAAAAATGAGAGCCAACCGTAGTCCCATCACACTCACTCACCAACAACTTGGCTTCCTTGGTTCACACTTTAGCTGTGTGCAGAGTTACCAAAAAATTACATGACACTGTATGAACATTTTTAAATAGAATCTTACAAATAAAGCTACAGTCACCTCCAACTACAGCCTTCGCTCTCATTTCCCGCCTTCCCTTCCCAGAGACGATCACTATTAAGGGTCTGACATTTGTCTTTCCAAATGTCATCCTGTACTTTCATATGCATGTGTGTGTCCACTTAAAACAATCGTGATGTTACCTTTGTGTAAACTGCTTTCACTTATAAGCAACAGTTCAAAAGACCTCGCTAAGTAACCAGCCTAGAAGCTTGTAAACTTGACAAGATGGAACTGGAAACAGCACAGCTCGGGGGGCTGGCGGCAACTAAACCGGCACATAGAATCCTGTCCCCCATGACACAGAAAAGGTGAGTAACAATAAATAAGTATCTGAGAGTAAAAGAAAGAAGGCGGATCCCCTCTGCAGACACAGAAACCAATGCTGGACCACAGGACTGAGCTACACTCCACATTGCAACAGGGTTCCGGTCCTGATGGAGGCCCCAGGGGCCCTCAAGAGCCAGGAGGGGTGGGCCGAGATTCCCACCCCAGCCATTAGGGGAGGAACAGGTGCTTCTGGGGGTCCAGGGCTTTAGGAGGGGAAGGAAAAGCCTCTGCATCAATTACCAACTGCTGCATAACCAGCCCCCCAAAACCTAGCGGTTCTGTGGGTTGGCCTGGCCCAGTCACGGGGCTGCACTCTGCTGGGGGGTTGGCCAGGGGCTGGCCCTTCTCCCCGCGGGGTCTTTCATCCTCCAGGAGGCCAAGTCAGGCTCCCCGGCGTGGTGAATGTGCAAGCCCTTGCCAGGCACCCCCGGGTTCCCTTCTGCTTGATGCAGTGGGGGGACAAGGTAAGGACACCCGGCAGGTGCTGGTCACAGGGCACCACTAGTGTGACCATCCTCCAGTCACCTGGAAACCCAGGACCCTCAGCCCACCTCTCACACGTCCAACTTTAGGCTGCACGCGGCAGGGAACCTGTGAGCAAGGAAGGCCCGCTGAAAGCCCCGGGCACCTGGTGGAAACATGCAGAACCGCTCGGTGGGGACACACGGGCCGTCTGCAGACACCTCCCACGGAGGACGAACTCACGGCCCAGACACACACAAAGCACAAGGAATGCACTGCAATGCACAGGAGGATGCAGCCAACGGCGCCGCCCCCAGAACCCCCAGGGATCTTAACACAGACCACTCCCTCTGCCGCCAACTGCAGAGCTCAGGGCCCCGAGACCACCCTCAGGGTCCACAGTTCGCTGAAAGGCCCTGAGAGCCTTCACACTTACGGTTTACAGCCACGAAAGCATGCAAATTAAAATCATCCAAGGTTAGGGACACAGAGGGTGGGGAGTCCAGGGCAGCTGCGGCCGTCCTCTCCCCAGGGAGTCAGGGACAGTGCTCCCAGCAGTGGGGGTGACAACACACATGGAGAATCAGCAGACAGGGTCGCTCCCTGAGCCTCGGCATCCAGAGTCTTTACTGGGGCTCTGCCATGTGGGCACAGCTGACTACCCACAGGCTGACCTCATCCCCAGCACCCCCAGAGGGCAAGCTGAAACCACATCACCCAAACCCCCCACCTTGGTCACACTGTTAGGCTGTCCAGTGACCCCCGGCCCCAGGGAAACAGAGACACTAGCAGGCAGGACACTCCGAGGGCTCAGAGGTGACCTCCCAGGGGTCAGGGGCAAAGGCCAGACCTCTCTTTGCACACAACCATAAAATAAGTGTATTTAAAATGAAAATGAAATAAAAATGAAAGCAGACTGGCATGAAGAGGCGTGTTTTTTAAAAATAACCCAAAAGCACTTGTAGAAAGGAAATACGTACTCAATGCTGAATGCACAGACTGAAAGCATCAGAGCTGAAGAGAGAATGCATGAACTGAACGTATAGGAAGCGTATTAGCTCGGAGCACCGTAACAAAATGCCATAGACTGGGCGGCTTAAACAACAGAAATCAGTTTTCTCACCATTCTGGAGGCTGGGATTCTGAGATCAGAGGGCCAGCGCGGTTGGATTCGGGTGAGAAGTGTCTTCCCGGCTCGCAGACGGCCGCCCCCTCGCTGCGTCCTCACGTGGTGGAGAGCAAGCCCTCTCTTCTTACGAGACCACGGTCCTATCAGATCAGCCCTATCAGATCCTCCCTTCCAACCTCATTTACCCTTAATCACCTCCTGAAGAGCCTATCCCCACACACAGTCACCCTGGGGTTAGGGCCTCAGCACATGAATTTGGGGGACACCATGCAGCCCGTGGCAGGAAGTCCCCGGGAACGGGAATGTGTAACAGCAGACGCAGCACAACAAGGAGGACAAGAGGAGCCGGTCCAGGTGTGGGAGGGGGAGTCCGAGGACCAGCGCTGAGGAGCTTCCCAAATTCAAAGCCAGACACGTCTTCAGAGCAGAGACTACGAGTCCCGGTCAGCATTTAAATCAGAGATCTGTACTAGATACACATCCTTTTCAAAGAGAAAGGGAAAGTCTCAAGCTGCCACAGAAAAGGCAGAGGACACTGACGGCAGCCTTGTGAACAGACGCCGGAAGATGAGGCGTCGTGTCTCCAAAGCACTGCGGGCCGAGTGGCCGCCGGCCTGGAGTCACGTCAGCTCAGCGAGCGCTCAGGCCCTTTCTACGACCCCCTGACCCTCATCGGCGACAGGGAGTGCGCCTGAGTGCCATGTGATCTGTGGGTGAGCGTAATCGAGGACCGACCCCGGGAACACGCCCAGGCTTTGTGCAGGGCTCACGGTGAGCAGAGGGGGTGACACCGAGGCGACTCCACGGGGCCTGGGGGTAAGGGGGATGTGATTCTGCTTCCGACGTGCTTCCCTCAGGGGCCCCACTGAGGCAACACAGGCAGACATCTACTTCCCAAACCACCGAAGGGGGGGGTGATGGGCAAGGGAAAAGGAAAACTCGGTGAAACCCACAGAAAGCACAAAGGAGACCCAAAAGGGAAGGACCGGAACGGTGACTGGGAACCCAGAAGAGAGGGCTAAAGAAGTCCAAACACATTTCCTATTTATTCAACCAACACTGTGTGAATGGCCACAGTGGCCAGACGCTGTCCCGGCAGCAGAAGGACGCTGGGGACGTGCCAACACCACTGACGTGGCAGAGCCCGATGCTGACGGGGAGCACGGCCGTCACCACACAGGCAGAGGACGGCAGCCGTCAGCTCTGACGGGACCATCTCGGACCCCATGGGAACAAGAGCAATAACACGGCCAGTGGGACACTCACCCAAACCTGGAGACACGCAAAGTCGACAAGAAAGGGGCGGAAAGCCGGCAGAGCGGCTTAAATCCAGCCATGCAAATCTGAGGCCACGTGGGTCTGAGGCCACTCGCACTCACACCCCCGCCACTGAGGCTCAGAGGAGGCGTGAGTGACCACAGCAGCGAGCGGGCACCAAGAGGGGCCACTAGGAATCCGGCAGCAACTGAAAACAAATGCCCACTTCTAACCAGTTCACGGAGCAGCGATAAAATCACGATGGAAATGACAGAATCCTTACACCTGAATAACGATAAAAATTACCGAACTCAAAGGTGGTAGCTAAAGCTGAACCTGATAGCCTGAAATGTACATGTTAGAAAACAGGAGAGATGCAAATTAACTAATAAGCAAGAAAAAACCCAAAAAAGTAAAACGAAGGGATAAAAAATAAAAGCCAAATGAATGAAGTTAAGGAAAAGGCTGAGGATGGTTTTGAAAGGAGGGAGGGAAGCGCTGGTCCCAGACAGGAAGACCTCTCACAACACCGGGTGCTGGAGGAGGTGCCCTTAGCCCTTGGGGAACAGGACCCCTGCCCCGCCGCCCAGCCCACACACCCGGAACTCAGGCGCGGAACATCCTCCCAGGACAGGCTGCGCCCCGTACGTGCACCCCTAAGCCTGCACATGCGTGGTGCAGCCCTTGTGGTGTGAGGGGGTCCGAGGGGTGAGAGAAGAGGGCAGGCTGCGGACTGCAGGCCACTGCAGCCACGTCCCGGAGCCCTGAGAAGTCCGCCGACTGGGACCAGGAACCTGGCCTGGGCCGTGGCGACACGGTCCAGGGGGGAGGACAGCACGTGCTATACTGAGAGCTTGTTACTCTTTAGTGTTTAACTATTTAAACACGTGGCTTGTGGCTTCAGCCCCACCAGAGTCGGGGTGGGCCTGTGGCCATGTCTCAGGGAAACAATCAGACCAGTGTTTTCAAACCCCTGCTGCCTGCTGTCAAAACTGCATTTTAAATTAAAAGCCAGTACGTGTATCTATGTGGACGTATGTGTATTTAAAAGAAGAGCGGCAATGTAACTGGCACGTTTCAGGAGACATGACTCAGGGTCTGGCGTGCACGCTGCTGCTTCATCCGTGTTGTCTTCTAGGCCGGCCTGTTTCCCTCGTCAGATGCTGGCGGTGGCCCCTAGTGGGCCGTGAAAAGACAGGAGCAGACAGATGGCCTGGAGCCCCGAGATCATCTTGGGGTGCTCCAGGCAGGTCAGAAACAGCACAGCCAACCAGAAGAGAAAAACTAGGATATCTTCATGATACAGGAAGGGAAGGATTTCACGCAAAAAAGAAGAGACATATCTCAGTACACTGGAATTTAAACCCGTCACGATCAAAGACATCCCAGAAGCGAAAGCCCAACTGTAAAAACATACCTGTAACACAAAGAGCCACCAAAGAATCAGTAACCAGGACGTGTAAAGAATTCCTACAAATTAATTAGAAAACCAAAGCCCAGTAAAACATGAGCAGAGGAAGCAAGAGCCACTTCACAGGACACAAGTGGCCAATAAACACACGGACATTCAACCTTCCTAGTAATCAGGCAAATGAACTGCAACAGGAGAATCTGTTTCTCGCCCATCCGACTGGGAGAACACAAAAAGAGTACTGATACCAAGAGGTGGTGAAGCCTGGGGCGCGTGAACTCACAGCCGGTGAGGGTGTCGGTGGGACCACGCTGGAGAGCAACCCGGCAACACGCAGGAGGGGAGACAGGGGATGTTAGGAGCCAGCACCCCACGCAGGCAAAAATCCACGTGTAACTTTACAGGAGGCCCTCTGCGTGCAGGGTTCCTTTGTATCCACGGCTCAGTATCCACAGAGTCAACCGATGTGGATGGAGCAGTACTCTAGTATTTCCTACTGAAAACTCCACGTGTAAGTGGACCCATGCAGTTCAAACCCCAAGTTGTTCAGGGGTCAGCAAGAAAAGCATCTTAGTTAAAATAATAAAATTTTCCATTTCTGCCCTTTTTTTAGAATGAGCTAATACATAAAATGCTCCTGCCGGCCAAGACTTGCTCACCCTGGTTGAAGCAGGAAACTCCCTACACGTCACAATGCAGAGCTCCCGCTCCCTGGGGAGGCAGTGACCCCATACAGCTGCGCCTGTGCCACGACGACCGGGCCCGCGGCTGCCGACCACTGACTCCGCCCACAGGTGGGGCGCTGGTGGTGGGAGGGGACGCACAGGGTCACACAGGTGCGGACGGGGATCCGAGCCCACCGCACTGAGTGACACCCGCCACGCGGCCCAGGAGCGTCAGCACCGCACGATCCCGGCAACCCCTTCCACGCCACACGCTCATGACGTCCGTGGGTCCGTGACACGTGTGCTGGGCACGTGGCGCACCAGGCAGCCCGCCAGCCACGGAGGCCGGGCAGGGCCAGGTCGCAGGTGCACTCCGGGTCTGTGGTTGTGGCCTTCAGCCCCACGCACTCACACGTGGTCCAGGTTCCAGGTGCTAAAGAGGACGCGGCTCTCCCTGTTACTGTAGGGGTTGATGGAGTGTCTGGAAGCACAGTCGTCCACGTCAAAGGGACCCTGGGCCGAAAGAGAGAAGGTAAAGGCCACGAAGCCAAGGAGCATCTCACTGCCACTCCACCCGCGACGGAGGCACCCCTCGGCGGGGGTCAGTCCCCTATAAAGAGCCTCTGTTCAGGAGGTAAAGCATCCTGCCCTGGAACGGCACCCCATTCCCTCACGACCCTGGGGTGATGCTCTGCGTCTGTGAAGGGGACAAGTGAGCCTATTGGCCGTTTGGGGCGCCAGCTTCCCCACGCGGCTCCCATCACATGACTGCTTCCCTCCTGTCTCCTCCTCGGCTTCCCGGCATTTCCCTGAGACCCTGCACAGGCTGGGCCTCGGAGACGTGTGAAAACATCTCCTCCTCCCTGAAGCCCCCAGCCCCCCTCCGGCCCCGAGGGCCCTCTCAGCCGCCCTGAGGGAAGCCTACAGCCCGACTTGCTTAGAGGCCTTTGACCCAGAGCCTGCCCAGGCCGGGGTGAAGGGTCTGGTCTCTGTCCCCATCACACACACCGCCAGGCTCCAGTCACACTCCCCCAGGAGGGATAGGTCAGTTGTGTGTGAGGTGTGACGTGAAGCCAGCTGGGAAGGAGCAGCGTTTGGATGCTCAGGGCCCGTCACGTTTGGGAGGGGCTGCCTGGTGGGCGCAGAGGCACGGGGGCCTGTGCGAGGGAGGCCGCGCCCACCCCTGCCCACTCTGGGCCCAGCGCCAGCGGCAGGAGGGGATTTTACTGGAAGTGCAACGTACAGCTTGCAAAGAGCAAGATGTGCCCTTAGCTGTCTCCACAGCTCAGAATGCTGCTTCCAGCTGATGCCACCCACCGCGGTGCCAAGCTCAGCCAGAGCCCGAAATGTCACGTCCAGCCACCACCCTGAAATCCGGATGCTCTCTCATCCAGGCTTTCCCAGGGGAGCAAAACACACATCAGCCACCCAAACGAATGCCATCCCTCCTCTCACACCAGGGTGGGGTCTCGGCTCATGAGCAGGTGTGTCCTGCCGCCCGCGCCCCCCAAAGCGGTTCTCAAGTGAAGGCCCTGAACCAGCATCACTGGGGAACGTGTCAGAAACGCAGGCTCTCAGGCCTCACCAGAGCTGCTGGAACAGAAGCCCCGGGAGGGGCCCAGGGGGCTCACGAGCCCTGCAGGGGGTTCTGACACCACTGACGTCTGGGAGCCACTGGCTGAGACCCTCCCTCACCCCACGTGAGCTGACACCCGAGGGCTGCCCCAGCTCACCAGGCCTTGGCCGGGGTGGCCCAGGGCACAGGCTCGTGGCTCACCTGGCAGGAGAACCAGCCTTCAGGCGTGCAGAGCCGGCGGCTGGCCTTCGCCCCCCTGTCGAAGTAGCTGCTGTTGTACCGGGCGGCCTGGAGCTTCTGGCACATGGCAGCCACGACCCGCAGGTACTCCTCCCGAGCCTCCGTCGTAACCAGGGAGGCGCCAGACGTCACCTAGAAGAGGCAGGGGCATCGCTGAACGCTGGCCATGTGCCCGAAAACCCACCGCTGCCGGGGTCCTGGTCCACCAACGCCACAGCCCTCAGAGCCCCCGCCCCCTGGGGTCCCAGCGTGGCCCCAAGGTCGGGGGTCCGCTGGGGTTCCAGCACAGCCCTGAGGTCGGGGGTCTGGCCTCCGCCCCCTGGGGTCCCAGCATGGCCCTGAGGTCTGGGGGTCTGAGCTCACACCGACTGTGCCTGTCTGACCCTGGGAAATTTCTCTGGGCCCATGAGATGGAGCTTTGGTCACAATCAGATAAGAACTCAAGCTCCAGGCATCCTGGCTGCCCTGTCTCCCAAGCACTCCCCACTGCTTTGCAGCAAGAAACCCGAGAGGAAGTGTGCAGGTGAGGAGTGACCAGCGCACTGCCGCCCACTGGGGCGCAGGTGGAGAGTCGCACCCATGGGCACAGCTGGGCCCAAACTGAGCGCTGGGCAGAAGCGAGGAGACCGCCTGGCCCAGTGGGAGTGACCGCAGGGCAGCAGATGGGTCATCACGGGACAGGGGGCTGCACCCAGCAGGGGCTGGGAATGATGCCCTGGAGACGCCCGCCAGCCAGTGCAGGGAGCGCGTCCTCGGCAACAGAAGGAGCCCGAGGGTGGCCGCTTTCAGGCAGAGATGGGGGGCAGGGGGAGAGGGGGAGCTGGACCAGGCCCCAGGACCTCAGACACTCCAGTCCTGAGGTTTCCTTCTGTGTAACGGGATCTCAACGGAGCGCGTGTGGGCAGTTCTGCAGCAGCGACGTGCGGCCAGGTGCAGGTGAGGGGTGGGGGAGTGTCTGCAAAGGACGAACAAGATGCCCCACGGCTGATGTCCGGCCACGCAGCACAGGGGCAACAACGCCCGCGGGCCTCTGCGGGGAGTGCCCAGCCCACCCCCGGGCCCCAGCGCTGGTTCTCTGAGGAGCTGGCACAGAGGGCCGAGCCTGAGGACCCCTGCGTGCCGCTGCCCCCAAACCCACCCCCTGCCGCCTGTCCTCCCACGAAGGGTGGAAGAGAGCCGCCCAGAACCCAGCCTCAGGGGCCAGTCAAGCACCCAGGTTATCCTCCAGAGAGGGGGCAACGCAGCCCCGAGGCACCAAAGGCACCAGCCCCCTCCGCGGCCTGCCCTGCTGCAGGTCATCTGTCAGCCGGGTCACCTCCCTGCTGAAAGGGAGCGGGACAGAGTGCACTGGGCCCGAGGACCCGTTTCTCGTCGGAAGTGAAGTGCGTCTCCTTCGGGAGCGTCTCGGCTCTCAACCTGTGTCAACCTGCTTCTCACGCCTCCCGGAGGGGAGCCCGGAGTCAGAGCCTGGACCCACCACGACTCGGAGCCCCTCCTGCTGCTTCTTGGAGGTCAGACAGCTGCGCCTCGCACAGACGGGAAAGTCAACGGCAGCGCTGGGGACAGTAGAGCAGCCTCCCCTCCCCACCCACCGTGTGGGCGTCCATCCAAGCTCACGGTGGACGGAGACGGCTACTTGGGATGAGTTCACGTCGAAACCGAACCGCCCGACAGATGAAGGCGTTCAAAGGTGGGTTCTACTCACAGCCCGTAGGGAGAGTTCCGCAGAGTGCAGGGAGGCCAAGCCTGCAACCCCGGACCCAGCTTGAGCTCTGACAAGTGGAAGCCAGATGTCGGCCATGCTGGGGGCTCCCCGGGCAAGTGGCCCATCCATTGCTGGCTCACGTCCACCTGCACCCAGACTGGCATCCACAGCAGCACCTGCCCCTGAACCTGCACCCACGCCAGCCTGTGCGCTCCTCCAACATCCACGCTGGCCCTCGAGCAGAGTCCCAACAGCAGAGCCCGCTTCCTAAACCCGCCTGGTACACCCAGCATCAGTGCGGACCTACCTCCCTCAGGTAGCTCCGGATCCGGCTCTCACAGCTGTATCTCAGGTAGCCAGACTTGTTCCTAAACCGGGACTCCAAACCTGCCGGAAGGAGAGACAAGACGCCTGGAGCCCAGGGCCCGTGCTCTCCCAGGAGGGGCGGAAGGCGAGGCCGTTTTGCTCGGCTCCATCTAGCAATGTTCTAATAGGGATCTGCACGCTATCCCTGGATTTTGTTCATTTGTGGAGAAGTCTGGTCCACCAGCACGGAGCATCTCAAAGGCCACCGAGGGGCTCCTGCCTGGTGGCACCTCGAAGCCCCTTTCCCAAGAGGGCTGCAGTCGCTCAGGGCTCCCTCCGCCTGGCTTGAGAGGCCAGTGGAAAAGGTGGGAGCAGCCCAGGTGAATGGATAAAGAAGATGTGGTCTGCCCAGGTGATGGAATAGCACGCAGCCTCAAAGAGAAAGGGAATCCTGACACCTGCTTCCACATGGATGAACCACGGAGACATTAAATGCTGCGTGAAGTAAGCCAGATGCCTGATCCCACTCGCACGAGGCCCCTGGAGGAGTCAGAGTCACAGGGACAGGAAGAAGGCTGGGGGCCGGGGCGGGGGAGGGGTGGGGAGCGATGTGCAATGTGGGCAGAGCTTCAGTTTGGGAAGATGAAAACGTCTGAGGACAGATGGTGGTGACGCTGCACAACAGCGGGAAGATATTTAATGCCAGCGAACTATATGCCTGAAAACGGTAAAGATGGTGAATTTTATCTTATGCCTACTTGACCACAATTGAAAATTAAATAAAAATAAAACGGCCAGTCCCAGGGCTGCCTGGCCCCTGGCCCTGCGCTTGGGGAGCCCCTGGGTCTGGGAACCAACACAGATCCCGTGTCCCAGCAAGCTGGCCCGGAGGAAGCCCTCCCCACCCGCCCCCTCCAGGCCCGAATCCGTGAGGCACCTTCGAACCACGGCGCGTCCTCGGCCCTGGTCTCGGCCGCGATGTTCTCGCTGACGGTGCCCAGCAGGTCGGCCAGGAGCTTCTGCCGCAGCGGGGCCTGCTCGCCCGAGAGCAGCTGCCGGGCGGCCCGGATGAGCTCTGCGTGCGGCTCCTGGAACACGCTCAGGAAGCGGCTGATGTCACTCGCGTCTGCCACCGAAGGGAACAGAGAGGCCACCAGGCTTTGGAGCACTGCCTGGGGGAGACCACCTCCTCCCCCGGGACCAGCCAGACCCCTGCCCCGACAGTCACCAGCCCAGGGTCCCGGCCCTTGGGCCTGGCTGCCAGCGCCCGGCTGGTGTGAGGACAGACAGGGAGGACACGGGACGCGGTTTGGAAAACGAAAGCCACTCGAGCGAGCTGCCGCCCTTGCCCTCAGCCTTCCTTCCTCCAAGTGAAATCGCCTCGTCTTGGGACCTCCCTCGAGACCTCTCACACTCCAGGTTCGTCCCTTCACTGTCCTGCTGGCTCCCGGGGCCTTTCCGCTCACACCCGAAAGCAGCAAACCCTCCGAGCAGGCACTCGGGACCGAGGGCTTCACAGCGTCCTACAAACAGAAGTCCAGACGCATGCGAGGAACAGGCCCCACGGTCCCGAGGGTCATTCCAGGGATATGGGGCCACTCGGGGTCCAAACAGCAATCAGTGTGATCCACCCTCAACAGGCTAACCAAGAAGAGTCACATGATCATAGCAACTGGCGCAGAAAGACAGAGAAAATCTTCAAGACCTAGAGCTTCGTGAAAAGGTCTCAGACTGAACACCAAAGCCATACGCGTAGAAGGATAAAAGGGACAAGCTGGATTTCATCAAAGTTAAAAATTTTACTCCATGAAGGACGCGGTTAACAGAACGAAAAGACAAGCTGCAGGGACTTCCCTGGTGGCGCAGTGGTTAAGAATCCGCCTGCCAATGCAGGGGACACGGGCTCGAGCCCTGGTCCGGGAAGATCCCACATGCTGCGGAGCAACTAAGCCCGTGTGCCACAACTACTGAGCCTGTGCTCTAGAGCCCGCGAGCCACAACTACTGAGCCTGTGTGCCACAACTACTGAGCCCGTGCTCTAGAGCCCACACGCCACAACTACTGAGCCTGCGCTCTAGAGCCTGTGTGCCACAACTACTGAGCCTGCGCTCTAGAGCCCGCACACCACAACTACTGAGCCTGCACTCTAGAGCCCGCGTGCCACAACTACTGAGCCTGCGCTCTAGAGCCCGCACGCCACAACTACTGAGCCTGCGCTCTAGAGCCCACGTGCCACAACTACTGAGCCTGTGCTCTAGAGCCCGTGCACCACAACTACTGAGCCCGAGTGCCGCAACTACTGAAGCCCGCGCCCCTAGAGCCCGTGCTCCGCAACAAGAGAAGCCACCACAAGGAGAAGCCCGCACACCGCAACAAAGAGTAGCCCTCGCTCGCCACAACTAGAGAGAGCCCGCGCACAGCAACGAAGACCCAACACAGCCAAAAAAAATAAAATAAATAAATTTATTTTTAAAAAATCACATATACTCTTTGGCTCAGCAATTCTACTCCTCGGAATCTTTCTCACTGAAATAAAAGCATAATGGTCATAAGAACATACTTATAAAAAAAAAAGGACAAGCTGCAGACTGGGAGAAAATATCAGTGTCAACCACACATCTGACAAAGACTCATCCAGAATACATTAGGAAAAAACTCACAAAACTCAACCGTAAAAAACACCCATTAGACAATGGACAAAAGACACTTCACAAGAAGGTTTACAGATGGTAAATCAGCCCAGGAGAAGATGGTCAACACCATCCATCAGGAGGGAAATGCAAGTCCAGACACCATCGCACACCCACCAGAATGGCTAAAGTGAAAAGAGCAACAATGCCAAGAGCTGGAGAGGCCGCTCTCGTCCCTGCTGTGGAGATGAGATGGGACCGCAGCTCTGGCAAGCAGCGTGCAGTTCCTTTTCTTTTCTTTTTTAACAACTTTATTGAGACTTCATTCTCTAGAAGTACAAGGAGGAATGAGGCTTGCCAATGGGAGCGCACAGCAGACATGTCACCTTCACTGCTGACAGCAGAGTCCCAACCCAGGGGCGGGGCCACAGCTGCACAGCTCTCAGGCTTCTCTCTCTGCCCTTTCGGCAGAGGAGGTAGGACAACCTCGGTCCTCAGAGCTCCACTTGCTTCCCCAGGCACCAGAAACATCTCCTGAAATGGAAGCCCTTTTGCACAAGGGCCAGACGACCCTCCCAGGGAAAGGGCACACACCTGGCCACTGGCCTATGGCTCCAGAGTAGCACTTGTCATCCAGCACAGACTCCCCTAAAGAACCAACTCCAAAAGCACCTGCTCCAATAAGGCAGCCCCGACAGGAGCCTAAGGACGGTGTGTCCGCAAACCCGACAGAGACCAGACACTGAGCACAGCATCAGCCACCAGCCCATCCCTTAGAAAGTTGATCAAAGAAATGTTTACATATTGAGATACAGGGACGTTGTTCTGGCTTCTACATGAGTTAACTTGAATTTGATGCTAACTGAAACAGCCTTTTTGTGGCTGATCACACTGCACATCTGCTTTAATTATTAAAGAAAAGGGCGCATTGACCAGAAGTAAAGAACATCCATGTTAAAAATAAAAATTAAATGCCCCTCTTCCTGGGACACCAATGCTGGTTACTCCTTCGATCATAAGCTCCCTCCCAGATGCCAAGCCCATGCTGACTCACTGTGTACGTGCTGGTCTGGTTTTTTTTGAAACCTCGGAGAAATGCATCCCTGACTTGTTTAATGGTCTTTGTTCTGACAAGACATAAAACTGTGCTGAAAACCCTGCTTCTCTGGAGCAGTTTCTCAGAGTAACCTGGGAAGAGGGCTTCTGGGCTATAGTCCTCAGTGTGGCTCAAATAAAACTGTTCTATTCTTATTATTGATTGGTTATTGATTATTTTCCTCAACAAAGCCCAGCAGAACAGGACAGCCTCTCTCTCTGGCTCTGCCTTACCCGCAAAACTGGGCAGGCTCCCACCCCCCAAGCTCTCCCTTCTGCCCTTAGGGGTTACTAGGACACTTCAAATGCACGTAAATAAAACTAAAGGAATTTCTTAAAAAGACACTAGAACAACCAGCTGGACAACTGGCCTCCTGGTCAAGAGGATGGACAACACAGTCATCTGATTCTGCCTCCGGGGGCTTCCTCCTTCAGAGTCCAGAGTAAGGGGGACCCCTCCCTCCCGGGGCTGGCACCCTCAGGCAGGCTCTGCACCTCCAAAGCCACACCAGCTTCCCCACCAATCTCCAAGGTCCCCGCCACTTACAACCCTGCCAGGTCTGCCCCGCAGTGAGAAGCACGAGCTCCGAGTCATCGGGGACACTCCAGAAGTAATCTCCAGTCAGCTCCGTGCCATCCTCATAGAGACACAGGGTGGAGCCATGAACGGGGAGCTGGGAAGATGGGAGGGAGGGGAGAGCAGGGTGGAATGCTTACTTCCTGGATCTCGGGCGGCCCAGTCTTGGGGTGGCGACCTGAGGTCTTCCCATCTGCAACCCTCACGGAGAACAAGAAGGAACTACTACGCTGTAAAGAATCCCGCTCGAGATGCAGTCTGCATGTACAGAGCACGTCCAAACACGGGCACCTACTGTAGGTCGTTCTAAGACCTGGAAAGTCATAGAAATACATACACGGTGACAACCGCTTTGCAGGATTCACCACTCGGACCCTTCAAACCGAGCTCCTCCAGGGCACTTCAAAATCCAAGCCTGTTTCCAAAAATGACCCTTGACTGCTTGCACTAAGCCTGTAAACACATCCGCATCAATGAGGCTCATTGCCTGACAGGTGCCAGGACATACCGCCTACCGCTCGGGTTTCTCCCTGGGCACCAATTAGTTAAGGAGAAATCTTTACTGAGCAGGACCCACCGCCTCTGTCCACGGAAGAGTGATCAGCACATGGGACTCTTAACTTGCTGAGGTTTCGTCCTCTGTGGCTCGACACCAATCAGTTTTATGAATTTTTAATAGCAACTCCTCCCCTCCCCCCCGCACCCCACACATGCACACACACACCCAGCACTGGTCTAAGCCCAGTCACAGGAAATTAATTCAATAAGCGTAAGAACAATGGCTGAAATACCTAGAATATTCGAGCCAAAGGGCTTTGAGAGGCCTCTGAGCCCAACCCTTCATTTTACACCAGGGGAAACCAGGCAGGGAACGGCCTGTGCCCTGGAGCACTTGAGCCTACCAGCACTGGAACCAGGTCCCTGGGTCTCAGGCCAGAGCTGTTGTGATCCTCACAGTCAGAAGGGGGAAGTTTCCCAGGCCTCTCTACAAAGTCCCTCTGCTCTGACGGGGCCGAGGAGTTAGAGGAGGTTGGGGGCTTCTCCGCAGCACAGGAAATGGGAATTCCCTGGGGCCCAGAGGTCTCCCACACTCCCTGGTTTTGAGGCAAAAAAGCAGCACCTCCTATTCTCCCCAAATTTCTCCCAAGCGGGTGGGCTCCTGAGCGCTGGGGCAGAAGCTTCACTCAGGCCATCTGCTGAGATGCGGCACCAGGACCCAGAAGCCGGGAAGGACCCCAATTCCCCCGCCCCCCGACTGCAGCCCCCGCACCCGCAGAGGCTGGGCTAAGAGGGTTCCGGCGTAGCTAGACCGGGGTTTAAACACCGGCCGTTCCTCAGTGGCTATGGAACGTTGCTTAGTCGCTCGGTGCCTCAGTTTCCTCATCTTTGAAATGGGGGTGTTAGCGCCCGATTCACAGGGCGACAGGTGGACTCCACGACAGCCCACGTAAGGAGCCAGGATGGAGCCCGGGGTCGGGCACGTGGCCATCGGCAGTGGTCAGGCTCAGGCTTTCCGCCCTGGGGATATGGACAGTGCCCCCTCCCAGCGACTGTCAGGACTCGGGGACGCACTGCGGCTCGGTGCAGCCTGAGCTCGGCCAGTCCTGACAGTGCAGGACGACGGGGCAACATCTTCCCAGCTCAAAAAGAGTGCTCTGGGCAGGCGCGCTCAGTCAGACTCGCCCCACCCCTCCAGCCCACCCCCAACTCAACGCGGCCCGGGCCGCCCGCAAGCAGAGGCCCCCAGCCCATCGGCCTCCAGCTCCTCGGCCCAGGGAGCACCTGCAAGCGGCGGGCCCCCGCCCCCCGGACCCCGGGGCACCTGCAAGTGGAGGCACCCCTTCCGCAGCACTTCCTCGCAGCTCCTGCCCGCCACCCCAAATTTCTTCTGGTTGTGCAAGTCCCGCAGCTTGAACCTCTTGAGCTTCTGGAGCACCGCAGACATCCTCAGAGCCTCCGGCCCCGCGGGCGGCGCCTACGCGGCGGGCCGCGCCGTGGGTCCGCGCCTGAGAGTTTCCACGGAGGGGAATCAAGGCCCCGCGCGGCCCACCCCTGAAACTACACTACCCAGAAGGCCCGGGAAGCGGCGGCATGACCCCGCCTTGTGCGCAGGAGCCGTTCGCTGAAAACTACATTACCCAGAAGACCCAGGAAGAGGTGGTGCGACCCCGCTTTGTGCGCAGGCGCAGCGGGGCGGGGTCGCGCACGCGCGGAGGTCCGGGCGGGCAGGCCTGGTTGTCATGAGAGCGGCGGCAGCGGCCCGGGCGAGAAGCGCTGGCGGCCGGGGTTGTTCCTCGGCTGCCACCACCGCTGCGGCTTGGGGGTGCCGGCCGGCCCGGGTCGGCGGAGGAGGCGCCTCCTGAGTTACGCCGAGGCGCGGCGCTGCCGAGGGCCGGCGGAGAGCCCGGGTCGTGCGGACGTCCTGACAGGTACACGAGCGGGCCGGGGGCGTCGGGGCCTCCGGGGGCGCGGCCCGCGCGCTGCGTCACCGCCCCGGGCGGCCTGCGGCGCCAGCACTTGGTCCCCGCGTTTGGCGGCGGTGCGGGCTCAGCGACCCCGACTCGGTGCTGAGCTGGCTCTTCAACCTCGTCTGTTTCGGGGATTCGCAGGGGCACTTTCGAGTCTTGAGGTTGCTTGACCAAAAAACCATTTCAGTGTGTAACATTTAGGTTTTCCTAAGAAGGAAACTGGATACAAGTCTGTCTCCTAGTCTTGTAGCAAGATGTTCAGAAGTTGGTAAAGTGTTTCGATTTAACGTAGAGATTCACTACCCCGATGCATAGTGAAAAGCAGACTTCGTAGGAGGAACCGTCGAGTTACCTTCTCCCCACGGTCCCAGCTCGTCCCGCGGCGCGGGGGAGAGTGATCGCTGCTGGGGAAGATGCAACCGGCGCTCGTTTTGAGGCGAGGACCGCTGTGCACCGGGGCCCCGCACTCAACAGAGCTTTGGTTCTCCCCAAAATGTTAGTGTGATTTTTATAGAGCCCAATACTAGTGTCCTTAGTGACACCCCAAGTATCTTGGGGAAGACTTGAAGGTTTACACAAAGGGGACCCTAGGGTACAAGGCGGAAGGACGTGGCCATAAAGGAATCCTGTTCGAATTCCCAAACCGAGGTAATAGCGTTGCCTCTGCGGTTCCCAGGCACTTCTCCTGTCTGGTTCCTAAATGCCAGGACTGTGTGTTGGATTTATTGAGGCAACACAGTATAGTGGACACGTCCTTTATTCGGATTTAAAGGGCCCCATTTCTAACTCTTATGGCCATAACCGAGGGTGTTGGTCAAGACCAGGCTCTGGAACCTGACCAGCTTTAGAACAAACCTGGCCTGTGTGGCTTCATAGCCGGATGACCCTGGGCCAGGCCTCTCTGTGCCTCAGTTTCCTCGTCTCTACAGCTGGGGTGTCAGAGTTGTGATGAAGGTATAAACATGTATGCATCTGCACACAAAAGTATGGTGTAAGGGAGTGGGTCAGTACACAGGTCAGCAAGATGAATAAACAGTATTTCAGATCTCTGGGATTTCAGGATACCCGATCACACTCAGCTGAAAATATTTCATAGGTACCTACTGTTTTCAAGGTGGGATAGAAAGTAACAGGCCCTGCTCTTAAAGATGATGGAAGGACACAGGGATCTAACTCTGAGCTTTCGTAAGTTTGGAAGGACTTTAGAATCCATGGCAGAAAGCGGGGGTTAGAACAGCAGGTTGGGCTTGAGGAGGGTTCTTCCGGTGGGGGCGGTACTCCACGTGCGGAAACCTGGCCGTTGTTTTCTAGAGGACACAGTGGGATCCAGAAGAGGTGACGTATTCAGTCACTGTTCCAAAGGTGGGACCAGTGAGCCTTGGCCCTGAGGGAGAGGGGACGGGGGAGGGGGAGGTATGGAGGCCAAGGGGAGAGTCAGTCCAGGCTGTGAGCCCGGGCATGTGGGAGGAGCCACAGGCTGGGCGAGGCCAGTCCACGTCTGGCATGGGAGCTGGCACACCGGCCAGGCTGTGCAGTTGCCGTGGGTTAAATCACACTTGTCCATTTTTTGTGCCTGCATTTTATTACTTTCTGGGTTAGTTTGGTTTTCTCTCCTGTGATATCCTGCAGTGAGCTTTGTATAAAAAATAACTGGGATCTTTAATAGTGGTTTCTCTTTCTATTTTAAATGCTTTTGTTCGTATGTTCCAAGAAACATTAGCAAGTGCCAGCCAAAAATTAATTTATTGACGTGGTCCTCTGCAGGTTCTCAGTAAAAGTCAAAGGAAGATCTAGATCATGTATCAAGCATGTTAAAACAAACATATTTCATGTGGGATATGCTTGTGTGTCACCTCCTCCGGAAAATCTCCATTAATAGTATGTCCTACCCCAGAGAACTTTCTGGAGCAGTCTTTATCCTCTGTGTTAGTGAGGACGCTTGGTTGCATACTTCACTCAAATTGGCCGACTGAAGAGCATCGACAGGCTTAGTCACTGGAGAGTAAGCGGAAGTCCCTGAGTTGCTCGGGCTTTAAGTCCTGAGGCTCACAGGGTGTCTCTGCCTCTCTCAGCACTGCTTCCCCGTGTCAGCCCCACTCCCTGCCTGGATCCCCCCGCTGGTGGCCTCCAGCAGCCGCCCCCACCCCCCGCAGACACTATGCTATGGCCACAGCTTCCTCAGGGTCCTGGGATTGAGTGGCTTCGGTCCAGTTTGGGTCCTGTCCTCATGTCTCCATCCCTGAGCCCGTTCCTGAGGAGGGATGTGGAACCCATGGACCACCCAAGCCTGGGCAACGTGCCCCCTCAGGCGGGGATCTGTGGGGGGCAGGATGGGCGTCAGCCCCGCAGTTCCGGGTGTGGGGAGGACAGAAGCGCCGAGGGAGGCTGGGGTTGAGGTGCTGTTTTCAAAGGAGTGGGCAACACTGGGCGTCCCTACAGCCACCCTCAGAACCATGGTAGGTAGCTATGAGCCGAGCCAGGTTTGCTAAAACATCATGACAGGAAAATCATGCGGCCGATATTGACGCACCTGCCCAGAGTCAGCCACCCTGGAGGCTCCGGGAGGGGACACCTGTGTGCTTGAGGCGCCGTCCGTGGTCCTGCTCTCCCTGCAGATCAGCATTTTCATTTAGCGTGATTATGCTGTTGATTAAACTGCCCCCTTTCCCCTTATTTTTGTATAACTCATTAACACACTGGTTTATTAGTTCCTTAATAATTTGAAAATCTTTATATTCATATCGTAGCAAAAGACCTTGTTTTTGCCATAACAAAGTAACACGAACTGGATGACTTAAAACCACAAAAATGTATCCCAGAGGCTAGGAGTACAAAATCAAGGTGCACTTGTGCAGGGCCACGCCTCCTCTAAAGGCTCCTTCCTGGCCTCTTCCAGCTTCTGCTGCCTCCAGACAGCACTCAGCGTTCCTTGGCTTGTAGATGCAGTGCTCCAGCTGCTTGGCCATGTCACTTGGCTTCTCCCTGTCTGTGTGTGTGTCCCTGTCTCTTTTCTGATAAGGACACAAGTCCTGTTGGAGCAGGACCCATCCTATTCCAGTATGACCTCATCTTAACTTGCTTACGTCCCCACTGTTTCCAAACGAGGTCACGTCACTGGCACCAGGAGTTAGGACTCAGCATAGCTTTGGGGAGACACAGTTCAACCCACAACGCTGGTCAAACTTTTTGGCATATATTTGGGAAAAGCCAAGGTAACTTGAATGACACCTTATGTGGTATTAGAGGCAGCTTAAAAATTGTGTAATGAGAACTAGACTCTTTGAAAGTGATGCGACAGTCCTGACTAGGTTGGGAATTACTTTGTGTATTAACAAGGCAGGAAATAACACTTTCAATGTTACGATGTACTAAGTCCCTTAAAGCAGTCTTTCCTGCTCTCATACACAGCCCCAGCATGCAGAATGCCCCACAAGATTGGATTCGTAGTTGTCAGCTCATCTGGACACGAAGACGGCTTCAGTGCCCGGGAACTAATGATCCATGCACCGACTGTCAGCGGGTGGAGGTCACCGAGGTGGGCCAGACGGGGGGCCAAGGGCGGTGGGTCCTCAAGGGCGCATGGGTTCTCTCCGTCTCAGCTGCTAGTCTTATTACAACTCAGACGGCAGAACCACACGAGGGTCGGCTTGTGCTGCAGACTCACCCATCTAGTTACGCGCCGGACTTTTTTCCTTCTGTTTTTAAAGAAAATTTGTTGAACCTTTTCCCCTCTGACATTAACCCACATTCACTTAAGAAGCGTGCAAATATGGAAGAGAGGAAGGAGAACTGCCCCTCCCCCAATTCCCTGACTGAGGGCCATTCCCGCATTCTCTGTGCTTTTGGTGGTAAGGATTTTGCATCTCACTGCTTTCCTGTAACACAGGACTTTAACCAAGAAAGTCTCTTTCAGATTCATCTGGAATATTTGTACACCTTTAAAAGTCTTCATTACTTGAGTGATGTAATACCAGTGAGTATTTTTCTGAAACATTTAAGTCTTTTTCTGAGAAACCTTCTTTCTTCCCCAAAGGTGGGGCGGTTAGTTGTTGAGCTGCCCCAGGGCCTGATCAGGCTTCCCAGACTTAGTCAGTGTCGGCCGCCTGAGGCCACTCACCTCCTGGTCCCAGTCACCTCCTCGGGAAATCTCACTCCTCATGACTTGTTTTCCAGGTGTGAGTAGAAGGCTTACTATTTGCTCCTATTCATGAACATGTAAATCTGTATGACATTTACATTCAGTCATATACTGTGACTTACATTTATTCAGATGATATATTGCTAAAAAGTTGAATGTAAATCCCATTTAAAATTCAAATATATTTTCCTTTTGGAGTTTCTGAGGGAACCCAGCAAACAAGACTCCATTCTCAATGAACTGAGAAATGAAACAAAAGGGTAGAGCAGATGGGGACAGATAGCCTCTTTAAGGCTGATGAAGCTGATAGTGAACAAGGGCTTTATCTGGGCGCAGGTACTCATCCCAGGACTGGGCCAGCCAGGGCAGCCTCACCAGGTCCAACGGGGCTGGAGGAACACCTCCATCAGGCAGCCTCAGTCACATCCCGCTGCCCGCCAGACTCACAAATCAGTCCAGTCCTGCCTCTCCCCAAGCCCAGGGGCCTGGAGTGAGCTTCGGCCACGGTTTTATGCAAATACACTTGCATTCCCCCACACACACACCTGCATTTCCCTTCAGCAGAGGTCCTTTCTACTAAATGCACTTATTCAGTATTTATGCATGAATTAAAGGTACTTAAATAGACAGACAGGGCCGCTTTTTTGTAATATTTATAAAAGTAATACTAATATGATTCTTTCACGTCTTGACATGGTATTTCTTCTAAGGCATGACCTATACTTGTTTTAGTAGTAAACTTTCAGACTGCTTCAAAGGAAAGGGTATATGTGCCTTGATCTCCATTCAGACTCATGCTGGGTTTGGCCCAGGGGTCTCCTGACTTCAACAGTGTTCTCTGAGGTCAAGCACCTCATAGGAAGGCAAAGGAAAGTAACCTCAAACCAAGTCTCCCAAAGAGAGGACAGGGTGCTCTGTTAGCCCAGGTCAGAGAGGGAGTGCTCAGGCACTGATAGATATAGCTCCAGTGGGAGGTGGTCCTGGGGGTCTTTACACGGGTGCAAGGGAAGTTTCTCCAGTACCTTCTATGACCTAGGAATTCATAGAGCCTGAAATCTTCAGGGCATGAGACACACTTCTCCAAGAGAACACAAAGTTTACACCAATGATCAGAGCCTCTGGGCATGAATTTTTTATTGTCAAATAATATTCATTCGAAAAGAAATCTAGGGAATTCCCCGGTTGCCTAGTGGTTAGCACTCAGTGCTCTCACTGTTACGGGCCCGAGTTCGATCTCTGGTCGGGGAACTAAGATCTTGCAAAACGCACGGCATGGCCAAAAAAAGAAAGAAATTTAGAGCTGTCAGTTTATCTTGAAGAGACACATACCTTTTTAGGTAATAATCGACGTTAAAAATAAAATAGCCAGTTCTTTTACCTACAAAATGAGCTTATTCCAGAATGGCAGAGGAATTGCAATTCGGGACATGCCAGCTATGGTGAAACCATAGGCAAGTGTGGGGAACAAAGGAGAGAGAGAAACCTGACTTTACCTTGCTTTATAGAGAAAAGGAGGAAGTTGGGAGGGGCTGCTTTGAGTGAAAGTCCATTGGAGGAAAGCAAGGGTTCAGGGTGGTGACAGTGTCTCATTGGCTGGGCTGTTGCTGGACAAGGAGAAAATCTTCCTTCTCCTGCTGGGGCAGTAACGTCAGCTTCTTCTTGCTCAGGAGTGAAGGAAGATACGTGCCTGAGTGCTCCCCCTTCAGGGCTCCCCTTCTCCATCTTAATTGAGGTTTCCTTTTATTAATTGTCATATTTCCCTCTTTTGAACAAGAACGTTCTCCAAAAGTATCACTGATCAAGAGTCAGGTTTTCCGCATTTAGTGGTTTTTGTCCTTCAGTGTCAGGAAGGACCTTTCCAGTTTGTCACATCCAAAGTCGGAGGGAAAGTACATAGCAGTAGGAAACCATTTAAGGCCATGTTTGAGTAACAGGGAAGGTTAGAAGGGAAGACTCTCAAGCATTCCTATCTAAAGCGTACGTCTTGTCAAGGTTGTGCACGTTGGAGATCTCAAAGCATTGAGCCAACGTCACGCTATCGCGTACATCATTTCTACAAAGGTTTAACATGTAACAGGTACAAAGGTTAAAAATAATTATGCAAAACAAAGTTTAAAGTAACGTGACAGTTCCAAATTTTATGATAGTTCTGACCCATGACCCTAGGCCTGAAGGTAGCCAGCTGAACAAATCCAAGGACCATGGAATATCAGGTGAAAATTTTTTGCAACCAGTGCACTTGCTCCCTGATCTTGTGTAATTGGATTTCTACCTCTCCCGAGACATTTATCCATGTGCAATAGATGGTATTTGCTATTGTTCCAACACCTCCTTGCTCAGCAAATAGGTAACTGGGGGCTATGCACTTATCTAAAACTACTTTAGCTAATGAGTTAAGTGAATGATGTTGGGCCGCTACTCCTTCGGCTGTGGCATTGGCCAGCTCTTCTAATGTTAGGAAGAGGTTTCTAATCATGTGTTCATTGGCACCTACTCTGATGGGGGGAGAAGGGCGGCTCTCCCTACAGAGGCAAACCTGGGGTCATATACACCTGCTGGAAGTTCCCATGTAAGGCAGCTAAGGAGATTTACCGCAATAGACCAACGGGAGGTTTCTGATCTGTTATGAAGAGAAAGTAGAACAGTGAATACAGCAAAAGCACACTGTTCTTTTACCCTCCAGCTGTCAAGATGATGAGCTGCCCAAGCTGGGGGCCATTACCGAGGCTTCCACGTATAGAAGAGTAACGGGGAGGGACACGTAGGACCCCCTCATCAGTAGTAGCATTTATGGGCTCATTTGTCCGTATCAAGGACTTGGCGTCATTCAACCAAGACTCACGTATGAGGTTATCACATACTAAAAGTCTTCCCTAGGGCTTCCCTGGTGGCGCGGTGGTTGAGAGTCCGCCTGCCGAGTCAGGGGACACGGGTTCGTGCCCCGGTCCGGGAAGATCCCACGTGCCGCGGAGCGGCTGGGCCCGTGAGCCAGGGCCGCTGAGCCTGTGCGTCCGGAGCCTGTGCTCCGCAACGGGAGAGGCCACAGCAGTGAGAGGCCCGCGTACCGCAAAAAAAAAAAAAAAAAAAAAAAAAAAAAAGTCTTCCTAAATATATGGGCATGACAGCCAGCTTACAAATGGTCTGACTCAAATTGACTGCTCCAGTGTCTTCTGTATATATATTCAAGAGAGCTTAAATTAAGCCAGGGAACAAGGGCATGTGGATTTAGTAGTCTCACCTTATACAAGGGACCTGCAGAACAGTTTAGGTACAGAGTGGCATTTGGGATTCCAGAGAAGTTACTTATAGTGTGAGTAGGGGTCACTGCTGTCATGGACGGATCAAGGTTTCTGGTGACAAATCCAACAATCAGAGAGGTTTCCCTCTTTTGCCCTAGATCAGGAAATGTGCATAAAAGCAATGTCTGTCCAAGGTAGAGAGGGAGAAAATAAGGTAAGAAGCAATAGTGAGAAAAGGGTATATGGGCCTGGTCCATCTTGGGAAAGCTGTCTCATCAGATGCTGTCTGCTTTAATTCCTGGAAATCTTTGCTTTCAAGTTGCCAGTTGGTGTGCAGGTCCACTCAGGGCTTGGTGCTTTCTTTAGAGGTGACATGAATCCAGGAGTCCATTCCTTGGAGCTTAGCAGCACAAGGGTTGGTTAGCAGTACCTGATAGGGGCCTTTTCAGTGAGGTCGAAGGGAATCCTTCTGGCGGTGTCCCTTCCAGTAGGTGAAATCTCCAGGTTGCATGGTGTGATACTTAAGGTCTTCATCTCCTGGGAGCATGCTGTGAAAACATTACTAAAGTGTGATGACTTTCAATGGAAACAGTAAGGCCCTTACAATATTGACGTATATCTCCGTTTATCAGCTGTGGATCAAAGGAGGCGAGAACCAGGTGCATTGGGCTTCCTGTGACTGTCTCAGAGGGTGAGCGTTTGTGAGTTCCCAAAAGGGTGGATCTGAGATTTAGAAGGGCCAACAGTGATGCTTTTGGCCAAGGTATTTGGAGGGTCTCTACAAATTTTGCCAGTTGGGTCTTAATGACGTCATTAATGCGTTAGACTAGCCCTGAGGATTGAGGATGGTAAGACAGTGAAAGTGTAAAACCAGCCAGACAGCACAGACCTGTCAAAGTGTCCAACCACTGGAGTTCAGGGGCGGGGGCCTTCCCCAGGTAGAGATGATCTTTGCTAACAGGATCTTAGCCACAGAAGAGGCAGTAGCCTGTCTACAAGGGAAAGCTTCAGTCCAGCGAGAAAACATGTAACTCATGACTAAGACATATTTCTATCCCTGAGATGGGAGCAGCTGAATAAAATCCCTTTGCCAGGTCTTGAATGGCCCATTAGCAATTTAATGCAGTGCAGACAGGTTTTCCCGGGTTGTGTTTTGGACAGATGGGGCAAGCACGGTGGGCGCTCTTCACAGCTTTCTTCGTGTTTCTTCACCAATATTGGTTCATGAACTCTGTCATTTTGCCAGTAGACCAGTGGCTTAAGGCATGTGCAGTGGTCAGTAGTGGGAACTTTAGAATTTCTGGTAGGACCAGATTGTTGTTTGGCCCAAACCAAGAGTTCTGTCTTCTTATCAAGCCAACAGTTATTCAATTTCCAATATTGTTTTTCCTTTTCTGGGGCCAATTGTTGGACATTTCTAGTCAATGTTTCCAAATTATCATCTGGGGGATGTGGGGGATATCCCTTCGGACCATGACAGAGGGTTAGCCATTGGTTCCTTTGAGAGCAGCATTTTTTGGCAGAAATGTCAGCAGGATGGTTTCCTTTAGCTTACAGGGACTCGAGTCTGGAATGCCCAGGGACCTTGCTAGTAGCCAGAGCAGCTGGCAAAAGTATGGCACCTAATAAATTTTAGACATGAGAGCCATTTTAAATTTTATTCCCATCAGAGGTAAGTAAACCTTGCTGTTTTGATAACGTCCCAAAGTCATGGGCTACCCCAAAGGCATACCGGCTGTGGGTATAAATGTTGGTGGTCTTGCCCTTGGCTAAAGTACAAGCCCTAGTGACAGCATGTAATTCCACCTTTTGGGCTGAGGTAGCCAAAGGTATACTGCCTTGACGACTTCAAGAGGAGTTGCGACAGCAACCCCACACGGTGTTTCCCTTTCTCATCTTTTCGATAGGAACTATTAGTAAACCATGAAAAATCTACATTGCTTAGAGGAATTTCCTGTGAACTATTGCAGGGAGTCAAAAAGTGATCTGTCAGTGTTAAGCAGTCTGGAAGAGAGTTCTGTCAGAGCAGGGGGGAGAGGAACAGTAGGGTTGAGGTTATTACACCAAGAGAGAGTTCTGTGAGGAACAGTTAGCCAGAGGGTCTCACAGGAGTGTGATGCAAATTCAGGAGAGCTTCTACCGCATGGGGTACAAAGACAGTTAGAGGGAATCCCATGATTATTTTTTTTGGTGGCCTTAACCAAAAGGGCAGTGGCAGGAGTGTCTCTGAGACCAGGGGGCTGTCCCCATGGCAAAGGGTCCAGCTGTCGACTCGACTAGCCGATGGGTCGATGATGGTCCCTGTGTTTGGGATGAGTACTCCAAGGGCATTCCCCTCCTTCTCACATACAAAGGGAAAGAAAGGAAGCTGACAATTAGGATGTCTAAGGGCAGGGGCCCTTATTAAGCTTTTCTTTAAGGCTCCAAAGGTTATGTCATCCTGATCGCCCCAAATAATAGGGTCCGGTTTGTTTTTTTTTATAAAACATGCAGGGGCTGGGCCATAAGAGAAAAATCTGGAATCTAGTTTTGACAGTAGCCAGCTAGCCCAAAACACCTCGTAACTGGGCTGAGTTTTAGACTTGGGGAAGTTGAGGGTACCATGAAGCCTACCTGTATGTATCTCAAGGTAGCCTCATTCTAAGATCAGGTGCCCTAAATATTGAACCTGAGTTTGAGCAAACTGCAGCTTTTCCTTGGAGACTTTATGTCCCTTTAAGGCTAAAAGGTTTTAACAGGTGAATGCTGTCCTCCTGTGAAGTTTTAGAGGAGAGTAGAGAAGCAAACCATCCATATATTGTAATAAAGTAGGTATTGTCCAGATCAGCCTTTAAGGTTTGAAAAGTAAGAAGGACTTTCAGGGACTTCCCTGGTGGTCCAGAGGTTAAGACTCCTCCATGCTTCCACTGTAGGGGGTGTGATTCAATTCCTAGTCAGGGAACTAAGATCCCACGTGCTGCACAGCACAGCCAAAAGAATTTATTTTTAATAAATTTAAAAAAAAAGAAGGACTTTCAGTAAAACCCTTAAGCATTTCTGTCCAGGTGTACTGTTCTTTCCCAAGTGAAAGCAAAAAGATGCAGAGTAGCTTTATCAACAGGAATGCTAGAGAATGCAGTGCATAGATCAATTACAATGAGATTCTGCTTTTAGTAGAAATGGATGCTAGTAGCATATGGGGGTTAGGAACAACAGGGTGCCAGGGATAATAGTGTCACCTATTCCGGTTTCCGAACAAACCTCCGTCCTCAGCCGCTGGGTTTTCTCACGGGCAAAGCAGGGTGTTACAGGGACTAGTACAAGGGATAATGAGGCTGCGGCTTTGAAATCTTCTGTTATGGGCTTGATGCCTTGAAGGACCTCTTTATTTAATTATAAGGTACTGATTAATTCTGGGGAGAAGTTTTTTTTTTTTTTAATTTATTTATTTATTTTTGGCTGTGTTGGGTCTTCGTTTCTGTGCGAGGGCTTTCTCCAGTTGCAGCGAGCGGAGGCCACTCTTCATCGCGGTGCGCGGACCTCTCACTGTCACGGCCTCTCCCGTTGTGGAGCGCTGGCTCCAGACGCGCAGGCTCAGTAGTTGTGGCTCACGGGCTTAGTTGCTCCGCGGCATGTGGGATCTTCCCAGACCAGGGCTCGAACCTGTGTCCCCTGCATTGGCAGGCAGATTCTTAACCACTGCGCCACCAGGGAAGCCCTGGGGAGAAGTTTTGAGGGATATGTTTGAATCTTAATAGGAGGAGCACTGGATTCTGTGTATTTCAGTTGGAGATTTTGCCCATAAGGAAAGTGGTAGCTGATCCATTGGTGACAAGTGACTAGTGAGTATCCTTGAAATCACCTCTGATGCATCTGAGACAGAGCGAGTAAAGGTCTTCCTTGTGGTGTGCGGGCTTCTCACTGGGGTGCTTCTCTTGTTGTGGAGCACGGGCTCTAGGCACGCAGGCTCAGTAGTTGTGGCTCCAGGCTCTAGAGCGCAGGCTCAGTAGTTGTGGCGCACGGGCTCAGTTGTTCCGCGGCATGTGGGATCTTCCCGGACCAGGGCTCAAACCCACGTCCCCTGCATTGGCAGGCAGATTCTTAACCACTGCGCCACCAGGGAAGCCCCCCATCCTGGTCCTTTTAACTGAAAGAGAATCCCCATTCAGCCCGTTAATGAACACAGAGTTAAAATCAACCCAAGCAGATTCAACATCCAAAAGAAGACCAGAGTTTTCTTTAAACACAGTCTGAAGACAACTACAATGGTCGTGAACAGGTTTTATAGGTTTTTGCATGCAAATCCTGAATTTTGTTCCAGTCATCATACTTAGGAAAACCTTTTGAAACTCTTCAGTGAAAATTTCTAGCAAGTTCTTGGATTTCCTGCTAACAGTCAGGGTTTGTTTTTCCAGCTCCCTTTCAGGATTTTCCCATCAGGCCAGTTTCATCCAATGTTGGGCCTGAGCTTCACCAGCAAGCATGTGGACTAATTGATATAAATCTGAGAAGCCAGGTTGATAAGTTTGTAAGTGGATAAGTTCTTCAGCAAATCCATGGGGGTCCTCAGTTACTTTGGGAAAATCTTTGACTATAGCTAGAAGTTCAGCTTTAGTCCAGGCAACATAAGTAACTAGGGATTTAGCATCTAGACCCCTAGAAGGCTTAGCTTTAAAAGAGCAGGACTTAATAAGTTCAGGGGAGGGGGAAACAGGGAGAGGTTTGGAGAAAAAGGGGAGTTCAGCAAGAGGGTTAGGAGTGGGTGGAGGGCGCAGAGGCGGTGAGGATGGGCAGAAGGGGAAGGAAGGTGGCGCAGGGGCACAAGGCAGGGGGGGCCTCAGAAGCCGTTTTGTCTTCTTTCAGTTTGTTCTCCTCTGTTAGTCTAGGAATGGTATTTTGTAAAGAGGCAGTTTTAGAGTCCTGGATGTGTTTGGAAGCTCCAAGGTACCAATTAAAATAAGCATCCCATTCAGTCTGTTTAGTTTTAGAGCCGTGGCTTTCTAATTTGGTTCTGCGAGAAACAAGTTTGGAGAGGTTGAAAGTTCCCCATAATGGCCCTTGGTATTCTGAAGCATTGGGGGTTAAGTCAGTCTATTTAGTTTAAAATGTGCATGAGGAAGGACCATAGTTTTTAAACATAAAACCAGCCAGGGTCCCCGAAGGAGGGTGCCCTTAGAGCATTTAGGTGACTGGGGTCCCATTTCTTAGAGCTTTTCTCAAAAGCAAAAGAAAAATCCCTAAATAGCCTGATTCCAGTGGAATTTTACCAAAATTCTAGCACACTTCCAACAGGGGGAACAAATGAGTGAGTACTCACCTAAAGGACAAAGCCTCCCCAAAAAGAAAAAAAGCAGATCCCAAATGAAGTCAGAGCACTCGACCAGAAGGAGGGAGCTCGATCGGAGAGGAGGCTTCCTGGCCCAGAAGGAGGAGGACTCGCTGCCGGGAGGGGAGGGGAGCGGGGCACGGGGCACGGGCGGCTGTCACACGTGGGTCCAGGGTCCGTCTCCTCCAGAGCCCACTTCTGGACACCATGCGATGTCACCCTTAAAAATAAAATAGCCAGTTGTTTTTGCCAGCAAAATGAGCTTATTCCAGAATGGCAGAGGAATTGCAGTTCGGGACATGCAAACGGGTGAAAGCATAGGTGAGTCTGAGGACAAAGGAGAGAGAGAAACCTTATTTTACAGAGAAAAGGGGCAGTTGGGAGGGGCTGCTTTGAACCTAAGTCCATTGGAGGAAAGCCAGGGTTTGGGGTGGTCACAGCATCTCATTGGCTGGACTGTTACTGGACCAGGAGAAAGTCTCCCTTCTGCTGCTGGGGCAGCTGAGTCTGCTGCTCCCTGCCCGGATGAAGGAAGTTCATGCCTGAGACCCTCCCTGCAGGGCCTCCAGCTCCATTTTAGATGAGTTCTCTTCACTGATTTGCACAGTGTATTGTCCCTTCTTTTAATCAGTTTGAGGGATATTTTTGATTCATCTATAAACTCTCAATAAGCTACCTTTGAATAACTAAATCATAGTTCCCTGACCAGGGATCGAACCCAGGCCCTCAGCAGTGAAAGCGCCGAGTCCTAACCACTGGACCGCCAGGGAATTCCCATAGCCCTTTTTTTGAAGGGTTTTAAAATATACAGCTTCAAACTTTTGTCAGTCATCTTAGTTTTCCTTAAACAGTTTTGGAGGTTTTTTTTTTTTTAATATTAAAGAATTTTTTTCCACATGAGATTACTGTGTCCTTACGTCTAGAATGATCTCACTGCCAATTATAATGTCTATACCCTGCGTTTAAAAAAAGTAAATATCTTAAATGTCTAAAGCAGTGCTTGACCGAAGGGTATTCAAGGCTCGAATTGCTAAGTTCCCAGTTTCCTGGCTGCCCTCCTGCCCCACCTGCCTCTCTCTTACAACCTTAGCATTTAGGAAACCCCAGGGATCACCCCCCCAGAATACGAATCTGTTCCATCCGCAGTCACTGGCCCCACTTTCTCAGCAGCACTCTCCCCATTCACCCTTTTACCTTCACCCTTTTACGTCCCTCAATTAAACACAAAAGTTTCCAGAGTCCCATCCATTCAGCCTGACGATCCTTCCTGTGCTCTCCCTTTCTGTCCTATCCACTGATGGTGATCCTTCTGCTAGGAGCGTAAGGACAGGCACGGGCCCCAGGATGGGTGCGGTGCTGATGCTGAAAAGCTGGGGGAGGAGGCGGCTTGGGGAGCTGGGTCAGGGGTGCGTTTGTCTGTATCACATCTGGTGCTTTGAGGATGCCGGCACTCAATGTCAGTCACCAACGAGATGTGCAAGTTCGGACACAGGATGGTATTTACTTGGGGTTCCTCCCTGTTAGGAGGTTTTCAAAGCCATGGGGCAGGTGGGATGCCTCACAGTGAGTCTAGATAGAGAAGGGAACCTGGAACCCAGCCCAGGGCACAGTCAGGGCCGGACGGGAAGGCGGCCCAAGGCAGGAAGGGGCCCAGGAGGTCAGGACCATGAGGTGTACGTTGCACTCAGCCTCGTGGAGGTCAGTGATGGCCTGTGACCTTGGCCAAGGAGGCAGCTGAGAAACTGGGTGGGAGCTGGAGACAGAGGCAGGGTCATGGGAGGCTCCTCAGGCTTTTCTGGAGTGTGTGTGTGTGTTGTGTGAGGGTGTGACTCTGAGTGTGAGTATGTGTTTGCGTGTGTGTGTTGTGAGTGTATGAGTGAGTGTGTGCATGAGTGTGGGTGTGAGCATTGAGTGTGTATTTGTGTGGGTGTATATGTGTGTGAGTGGGTGTGAGTATGTGTGTGTGTGTGCGTGTGTGTGAGTTTCAGTGTGTATGAGTGTTCGTGTGTGTGAGTCTGTCAGTGTGTGTTACTGTGTGAGTGACTGTGTGTGTGTGAGTTGTGTGTGAGCGTGAGTGTATGTATGAGAGTGTGAGTGTGTGTGTGAGAGTGTGAGTGAGTGTGCGTGTGTGTTGATGGGGTGATCGGGTCAAGAGAAGGGGCATGCTGGCTCTGGTGCAGTTCAGCTGGGGCTGCTGGGAGGAAAGGCGGGAGAGGGGCCAGGCCGGCCAGGGGCCAGGTCACCACTGCACTCGAGGAGGGTCGTGACGCGTGCTGGAGGGGCCTTTCCCACTGTCACATCCTCGGTGCTTCCCCGGCTCTAGATGCCCTCGATGCCCACTGTCGTGCGCACCCAGTGATGGCCAGCTTGGCGCACACGCTGCCCGCTGTCGAAGCATCGTGCTGCCCCCCACCAAGTCGTGATCATATAGTGCAGTGTGACGTTCTAATGCTCTGTGTCCCTTCTGGGCAGAATTAGAAGCTCCAGTGTGGACAGCTGTAGGCTTCTCCAGGCCGCTGAGCGAGCGTGAGAGGCACTCTTGAAGTACTGAGTGTTGCTCACTCCGCTCAGGATTCTGTAAAGCAAGGGGTTTCCTGAAATGTTCAGGTTCTGGTGGAAAATCCTTTGACTCACGAGTACAGCATCTTTAGATTGATGTTTTTATCTCCTGATAAACTTTGGGTTTCATTTCAAACCACAAACTAACTGCTCCAAGTATGATTCACGCTGGGGGGCCGGCAGACCCCATCAAACCTTCACTCCAAGCTTGAGCTGCGCCTGGAAGGCCAGAGGGCGGGGACAGCACCGGGGACCCAGCAGCGTCAGAACCCACAGACCTGACACGTACGTGGAAGCGTGGCTGCGAACAGCCCTCAGCCCTCTACGGAGATCCTGCAGATAAAACAAAAATGTGTTTGCTTTCAGATTTTGCCAGTTTCCACAAGAAATTGTTCTTCAAATGGTGGAGAGATGTCGAATAAGAAAACTACAGTTGCTTGCTCATCAGTATATGATTTCCAGTAAAATCGAGTTCTACGTTAGTGAGAGCCTGCCTGAATATTTCTCACCGTATCAAGCAGAGCGGTTTCGAAGGCTTGGGTGAGAATGAAAGTTAACGTGTATGGTGGGGACTTTTAGCCGAATTCTACCTCAAAGCAATTAAAAACTAAGGACTCGCCCTTGCCCTTGGCGCTGTCTTACGTACTTGTGTGCGGGTGGAGGTCACACCACTTCTGAACACCCACCTGGTGCTGAGCGTGCTTACTGAGCAGGGTTCCTATCAGTCATATTCAGGCCACTTTTCAGGTGCAGAGCTTATCTTAAGAGACCTATTTAGAATTTGACTTCTGGGCTTTATTCCCTAGGGTTTTTCATTCCAAACCTAACAACTTTCCTTGAAACCTGCAGAGTTCAGTGGGCACCGAAGGCAGCGTATTTCCACATCAACGTGATTCCAGAGTTGTGTTTTTTCTTTCAGCTACGTCTCTCTCTGTGACAATGAAAAGACAGGTTGCAAAGCCCGGGAACTAAAATCGGTTTATGTGGATGCAGTAGGACAGTTTCTTAAGCTGATTTTTCACCAAAACCATATCAACAAGTACAATGTATATAATCAGGTGAGACACATGGGCCCCCCCCTTGGTGACACCCCTACCCCGCCCCCTGCTTTGTGGCATCTGAGACTCCTCCTTTAAGGTGGTGTCTGTGGGACAGCTCCCTGGAGCTGCGTGCTCCGATTCGGAGCCACCGGCCACGTGTGGCTATGCACGCTGGGAGCGTGGCTGGTCCAAGTGCATGGGCTGCATGTGTGACCCAGGCTCGGTTACACAAGGAGAGGAGGATGTTTTGGGTACATTAGCTTTAAATATATTGTTAAAATCAAAAAATCAATTTTAAATGTTTCTTTTATTGTGTCGACTAGAAAACTTAAAATTACATATGTGGCTTGCATTATATTGGGTTGGCCAAAAAGTTTGTTCGGGTTTTCTGTAACAGCTCATGGAAAAATCCGAACGAACTTTTTGGCCAGCCCATTATTTTTGTTGGACAGCACTGTTCTACATAAACCCCCTACACTTTTACAAGATAAATCCCCTGGTGGAGATTGAGAGTGCGGTTTCATGATGCATGCAGTCCGGAATCTCTCTAGCTCCCTCCCTCCCTTTCTTTTTATTTTTTTGGCATAAAGAATATAGTGGAAGTCAACTGTGTCCAGAGCAGTCTTGTTAATTAGCACAAGTATTTACAGCACTCCCTGCCCCCTCCAAGTGGAATGCAAGCATTCCAACAAGTCAGAGCTTTATGCTGAGCAAGTGAGCTGGAGAGTTCTGAGACAGAGTCGCGTTGCCTGGTCCGTATTTGACAGCAGAATTCTGAGCCTTTTCCCTCCTCCACCCCATCTGTAGTAGTTCCTCAGTTTTCAGTTCAGCAACTGTGATTCTCAAGGAAGGAGGTACGGGAAGGCGGCTCCTCCCCGTCCAGTGAGAATCAGTGCCTTGGACAAACCAAGCTATGTTAACGTAGGTTTTCATTTCATTGTCTAATTTACCACGATCATGTAGATGTGACACCATCCTTAACCTTGGGTGCATGGTTCAATATAAAGCTAGGTTAAAACTTTGGAGGTTTTTTAGCTGTATTGTTTTAGCATCCTTTAAACATTAAAATACCCTCTTGGTTCAGCATTAGAATATTAACTTATATAATTTATAAAAGTCATTAATAATTCTATATTAGCGTGAGATTTTACAATTAAAGCATTTTGCTGTACATCATCCTGTTTTATGACAGTATGGCTCAGAGTTTGTTATAAAGGGGTTAAGTCATGTCAAACATTTTATCCTTAATTTCTGTTGATTAACTCTCTTAGGTTGCTTTGGTTGCAGTAAATATCATTGGAGACCCTGCAGATTTCAGTGATGAAAGCAATATTGTAAGTTTGGGAAGTTTCATTCCTAAGAGGGACATTTGTATCCAACAAGAGGGGATCGTTTATTTTTGTCACAAAAGTATCATCCTAAAAATCCTCACAAAATTATCTGGTGAACAGCTAGCAGATAATTTTCAGCAGCTGTTGTATTAAACTTTACTCGAGAATTTTAGTTGTCCCTCCAGGACACTAGGATCATTGAAGCTCCCTGACTGGCACCGTTATGTCAAATCATCTCTGTTTTATGTTGTTCCTTTTCCCTCTGAGATACTAAGCATAACTTTTTCCCCCAAAGACCTCTAGAGAGAAGCTGATTGATCATTATCTAGGGCACAACACAGAGGACCCAGCTCTCGAAGGAACTTGTTCTGGGTAAGAGCCCCACCCCCCCGAGGCAGTACATTTCTGTAACTTTCCTTGGAATCATGAAAGTGCAAGTCAGCTCCAAAAAAAGGATCCTGGACCTGGGGGCCTCTACATTCAGCCTGGAGCCAAATAAGCCACTGATGGGATTGTCTTAAATACCCTGCAGATTAAGGTCACAGTTTTATTTAGCACATCTTCATTCACTGCCCTTTAGAGATGACTTCGTTTCTTGTATGTTCTGGTATTACTAGACAGTTCCTCAACTGCATCAGATAAAAGATCTGTCAGCCATCCTTTGATATCTTGGTGGCACAGGCAAATTCATAGGTAAGAATTGAAGTATTAATTGACCCAGATTACCAGTTACCCCAAAGTTCATCTTATATCTGCTTTAAAACCTCATTCCTTAAGGGAGTGAGAACTGCATGTCACTTCAGTTTCTGTAAGTTCCTCTCCACGCTCCTCACGTGGACAGTTATACAGACTTTGCTATCTTGCTGACTCTTTAGCAAGTCAGGCGTGGAGGGCAAGGCCGAGGGCACAGCACTTTACACCCTCTGTCCCTAGGTGCCCCTCTGGGACAGATCCCTTCAGCACCCTTGTCATGTGCCTGCTGTTTACTAAGGCAGGGGGACGCCTTCCGCAGGCGCCCGGCCTAAAGAGAAAGGGATTCAAAACAATACCCAGGTCCCCTTCTCTGCTGGCAACTTCCCAATAGCGAAGGGATAAGATGCTTAGATGTTAGTAGACGGTTGACATTTGCCCATGACCTGTGGTGTATTTCCACGCTCACACACACGCGGCCAGAACTGCTGGCTCTTCCGTTTGCATCAAACGTTGGGTCAGTTCTCTGTGCCGTTGCTCGGAGCCACTGGTGGTGCTGAGTATGGCACACTGGAGTGGAGGCCGTGCTTACGGTGTATAAAAAGTCACGGGTGCAGGGTGACCCATCCTCCCGCCTACACAAGCTCCGCCTCAGTCCTCAGCCTGGATCCTTGCCGCCTGCTGGAGTCCTCACCTTGCCAGGTCGGGGTGAGGAGCTCGGGGAGCACTGACGGCAGGTACTTCCTTCAGCGTCGTGGAGGTGCCGCCCCCCGCTTTGCCCTTGGTGAACAGGGATGACTAAGCTCACTTACCGGGTTTAGTATCTCCAGAAAAGCCCTCTGGGGAATTGTGGTTTCTATTTAAATCAGTTCTTTATCAAGTTAGCCATGGGGGATGGTAAACTGCAGTTTCTTGTCCTGCCTCACCCACCGCACCTCCCGACAGGGTTTTCCTGAAGGTAGAGGGAGGTCTTGAAAAGTTGTGGGCAGCGCCCAAGGCTGAGTCCACAGGCAACGCTGGGGCATCGTGGAAAGTGGGCGCTGCTGATGCCCGGGCATTGCAACATCATTTCATTCTTCATAGGGTTTTTATACTGTAATGAAGTCTTGGTTTCACCTCTGGAACTTCAAGGCAGAGTGAGTTAGACTTGAGAGTATGGTGTGTATTCAGGTAAAAAGAGTCAACGGATCTTGGAAGCACAGAAACGTGCTCTGGTTCAGTCATCACTGAAATGAACGGAGATGCTCACAGCCGCCGTGGCCGTGTGCCCGCTGCTGTGCCCGCAGCCGCCTGAGTCAAGGCCTGGGGAAAGGAGGTCCTGGCTGCTTTTGAAAGGTGATTTGGTCCCCTGTCCTGTTTGAATATATTGTTAATCAACCAAACTTTTATGACAAATAATCTCTTTAATGAGACTCCCTGTGTGCAAGGACACCAAGGCGAAGCTAACAGCAGGCGTCTTCCTGCCTCTGATGCAGCAGATTGGGAGGCTCTGGACCGTGTCCCCTAACGCTTCTGTCGAGTAGTTAGAACGGCGTCCTGGTTCTAAACGTCAGGCCCAGAAGAAAGCTGCTGGCCGGTTATGGAATTGGGAGGAAAGAGGGAGGCGATGCATAATCCGAAACAGGTTATTCAGATCACGTTTAGGTCATTTATTCTGGGAAGGATTTCTCTGATCTCCTGCAGGACTGGATGGTGATGTCATACGATCGGACACTTTGAGGTACAAGCCCAGTGGTAGCAGTTCTCCATCTTTAATGCACGTCACCATTACTGTGGCGTGAAACACAGCCCTCGACATGGCCTGGGCCACCAAGCCAGCCTCTGCAGAGCTGGGGCCTGCTCATGGCTGGCTTTGGTTTTGGTTTTCCCACGTCTACAGATGATTCACATGCTCTGTCCTGTCCCTGCACCCAGAGCAGAGCCCTGCACGGTCTGCACTCGGGATATCTGCCAAACGAGTGGATGAACGCACTGAAGGCTCAGATGCCCCGTGTGCATATAATTCATGGCCAAGAGCATAAACTGTGGGGTCAGCAAGCCCTGCTTACACTTGCCGTGTGACCTGAAGCCCGTTACTGACCTCTCTGAGCCTCTGCTTTCTCAGCAGGAAATGCTCCAGAACGGGTGTGGGTGGGACCTTTCCAGACTGTCTGTGTGTCTTCAGCACTGAGCATGGGGCCCACTCTCCCCCTGCAGTGTCACGTAGATTGAAACTGGCTCTAAAGTACCCTTTCCTTTCCTTTCCTTTAGGAAGTCTGACTATATTTCCCCACTAGATGACCTGGCCTTTGACATGTACCAGGATCCGGAAGTGGCACAGATTATCCGCAGGTTAGATGAAAGGAAGCGCGAGGCGGCCCAGAGGGAGCGCTACGATGACGCCAAGACGCTCAAGCAGGCCATCGCCGACCTGCAGAAGGTACTGCCTGCGGGGAAGGCGGCGGCTCCGTGTCTAACTGCCCTGGTTCCTGCTCAGCAAACGGCAGGCCTCTGAAGGCTGCGGGGTTAGTGTGGGTTCAGGGGCGTCAGCACATGAAGGACAGCAAGAGCACACACTCCTGCAGAGCCCTCCTCGGGGCCGCGTGCCGGCCCGCGGCTGCAGGAAGTGTAAGATGTTTAAAGGACTGTGAGCTCGCAGGTGGCGGTGGCCCATTCCCTCCATCCCCCGTGCCGCTCCCCTCTCCCCCCGGCACGGAGTTGGTCGCCCACACTGTCCTCAAAGCGTTACTTTAAAACCGTCTTTGCACCTCGCGTGAGTCGGTCCACATGCGAAGCCAAAGCCAACGCCGTGTGCTTCAGGTCGGGGAGCGGCTGGGCAGGTACGAGGTGGAGAAGCGCTGTGCCGTGGAGAAGGAGGACTACGACCTGGCCAAGGAGAAGAAACAGCAAATGGAGCGGTACCGCAGCCAGGTGTACGAGCGGCTGCAGCTGCACGGGCTGGTGGACGCCGAGCTGGTGGGTGGCGGGGGGCCCGCAGCTGGGACCGGGGCCCTGGAGAGCCGTCGTGGGGTCCACAGGGGTGGTTGTGTGTTTTGCAAAGCGGAACACTTTGTCAGGCTCAGGCGACAGCGGTGACAGATAGCTAAGCCCGAGGGCCGGTGTCGTAGGCCTGGCCTTGACGCACTCTTGCAGGAGGATTTGCAGAGGCGGAGACAGGGCAGGCCGGGTGGGAAGGCTTCCCGGTGGGCCACTGCATCTCTTCTGTTGGCAGCCCTGCCCACGCAGCCCCTGGGAGTGCAGGGAGAGAGCACCACCCTGACAGCTCAGGCTGGGTGGGGGCAGGTCTCATGTCTGGAGCCCACGTTCCAGGCTGGGACACAGGCCCGGCACCCAGAGGGCAGTGCATGGAGTGCCGCCTCTGGCACTCGCTGCCAGACACCGGGCTCCGTTCCTCCGTCCAACTCTGTGGTCTCGGACTCATTCCTTGGCCTCTTTGTGCCTCAGTTTCCCCATCCCATCCATGGGGGTGAGAACAGGCAGCCTCAGATGCGGTTGTCTGCCTGGAGCACTTGCTCCTGGCCCAGCACGTGACCACCACTGAGTCCGTTGCACTCGTTCAGGTGACACGAAGTAGCCTGCTTTGCAGACACGGAGTGACCAGCACAGGCCTCTCGGGTCCAGCCCGCCTGTGGCCTCCCCACCATAGCACCCCGTGCACGGAGGCTCACAGCCACGCTGGTGTTTTGAGTGGTCCACACAGTAACCATCCAGAGACAGTCGGGGGCAGTGACATGGCTATGGGACCTCGTCAGTGTGGGTTTCCCCCTCTGCCTTCCCAAACTAGTGCTACCCTGGGGGAACAAGGGGTGTGTCTGGTGGGGCAGTAACACTGGGGATTGAATGGCCCATTTCTCCCCAGATACGAAGGCCTCTGGACTTGCCCCTCCAGCCCCTGGTCCGTTCCAGCAGCCCTCACCTCCAGCAGCCTGCACTCTCACTGCCACAGCCAGAAGAAAGGGGGACAGAAAACCGGTTTGCAGACCCTTTCCTTCAGGAGGAGCCTTCATCGCATCCCCTGGACATTTCTCCTCAGCATTGCGTGGTGAACTGGTCACCCCCCACCACAGATCCTCCTCCCGAGGCCCATGTAGGTAACTCATGTTCACACTGTGGGCAGTTTATTCCACATGTATGTAGTGGGGACCCGCATCATGCCGGGTGCTTTCCCGGGGCAAGGGATGTATCAGGGTACAAAACAGTGACAGCCTTACCCACGCTGCGTCAAGGAGAGGGGCAAAAAAGCTGTGGCCGGAACATCGGCCAATGGCTGAGACACACTTCATCCTCTGAGTCTCTGCTTTTCTCTTTGCAAAGATGTACAGACGTCTTCTTAAAGGGTGGTTTCCAGGAATAAATGAGACAATATTCGTCAGGTTCCTACCCTGGCGTGACCTCAGTAGAGCCTCGGTACAAGTCGTATACAGTTACCGTACCTGTTAGAACCTCCTGTGTGGCAGGGGACAGAAAACCTGGTTCAAACTGGGGGTTATTGGCATTTATAACTGAGAATTTTAAGAGGTCACTTGGGTTCCAGGGTTGGTTTGATTTCTGTCTTGCGAGTCTGTTTTCTATGGTTCTGAGACGCCCTCTCGGAAGGCTGGGCTCGTCACGTGGCCTTAGCTTCAGGTCTGTACGCTGTGCCATCTGGGGGGAAGTGTGCGTCCCATTCTAAGCAGAGTCCCCGGGTTAACCCTGCTTAGATCGGCCTCAGTCACCTGCCACCTCAGGAGCAGTGACGAGGACCAGAGGGGGCAAAGGTGCCAACTGTCCTGTTAGGGCCTCTCTGGAGCCCCTGCCGTGCATGGCCATGTGGCCAGTAGACCCTGGGGAGGAAGGAAGGATGCCAGGCGGGCACAGGCAAGTGCCAATGGCAGCCAGAGGCCCAGGAAAGCCGGAGAGGCCCACAGCTGCCACACGGCCTCCACGCCCTCGTGCCGCTGGCTCTCCAGGGCGTGTCTGTGAGCATTGCCATCCTCCCTCTCCCTCCAGTGATATCTTGTCTGTAACTTAATTGTTATGTTTCACACTTCAATTTAAAAGTACTCTAATTTCTCCTTTTTTAGTACCTCAATGTGCTTTGTTCTACAAGTGTGAGTACATTTTAAAAGATGAGAAACTGAATTTCACATGTGTTGTACACCCAGTTAAGACCTCAGCAAGTATTAAGTATGAATAAACGGTCCTCCTTGTCTGTCCAGTGTCACCGTGACACCTGCCTCAGAAAGTGACTCTGGAATCGCTCTTTCTGCCCTCAGTTACCTGGAAGTCTGTGACGTGTTTACTTGTTTAATGTATATCTGTCTCCCTCTGAGAACGAGGCCCGTCGAGGGCGGGGAGTCTGTCTTCCCATTGCTCTACGTGGGTCACCAAGAACAGAGCCCGGGAAATGTCTGCTGAAGGGTGCAAACAGAGGTGGATAAGGATCTGGAGCTTTGGCTGCCTGTGTTAGTTCAAGGCTGCTGGATACTGGATGCGTTTAAAATGAGGCTTGATAGTTATTTCTCAGAAATAAACTAATAAACTAAGAAAATGCCAAGGGTCTTGCCAGAAAAAAACTGTAATGACTTTTACTCTAGTGACCTACTGTCAGCTGAACTGAAATCACTAGTTGTAAATAGTAATTGCGGCAGAATCTACATTGCTTGTTTATTAGGTCTGTAATAAGTTTAGAAGGGAATAAAACCCCTGATCTAATTTTTTTCAATTACACCCTATGGTATAAATTATTCTAACTTGATGAGACTGATATTTAGCAAAATACCATCATTCTGACCAGGTAGGTCCCAAGCAGTCAGCCCATGGGTGTAGACGGGGGGGTCAGTACGTGGGGAGGATCCTGCACTGAGCCCGGCAGCCACCCTGTCCTCCCGCAGCTCGAGTCCCTGCCCTACGATGAGCGGCCCCTTCCTGCGACCCGCAAGCAGCCTGGGGCAGTGGCCACGGAGCCAGAGAAGAGGGACACAGACAGCGGCGAGCCTCCCAGAGCGGGCACTGTGGGCGAGCCTGAGCCTCTAACAGAGAAGGCCTTGCACGAAGCCAGCTCTGCCGTGGACGTGCTGGGAGAGGCCTTGGTAAGAACAGAAGCTCGTATAAACAGCCTGCAAACAACAGGCAGGGGCGGGCGGCTCCACAGGGCTCCCAGGCTTGCTGGTCCTGATGCTGCAACTGCCCTTTGTCCTCACTGTTCAATGGAAAAGTCTTTTGATAGTTACTCCTTATGTGAAGCAGCACAAGCATAAGCTAGAATTTCAGATTTCATGACAAGTATCCATTTAAGTCTGGGCCTTCTTTGTGACGTTGACAGGGCTGGGGTCCAACACCAGCTTCCGCCTAAGAGCACCGCCAGCTCCAGGGAAGAGGACAGCAGAGCAAACAAAACATGAGCATGTCACCAGCCTCAAAAGATTCTCGTGCTGGAACTTTTAATGCATTCCATGTTTTAACATAAACTTAAATTTCCCACGTTAGGAGGAGTATTTCTCCAAATACACATACCTAGTGGGTGGAGGTCCTGTTATTAGAAAAGCTGTGTCTTGGTTTAAAACAAACCAAGGCCGGGGGTGCAGGGTGCAGGCTGCTGGGACTGCCGGGGCTGCTGGGGAGGGGCTGTGGCCAAGTGCCCACTCTGAGGGGCCGGCTCCCACCCTCCCAGGTGGCCGGGGCCTATTCCAAAACATGGTCGCACCGGGAGGACGCGCTGCTCACCCTGTATAAACAGCTGATGGATGCACCGGCGGCAACCCCAAAGGAAGACCTGAAGAGCACGCTGAGGGCGGCCGTATTCCTCATCAGGAGAGCCATCCAAGACATCGTGACCCCAGTGAGTCCCCGCCCGCCCCTCAGGGGCCCCCGTGTCTGCCAGAGAGCTGCCGGGATGTCCCCAGGAGGTCAGGGTAGCCTGAGAGGCAGCCTGGTCCCCCGTACTGTTGTCACCTAGCATGTGGTGTCACTAGGAATGAAGCTCTCTAGGAAGGAACGTGGTCGCTGAGGAGTCTGAGGTCTGTCCCCATGGGCCGTGCCCTCTGGTGCCACGTGCACAGAGCCCTGGCCACCACGACTGATACATGCCCCTTTATGTTTTTGTTCTTCATGACACCTGAGGAGCTTGGGAGTTACCACTGACTTCTCCTGACCCTGAAAGGGCCTTAAGAATGAACATCCCACAATTACACTGTCGTCTGCATTCACACAGGAGCCCATGCAGTTCAGCAGTAATGTCAGATATTTGGCTCATGGAGAGATATCGGGGACTTTATGACACGTGGGAGATAAGAGCCCATGCCTTCCGTGTGCAGGGCACTGTGCTCACAGGGAAGTTTTCAGTTGGCCATTTGCAGTCCTTCAGACAGCATGTAGTTTTCAGCGTAACGTTCGTGTTTATAATTAATAGTAAATTTCATGTTTTCTGTTGGTGGAATTCAGTTAGAGTGGCTCATCTGTTTTTATCACTTTTTTCTTAGGTCTTTCAGGCATCTTTGAAATTGTTGAAAATGTTAATCACACAATATATTCCTAAACATAAACTGGGTAAGCTTGAAACAACTCACTGTGTGGAAAGGACCATTCCTGTTCTGCTCACGAGAACTGGAGATTCTTCTGCTCGCCTCCGTGTTATAGCTTCCAATTTTATTCAGGTATGAACTTCACCACAGAATTTGAAACCATAAATAATAAAAATATAACTACAGATACTTGACTTTCTTAATACCTTACAAGATCCTGTCTACCCAAGAGCATCATAGATTATCCTTAGTGATTCACCATCATATTTTCCTTATGTTCTAAACCAGGTAAATATTGCCTTAAACATGATTAAAATGTACAGTTTGCTTTTTCTAGTGTTTTTCTTATTCAACGTACACTATTAATTTTTTAAATAAATAAAAATATATGGAGAATTAAATCAGAATAGAAAAATGGGGTCAAAAAAAGATGTATAATGGTCTTGATCTAAATATTTTTATTCTTTCAGCAAACACGCCTCGTCTAGCCTGGGCGCTGGGGGAAACTAAGATAGAAGTGAGTGTTTAAGAGTTTGGGGCACACTGCACTGTGCGGCTTGCGGGATCTTGGTTCCCCAACCAGGGGTCAGACCCAAGCCACCGTGGTGGGAGTGCCAAGTCCTGGCCACTGGACCACCAGGGAATTCCCAGCCCCAGGGAATATTAATCAGCGTGAGCTCTCCTGGAGGTCCCTGTCTTGGCACTGAGACCCAGCTTCACCCAACAGCCTGCAGGCTCCAGTGCTGGAACACCTCAGGCCAAACAACCAGCAAGAAAGGAACACAGCCCTACCCATTAGCAGACAGGCTGCCTAAAGTCATACTAAGCTCAGAGACACCCCAAAACACACCCCTTGACACAACCCTGCTCACCAGAGGGACAAGACCCAGCTCCACCCACCAGGGGGCAGACACCAGGAGCAAGAGGAACTACCACCCTGTAGCCTGCAAAAGGAGACCACAAATACAGTAAATTAGAAAGAAGAGAAGACAGAAATATGCTGCAGACAAAGGAGCAAGGTAAAAACCTATAAGAACAATTAAATGAAGAGGAAATAGGCAGTCTACCTGAAAAAGAATTCAGAATGATGGTAATAAAGATGATCCAACATCTTAGAAAAAGAATGGAGGCACGGATGGAGAAGATACAAGAAATGTTTAACAAAGACCTAGAAAAACTAAAGAACAAACAAACAGTGATGAACAACACAGTAACTGAAATGGGAAATGCACTAGAAGGAATCAATAGCAGAATAACTGAGGCAGAAGAATGGATAAGTGAGCTGGAAGATAAAATGGTGGAAATAACTGCCAAGGAGCAGAATAAAGGAAAAAGAATGAAAAGAATTGAGGACACTCTCAGAGACGTCTGAGACAACACTGAACACACCAACATTCGAATTATAGGGGTCCCAGAAGAAAAAGAGAAAAAGAGGGGATGAGAAAATATTTGAAGAGATTATAGTTTAAACCTTCCCTAACATGGGAAAGGAAATAGTCACCCAAGTCCAGGAAGTGCAGAGAGTCCCATACAGGATAAACCCAAGGAGAAACATGCCAAGACACATATTAATCAAACTAACAAAAATTAAATACAATGAAAAAATATTAGAAGCAACAAGGGAAAAGCAACAAATAACACACAAAGGAATCCCCAGAAGGTTATCAGCTGATTTTTCAGCAAAAACTCCACAGGCCAAAAGGGAATAGCAGGATATATTTAAAGTGATGAAAGGGAAAAACGTACAACCAAGAATACTTTACACAGCAAGGCTGTCATTCAGATTTGACAGAGAAATCAAAAACTTTTCAGACGAGCAAAAACTAAGAATTCAGCACCAGCAAACCAGCTTTACAACAAATGCTAAAGGAGCTTCTCTAGGTGGAGGGATGGGGGGGAAATATTCTTGTTTCTACAAACAAGAAAACTAAGAAATGGGAAAGCTCGCTAGTAAAGGCAAACGTACACTTAAAGGAGCAAATCATCCACACACAAATATGATCATCAAAACCAGTAATCGTGAGAAGAGGAGAGCACAAATGCAGGAAATGGGAATTGCATTGGAAAGTAAGAGACCAGCAACTTAAAACAACCTTGTTTATATATAGACTGCTATATCAGAACCTCATGGGAGGGCTTCCCTGGTGACGCAGTGGTTGGGAATCTGCCTGCCAGTGCAGGGGACACGAGTTCGAGCCCTGGTCTGGGAAGATCCCACATGCTGCGGAGCAACTAGGCCCATGAACCACAACTACTGAGCCTGCACGTCTGGAGCTTGTGCTCCGCAACAAGAGAAGCCACGACAGAGGCCTGTGCACCGCGATGAAGAGTGGCCCCCACTCACTGCAACTAGAGAAAGCCCACGCACAGAAACGAAGACCCAACACAGCCAATAAATAAATAAATAAATAAATAAATAAATAAATAAATATATTTTTTAAACCTCATGGGAAATGCAAACCAAAAAAACTACAATAGATACACACAAAAAAAGAAAAAACAACCTAAATACAACACTAAAGATGGTCCTCAAACCACAAAAGAAGACAGTAAAAGAAGAAGGGAAGAAATAAGATATACAAAAACAAACCCAAAGCAATTAAGAAGATGGCAATAGGAACATACATATTGATAATTGCCTTAAATATAAATGGATTAAATGCTCCAACCAAAAGACACAGACTGGCTGAATGGATACAAAAACAGGACCCATATATACACTGTCTACAAGAGACCCACTTCAGACCTAGGGACACGTACGGACTGAAAGTGAGAGGACATAAAAAGATATTCCATGCAAATGGAAATCAAAAGAAAGCTGGAGTAGCAATACTCATATCAGGCAAAATAGACTTTAAAATAAAGACTGTTACAAGAGACAAAGAAGGACACTACATAATGATCAAGGGATCGATCCATGAAGAAGATATAACAGTTGTAAATATTTATGCACCCAACATAGGAGCACCTCAATACATAAGGCAAATGCTAACAGCCATAAAAGGGGAAAGCGACAGTAACACAATAATAGTAGTGGACTTTAACACCCCACTTTCACCAGTGGACAGATCATCCAAAATGAAAATAAATAAGGAAACACAAGCTTTAAATGATACATTAAACAAGATGGACTTAATTGATATTTATAGTACATTCCATCCAAAAACAACAGAATACACTTCCTTCTCAAGTGCTCATGGAACATTCTCCAGGATAGACCATATTTTGAGTCACAAATCAAGCCTTGGTAAATTTAAGAAAATTGAAATTGTATCAAGTATCTTTTCCAACCACAATGCTGTAAGACTAGATATCAGTTACAGGAAAGAAACTAAAAAATACAAACACATGGAGGTTAAACAATACACTACTGAATAACCAAGAGATCACTGGGGAAATCAAAAAATATCTAGAGACAAATGACAATGAAAACACAACAATCCAAAACCTGTGGGACACAGCGAAAGCAGTTCTAAGAGGGAAGTTTACAGCAATACAGTCTTATCTCAGGAAACAAGAAAAATATCAAATAAACAACCTAACCTTACACCTAAAGCAACTAGAGAAAGGACAAAACCCAAAGTTAGTAGAAGGAAAAATCATAAAGATCAGAGCAGAAATAAATGAAATAGAGACAAAGAAAAAGATAGCAAAGATCAATGAAACTAAAAGCTGGATCTTTGAGAAGATAAACAAAATTGAAAAACCTTTAGCCAGACTCCAAGAAAAAAAGGGAGAGGACTCGAATAAAATTAGAAATAAAAAAGAAAAGTTACAACAGACCACAGAAATACAAAGGATCATAAAAGACTAGTACAAGCTACTTTATGCCAATAAAATGGACAACCTAGAAGAAATGGACAAATTTTTAGAAAGGTACAGCCTTCCAAGACTGAACCAGGAAGAAATAGAAAATATGAGCAGACCAATCACAAGTGCCGAAATTGAAACTGATTTAAAAACTTCTAACAGGGAATTCCCTGGTGGTCCAGTGGTTATGAGTCTGTGCTTCCACTGCAGGGGGCATGGGTTCCATCCCTGGTTGGGGAACTAAGATTCCACATGCTGTGCAGTGTGAACAAAAAAGTCCAGGATGAGATGGCTTCATAGGCTAATACTATCAAACATTTAGAGAAGGGTTAACACCTATCCTGCTGAAACTCTTCCAAAGAATTGCAGAAGGAACACTCCCAGGGTGATATTTGGTATCACCCTGATACCAAAATCAGGCAAAGATACTACAAAAAAAGAAAAGAAAATTACAGGCCAACATCACTGATGAACATAGAATTAATCCTCAACAAAATGCTAGCAAACCAAATCCAACAACACATTAAGAGGATCATACACCATGATCAAGTGGGATTTATTCTAAGGGTGCAAGGTTTCTTCAACATATGCAAATCAATGAATGTGATACACCATATTAACAATCTGAAGAATAAAAACCATATGACCACCTCAGTAGATGCAGAGAAAGCTTTTGACAAAATTCAACACCTATTTATGATAAAAACTCTCCAGAAAGTGGGCATAGAGGGAACCTACCTCAAAATAATAAAGGCCATATATGACAAACCCACAGCAAACATCATTCTCAATGGTGAAAAACTGAAAGCATTTCCTCTAAGATCAGGAACAAGACAAGGTGTCCTCTCTCAACAGTTTTATTCAACACAATTTTGGAAGTCCTAGCCATGGCATTCAGAGAAGAAAAAGAAATAAGAGGAATCCAAATGGAAAAGAAGAAGTAAAACTTGCACTGTTTGCAGATGACATGATACCATACCTAGAAAATCCTAAAGATGCTACCAGAAAACTACTAGAGCTCATCAATGAATTTGATGAAAATGGCAGGATACAAAATTAATACACAGAAATCTCTTGCATTCCTGTACACGAAGAATGAAAGATCAGAAAGAGAAATTCAGGAAACAATCCCATTTACCTTTGCAACAAAAAATAAAATACCTAGGAATAAACCTACCTAAGCAGACAAAAGACCTATATGCAGAAAACTCTAAGACACTGATGAAAGAAATCAAAGAAGACACAAACGGGTAGATATGCCATGTTCTTGGATTGGAAGAATCAATTTTGTCAAAATGACTATACTACCCAAAGCAATCTACAGATTCAGTGCTATCCCTATCAAATTACCAATGGCATTTTTCACAGAATTAGAACAAAAATCTTTAGTTTGTATGGAAACACAAAAGATCCTGAATACCCAAAGCAATCTTGAGAAAGGAAAATGGAGCTGGAGGAATCAGGCTCCCTGACTTCATACTATACTACAAAGCTACAGTCATCAAAACAGTATGGTACGGGCACAAAAACAGACATACAGATCAATGGGACAGGCTAGAAAGTCCAGAGATAAACCCACTCACCTATGGTCACCTAATCTATGACAAAGGAGGCAGGACTATACAATGGGGAAAAAACAGTCTCTTCAGTAAGTGGTGCTGGGGAAACTGCACAGCTGCATGTAAAAGAATGAAATTGCAACACTCCCTAATGCCATACACAAAAACAAACTTAAGATGGATGAAAGACCTAAATGTAAGGCCAGACGCTATAAAACTCTTAGAGGAAAACATAGGCAGAACACTCTTTGACATAAATCACAGCAAGATCTTTTTCAGTCCACCTCCTAGAGTAATGAAAATAAAAATAAACAAATGGGACCTAATTAAACTTAAAAGCTTTTGCACAGCAAAAAAAACATAAGCAAAACGAAAAGACAACCCACAGAATGGGAGTACATATTTGCAAACGAAGCAACTGACAAGGGATTAATCTCCAAAGTATACAAACAGCTCATGCAGCTCAATATATATATTAAAAAAAAAACCAGTCAAACAGTGGGCAAGAGATCTAAACAGACATTTCTCCAAAGAAGACATACAGGTGGCCAAACAGCACTTGAAAAGTTGCTCAACATAGCTAATTATTAGAGAAATGCAAATCAAAACTACAATGAGGTATCACCTTACACCAGTCAGAATGGCTGTCACTAAAAAGTCTACAAATAATAAATGCTGGAGAGGGTGTGGAGAAAAGGGAACCCTCTTGCACTGTTGGTGGGAAAGTAAATTGGTACAGCCACTATGGAGAACAGTATGGAGGATCCTTAAAAAACTAAAAATAGAACTACCACATGACCCAGCAATCCCACTACTGGGCATATACCCTGAGAAAACCATATTTCAAAACAATACGTGCACCCCAATGTTCATTGCAGCACTATTTACAATAGCCAGGACATGGAAGCAACCTGAATGTCCATCAACAGAGGAATGGATAAAGAAGATGCGGTACATATATACAATGGAATATTACTCAGCCATAAAAAAGAACAAAATAATGCCATTTGTAGCAACATGGATGGGCCTAGAGATTATCATACTAAGTGAAGTAAGTCAGACACAGAAAGACAAATACCATATGATATTGCTTTTATGTGGAATTTTTTTAAAGGGTACAAATGAACATTTACAAAACAGAGAGTCACAGACATAGAAAACAGGGAAGCACGGGGGAAGGGATAAATTGGGAGATTGGGATTGACATATACACACTACTATATATAAAATAGATGACTAATAAGGACCTACTGTATAGCACAGGGAACTCTTTTCAGTACCCTGTAATGACCTATATGGGAAAATAAAAAAGAGTGGGTATGTATTTATATATAACTGATTCACTTTGCTGTACTGCAGAAAATAAGGCAACATTGTAAATCAGCTATACTCCAATAACAAGTTTAAAAAACAGAGTTTGGGGCACACGCTTAGACGAGCAGTGTGAGAATATGCTTTGCTCTCTTTAAATTAGTGACTCCATCTGGTCTAGGAGATCTCAAATTAAGATTCAGAAAGTCTGCGAGCTCTTCGAATGTCACACACAGTGCTGCGAGTGTGCACGGCTTTCTAGGGAAGGAACCCAAAGCTGCCATAGTTTCTCCAACATGAAGAACCACTGATCTTGTTTTGTTTAATGAACTTAAATTTTCAGAGAAAACAAGTAAGTGATACTATTTGGGGGAAATCTTTCAAAGGATGCATTGAATATGCAGCTAATTATTTTCAAGCCACATTCACCTCTGAGACAGTGGTGGTGCTGAGTGTCCTCTGCTTGGGAGCTGTTCTCGTTCTGCACCAGCATCTGGGCAACCGACCCTCCATCCCCGTGTCCTCAGCACCTGTGTGTCATGTGTGAGTTCACTGTTCATGCTGCTCTGAGGGGCTGTCCTTCCTCTTTCTTCTTTCCTTTGGTTCAGAGCTACTCACGGGCCCAGAGAGAGAGTTAACTGTACTGTCAAAATGAGGGTGTTTTGGGTAGTGTGGCCTGCAGGCCTGCTAAAAACAGACGTCTTTCTATATTACATCTCATATTTTATCAATATGTTATTGTTTCTTCCATCTTTTTCTTTAATATTTTACCTTTTTTTCTTTTTCTGCATCTGGCTAATTAAATGATGAAATCTTAGTTATGGGAAGACTTGCTCACTTGGAGACGTTGGACTGTGTGGAGGTACTTACCCTCCTTCATCTAAACCCATCAGGGGTCTGTTCACCTGGAGTATTGTGCGTGGTTTACATGCTTGGCTGATATTAAATAAATACCGAAATGGTGGTTCTCGCAGCAGGACTAATTTCTTTCAGAATTTTAGAAATTAGAAAACCTTTTTCTTCAGGTTGTGAAATCCTGAGAAGAGAAACCTTAAGTTACCGATCACATTTGCTGTAAAGATTTCATTAATCTCCAAGTGATCGTGGTTTTTATTTCTGATGCTTTTGGTTTTTGTTTTTAATTGTTATTACATCTTAAATAGAAATACGAGCTTATAGATCAGTGATTTTACTGCCATTTGTCACTGTCATTTTTTGTTCCCTGTTTTTTCCTTCAGTGATTACTTTGCGGATGGCACTAAGTTGCCCTTAGCATTTTCCAGTAAAACTTAACAAATGATGTTGGTTTTTATAGGAAATGGCCTTGTTTAAGGAAGTGAAGTCTCTCCAGCTTATCCCATCTTACCTAGTCCAGCCATTAAAAGCCAACTCCTCGGCTCACCTGGCCATGAGCCAGATGGCGCTGCTGGCCCGGCTGCTGCGGGACCTGGGCATGGAGGGCATGGGCTTCACCGTGGACAGCGTGATGCGGGTAAGTGCCCCAGGGTGGCCGCCGCAGCCTGGGCCCCGAGCTGGTGGCCGGAGCATGGCAAGCGTCTGGCTGGTGTTGGCTGCGTGCAGAGGTGGGGGGCGATTTCGGAACGTCGCCGCTTCCTCTGACACATGAGGGCGCTGGAGTCGCGCTGCCGGTTGCACCATGGTGTCGGGACGTGAGCCGTGCAGAGCCATGTCCCCAGGGAAGCAAGCTCTGCAAGCAATGACGCCGTGTCATAGGGGGTGGCAGATCTGTGGAAGGAGGTGCATGTTCTGTGCTTTGGACAACCCCATGAGCCCCAGAAGTGAACACTGATTGTGTCCGTTCACTTATAGCCTCTGGACTTCCTCCTGAGTATGGATCAGTGTCCCCTGTCCTGCCCTGCGTCACGTGGCCACTGTCTGTCCTGCCTCCACGTCAGTTTTCTCGTTCCCCAGCACAGACCATAAGCCTGCCCCACATGCTTACATCCTTGTTAGGGCCACACCCATGTCAGGATCCCAGCGTAAGCTTTGGTCCAGTAAGCTGTGCCGCCATCACAGATGCGCAATCTTCAGGGCAGTGACACAGCAGAGGCTCACTGCTGTCTCTTGTGGCTGGTGCCATCTGTGGGGACAGAAGCCGCTCTGCTCTGTGGGCACTCGGGGGCTCCGTCTCCTCCCAGTGTGATCCCACGGCTTCACACTTGACCTCCAAGGTCACTGAACGGAGGAGGGTGACTAGAGGTTGTGAGTGGAGGTGTCCACAGGCCGAGCCACTCTCAGACATTTCCATCCACTGAGGTGGCCCCATCCTCACTGCAGGGCCCGGGAGGCGTGTACAACTGTGCCCCAAGGAAGTGGGGAAACTGGGTTGGTGAGCACGTCACCTGGTGCTGGTCCGTCTACATGCAGTGGGCTTGATCCAGACGGAGAGTTTAAGAAGGAGGAGAAATGAGTAAAAGTTGGAGGTGAGGGTGAGGCTTTAATTGAAGGAACAAAGCCCCCAAGCAGCCGACGGAATGGGGCTGCAGTGCTCGCTCGGATGGCTCGGCTCAGAGCTGGGCAGCTGCCAGCCAGCCTCTCAACAGGAGGGCGTTGGCTCAAAGCCGAGAGTGGATGGGGAGGTTTGAGAGGCAAGCAGGAAGTATGAGATGCTGCCCTTGACCTCTGAGCAGGGAAACCGACCAGGAAACGTCACGGGTCAGTTTACTGCATGATGCCAAGGACCCCAGGGTCGCCATGGCCCAAAGTCCAGCATGAAACCAGCTGGCACAATTCCCGAGCCCACAGCACCTTCTGCTTCACCTGGGAACACAGAGGAGGAGGGGCCCCAGATTTGAGGGCCTGCAGGGATGCCGGGGGTGACTTGGTGATGGACACGCGGGGCGGGAAAGACTCGCAGGAGGTGGCAGACGGGAGGGAGTGCAGACAGGTGAGCTGGAGAGGCAGGAGGTGATCATTCCGGGGGATCCTCACGGTCAGAACTTCTCGAGCTGGTGCAGGGGTTGGGAAGGACAAGGTCTGGGGTTAAACCTGAGTGTGTGGCAGGCGGAGGCACAGGAAGTGAGGAAGCCCAGCCAGTGAGGGGCCGGCGCCCAAAGGACCAGGAGGGGACGTGGGTTTACTATACGTGGGAACGTCGGGGTATTGTGAAGTGTTCGGATGACACTAAAGTGCTTAAAATGGATGGGGTGGGTCATTTGCCTACATCAAGGTCATGCACAGATCTTGAAAAAGAAACATTGAATAAGAAGAAATAAAGTGTCAGAATGATAAGCACAGTGAATCATTTATAATGTCAAACAAAAATCCTACGTGTATACACATGCACATGGCACGTACACTGTGCAGCAAGTGAAGACGTCTGGGGGGCGTGTGCCCTCCAGCTTCAGGCCACTGATGCCTCTGAGGGGGGAGGAGGGTGGGAGGGGACAGGGGGCCAGGGAGACTTCAAGGGGACTTGCACGGTAGTCCTAGGGTTCTGTTTCTTAGAAAGAGCTGAAGCAAACATGGCAAAAATGATAAACATTGGTTAATCTAGATGGTGGAGGCATGCAGTTTATTATATTTCCTCTTTATGATTGAAATATTATCTAATACTTAATATGAAGTTTCTGGGGGGATGTAACTTTAAAAATGCTATTTAATACCTGATGTAGGAAAAAGCAAAACACTAATAATTGTACATACAACATGAGTTCAGCTGCACATGTAAAGTAAAGGAAGTGAGGAAAACTCTGTATCTTAATAGCTGGAATTCCGTGGGCATTGTCGTCTATGTTTTTCAAATGTCCATGATGTCCCTATGTTTCTTTTATGCCAGAAGAAATAAACGTGGCTATTTTGAGACCCAGTAACAAGAGCATGTCCCGACCCTCTTCTTAGTTCGCAGTGCGGGCCCTGGAGCACAGGGAGCACAAGGTGCGGGATTCGGCGGTGAGGATGATCCTGGACCTGTACGCGCAGCACCGGGCTCTGGTCCTGGAGTGCCTCCCTCCCGAGGAGAGTGCCACCCGCAGGAGCGTCCTCTATAAGACACTTTTTGAGGGATTTGCTACGATAGACGGCAGACCTACAGATGCTGAAATTAGGGTAAGTTAACTTCCCTGAAGTTATGACCTGGTCCCGGGTTTAAGAAGTGACTTGGTACGTGAGTAAACTGACGCATCGTTCACGGGGCTATGGGGACGGGAAACACAGCACACGGAGGACACTGGTCCCTGAGCCCGCGTCCTGGCTCTTTCACCTTGTCTGTGTAGGGATGTTGATGGCCGGGAGGACACCTGCAGTGTTTATCAACAGGAAACATTTAACACAACACTGTTAATCAACTATACCCCAATATAAAATTTTAAAAACGTTTTTTAATTCCAAAAGAAAAAAAAACAACCAGCAAACATTTATTAGATGAATCTGGTGGATTTTCTTTTAATCCTAGCTATAGTATTAGTCTTAGTGACGATTATAATACATAAGAAACATAATTTATATGCTATAACTTATCACAATTTCCAACACTACCCTAAAAATCAATTCTAATGGAAAATCATTTCATACCAGGCACAGAAAAGAGCGGCTACAGAAGAAGCAGAAAAACGCAAGAAAGAAGAAATTAAAACTTTACAAGGGCAGTTGGCGGCACTAAAGGAGATGCAGGCTGAAGTCCAGGTTGGCAAGGTTCACTGTCTTTCACCCTCATGTCTCGGTCAAAATCCTGTGACCGTTTATTTCCTTATGTAGACGCACAGCATGCTTGGTTTGCTTTTCGTGGGGTTCTCCAAATGGGTATCCTTATTCTTTGTTGTTTTTTAAATTAGTTTAGGGGTAAGTAAAAGGAATCCTCCACTGAATCATTTGCATGCTCTTTTTTTTTTTTAACATCTTTATTGGAGTATAATTGCTTTACAATGGTGTGTTAGTTTCTGCTTTATAACAAAGTGAATCAGTTATACATATACATATGTTCCCATATCTCTTCCCTCTTGCGTCTCCCTCCCTCCCACCCTCCCTATCCCACCCTTCTAGGTGGTCACAAAGCACCGAGCTGATCTCCCTGTGCTATGCGGCTGCTTCCCACTAGCTATCTACCTTACGTTTGGTAGTGTATATATGTCCATGCCCCTCTCTCACTTTGTCACAGCTTACTCTTCCCCCTCCCCATATCCTCAAGTCCATTCTCTAGTAGGTCTGTGTCTTTATTCCCGTCTTACCCCTAGGTTCTTCATGACATTTTTTTTTCTTAGATTCCATATACATGTGTTAGCATACAGTATTTGTTTTTCTCTTTCTGACTTACTTCACTCTGTATGACGGACTCTCGGTCCATCCACCTCACTACAAATAACTCAGTTTCGTTTCTTTTTATGGCTGAGTAATATTCCATTGTATATACGTGCCGCATCTTCTTTAACCATTCATCCGATGATGGACGCTTAGGTTGCTTCCATCTCCTGGCTATTGTAAATAGAGCTGCAGTGAACATTTTGGTACATGACTCTTTTTGAATTATGGTTTTCTCAGTGTATATGCCCAGTAGTGGGATTGCTGGTAGTTCTATTTTTCTTTTTTTTTCTTTTTTTTTTTTTTTTTTTTTTGCGGTACGCAGGCCTCTCACTGTTGTGACCTCTCCCATTGCGGAGCACAGGCTCCAGACGTGCAGGCCCAGCGGCCGTGGTTCACAGGCCCAGCCGCTCCGCGGCATGTGGGATCTTCCCGGACCAGGGCACGAACCCATGTCCCCTGCATTGGCAGGCGGACTCTCAACACTGCGCCACCAGGGAAGCCCCTATTTTTAGTTTTTTAAGGAACCTCCATACTGTTCTCCATAGTGACTGTACCAATTCACATTCCCACCAGCAGTGCAAGAGTATTCCCTTTTCTCCACACCCTCTCCAGCATTTATTGTTTCTAGATTTTTTGATGATGGCCATTCTGACCAGTTGAGATGATATCTCATTGCAGTTTTGATTTGCATTTCTCTAATGATTAATGACGTTGAACATTCTTTCATGTGTTTGTTGGCAATCTGTATATCTTCTTTGGAGAAATGTTTTTTTAGGTCTTCTGCCCATTTTTGGATTGGGTTGTTTGTTTTTTTGCTATTGAGCTGCATGAGCTGCTTGTAAATTTTGGAGATTAATCCTTTGTCAGTTGTTTCATTTGCAAATATTTTCTCCCATTCTGAGGGTTGTCTTTTGTTCTTGTTTATGGTTTCCTTTGCTATGCAAAAGCTTTGAAGTTTCATTAGGTCCCATTTGTTTATTTTTGTTTTTATTTCCATTTCTCTAGGAGGTGGGTCAAAAAGATCTTGCTGTGATTTATGTCATAGAGTGTTCTGCCACCATTTTCCTCTAAGAGTTTGATAGTTTCTGGCCTTACATTTAGGTCTTTAATCCATTTTGAGCTTATTTTTGTGTATGGTGTTAGGGAGTGTTCTAATCTCGCACTTTTACATGTACCTGTCCAGTTTTCCCAACACCACTTATTGAAGAGGCTGTCCTTTCTCCACCGTACATTCCTGCCTCCTTTATCAAAGATAAGGTGACCATATGTGTGTGGGTTTATCTCTGGGCTTTCTATCCTGTTCCATTGATCTATATTTCTGTTTTTGTGCCAGTACCATACTGTCTTGATTACTGTAGCTTTGTAGTATAGTCTGCAGTCAGGGAGCCTGATTCCTCCAGCTCCGTTTTTCGTTCTCAAGATTGCTTTCGCTATTCGGGGTCTTTTGTGTTTCCATACAAATTGTGAAATTTTTTGTTCTAGTTCTGTGAAAAATGCCAGTGGTAGTTTCACAGGGATTGCATTGAATCTGTAGATTGCTTTGGGTAGTAGAGTCATTTTCACAATGTTGATTCTTCCAATCCAAGAACATGGTATATCTCTCCATCTATTTGTTTCATCCTTAATTTCTTTCATCAGTGTCTTATAATTTTCTGCATACCGGTCTTTTGTCTCTTTAGGTAGGTTTATTCCTAGATATTTTATTCTTTTTGTTGCAGTGGTAAATGGGAGTGTTTTCTTAATTTCACTTTCAGATTTTTCATCATTAGTGTATAGGAATGCCAGAGATTTCTGTGCATTAATTTTGTACCCTGCTACTTTACCAAATTCATTGGTCAGCTTTAGTCATTTTCTGGTAGCATCTTTAGGATTCTCTATGTAGAGTATCATGTCATCTGCAAACAGTGACAGTTTTACTTCTTTTCTGATTTGGATTCCTTTTCTTTCTTTTTTTTCTCTGATTGCTGTGGCTAAAACTTCCAAAACTATGTTGAATAAGAGTGGTGAGAGTGGGCAACCTTGTCTTGTTCCTGATCTTAGTGGAAATGGTTTCAGTTTTTCACCATTAAGAACGATGTTGGCTGTGGGTTTGTCATATATGACCTTTATTATGTTGAGGAAATTTCCATCTATGCCTACTTTCTGAAGGGTTTTTATCATAAATGGGTGTTGAATTTTGTCGAAAGCTGTCTCTGCATCTATTGAGATGATCATATGGTTTTTCTCCTTCAATTTGTTAATATGGTGTTATCACGTTGATTGATTTGCATATATCATAGAATCCTTACATTCCTGGAATAAACCCCACTTGATCATGGTGTATGATCCTTTTAATGTGCTGTTGGATTCTGTTTGCTAGTATTTTGTTGAGGATTTTTGCATCTGTGTTCATCAGTGATATTGGCCTGTAGTTTTCTTTCTTTGTGACATCTTTGTCTGGTTTTGGTATCAGGGTGATGGTGGCCTCGTAGAATGAGTTTGGGAGTGTTCCTCCCTCTGCTATATTTTGGAAGAGTTTGAGAAGGATAGGTGTTAGCTCTTCTCTAAATGTTTGATAGAATTCGCCTGTGAAGCCATCTGGTCCTGGGCTTTTGTTTGTTGGAAGATTTTTAATCACAGTTTCAATTTCAGTGCTTGTGATTGGTCTGTTCATATTTTCTATTTCTTCCTGATTCAGTCTTGGCAGGCTGTGCATTTCTAAGAATTTGTCCATTTGTTCCAGGTTGTCCACTTTATTGGCATAGAGTTGCTTGTAATCTCTCATGATCTTTTGTATTTCTGCAGTGTCAGTTGTTACTTCTCCTTTTTCATTTCTAATTCTAGTGATTTGAGTCTTCTCCCTTCAAACTATCAAAAATTAAATACAAGGAAAACATATTAAAAGCAGCAAGGGAAAAACAACAAATAACACACAAGGGAATCCCCATAAGGTTAACAGCTGATCTTTCAGCAGAAACTCTGCAAGCCAGAAGGGAGTGGCAGGACATATTTAAAGTGATGAAGGAGAAAAACCTACAACCAAGATTACTCTACCCAGCAAGGATCTCATTCAGATTTGATGGAGAAATTAAAAGCTTTACCGACAAGCAAAAGCTAAGAGAATTCAGCACCACCAAACCAGCTTTACAACAAATGCTAAAGGAACTTCTCTAGGCAAGAAACACAAGAGAAGGAAAAGACCTACACTGACAAACCCAAAACAATTAAGAAAATGGGAATAGGAACATACATATTGATAATTACCTTAAATGTAAATGGATTAAATGCTCCCACCAAAAGACACAGACTGGTTGAATGGATACAAAAACAAGACCCATATATATGCTGTCTACAAGAGACCCACTTCAGACCTAGGGATGCATAGAGACTGAAAGTGAGGGGATGTAAAAAGATATTCTATGCAAATGGAAATCAAAAGAAAGCTGGAGTAACAATTCTCATATGAGACAAAATAGACTTTAAAATAAAAACTATTAGAAGAGACAAAGAAGGACACTACATAATGATCAAGGGATCGATCCAAGAAGAAGATATAACAATTGTAAATATTTATGCACCCAACATAGGAGCACCTCAATACATAAGGCAAATACTAACAGCCATAAAAGGGGAAATGAACAGTAACACATTCATAGTAGTGGACTTTAACACCCCACTTTCACCAATGGACAGATCATCCAAAATGAAAGTAAATAAGGAAACACAAGCTTTAAATGATACATTAAACAAGATGGACTTAATTGATATTTATAGGAGATTCCATCCAAAAACAACAGAATACACTTCCTTCTCAAGTGCTCATGGAACATTCTCCAGGATAGGTCATATCTTGGGTCACAAATCAAGCCTTGGTAAATTTAAGAAAATTGAAATGGTATCAAGTATCTTTTCTGACCACAATGCTATGAGACTAGATATCGATTACAGGAAAAGATCTGTAAAAAGTAGAAACACATGGAGGCTAAACAATATACTACTTAATAACGAAGTGATCACTGAAGAAATCAAAGAGGAAATCAAAAAATACCTAGAAATAAATGACAGTGGAGACACGACGACCCAAAACCTATGGGATGCAGCAAAAGCAGTTCTAAGAGGGAAGTTTATAGCAATACAATCCTACCTTAAGAAACAGGAAACATCTCGAATAAACAACCTAACCTTGCACCTAAAACAATTAGAGAAAGAAGAACAAAAAAACCCCAAAGTTAGCAGAAGGAAAGAAATCCTAAAGATCAGATCAGAAAGAAATGAAGAAGAAATGAAGGAAACGATAGCAAAGATCAGTAAAACTAAACGCTGGTTCTTTGAGAAGATAAACAACATTGATAAACCATTAGCCAGACTCATCAAGAACAAAAGGGAGAAGACTCAAGTCAATAGAATTAGAAATGAAAAAGGAGCAGTAACATGTGCATGCTCGTCATTCTCCCCGGGGATGACGTGCGCTGCTGGCCCAGCCGTGTTCAGAGAGGACGCTCGGGGCTGCAGGAGCTGGCGGAGCGGGGACGGCGTAGACAACAGCAGTCCTCTCTGCAGCTTCTCGCCTCCTTCAGAGGCAAAGGAGGAAAGGAAGCTTGAATATGGAGATCTGATTTCCGTGCATTAAGAAAGGAAGGTTTGGGGCAAATGCTGCCCATCAGGACGCACTGAGCCCTAGTGCGCAGGGGGCATCAGATGGTGTTTGGTTGTATGAAACGTGTCCCTTCTGAAGGGCCCCGCCTCTGTGATTTAAATTTGTGCCATCACTCTGGTTTTTGTGATTAAGTTCCTTAAGTTGATAGTAAAAGGGAGAGGACGTGGGCGCATAAGGCCGGCTGTGCTCATGAGGGTGAGTCTCCTGGGAAGTGCTCTGACCACTGCTTTTTAGAAAAAGTATAAGTGACTAAAAATGGCAAAAAAGAAAAAAAATACGACCGAATGTATGTCGAAGTGCCTGTGACAGAAAGTGACAGTGACGATTCCGCTGGACGCTGGCGTGTCAGAATGCCTGTGAGAAGAGCGGGAAAGCGGCCACCGAGGAACAGAAGAGAGGAGGCGGGGGACCGGCGGGGCAGCGCGGGAGCCGTGCCCGGCCTGGGGGCTGCCAAGGTCACCAGGCTGTGCATCCCTGCAGCGTCTGTGGTGCGGGGCATGGAGGCCTGTCCTCCGGCTCGTCTTCATCCTTCAGGGTTTGTTGAGCGCCTGCACTGGGCCAGCCCTGCCCAGGGCTCCAGAGATGCGGCAGGAACAAGGGCCGCTGCTCCAGGAGGAGAGACCAAACGGCACGGCCACTCGGGAGGGTGGGTGCCGGCCTGCTGTCCTCGTCCTGAGAGGATCACTGACGCCAGCTCACAGGAGGATGACAGAACCTTTTTTTCTATTTTTTATTATTATAAAATATACATAACATGAGATTTACCATTTTAACCATTTTTAAGTGTACGGTTCTGTGCCATTGAGGACATTCACATCGTTGCGTAGACACCACCACCATCCAGCTCCAAAACTTTTGAGAACGGCAGAATTTTTTTTTTTTTTTTTGCAGTACGCGGGCCTCTCACTGCTGTGGCCTCTCCCGTTGCGGAGCACAGGCTCCGGACGCGCAGGCTCAGCAGCCATGGCTCACGGGCCCAGCCACTCCGCGGCACGTGGGATCTTCCTGGACCGGGGCACGAACCCGTGTTCCCTGCATCGGCAGGCGGACTCTCAACCACTGCGCCACCAGGGAAGCCCCAGCAGAATATTTTTAAATCACCCGATTGCTCACAAGTTTTAGGAAAAGATTTTTAAATTACTAATCAGTTGTCTAATCTGTTCAGAGCATAGATTAAGGTAGATTTTACAACTAAAATTTAACTTCTGGCATTGTCCATTTGTCTCCCTGCAAGATATACAAACCCATCTCTCATTAATAAGAATTGCTTTTCATGCCCAGAATCCATTTGTGTAAGTTTGCTTTCTTTAGTCGGTGGGTGTATAAATCACGTGAACCCTATTTGCAAGCTTAATATCAGTCTGTCACTTGCTTCCCCAGTCCTAAAATTGTATTCTCGTGTGTTTTCTGTATTCAGAGCTTGGGTTGGAGAGAAGTTCCTATCGTGTAAGCTTTGATTTTCTACAATCACAGTAGACGGTGTCTACGTATTGCGTCACTTAATGACATGGATAGGGGACTGGCTCGTCCCTGTCCTCCCTTGAAACTGCAAGTCCCAGACGTGCCTCCCCCACCAGTGGCCAGCAGCCCAGGCCACGCGGGTCTAGCAGGCTCAGGTGGGGCAGACTGGCCAGTGCAGGGAGGAAGGCTTGGTGACAGGAGGAGCCCCCTGAGCAGCAGGAGGAGAGCTCGGTGCAGAGGGGCAGCTTCCCGCCGTGGACACACAGGGCCCCGCACCCTGTCCTTCCTCCGGTCAGCAGTGCGCCCCCAGCTGTCACCTCCCACAGTGGTGACGCCCAGCAGCCAAGACCCACGAGGCAGATACGCGCGGTGCGTGAGGGTGTGGTGCCCGCTCAGGGGAAGAGGAAGCCAGAGGAGGGAGGCGGCCAGCTGACGCCTCCTTACACCATGTGACACCACATGGAGGGGCCCCCGGGGCAGCGGTGCCATGGCCTGTGGAGCCTCCAGGGGTCCCTTTACAGGGGCAGTAACGGGCCGCCCTGGCCACTGTGTTTGCAGGTGGTGGGAAGGTCAGGCTCCTGGGGTGCTGAGGCAGAGCCTGTGGGGCTCACTGATGGGTCGGGGACAGGCCACACCTGGAACAGGAGGGAGGGGTGGGAGCCGCTGGGGTCTCCAGGCTTCGTGGCCTGAATACCTGGAAGACTGGCGGTTCTGGGCTCTGCGCCAGAGGCTGTGAGGGGCGCGTGTGAGGGGGAGCCTGTGGGCGGGGGAGGGGGGGTTGGTCTGGTTAAGTCACTTTTTTTTTTTTTTTTTTTTTGCGGTACGCGGGCCTCTCACTGTTGTGGCCTCTCCCGTTGCGGAGCACAGGCTCCGGACGCGCAGGCTCAGCGGCCATGGCTCACGGCCCCAGTCGCTTCGCAGCATGTGGGATCTTCCCGGATTGGGGTACGAACCCGTGTCTCCTGCATTGGCAGGCAGACTCTCAACCACTGCGCCACCAGGGAAGCCCCTAAGTCACATTTAAGTGACATTAAGACCCAAGTACATGCTGGGTAGCAGAGAGGCCCAGGTGATGGCACAAATGTTTGGATCATGAGCACAGAGATCGGTGTGCAGCCTGGGACCTGGGCGAAAGCACCGTCAGGGTCTGTATGGACAAACGGGGGGGCGGGGGGCGCCCTGGGAGCCCGACTAAGAAGGGCCTGGAGGAGACAGGTGAGGAGAGTCACGTGCCACCGGGAGCCCGTGGCGCGTCCTTCGGGCAGGCAGACACTGATGATGGGCAGGTGACCCAGGGTGGGGGTGCAGGTGGCCTTGACGAAGAGTGGTTTCCATGGAGACAGGGGCAACGGGCAGGAGCCCGAGGGAGGGGCTGCCCACGATTGAGAGGGCGACACTTTCAGACAAATGTGTTGTTTGCGGATGGAGATTCTACCACACAGCCTAAGGTCATGCCTCCAGGATCACAGTAGACCCTGGGTAGACTCTCACTCACACTGCAGCCATTTGTCTCTGATCTTTCTGTTCTTCTGTTTCAGGAAAAAGAGAGTGAAGCTGCAAAGGCCAAGAATCAGGGTATGTAGAATGCACGTCGTGAAAGCTCTGCGTAGAAACCACTTTTATTCACGCGGCGAATGTCTGCATCTCTGACGCTTCAGGGCTGAATGCAAAATACTACCTTTACTAACTTGTAGCTTTTAAACTGTATTTCCCATCAAACTGGTTACTAGGGCTTCCCTGGTGGCGCAGTGGTTGAGCGTCCACCTGCCGATGCAGGGGACACGGGTTCGTGCCCCAGTCTGGGAAGATCCCACATGCCACGGAGCAGCTGGGCCCGTGAGCCGTGGCCGCTGAGCCTGCGCGTCCGGAGCCTGTGCTCCGCAACGGGAGAGGCCACAACAGTGAGAGGCCCGCGTACCACAAAAAAAAAAAAAAAAAAAAAAAACTGGTTACTAAAACTTTGAAAATAGTTTTCTACAAAAGGTTATTTAAATAGCTTTCTTTTTAATTTCTTTAGACACTCAAGGAAGGAAAGCGGCCCCACCTAACGCTCCAGAAATTCCAGATAATCACTATTTAGATAAGTGAGTAAAGTTGTCTCTAACCCACTGTAGAACAAGTAGAGGGACTAACCACATAAAAATGCTGTCAGATAAATATATTCTCCCGGTTCATTAGGATTACGTGAACTAATTGGCTCTTTTCAGTGATTTTGAAAGCTAGGAAATTGCCCTCTAAACCAGGCAGCATCAGCTGTGAGTCAAGATAACCTTTCTCTCTTCCCCGACAGAAATGAGCAGGCTGTTTGTCAAAAGTCCTGTTACAGGCCGAAAATTTTTTTAATGTTTTATGAAAGTATAGTTGATTTACAGTGTGTTCATTTCTGCTGTACAGCAAAGTGACTCAGTTATACATATATATGTTCTTTTTCATATTCTTTTCCACTGTGGTTTATCACAGGATATTGAATATGGTCAGGCTCAAATTTTATAGCAGCAAAATGCTTTCTCCTGTGCTGTGGCTGAGACAAATCTACAAGGAATTTAAGGGAAATGTCTTAGTCTAATCTTTTCTTGTGATTTAAAATATCCTTTCTGCTTGGTGACGCTGACAGAGTTAGAATTCGAAGGGATCTTAAGCTACTTTATCTCAAACCCCTACGTGGTAAAGACTCTTTTTTATGCCCTTTGATAGAGGAGCTACCCAGCCCTTCCTGAGGCCCCTCTGTGAGGGGCAGCCATGCCTCCAGGTCAAGCTGAAGCCCACTCAGTGGGTCCAGGACGGTGGCCGCAGGCTGGGCATGGGGGGCGTCACAGAGCTCCCCGGCAGCCGGCAGAATGGGATGGCTAAACTGGGTCTGTGCTTCATTTCTTACCTTTCTGTTTTGTTTCAGTTTATGCATTTTTTGTGGGGAGAGGAGCGACTCCTTCACAGAAGAAGGCCTGGACCTCCATTACTGGAAGCACTGTCTTATGCTGACGAGATGTGACTACTGCAAACAGGTCAGGTGCTGGGCATGGGCGGGCCAGACCCAGGCAGGCGAGCTGGACACGCAGTTCCTGAAGGCCGAATCACAAAAATGTCCCAAATCTTAGCATTTTCAGAGGAAAAGTTATGGGGCAAGTTTTGTTGGGGTTGATTTCTCTTACTTTATTATTAAAGTATAACATATATATAAATGTATACAAGTCATAGGTGTTACAGCTCCTGAATTATTGCAAGACAAACAAATCCATGTAACCACCACCAGGCCACATACCCCAAGGCACCCCACCCTCCTCTTCAGGGTCATCACTGTCCTCATTTCTGTTTCTTGCTTTGTGAGTTTTACCGAAGTGGAATCATATGCTACGTTTGGGGTTTGCTTTACAGTATTCCATTGTTTGAATGTACCGCAATTTATCAGTCCTTTCTACCGCGTCTGGGTTTGGGCTGAGACTGTTAGGAATAGCGTTGCTACAGACACCCTTGTGTAATCTTCCGCGCGTGCAGATGCACTTTTTTGGGTGCACACCCCGTTGTACGATGGCTGGGTGGGCTCACGTCCAGCTGCAGGGCCAGTGTGAGCAGCGCTCCTGGTGCCAGGTGGGAGCCGCTCCCCATCCTCGCCAGCCTCGCGGTTGCCACCTGCCACGCGCCCGCCACGCTCTCCTGATGATGCTGGTCTGGAGCCCTGTCCCCCTGCTGGCCTCTCGCTGCCCTCTTTTGCGAAGCACTTCTGGTTTCTCGCCCGTCTCTTGAATCGGGCGCCAGTCCCACTACTGCTGACGTATAGTCGTTCTTGACACACCCAGGTGTGCGTCCTTCGCCACTTGAATGTGTGGTGTCCACTCTGTGTCTGGCCTTTTCACTGATGAGCAGGAGCTTTTCATTTTAACGTTGTCCTCCCTGCTGATCCGTCCTAGGGTTAATGCTTGGGCATCCTGTTGAAGGGGTCCTCCCGCACCCCAGCTGTTCACCTTTCCTCTATGCAGTCGGCCCTCCTTTAGACAGAGGAGGGGAACCAGAAGGGGAGTGACCTTCTCTCCTGTCCTGGGGGCTCTCAGGCCTGCAGGGGTGGGGTGGGCAGGCCCCACCCTCTGAGCAACTACCCCCCGGCTGGCGGTGCGGACTCCTCCACCCGGCGTGGCCTGGCTCCTCTGGCAGCAAGCGAGAGTGCGGCGTGAAGCTCTAGGATGTGTACAAGCCCCTCCTGGCAAAGATGTCACAGTGGTGAAAGGGTCTCTTCTTGTGACCCGTTTCCGGGCACGTTCTTAGAAATGGCCGGGAGCCGGGATTGAACCCAAGGCCACGCAGACCCCTGAGCTCTTCAGGGTGCAGGTCAGGGTTAGTGTTGTGGGTGAACCGTCGCTTCCCCTCCCCGCTTAGCCGTGGCCTCTGGATGCGCCTGAGGTAGCATGGCAAGCAGGATGTGAGGTCTCCAGCCACGTGTACGTGACTGCGGAGGTAACAGGTGTGCGCCTCCCTTCCCGAGGGGCGCTGGCGGGACAGGAAGCGCGCGCTCGTGCAGGGGCCGGGGCCGCACGCGCCTCGGGGCGCTCAGCCGTGTGACGTGTCCCGTCGTGGCTTCCAGGTGGTAGAGATTTCCAGCCTGACGGAGCACCTGCTGACGGAGTGTGACAAAAAGGACGGCTTTGGGGAGTGTTACCGCTGCAGCGAGGCCGTTTTAAAGGAAGAGCTGCCCAGACACATAAAAACGAGAGACTGCAACCGTGAGTGCCCCCGTGGCCCCCCGAGACCCTCGCGCCGTCCCCGGGAGGCCCGGCTAGGGGGCTCGGGGGGCAGGTCCCGCGTCTGCCGGTGCCCCTGCCCGCCCCCGTTCCTCTGCACCCCCATTCACGCCCCCCAGGAGTAACTAGATCTTGTCTCATTGAAACCGTTCCAGCTGCCAAAGCGGAGAAGCTGGCGAACCGGTGTCCTCTGTGCCACAAGAATTTCACCCCCGGAGAAGAGGTGAGGGGCTGACGTGGGGGCGACCTGGCCGCGTGGAGGGACGGCGGGCGTCGGGCGGAGGCTGACCCCCGGGGTGGGGTGAGGCTCTGTCTCAGGGTTCCTGCGCTCCCTGCCCGGCACGCCTGTGGCATCTCCTGGGAAGGGGGAGCGTCTCGGCTCTTTGGGATGGAAGCGTGAAGTGGTTTCACTTTTTCCAGGCTTGGCTTTCATCTCCACGTTGGGGCCTAAACTGGCCTCCTGGCCAGATTCTGTAACACTCTGGTCCCTTGTGATGCATAAAGCCGAGCCCCGTCCAAGTTGGAAATCCTACCTGGTGTCCGGTGCCCAGTGCTCCGCCTGCCCCCAGCGTGAGCCATGCAGGTGACACAGCGGCCTAGTTGGGGGGCGCCAGGGTCTCCCACCCTCTCCTCCACGCGCCCCGTCCTCTGGTGTCGGCCCGCTCGCTCTGGCTCACACGACGCCGGCGCTGCCCTGCATGCTGAGCTCCCGCGGGGCCCGGCAGGCCCAGCCTCTCCTGCCCTGAGCCCCTCAGCCGCGGCCACCTGCGGTCCACCCACTGCGTCCACTGCGGGGTCCCTTGTCACAGCCCTTCGTGTCCCTCCCGGGCCTCCCTCTGGAGACGGGGGGCAAGAGCGTCTCTGCTTCTCGGTCACGGGAGCTGCTGCACGTGCTTGTGTCGCCAGCTGTTAACAAGTCAGCCTCATTGTTTCAGTCTGTATTCAAGTCCCAGGGGTTTTCAAACTCAGGCTCTACAATTACATGAGATAATTAGACGGTTCCAAAGTCTGTCAAATGCGACTTACTCAGGGAAGACCCGACAGAAGCTGCTGTCCTGCCCACTACCCCTCCTCTCACAGAGCGAGGGGCTTTTTATGGTTGATCCATTTTAGTCTTAAATATGAACTGCTCTCACATGCCCCCCCTTTTTCTCTCTCCCTGTGTATTTTTAGAATTTAGGAGCCTTTGAGCTTCTGTTGTCGTTGTCACCTTTACACTGTTTCTGTCGTACGTGACCAGGCCCTCCTTCTGGAGACCAGGCGGCTCCCTGCTCTGAGCAGCGCTGTCGTTGGCAGTGGCCCCTTCCCTTCCTGCCCTCCCCGCAAGTCCCCCAGCGTCTGCCTTGAGGGGATGGCATCTGACTCACAGTCAACTGCAAAGAGGCATTAGCAGGCTTGTGCTGCTCTTCCTCTGTTTTCTCCATGTTTTCTTCACGTGTCACCACCCGCCGAGCAGCTTAAACACCCGTTATTCTACCACAGTTTCTGTGGGTCAGAAGTCCAGGCATGACCTGGCTGGGTCCTCTGCTTGCGGTCTCCCAGGGCTGCACTCGAGGTGTCAGCCAGGCTGCGCTCTCATCTGTGGCTCGGCAGGGAAAGGAGCCACTTCCTGACCCATCGCGGGTGCTGGCAGAATTCTTTTCTTCGTCATTGTCGGACCGAGGGCCCTGCTTCCTTGCTGGCTGTCCAGCAGGGCCACCCTCAGCCCCTGCACCCTGTGCCCCTGGACCGTCGCACACTGCGCACCCTGCGGGACAGCGGTCTTGGCGTGTTTGCTCAGCGGTGATGAGAACTGGGAGAGGTGTGAAGTGCAGGCAGCATCTCAAGATACGTGGGTGCTCCGGCGGTGCACTCAGCACAGGGGGCTCCGAGGCGGGACACGCACAGAGCTCAGGACCCACGCCCGCAGCCGCAGCGCGTCACCACCTCTGGCTCGGTCGTCTCAGTGGCCCCTCTGGCGGCCTGGTTCCCACTCCACCTGCCTCTCGTTTCAGGCATGGAAGGCCCACCTCATGGGCCCCGCGGGCTGCACAGTGAACCTGCGCCGGACGCACGTGCTGCGCAAGGCGCCCACACTGCCACCAGGTAAGCATCCGCCCCGGCCTCGGCCCTGTCCCTGGGTCCCAAACAAGCAGGGCGATCGTGTCGTCAGCACCAGCTCTGGCCGAAGCCCCTCCACGTGGCCCTGCTTCCCCAGGCTCCGCGGTGGCACTCACAGAGTTGACAAACCAAACCGCGGGTGTTCGCAGGCGCACCCCGGGTCTCGGTGTCCCTCCACGCCGTGGGTACCAGTGTCCAGAAACAGGAGTTTCAGTAGGAGACCCATAGGTGGCGCCACTACCTGACTTCTGAATCCCAGTTTTGGCTGCTTTCTGTAGGATTTAGAATGCCTTACAGAAAAGTGTTATTTTTCATTAGAAAATTATTCTTGAACTTGGATACATGACTTTATTTTGGGGCCCTGTGATCAATGAGAACATGAGGAAACGTGTCTCATGCTCATTCAGCGCCAGGCACGGGCAGGGGCTGTGCCCTTCACACACGCACGCACGCACGCATACACGCACACGCACGTGTGTGAGGACCAGAGGTGCTGGGGGAGCCGCCCCGGCCTCCTAACCAGGTAACCGGCCCTGGTCACGTGGCTGCTGGTCTTTCATTTTGGGAACTAACTGTTTGAAACTAAAAACTAGGCGAGCGGCTCAGTTCTTTCCTCTGACCGTGTGTCAGGCTCCTCCTCTGGCTCTTCCTTCTTCCTCTCCTGCCGTCGCATATGCATCCTCGAGGGTGGCCCACCCAGCCCCCTCTCACATCTGCCGGTCCAGCCCGGCCACCTGTGGGCTGGGTGACCGGGAGCATCCCAGCCCCTCGTGCTCAGATCCTCCCTGTGTGTGGCAACCCCGGGCCGCTCGTACTGTCACCGCGGCTTTGCACCCTGGCTCACGTTTGTCCCCCGTGCTCTGTGTGTCCACTGCAGGTAAAGGCCCAGCCGCAACCAAGTCAGGGACCTCGGGATCCAAGGTCGGAAGCAAGATCCCCACCCCCAAGGGGGGCCTGAGTAAAAGCTCCAGCAGGACGTACACAAAGCGGTGACACAACACCCCATCTGCTCCCTCGTTTCCAAAGGGACCGAGCAGCTTCCCCGGCCGTGGACGTGTTACCTCAAAGCATCTCTAGACGTGGCAACCCCCGCTCCACCCCTGCTGCCCCCAGGCTCCTGGCTGCGCCCGTCCCGACCGTGGCCCCTGCGTCCGGAGTGAGGCCCTGATCTCCCCGTGGCTCCGGCTCGCAGGTCTCTGCCCTCCAGAGCCCGGGGTCCAAAAAAGGAGACAGTCCTGTTGGAGGAGCAGCACCGGGCGGCCCTTGCGGAGGGACTGGCTGAGCACAGCGCCCTCTCTCCGCAGCTGCTTGGAGTGGTTTCCATAAAGCCCTTGCTCCAAACCTGTTGCATGTGGGTCTCTCTCAGCCGTGGTGGAAGGTCTGCAGGGCTCGCCAGGCCGGGGGATGGGATGGGATGGGGGGGCCAGTCACCCTGTGCCCCTCCTCCCCAGGGTAGGGGGGCCGTTGGCCTGCAAAGCCTGCATGTCCACGGCAGCAAGAAGTAAGGTCGAGGTCAAGAAGTTAAGGTCCCGGCCCGGCCCCCTCGGCTCTCACCTGCCAGACGCTCGGAGCGCAGCCCACCTGACCCCCGCATCGGTGCCCACACCAGGCGGAGTGGAGGTTAATGCTGGCGGCTCCACGTCAGGCCCTTCCTCGGGGCTTCAAGTTCTTTACACGCATGAAGCCCTAGAAAAATATGAGACGACATTCCCCGATGATCCTGCGCTCACTTGAGCAGGTGTGTCTGTCGAAATAGCCCTTTCCTAAACCCCTGGGGCAGGCAGAGCGACTCCCACTCTGTGTAACATTCAGAGGAGCCTCCGAGCCTCTGCTCAGCCCGTCATCCTGTCCCGCTCGGATCCGCGTGGGAATTGCAACTGTATGTTCACTTTTCTCAAACACTTTGTATGATACTTTCAACACCAAAAACCGCTTAAAATGATGAAACCAAACCTCAGAATCCAGTCTCCTGACCAGCCGCCAACCAACCCTCCCGGCCCGTGGCAGTGGCTCACCTGGCTTCAGAGCCAGGTAGCTGTGGGGGAGCCAGTGTCCGTCCAGAATGTGCTTGGAAAGGCTGCCTTCTCGTCCACGCCTGGGGTCCCCAGGCGCCCAGCCCACAAGAGACCGAAAGAAGATGTCCCTCCCCGCCCCACCTGGCCCCGTGCCCAGGGTGTGCTTTCCTCCTGAGCATGATACAGGCAGGCTTCCAGGATGACGGCTAGAAATGCATGGGATTGATGAAATTTGTACTACACCGTTAGTGTAAGAATATTTTTAATTCCCAACTGTGTAAAATAACAAAATATTTATTTAAAAACTAATAGCTATTTGAGCAGTGTGCTCCCTGGGTATGTTAGTGACCATGAATTTGTACCAGTCGATCAATTTCCATTTTTGGGAAGCTAATGCTTTCTCATATGGTTGACTCAAAATACTGAGCCGGAATAAGAGTGACCAAGAGAATTACCTTCAAAAATATACTCTATAAAAAAATGTAAAAGTATGGGGGGAGAAATAACATAAAACTTTACTAGAGAGAGCAGAGTACAGATGCCAAGATAATTATAAAGTGATCCTTCCTGGTTTCAAAAAGGTGTTGCCATGGTCTCTCACCCACGAGAGTGAAGTACAGATAGAACTCTTCTTTAAACAGAACGATGAAAAAAGTTAACCAAGAAAGTATTCTTTTCTCTCCAAAACTTTTAAGAAATATACAGTTAATGTTTTCTATGTATTGTAACATAAAGAAGATATTTGTAAAATTACTTAATTTTTAGTGATTGACAAACAAAATTGAGTGCATTAAAAACAGATCAGTCTTGCTGGTTACAGAACAATCATGTGTTTCTGTTCAGATGATTCCTGGCAGTGATCAGTGGCAATTAAAATCTTTACAGAGTTATATACTACTAAGGAACCAAGAATAAAGGATAAAACACTAAAAAGGAAACTATAAGCTCCCTCAGCCATTCATAAGTATCGAAACCTGGAACAGTGCTTAACTGAAATTTCACTCATGAATATGTTGTGGATACTTAATATTTATTTCTATTACTTTCATATTTCAAAATATTCTAATTTAAAAGAATTGTATCTATAAATTTGGCATTGGAGTACAAGCGTAAATACTTTTAATGAAAATTTGCAACTTTTTAATGTTTTGACATAGTTTTCTATTTGTCTTTATTTCATGTACCAAAATTATAAAATAAGTAATATATTTTTGTTGTTTGAGGGCTTAGACGTTAATTCACCCTGAGTATATGAATATAATAAAAAGATTACTAAATGTTTTGTCACTTTTATTTTAAAATTATAATTAAAAAGCAATCAGGGCTTCCCTGGTGGCGCAGTGGTTGAGAGTCTGCCTGCCGATGCAGGGGACACGGGTTCGTGCCCCGGTCCGGGAGGATCCCACATGCCGTGGAGCGGCTGGGCCCGTGAGCCATGGCCGCTGAGCCTGCGCGTCCGGAGCCTGTGCTCCGCAACGGGAGAGGCCACAGCAGTGAGAGGCCCACGTACCGCAAAAAGAAAAAAGCAATCGGTAAGTTACATTTCCTTTCGTAAACATGCAGGTGTAGCTCAGCCCTGAAATGCCAGGGAATTGCTGAGATTTGCTTAGAAAGGGGCAGTGGGTATTAAGTTGCCAGGAGAGAGTATGGTTTCTAAAATAAGTTATTTGTGGGTTTACTACTGAAGAAGCTAAACGATTTTAAGCTACATATAAATTAGAGAAAGTTCTTTACCAATTTTATCCCATGGAATAAAATGAGAATATTTTATAAATGCTCCAGTTGTGCCCATCAGAGGTTTATACTTTAGTCTCTTCCTGTGTTTTTTATCCCTTTTGAAAGAGGGCATTTTTACCAGCCAACAAAGCTATTTTGCTTTTCAAATAAGTAAAAATACAGTATTTTCTCTGTTGATTTGTAGAGTGGTTTTAAGCTTTTATTACCTTTGATGGTTTTATAAGTTTCCATTTTGAAGTTATAGTTTTTTCCCTTATGTATACATATATATATACACACACACACATATATAAACTTAAAACTTAGCATTACAGTTTAAACAGCAAAATTACTTATCTTACTTTGTAGGTGGGGTGTGTGCGTGAGTGTGTGCTCTGGAGAACGTGGGAGGAAAGAGCTCGCTGTCCAAAGGGAAGAGTGTGATTCCACCTGCTAGTGTCAGACACCCCGAGAGATTTCAGTGCGCTACTTTCAACTAGGTGTTCGTTAGTGCCATTGCTTATTTGCTCTTAAAAACTAGCCCAGTGCTAAAAAAAACAAGAGCCTGGTGGAGCAGCGTGTGCCCCGAATCCTCGGAGCGCTGGGGTTTCCGCCCAGCCTGCTGCCACCAGGGGCAGGAAAGCCCTGGGCAGGGGCTGAGCCCCCCGGGTCTGGGGTCGGGGTTTGGGGCGGTGACCCCCGGAGCGGCTGCTGCAGGGCGGACGGGAGCAATTCAGTGGAGCGCCCCACGCCCCCACGTGCGTGTTCTGGAAGGGTCAGAGGACCTGCAGGGCAGCTGGTCCTACCCTCCACTGCGGGCAGGGAAACTGGCTCAGAGCCCAAGCCCTCACCACCGGAAGGCAGCGTGCCCAGATGTGAACCCTGTGCTCTGCGCCTCTGTCAACCCTGCGGTGAGGGTTGCTGGGAGCAGGTTCGGGGTACTGGAGGCAAGATCCGCTTGTCTCTGCCTCTGTTTCCCCCAACACCCCGGAATGGAGCTGAGGGGGAGGTGCTGAGCCTGGTTCCCAGCACACGCCCTCTGTGCGCCTGCGCCTGCGCCCGAGCCCAGATTAGTTCCGCCCAGGCAGCCTCCACCCCTTCATCTCAGGCCGGGAAGGTGATCAGCCTGCAGGGGTGGGGGGAGACGGAAGGTGTGGCGCCGCCACCTGCCCGGCTGGCCTCAAAATCTCCCGAGCTTCCTTCTGGCCTCTGAGGTCCCCAGGGGTGCCTCCCGGGGGGTGGGGGGGTGGGGGGCGGGGATCCAGCCGCAGGAGGAAGGACACCACCACCACCCTCCCCACCCCCAGTCTCTGAGCTCTCAGGTGCAGGGGAGGCGTGCGGCCCCTTCCCCATCAAGAGATGTCCCAGCAGGGAAAGCGGGGAAGAGAGTGAGGTCAGACTGAGCAGCAGGGTGGGTGCCCCTGTGAGCAGGCGTCCCGGGGCCTAGCTCGTCCCTAAAGCCCCCTTTCATGGCCCTCGTCCTGAAGGTTGAGGACTCCCCAGGAGTGTCCTAGCGCTGCCTCCACACCGGTCACCTGGCCACCCCTTCTTGGTGCCTCCCGGTGTCCCGGGACCAGTCCTGGCAATGGAGGGGAGCAGTGTCCTGCTGAAGGTGGGAGGCATTGCTGGAACCACTGCTAGGGTTCTAGATCGAGATCTCTCTCCCGCCACGGGGTAAGGAGACAACGCTTGGGAATGCAGTTTACAAATTCAGGGATCCTCAATCAAATTACCCCGGAGGTTGGGACAGTGGCAGGAGGGCAAGCACTGCCAGGTGTCCAGGGCCTCCAGCTCCCAGCCTCAGCCGGTGGAGACATGGTCGGGGACCAGGGCGGGGACAGCGATGGGGACTGGGACTGGGGCAGGGAAGGGGATGGAGAGGGGGTCTGGATGGACCGGCTGCACCCTGCAGGCCGACCAAGCAGCTCGGCACAGCTGGAGAAGAGACAGCGGTGGCACTGGGGTCTGGCCACACTGTCTGCAGTATCAACCTCGGCTGTCTTCACAGACACCACACAGGCATGTATCCCTAGACAAAAGAATCGAGTTTGACATATCTTTAAGCTGTGCACGTGGAATCATACCGCGTGCATCACTGTGTGATTTATTTTCCTCCCTCCCCATCATGACCCTGACTGTCCGCCATTCCTGCTGCTGCGTGCAGCTCAGACACGGTCTCCATGGGGTCATCCACTTGAAGAAACGTCTCACAACTTATTTATCCATTCTCCTGTTGATGGTCATTGTTTGTTTCCAGTGTTGGCTACTGTAAAACTATTACTACTCTCGTAGCCTGTCAAGATGATGTGTGTTAGCATGAGCTGCTGGACAGCAGCCCAGAAATCTACCACGAGAAACTAAGCAAGCAAGACAACACCCAGGTCCCAGGAACTGAAAGCCGCTGATATCATGCATGTGTGTACAACCTTCCAAAAATCACTGAGGAGACCCAGCAGCACGCAGGGGGCAGCGGAAGCCGGCTCAGAAGGCAGAGGTGGAAGAGGTCCTAGGGGCCCATTCTCACCTCTCCCGGCCTTGCCTGGGGACAGTCACTGCCTGCCCTTCACAGATGGAATTGGTCACAACAGCAACCGAGACAAAAATCTGTCTTTCCTGGGTGGGGTCATTGGGGCTGACGGGGGCGAAGTCAGGGCAGCACAAAGGCCCTGCTAGAAATAAACATGGTACAGTCACAACGCACGTATAATGCCAGACAGCAAACAACCCACAAGTACCTCCCACACACAGTGATCCCAGAAGCATGACATGGGGCGAAAGAGGCCAGGCACCGAGAGCCGGCCCTGCATGTTATACACAAAGTGCAAAAACTGGCAAAACCACAATATCGGGGCACAAGGGGGTCTGGGGGGACTGGTGATCACTGGTTTCTTGTTCTGCGTGATGGCTACACGGATGTGTTCAGTCTGGACAAAATTCACTTATGCTACGTGCACACTTTTCTGGATGTACATCACCCTTCAATACAATGTTCAGGAATTTCAAAACAAAATAAAACTGAAAACCCTGCTGGGGTGAGGAGTTAAAAACAGGGGCAGAGAATAGGACAGCCGACCTCAGCACTATTCCTCCCACCCTCCTCCTCCAAACAGCCCTGATGAGTGGGTCCTAACACATGGAAACGATCTGATCCCTAACAGCCTCTCAACCTTGCCTACCCAACAGAACACCCGGGGAGTTTGTAAAACCCCCATGCCCGGGCTTCCCTGGTGGTGCAGTAGTTGAGAGTCCTCCTGCCGATGCAGGGGACACGGGTTCGTGCCCCGGTCCGGGAAGATCCCACATGCCACGGAGCGGCTGGGCCCGTGAGCCATGGCCGCTGAGCCTGTGCGTCCGGAGCCTGTGCTCCGCAACGGGAGAGGCCACAACAGTGAGAGGCCCGCGTACCGCAAAAAAAAAAACCATGCCCGTGCTGCAGCCCACACTGTTGGGCCAGAATCTCTGGACCAGGGACTGGGGCATCAGTCACTTGTAACTTCCTGGTGATTCCATACACAAATCACTAACCTCTAAAAGAAAGAAAAAAAAAGTGCACTGTATGCTTGTTAAAAACCAGCAAGGAAGACAATGCAAGGCTGCAGCAGGGGACAGTGAACTCAACTCTGAATACAGGCTGGGGGGTTATAGCCACAGGGCAGGGAGAGGGAGCCAGCGGATGGGAAATTATGAAGAGGAGCCTGGTTAGGTTTTTGAAGGGTAGCAGACGATGCCACCCCGAAATATGACTAGGAGTTCAGGTCATACCACCCCGAAATGTACCACCTCGGTATACTGACTGTTCTGAGCTGTGTGCTCTTGGATATCAGTAAACGCAGGGAGAGGTTTGTCTGAACTCCCCTTCTGCCTAAACACATCCTCCCAAAGGAACTCAGTCGTCAGAGACCCCCTCCCGGGAGCGAACCGTCCAGAGAAGACGGGCTCATCCCCGGAGGGACTAGAAGTGATAACACACCCGTTGTCACACGGTCCTTCCGCCCGTCTGTCCTCTCGGGGACCGTTCATCTCCGGCCCAGCACTCACGGCCCTACGTGGGCCTAGGCACTCCGGAAGCCCACCCACACGCCCACGGTGAGGACCGGAACCCCGCCGACGACGGCCTCGAGCCACGCCCCACCGGGCTCCTCTATGGCCCTCGCTGCGGCGCTCTAGCGTCCGCGCAGCTCTCGACGGCTCCTTCCGGCCCATACCGGAAGTAGCGCCGCGTGCCCCGGAAGCGCCCCGGTAGGGGCTGCGGGAGTGGCGGCGCGATGGCGGCTGCGGCGGTGTCGGAGGCCTGGCCGGAGCTGGAGCTGGCGGAGCGGGAGCGGCGGCGGGAGCTGCTGCTGACCGGGCCCGGGCTGGAGCAGCGGGTGCGCGCGGCGGGCGGGCGGCTGCCGCCGCGGCTCTTCACTCTCCCGCTGCTTCACTACCTGGAGGTGAGCGGCTGCGGCAGCCTGCGCGAGCCGGGCCCGGGCCTGGCTCAGGGCCTCCCGCAGCTGCACAGCCTCGTGCTGCGGCGCAACGCGCTGGGGCCCGGCCTGATCCCTGAGCTCGGCCCGCTGCCCGCGCTGCGCGTGCTCGACCTCTCAGGCAACGCGCTGGAGGCGCTGCCGCCGGGCCAGGGCCTAGGCCCCGCCGAGCCGCCGGGCCTCCCGCAGCTGCAGAGCCTCAACCTCAGTGGCAACCGGCTGCGCGAGCTGCCCGCCGACCTGGCGCGCTGCGCGCCTCGCCTGCAGACCCTCAACCTCACCGGCAACCGCCTGGACGCCTTCCCCGCCGCGCTCTTCAGTCCCGGCGCGCTGCCGCTGCTCAGCGAACTGGCTGCTGCCGACAACTGCCTCCGGGAGCTCAGCCCCGAAATCGCCCACCTGGCCTCGCTCAAGGTCAGCGGTCAGCGGGGTGGGCGGGGCGGGCCCTGTGGTAGCCACGGATGGGGGTCTCCTGCCGGTGCCGAGCCGTCCCAACTCGGCCGGGAAGGGCCACCGCAGCGTCGGTATCTCTGGGAAGCCGGCCCACCCCCGGGTCCCCTCGAACTAGCCTGCCTCTGTCCTCGGGTGGTCCTCTCGGCTCGCCCCACACACTCTGCTCACAACTGGGCTTTAACATGCAACACACTGTTTCGTGATCGTGGACTAATTGGGCTTCCCGCTCAGGTCGGAACCAGGTTAACAGCGGGTACGGGTATCTAAATTTTTGCATCTCCAAATGTTTGTGAAAGGACTGGGTGAGCCCTGTGCGTGGGGCCACCCAGGCAGGGCGTGGAGATGTGAAATGACTGGAATTTGCGTAAGGCCACGCGTGTGATCTCACATGTGATAGTTCACTTGACCCCAACAACGGCTTTCCAAGGCAGGGGTGGTTATTCCTGTCTTACAGAAGGCCGGAAGGAGTTGCCCAAAGTACGCAGCAAATAGGTTGGGGTTTCGTCTAGGCTCTCTTGTCTAGGCTCTCTTGTCTTGTTTATTTTATTCATCCGGGGACCCCAGGTCCCAACAGAATGCTTGACTCGGAACAAGGGCCCAGTAAGTCTGTTGAGGAAGAGACCAGAGGGCAGGAGTTGCCGTAACCATGGCCTAAATCCAGTCTAGAGGCCCCTGTCCTTAAAGAGGCAGGCCCCTGTTTCTTCCTCCTCATTGCCATCCTTTTATGCAGACTTTTTTTTTTTTAATACAGCAGGTTCTTATTATCTATTTTATACACATTAGTGTATATATGTCAGTCCTCAATATCCCAATTCATCCCACCTCCCCCCAACTTTCCCCCCTTGGTGTCCATACGTTTGTTCTCTACATCTGTGTCTATTTCTGCCTTGCAGATCGGTTCATCTGTACCATTTTTCTAGTTTCCACATATATGCGTTAACGTACGATAATAGTTTTTCTCCTTCTGACTTACGTCACTCTGTATGACAGTCTTTAGGTCCATCCACGTCTCTACAAATAACCCAGTTTTGTTCCTTTTTATGGCTGAGTAATATTCCATTGTATATATGTACCACATCTTCTTTATCCATTCCTCTGTTGATGGGCATTTGGGTTGCTTCCATGACCTGGCTATTGTAAACATTGCTACAGTGAACATTGGGGTATGTGTGTCTTTTTGAATTATGGTTTTCTCAGGGTACATGCCCAGTAGTGGGATTGCTGGGTCGTATGGTAGTTCTATTTTTAGTTTTTTAAGGAACCTCCATACTGTTCTCCATAGTGGCTGTATCAATTTACATTCCCACCAACAGTGCAAGAGGGTTCCCTTTTCTCCACACCCTCTCCAGCATTTGTTGTTTGTAGATTTTCCGATGATGCCCGTTCTAACTGGTGTGAGGTGATACCTCGTTGTAGTTTTGATTTGCATTTCTCTAATAATTAGTGATGTTGAGCAGCTTTTCATGTGCTTCTTGGCGATCTGTATATCCTCTTTGGAGAAATGTCTGTTTAGGTCTTCTGCCCATTTTTTGATTGGGTTGTTTGTTTTTTTTAATATTGAGCAGCATGAGCTGTTTATACATTTTGGAGGTTAATCCTTTATCCATTGATTCGTTTGCAAATATTTTTCCCCATTCTGAGGGTTGCCTTTTCATCTTGTTTGTAGTATCCTTTGCTTTGCAAAAGCTTTGAAGTTTCATTAGGTCCCATTTGTTTATTTTTGTTTTTATTTCCATTACTCTAGGAGGTGGATCAAAAAAGATCTTGCTGTGATTTATGTCAAAGAGTGTTCTTTTATGTTTTCCTTTAAGAGTTTTATAGTGTCTGGTCTTAAATTTAGGTCTCTAATCCATTTTGAGTTTATTTTTGTGTATGGTATTAGGGAGTGTTCTAATTTAATTCTTTTACACGTAGCTGTCCAGTTTTCCCAGCACCACTTACTGAAGAGACTGTCTTTTCCCCATTGTATAGTGTTGCCTCCTTTGTCATAGATTAGTTGACCATAGGTGCATGGGTTTATCTCTGGGCTTTCTGTCCTGTTCCATTGATCTGTATTTCTGTTTTTGTGCCAGTACCATACTGTCTTGATTACTGTAGCTTTGTAGTATAGCCTGAAGTCAGGGAGCCTGATCCCTCCAGCTCCATTTTTTTCCCTCAAGATTCCTTTGGCTATTCTGGGCCTTTTATGTGTCCATACAGATTTTAAGATTTTTTGTTCTAGTTCTGTAAAAAAGAATGCCATTGGTAGTTTGATGGGGATTGCATTGAATCTGTAGATTGCTTTGGGTAGTATAGTCATTTTTACAATATTGATTCTTCTAATCCAAGAACATGGTATATCTCTCCATCTGTTTGTGTCTTCCTTGATTTCTTTCATCAGTGTCTTATAGTTTTCTGAGTACAGGTCTTTTACCTCCTTAGGTAGGTTTATTCCTGGGTGTTTTATTCTTTTTGTTGGAATGGTGAATGGGATTGTTTCCTTAATTTCTCTTTCTGGTCTTTCACTGTTAGTGTGTAGGAGTGCAAGAGATTTCTGTGCATTAATTTTGTATCCTGCAGCTTTACCAAATTCATTGATGAGCTCTAGTAGTTTTCTGGTGGCATCTTTAGGATTATCTGTGTATAATATGTCATCTGCAACTGTGACAGTTTTACTTCTTCTTTTCCAATTTGTATTCCTTTTATTTCTTTTTCTTCTCTGATTGCCGTGGCTAGGACTTCCAAAACTACGTTGAATAACAGTGGCGAGAGTGGACATCCTTGTCTTGTTCCTGATCTTAGAGGAAATGCTTTCAGTTTTTCACCATCGAGAATGATGTTTGCTGTGGGTTTGTCGTATATGGCCTTTATGATGTTGAGGTAGGTTCCCATTGCAGACTTTTAAAACAATAAAACGTGTGTGCAGTTTAGCAACTGACCTCTTAGCAGCGGGAGTTACTCTTAAGATGTTGCCAACTCATTTTACAAATGTCTTTATGTCAGGATGTATCTGTGTGCATGTGTACGTGTGTGTGTTTATAGTTAAGAAAAACAGGAGGCCACCCTGCCGAGTGACACGCGCTAACTGGCATTTCCAGGAAGAAGCCGTGGGGCACGACTCCTGGGATGCTGGTCCCAGGGCTGTAGCTTCCCTCCAGGGCTGTGGTGTGACACATGATATAAGCCCTTTCTACTCCATCACCCATCTCATACATCTCTTGGTTTCCCAGAAGGTAGATGTACCAAATGTGTAGCTTAACATAGCATCATGTGAGTGTACAGTTTTTATATTTTTCTTCAAATCTGTAATGTCTCAGCAGTATTCAGCTTTGGGTTTCGTTTTGTTTTGTTAATGTTCTGTAGTGCCTCTGGCTGCCCGCCCAGTAAAGCAGCCCTTATTGTGTCCAGAACACCCTCGTTCAGGTGAAAGAGAAAGTCTTGCTTGCTCAGTCCCCCGTCGCCCGGTCCATCCTGTTCCCCATTTTTAGACTTCCATTGCTCTCCTTCACCTGAAGAGACCTGTTTCTTGGAGAGTATCATGTCAGAGCTACTTGGAATTCCTTTTGGACTTAGATGTCCTTTTGGGGCCTTTCCTAAAATGATGCCTTCACGAGGAACAGCTGCTAGAACTGGGTGAAGCAGCATCGCTCCACACCCTGGCGCTCCAAGGCCAGAGGCGTTCTCTGTCCTTCCTGTGAGGTGGGGGGACAGTGGGAGTCGGACAGATGCGCTTAGAACCAGAAAGTGTGGGTTCAGCTCAGTGTCTTGTAGCGGCGCCCTGGGCTCCTGCCCATCTCCTCCCCTCTGAGGATGACCACGGTGCCATGAAGAAAGCGCAGTGATGGCACTGGTGCAGGTCCTCCGTGGCCGCATCACCACGCCAAGGCTGTGGCTTAACACAGTGGTCGTTTTATTTGCTCACGGTCAGCTGCCGTGGGCTCAGGGCCAGGCTCGGCCGGCGTGGCTGACTCCTGTCTCCACGTCATCTTGGGACGTCTCCCGTCCCCGCCGGACAGTCTGACCTCTCACATGGCGGCTCAGGGCTCCTTAGAGCACAAGGGCAGGAGCTGCCAGGCCTTCCTGAGGCACAGACCTGGACCTAGCAGCCCGCCACATCCACTGCATCCTGCTGATTGAGTAAGTAAAGCTCAGTCCAGAGTTGTGGGAGATGCCACACAAGGAGGTGAATACCTGGAGGCGTGGTTCTGTGGGGGCCACCACGGTGACAGCACACAGGCCCCTGCTTGTCCCACTCACCTCCCAATCGGGAGCCAGCAAATGAGAGCTGCTTGATGCCCACTCCCCTGGGAGCCATGAAGGTCGGACCCTCTTCCCCACTGCAGCTGCTGGGGACAAGGAAGCCGAAGGGAGAGCTGTCCTTTCCCTCCCCAGTTAACTCTGCCTGGAGAGCCGGCTTCATCACTGTCCTGACCTCGGACCCACTCAGCTGGGCTTCTCCCCGCTGGGGTTCTGTTACCCATGGGGCTCAGCCGCAGGGCTGTGATGCTCCAAGGTTGCCCTTGTTGTACGTGACCGTTACCCAGGCCCATGGCACTGCCACCGGGGACTGCTGGAGGGACGGGCAGGCCAGATGTGCCCCCAGATTTATGAACCGTTCCGGGCCAGCACGTTCATCAGTTGAACAGCCGCGGCACTCGGGGCTTCCCCAGCCCTGCCAGGACTCATGCCCACTCATGTCGTCTGGTGTCGCTCATTTAGGGGACTCCTCCCGTAATCACGTTTCACAGAGAAGTGGAACTTTGACCATGAAACCTTTGTCCAGTGACGAAAAACTGAAGTTAAAAAAAAATCCTTCCATCTTATCATTTTCTCAGTTGCTGTTGGAAATGGTGGGTTCAGGTCCCCTCGGCCTGGTCACCATCAGCTGGAACAGAGGGGTCCTTCCACACCCCCAGGGGTAGCGTGTGTGTCTGTAGGGTCTCACAACCAGGGATTTAGGGTCCCTTCCCCGCAGCTCGGCCCAGCAGTCGAGTCACAGTCTAGGGTCAGAGGCTGGCCCTGCCTGGCCAGTGTCACTATTGTGTTACCTACAGGGAGGGAGTGCCTGGGTGTCTTCTGGGCAGGTGCCTGGAGGCCCCTCCACGTGCACTCAATTCACTTCATTCTCCCTTCGGCGATTGTGGGTTTCCCGCCCCCGCCCCCTGCCCTGCGCAGTTTTACGCCATCCAGACATCACTTCAGCTGCAGGTCTCCCTCCGCCACTCACGCTCCGGCCGTGAAACCCGTGGACTCCACTCGCCATCGAACCTGCGGCTCTGCGTGCCTGACGCCGGGTGGCGTGTCCTGCTGTGGGGGCCGCTTTGAACCCGTCGGTGGTCTCCCCGCCTCTGCTGGATATGGCACCCCCAGAGCCCTGTCGGCTGCCTGCCCTGCCCCCTGTTTGTCTCCCGCAGGGCCCCGGGGCAGGTCCTGGGCTGCTGTCTGTGGCACTGGCTGCTGCCACTGCCCTCTGCTCCGAAATGCCCAGTGTTTGGCGATTGTTGCCCCTGACAGACCCCCGCCCCAGTACCCCTGCACCTGTCCTCCGAGGAGACCACCTCAGCGGGCTGCTGGCCTGACACTGCTCCGGTCGGGGCTGGAGGCCACCCTCCCCGACTCTTGCCGGCCCTTCCTCCGCTGCTGTTTGTGGGTCTCTTCCTCGTGGAGGCACAGACCTTCCACTCGCGGCGGCTGTGTTTTCATGCTGCAGTCAGAGTTGCCAGTGGAGTTCAAGCTGTTGCGACCCCCAGGCTGGGTGTGCAGGTCCAAACCTGACCTCGAAACGCCAGCCCTTGTCTGCTGTTCACAGCCTGCCAGTGGGCGGGGACCCGGTTCTTCTGGCCCAGGCCAGGCTGAGTGTGCACACAGGGTTACCTGGTCTAGGTGGCCCCGGCCCGTCCTCCCGTCCAGGTGTGTTCTGACACCTGGGCGTGTCCTGGGCGAGCAGCTCCACAGCCCTGGGCTCGGCACTGGCTGTTGCTGATGCTGCCAGTTAGCAGTGAGTGAGGAGGCCAGCGGACCCCAGGCTGGGGCACAGGGGCACCGCCAAGTCCTGTGCACGGGTGTGTGTGTGTGCGTGAGCATGGTGGGGGGGCGGGCAGGACATAGAGAAGCCTGGAAGGGCCACGTTTCAGCCCATCTACCCGCCTGTCCAGTCTCACCTGAGAGCGGGGAGAGGCCTGGAGAGGCACCAAACGGTGACAGGTGTGTGACGTCCGGTTAACCCACAGCCCGCGTGACCACTGAGTGCTTGGTCCCCAGTGGTGACTGGAGACTGTGTCAGCCTCACCTTCTCTTTCTCCGTTTCTGGGTCGACTGCAGGATCAAAGTCTGCTCTGCAGTTGCTCCCTCCCTCCCGAGCCTCCGGCCTGCTGCGCGCGGAGGCTCCTCTGTCACCCTCTGTCGGGCACCCACCTGCCACACCCCTCCTCCACCCTGGTTCTTGCGGCCTCGCAGCATGAGCCAGAGTTTCCTTCATAACCGGGGTTTGTGAAGCTCCCCTAAAAACCACCCTCTCTGTGCCAGCCACAGCAGACAGCATCTTGTGGATAGTCAGGGCCCCTGCCCCCCTTCCCAGCTGGTGACAAATCCGCCACCCGCTGTGACCCAGCTGTGGTCATTCGGGGCCGTGGTGTCCCCGTCAGGACCAGGACTCCTCGCTGGCCACGCTGCTGTGGGCGCTGCTCCCTGAGCGCGAGGAGGGGCCTGCCCGAGCGCTCGCGGATCTGCAGCCCCTGGGGAGGCCCCTGCCGCCCGTCACTGCCTCGCTGTCCAAATGTCGGTCCCCTGTGCTTACCGCCACCAAACCAGATTATAGGGTTTCTCCCCAGGCCCCGTGTCAGGTCCAAGCGAAGCCGAGAGGGGCCCATCCAGAGCTTCCCACGGGCCCTGGAGGAGAACGAGGAAGAAGCCGCTGACTTGCAGGGCTGCGCGCCGCCTGGGCCTCCCGGGAGGGGCCCTGTCCTCCTCACCACCAGCCGAGTCCCTCCCGCGGCACAGGACCCTGCCTGCTGCCCACCACGTGAGGTGGCCACTTGGCCCGTTTCCACCGCGTCAGCGACACTGATGGCAGCCTCAATGGTAGTCATAGAAGGTTCCTTCTCTCGGGCCGCAGGGTTTCACCAACCTCCTGGTGGCGCAGGAGCAGTAGCCCCCGCTCCCTCCTCCCGTGTCACCGCCGAGGGCCCAGGACCGTCCCAGCATTGACGCTGATTCGCTGTCTGTCGCCCACGCAGGATACGAGAGCATCGTGCTGTGTTACTCTTGCTCTGTTCTTGCTTTTTTGCTCATTTAATTAAAGACATCTCAGCGCTACTTTGTGGGGAACCTACTTCTCCTGTAAAGTCCTTATTTATAACCAGACATTCCCCGCGTTCCTTGTTGTCTTTTTTTCCCTCTAACCTAACCATCGATGGGAAATTCTACCGTGGTTGTTACTACGGGGACACGGTGGTCAAGCAGCACAAGCAAGACCAGCACTTCACAGAGGCGACTGGCAGTCCACTCGCGCCTCCCCTCCGAGGAGCCCCGTCACTGCATCCGTGCTGGGCGCTGGGCTGGGGGAGAGGCGTGGGGCTGAGGCGGGGCAAGCGGCAGGAGGGCGGGTCCCGGGGCTCTGATGCGTCCCGGTCTCCCTCGCAGACGCTGGACCTGTCCAACAACCAGCTGAGTGAGATCCCAGCGGAGCTGGCCGACTGCCCCAAGCTCAAGGACATCAACTTCCGGGGGAACAAGCTGCGGGACAAGCGCCTGGAGAAGATGGTCAGCGGCTGCCAGACCAGGTCCATCCTGGAGTACCTGCGCGTCGGGGGCCGCGGGTGCTGCCGTGGCCGGGGCAAGGCCGAGGGCCCCGACAGGGAGGAGGCGCGGAGGAAGCGGCGGGAGCGGAGGAAGAGGGAGTGCGGCGAGGGCGAGGAGGCGTGGGTGGACGAGGCCAGCCGGCTGCTGCTGCGGGTCCTGCACGTGGCCGAGAACCCGGCCCCGCTGATGGTCAGGGTGAGCCCCGGGGTCGGGGACGTGCGGCCCTTCATCGTGGGCGCCGTGGTGCGGGGTATGGACCTGCAGCCCGGGAACGCGCTCAAGCGGTTCCTCTCCTCCCAGGTGGGTGCCCGCGGCCGCGATGGGGGCGGGGAGGACGGGCCGTGGGCGGGCGGGGCGACCACCGCTCCTACCGAGGGCGAGCGCCTGGGACCGGCCCGGGTGGGGTGGGGAGGGGACCCGGCGCAGTCAGCGTCCCTGAGTCTCTGCTGTGCGGGTGGGTCTCTGACTTCCACAGTAGGTGACATGTCCAGTCTGATATGAGAGAGAGTTAAAATCGTCAGCTCTTGCCAGCGTGTTCTCGGGTGACTTGTTTAGTTTTTGTGAAGTTTCAGCCAGGCAAACAGAGTTCGTTGTTCTGTGAAGTCTGCCCAGCTTTTAAAGCAAAAAGCACATCCTTGCACGTGGGCAACCCCGAGCGTGGCCTGCGGGGCTGAGGCTGTACGTACAGGGAGGAAGCCGAGCCGGGAGCTCAGAACTCGAACATCAGTGTTTTCGAGGAAAAGCTTTTGCTGGGGTGGTTTTTCTTTTTAAGTCACACTTCTGTTTATTCAGTCATAAATTTTAGCTCGAGGTGGGTTCTTTGAAGTCTCAAGCATTGCACAGTAGAGTTAGGGCGAGAAGAAATTCTGCTGATAAGCAGATACCAGCTTTCCTGCGGAGGTTCCCCGAAATAAATACTTGGCTGGGGAGGCTGCTCCGGGGGGGCTGGGGTGGCGGGGGGCTTGCCCTCTGGCCTTGGCACACTGAGCTCTGCCTGTCCTTGAACTTGTATTGCAGACAAAGCTGCACGAGGACCTTTGTGAGAAGAGGACGGCAGCCACCATCGCAACCCACGACCTCAGAGCCATCCGGGGGCCCCTGCTGTATGCCACCCGCCCCCCGCAAGACCTCAGGGTGAGGCCACGCATCCCGGTGTTTGCAGTTTGAGTGTTCCTTGTGTGTTTTTCAAAAAATACATGTGCAGGTGGTTGAGTCAGAGCATTTTGGGTAGAATCTGACCCTTTTCTGCTCCCAGCAGGAACATAAATAAAACAGGTTGTGCTGACAGTTACTTTCAAAAGTAAACTCATCAAAGGAGGTGGTGATTTGAAAGTGGTTTCCTTCACCTGCTCGCTAACTTTTAACCAGAAATTGTGGTTTATATCCCAGTTGCAAACCCCCTGATCTGGGGTTGACCGCAGTGTGAGTTCTGCCGAGACCCCGCTCCTGGTCTCTCGGGTTCCGCGTGAGGCACCTCGGGCCCCCGGCGGAGGAGGGTTCCCAGGGGACTGGCTCCGGCCGCTGGCCCCACCTCTTCCCTCGGCCTCCTCAGAGCCACAGGCGTGGAGCCGCGGCGGTGCGTTAGGAGGGTTTCAGATTCAGCCGCCTGGGTGACCTCTGAAGGCACAGTATGTCTGCTCGTGACGTGGGGACAGCCTCTATCCTCAGCCCGCTGGATGTCCGCCTGGAGGACTGTCAGCTCTCAGAAGCCTCCCGCTGGGACCCCCAGCGACAGGCCAACGTGCGGTGTCCACCCCGTAGATCGTCCCCTTGGGGCGCCGGGAAGTCAACGCCAAGGACCTGGTGCGGCAGCTGCAGCTGGAGGCGGAGGAGCACAGGAAGCAGAAGAAGAGGCAGAACGTGTCGGGCCTGCACAGGTGGGGCCCCTCTCGTCAGCCTGTGCCGGCGCGGGCGCGCCCACCGCTGCCCGAACTCCGGAGACCTCCCCAGCTTTCCTTCACTCTCCTCTCGGGTCCTCAGGTGGGGGGGAAGGATCCGCCGTAGCCCCGTGTCGCGTGGCTTCAGAGAAGCAGGTGCCAGGAGTGCAGGGCTTGTGTTGTCTCAGAGGGGGGCCCTCGGCATGTCCACCAGGTGCACAGGGAGAGCGCGCCACGGATGAGGGGCAGCCAGGCCTGCTGCGCTCGATCCAGGCCAGGCTCGGCTGGCTCGGGCACTGAGGAGGCCCTGCACACATCTCCTCTGAACTGGCTTGTGTCACGTGCCCTTGACCTGTGACACCTACTGTGTCCAGAGAACTGCGATTCGTCCACTCACCTTCAGGTGTGTTTTCACAGCTATGCCTGTTATCGGTCTGTCTTCCCACCCAGGTACCTTCACCTGCTGGATGGGAAGGAGCATTACCCGTGCCTCGTGGATGCAAACGGCGACGTGATTTCTTTCCCGCCCATAACAAACAGCGAGAAGACGAAGGTAGGCGGTGTCTGCCAGTGTCTGGCACCTTTGAGACCGCGTCACGTGTCGTGTTCACGCATGTGGCTGTGTGTGCTCGCTGCTGCCCGTGACTCGCCGCGTGTGCCGCGCCCCGGTGTCTCTCCCCTCAGGAGCACGACAGTCCAGATTTGTGTGACACCGTCTTACAGGGTCTTCTGCAGATTAGACCTTGCAGTTGCTGGTGTCTGCTTGTGATAACTTGATTCTTTCCTGAAATCTTTCTAATTTCTGTTTAAGATTAAGAAAACCACTTGTGACCTGTTTCTGGAAGTGACGAGCGCCGCCAGCCTGCAGATTTGCAAGGACATTATGGACGCCCTCATCCTGGTGAGCGTCCTGCCCGCCCATTCTGCCCACCGAGGCTCTGGCCCCGCGGGACAGACGGCGCGTCCGCTGCCCTTTGCCATCTGGGTGACGGCAGCCTGTCTTCCCTGGGTTGCCTCTAATCTCTTGGTTGAAAAGATATTTTTCATTTGTAGAAAATGGCAGAAATCAACAAGTATACTTTGGAAAACAAAGACGAAGGTTCCCTCTCCGACCACGAAGTCGATGCCATTCCTGGACAAGTCCCGGGCCCCAGGGCGACTCCCGGTGCTGAACAGGCTGGGAGCGCCCCGCTCGTGGTGGAGCAGGTCCGGGTGGTGGATGAGGAGGGCCACCTGAAGGTGGTGTACCCGTCCAAGACGGACCTGGACCTTGCCGCCGCCCACGTGACCGTGCTCCGCTGACGGCCGGGCCACTGCCCCAGGCTCCCAGGGAGGCACTGTCCGCCGCACCGGCTCTGCAGGGCTTTCGTGTGGTGACATTAAATTATTCCTTCACCTCGGTAGTTTTTAAGATACATGCATTCTTTGTTCAGTTTTCCAGTCGATTGTGTCGTAGGGGGTGCCACGTTGACATGCGCTGAAGTCATTTCACCTTTACAGCACCGAATTGACTCTGCCAGTGCTTTTAATGAAATCACTTGAATATTGGAACTGACTGCTCAAAGGGTTCTGAAATCATGTAGCCACACAGCAAATCACTGTATTCACAGGGGGAAAGGACAATATAATTGGTGTGAATGTTTAGTTCTAAGTTGAGAAGCTGAACAACATGCATCTTACTGAGCTGCACAGTTATTTTTCTACAATACGATATCTTTTAAAGTCCTACGGTTCCAGCACTGCAGCTTAGAAATGTGGGATGTCATGGTTTCCAGTTGTTGTAAACCGTAATCTTTTTATAAAAACTTTTTTTTAACGTGAACTTAGGATTGGCAAAATCATTTTTCTTACTGCTGCCGTAGGATGCTTTGGGGGGTGGGAGGCAGGGCATCCGGGAGCGACCGCCCAGCCTGCCTGCTGCACTGGCCGGACTGGGGGAGGGCGGGGGCGCCAGTCATCTGTCAGCCAGCACCAGGGCCGTGAGGTGTCACATCTGCGTCTGGAGGTCAGTGTGCAGGTTTCCCACTGCAGAACAGGCTTCCACACTCAGGACGGTCCGCCGTCGTCACGTTGCTCCAGGACGGGGGTGGCGGTGACTGGAGGAGGCGTGGGGAGTTTGATGCCAGGAATCACGGAGCATGTGCCGGACAAGGGGGTCTCAGCATCTGGCATTCCACTGACCTCACTGCTCCAGGAGCAGCCGGCACAGGAAAAACTGACCCACCAGCTTTTTCTTGTGGAGTGACGTGTGTTCCGTGGTCTTTGACCTGCAAAGGACAGTTTATGTGTTTTGTCAAAATGACAGGCGGTTGGCAGGCGTGTGCGAGAGCCCCCCCCGGACCCAGGCGCGTAGCGGTCAGAGCCAGACCCTCGTGAGGCCCACACCCCACGCGCTGGGCCTGCTGTATAGCCACGTGGGTTCTCCAGGGCCCGGCCAGCCCTCCTCGAAGGACATGGTGGGGCTGCCTTGACACCTGACCCAGCTCTCTGGCCACTGCCAGGACTGCCCTTCGTCGGCCCTGGGGCGGCCGTGCTTAACTGGGCTGAGGTGGACACCAGGTGGCGGTGTTCCCCAAACCTACCTGACATCTGTGTGCATCGCTGGCTCCAGGTTGTCACGTCATGACCCTCGGGCCATCAAGGCCGCAGATGCTGTGGCTGATGGCGTGGGCGTCATGGCGAAGGCCTGCTGGGAGCTCCAGGTTTGGGCCGCAGCTGAGCTGCCCTCTTGGCACCAGGCTATGGCTTCAGCGGCCGCGTGGCACCAGGTGTGTGGGGGGCCTCCTTGATGTTGGGGAAGCCGCCGGCCCTGCTGCTCTTTGGTGCCGTTTGATTCCGTGCGGGGTTTGGAAACGTATTCAACTTACAGCAGAAAACCCCCCTGACATTTCTTTTTGTCAGCCCGACCCTCTAATTAAAACATTTAGAAGGAACATCTCGGCTCCTTCCCTGTGAGTCCTTCCTGGGATTTCTGGAGGTGCGTGTTGGAAGTGTCTATGGGGAAACTGAGGACCTGGGACCCTCTTGCCAGCAGAGAGCGAGAGGCAGTTATCTCCTGTCACTCGGGCCTGGCCCAGAGAAGCTGCCGCCCTTGACCCCTGGGCACCTGCTCCTGCAGCACCACCAGGTGGACCCCACCCCGGGGCCTTCCCAAAGGGGTCAAGTTCCTGGGACCCGCCTCCAGCCGGCCGCCCCGATCCTGAACCTCCTGCGGGAGGAGAGGCCCAGGGTCCTGGCCCGTCCTCTCCCAACCCTCCCAGGGCTGTCGGGACACCACCTCCACCCCGGCCACTCGGGTCCCACTGGGGCCCCGGGGCACGTCTCTGAGGTGGCCCGCGTGGAGGAGTGTGCCCCGCGTGCCTCTGCCTGTAGCCCCCCACCTGCATGGGCCAGGCATCCGGTGCCAGTAGAGCCTGGGGCAGGGGGTGCTGTGCTTCCCCCAGGCTCCGGGCCGGTGCAGCCAGCTCTCCATACTAAGACCTGCTTGGCCGTGGGGCACACAGGGCGCGGCCAGCCAGATCCAAGCCAGACCCCAGCCCCGTCCACGTGGCCGTCCACGGCCGCCCGTAAGGTTCGCCCCGATCCTGGGGAGCAGCCCTCGTGAGGACCCTGGGCGTCACCCAGCGGTGCCGGACCGAGCCGGACCGAGCCGTACAGGCTCCGAGGTCACTCCCTCTCCCCCGGCTCGCCGCCCCTCCTTGCCCGGTCCCGCCTCCCTGCCTTGCCCCAGGCCAGTCACATCTGACCTGTCCATCCGCAGACCTGCCCCTCACCAGGGGCTACTCGGGGAATGCGACCCTGGAGCCAAAGAGGCCTCGGAGGGGGTGGGGGGCAGGGGCAGCGGGGGCCCTTCCCTCCTCCCTCCTCCCTCCTCCCTCTGTCCCGCGCCGTCGCCCCACTCCTGGCCGAGGCTGCACTGGGCCTCGGGGAGGGCCAGCCCTCGCACCTCCAGCGAGGACCGCCGACCGCCGAGAGACCCCGGAGGCCACACAGCCGAAACATGCCAGGCCAGTGGCCCCTGCCCACCTCCCCACACCCTCCACCCCAGTGCCCGTCCTGAGATGGCCAGAGGGGACTCCAACTGGGGTGCCAGGCTGAGGCCAGACAGGTGCGGGCCCGCTGGGGCCCCTCCCTGCCTGTGGCCAAGCAGGTGGGGGCAGTCTCTCCGGAGACGGGTGCTGAGGCGCAGAGACCAGGGCGGCTGGGACAGACCCTCCACCACTGCCCCTTAACCTGCTTCCCCTGCCCCCTGCCCCGCAGCAGGCCCTGCTGAAGCACCGCTGCTGGGAGACCGCAGCCCAGCAGCGGGCTCAGAGCCAGGGATCACCCGGGGGGTGCAGTCCACCTCACGCCCGCCCGGCCCGGGCAGACTTGGAGTGGGCCCGCCGTGCCCTAGGCCAGTCCCGGGGGGTCTCTGCCCTCCCTGCCAGCTCGGCCTCTGACACCCAGGTTTGCTGTGAGCCCATAGGGACCCTGACTGTCCCTCATCTCCTGCCCTCAGTTCTGGGCAGCTCTGGGGTGAGGACCAATTCCCTAGGAAGGTGTTTCTGGCAAAGGGTCTGCGGGGCCCGGGGCGTGAGCTCACAGCAGGCGAGGGCCAATCGAATGGGAGCCGGCAAGGCGCTGTCCGTGGTCAGGAGGGGCAGGTCCAGCCACGTGCGGGCCCGCAGGCTGGCCCCTGTGCTCCCACCTCCCGGCAGAGGGCCTGGCCAGGACTGGGCACATCCCAAGGCCCGGAGCCAGCAGGAGGCTCACAGGCCCTTTGCCAGGCCTCCCGGCCGCTGTCCAGATGCCCTCCAGCTGCCCTCACATCGGGGGCCGTGAGTCACACCTCGCCACGGAGACCCACAGGAGACACCGTCATCCGTGTTTTCATTCAACAGACATTTAATGACGACCTCCGTGTGCAGGGTCTGGGCCTCCTACAGGGTGCCGGCGGAGGGCAGGGCTCCTGCAGGGCCCACTCTGTGGGGTGGACAGCCCCGGGGAGCGTGTCCACCTTCCTGGAGGGAAGATGCAGTGGTGGGTCTGGGACGAGGGCTAAGGCCCCTCTCCCCACTCCACCCAGGAAATGACTCAGCCCCCGGGGAGGGTGGATGGACGGAGGGACACACACACCCCCTCAGAGCCATCCGTTCACAACGGGAGTCAGAAGGGCCAGAGAGGGCAGGGGCCTGGTCCGGGCCACACAGCTCCGCTCGATGCCCACCCAGGGAGGACCCCACCCTGGGGCTGCCGGGCCTGTGCCCTTGGCTGGGGGGAGAAGCGGAGCTCTCGGGGCCCTGGACTGAGGGCCTAGCCTGGGTGTGTCCTGCAGCCCCAGCTCAGGCTAGGCCCGGTCTCCCAGCCATGTGGGCCCCTGGGTGGCTGTGTGTGCCAGGCGTGCACGTGTGTGTCCTTGTGTACCCGTGTCCCTGTTCAGCTGTACGCCTGTGGGTGCCTGTGACAGCTGTGCACAGTGGTGTCCCCGTGAGCTTGAGGCCAATATGTGTGCCCCGTGTGCCCCTGGAGTCTGTGCACTGGTCGGGGGGAGAGTGTCTGTGTGCATGGTGAGGGGCTGTGTACACAGAGGGGAGCCTGTGCATAGAGAGGAGGGTCTGTGAATATGGGAGGCTGTGTACACTGAGGTCCGTGTACACCGGTGGGTCCGTGTACATGGAGGGGTTCTCGCACACGGGTGTCCCTCCGAGCCCATGCCCCTGGGCGCGTGCTCTGGGCAGCGTTCATTTGCACTTGTGCACGAAGTAGCCGGTGATGTAGCCCAGGGTGAACACGACCCAGAAGAGGGCCACTCCACCCAGCACCTTCAAGGAGATGCCCAGCTTGCCCGAGCACAGCTTCCAGGAGACCCTAGAGTGAGAACCGCAGGCACGTGAGCCCCCAGGTGGCCCCCCGTGCGGGGCGACGGGGGTGGGGCTGGGGGAGGAGAAGGAGTGGGCCCCGGGCAGGTGGGCTGCAGAGGAGGGCAGCCCGGGCTCTCTGGACTGGAAGACAGGAGGGAGGGGAGTGGCGGAGACACCGGGGAAGGTGTGGGGCCCGGGTCTGCCGAGACCGCCTGGGGTGGGCGCCCAGTGGGCGCAGAGCAGAGGCTGGCAGGAGGGATGGGAGGGGCCTGCGTAGGGCCAGGGGGGCCCCTCCTCCCCAGCCCCTCACCTCTTACAGCCCGAGGCCTCCTCTGCGCCGGGCCCGCTGGCCATGCTGACTTCATCCCGGCTGCTGTCCTCCCACCTACTGTACTGGATGCTGCTCTCCTGGGGCTGCATCCTGGGGGCCACGGGGCTCTGGCGGGAGGGTCAGAAGGTGGGCTGAGCCTCCCAAGACACCCTGTTCCGGTGAGGCCAGGGGCAGGGTTCCGTGCGGCCCTGCTTTTGGGGTGAGGGTCTGCCTGGGGGCCGCGACGGGCCAGGTGGGCTGGCTCTTTGCCCGCATCCTCTCAGCCAGCTTAGGAGGTGACCAGGATGCAGAGGGGTTAGGCCACTTGTCCAGGGTCACGTGGGAGGAGGCAAGAGGGAATTCCAACCGGGAGTCTGAAAGTCTGCAAACCCTGCCCTCAGGAATGCGAGAGGCTGCTTTTCCACCCAGCCTGCTCCCCCAGGGGCGGGGGGGCCCTCCAGGCACAGCTGCTGCCACCCTGGAGGGCCCCTGGCTGGGGCCAGGTCACCAAGCCTGATAACTAACGGCCTTCCCTCCTCCCATTCCTGCCAGATAAGGCCCCAGAGCCATCCCTGGAGGCTAGGAAGGAAGGCGGCGGGGCAAGCGGGGCAGCCGGACCGGGGGAGCCGGACCGGGGGCAGCTGGTACGGCCTGTCCAGTAGGGGGAGGCGGCCTGCCTGGCCTGCGCAGCAGCAGCAGCTGTGTCCTCTGGCCTGTCCGAGTTGCAGCCCCTGCCTCACCCACTGCTGTGCCCTGCTGGGAGTCCAGGGGCTGAGACTTTGCTCAGCTCCCGCCAGCCTGGGAAAACCTGACCTTTTGTCCATGGAATCTGGGACACAGAGGCTTAAAAAGCACAGTGAGCCACTTAGCAAGAAGCCAACCCAGAAACTCAGGAACTCAGGCAGTTCTTAAACCTCCAAAATGCTTCCACGTTTGCCCTTTCCCAAATCCCAGGCCCATGGGACAAAGGAAGGGAGCTTGTCTCAAAGCCACAAAGCCTGTCCTTCCTGTGGGATCCTGTGCTCTGGGGTAGCCATGCAGGCCGGGTCTCAGGCCTGGGGGAGGCCAAGCATTTGTTGAGCGTGGGTTCTGCTTTCCCAGGGTGTGTCCAGGAAAGGGGCTAAGGGCCAACTCTGTTAGCTACCTACCTAATGTCCACCCCCCCGCTCCGGTGGCCAGAGTCCCCATCTTGTTCCAGGCAGCAGTGTGCCAGCCCAAAGTGACAGTCATGGGCTAAGACAAGCTTAATACTCTGACCCCTGCTTTCCCATGTCACCCAGATGTGAGCAAGGTGCTGGGGTGCAGCGGGGGGCAGGAGGCTTTTGCTTTCATGAATAAAAGAACAGCCACTTCCTTCTTCCTGCCTTGAAGTGATGGCTGGAGCTGAGCAGCCACTTTGCAATATGGATATCCTGCCACACCAGCCCAATGGTGCTGAGTCTCCAAATCCACACCAACTGCCCACCCATGGGCTTCTCGATCTGAGGAGGTCAAGCTCAATCTGTTCAAGCCTGGGACAGTGGGTTCCTGTTATTTGCAGCAGAACAAGCTCCTGACTGACATGGATGGTGGCCCTCAAGTAGTCCTGGTTGGAGAAAGCCACCAGAAGGTGGTGAGGTGCTGGAGCTGAGCTTCTGAGGGCTTCATTCACTTGCTTGTAATGGTCTGTCCAACCCACACGCGACGGTCACACAGTGTCACAGGACCCTGGGGCTGTGCTGCCTGGCAGGGACACCTGCTAAGCCCTGGGACCCTCAGGGGTACCACCGCCTCCTGGGAGTGTGTGGGGACAGAGAGTCCTTGGCACACAGGGGCTGCATATACATTAGACCCCTTCACCCCCAATGCGCCTCCAAGGAGCCCACAGCTTACAAGGGGAGAGTCCTGGCGTTGGGGGTCGAAGCTTCTGTGGTCCAGGAAGATGGTCAGAGCCCGGCCAGTGGATCTCACCTCCTCCCAGCCCGCAGTTCGGGATCTGAGGAGCCTCAGATGCCTCCAACCTTAAAGAAAGACAGAAAATAAAGAAAAGGTGAAGAGGAGCGAGCGGCGCTGCCAGCGGCAGGGAAGGGAAAGGGGCCCTGGGGCGTCCCGGGCGGCCAGCAGGAGCGGCGAAGGCAGTTAGTCTCAGGGTCTGTGGGCCCGGGACAGCCTCAACCCCGCCCGCACCCCAGCAACTCCTCTCTCCCGGGCCGGCCGCTCGCAGAGGCCGCGGCCTAGCGGGGCGGGGGGCTGCCGAAACCAAGCCCACCACCTCCTTCTACTCGAGGAAACCGCACCCCGACCCCGTGTCTCACCTGGCTCGACAGCCCCTGGCCGCTCCGCGCGCCGCGGACGTGTCCCTGGCCTGAGGGGGGCGGGGCCTTGGAGGGGGTGGGGCCTGGTGGGTGGTGGGGCCTGAGCGGGGGCGGAGCAGGGCTGGCGTGGGCGGGGCTAGGCGGTGGGTGGCGGGGCCCGGGGAAGGGGCCGGGCAGGTAGGTCGGGGCGGGGCCTGGGCTCGATGGGCGGGCACGAACGGGGCGGGGCCTGGGGCCGTGGGTCGGCGGCCGCCGGACTCCGGGAACGGGGGTGGGGCCTGGTGGAGGGGCGGGGCCGTTCCCGGGGGCGTGGCAGGGGCGGAGCAAGAGGAAGGTCCCCACGCCTTCCAGGAGGTGCGTGCTGCAGGGGCGAGGGGCAGCAAGGGCCGCCGGGGCCGCCGGGGCCGCCGGGGCCGCCGGAGCCGCAGAGCGCGCCTCTCTCCAGGGCCTCGACCCCTCCCAACTGTGGCAGTTTCCCCTCCGGGAACCGGGCTCGAGCGCAGAAGCGGGCTCAGTGCGGGGAGGGGGGATGGCGAGAGCGCCTGGTTAGAACCGAGACACCGGACTGTTCTCGGGGGCGCCCAGTCATCGGGTTCCCCAGCCGCCAGCCGGCCTTCCGCTCGCTCTGAGCGGCCAGAGGCCTGGCCGGGGCGGCCATGCGCGAGCGGGCGCTGCGCGAAGGAAAGGATGAAAGGATGCGTGGACAGGTGAGGGTGGAGAGCAAAGGGAAGAGGCCGAGGCCTGACTAGGTGCACCACGTGTTTGTGTGCCGGGCACAGGTCTCTGTGAACGACACTGACAAGCGTGCCTGTCCTCGCAGATCTTTCATCTCAGGAGCGATGGATGTGAACAGAAGTGCCACAGCCCGACCCATCTTCTTCCACGGGGTCGCACCAGCAAAACAGTGCCCCAGCTGGGGAGCCCCTGACAGGGGAACCCCCAAAGGTGTGTGCGGCAGAGAAGGACCGCTGTGGGGTCTGAACCGAATGCGGTGGACAGGAGCCGTCTCAGGCCTCCTACACCTGGGACCACCAGAGGGCACCCTGCTCAGCGTGGGGTCTTCCCAGGAAGGAGCCAGGGGTGCAGACTGCTGTGCTGACCCCCCACGAGTGAGTTTTGGAATGGGGGTGTCCATGTAGCCCCAGCTCCCCTGTGTGTCCTAGTGAAGGAGAAGGTGAGACGGTGGCCAACAGCAGGTGTAATTCTGAATCTGGGCGCAAGGGTGAGGCCATGGGGGCTGACGGAGGGGAAGCGGGGGCACACAGGGCACACCCAGGCTGGGTCCTGGCCTCCGCTGGACTGGCTGCGCCTGGGGTCCTAGTTGGGCCTACTTGGAGGTTATCTTCTTGGACTTGCTGGGCGAGGATAAGATCTCCGACTGCTGCAGGGGGGGCACTTTGACCCCCTTCTGTTTCAACTGGTTGTAGTAGTCGGTTCTCTCTGAGATGATCCTCTAGAAAAGACATGCAGCAGCATGAGCCCAGTCCTTGCAGGCTCCTGGGACACCACCCTTCCCTCCCCGAGAAGAGCCTGCTGCCTCAGTGCTGTGCTGGTGAATATTTACAACCTGTTCTCCAGGGGAAAATAAAAAGCTCTGGTTTGTAGCATTTGCCAATTTCTGTTCCGAAATCCCTCCCACCACGGCTGATCCAGGCACAGGGGTGGAACCACAGAACTCGGAGCTGGGGAGAGATGCCCACCACCAGCTCCAGGTCAGCTCACCCCTGGGGTCTGCCCCAAATGCACTTCTTAGTCCTCTGGGAATTGCTGGGAGCCCAGACTCCCAGAGACCTCAGAGGCCGTCAAGTCTTAACCTCAAATCCCTTCTGTCCTGGGCGCAGGGAAAGCTGTCCCACCCCTCGTCAGCCTCCTTCTCCCTGGCCCATTGCTGGTTTGAGTAGGGCATTGGCAAAGGAAGGGGCTTTTCCCTGGCTACTTGGTGATGGTGATGGTGATGACTCCTCCTATCCCCCTCCCACCTTCTGTCTCCCTCCCACCTTCTCTCTCCTTCCTCCCTCTTCCCCTCCCACAAATAACAGTAACCAGGCCTCAGGTCCCAAACAACAGAGACCTCTCCTCAGGTCCCCATGCGGAGGTCCCCTCTGCCCTGAGGACTGTGGCCACCCTACAAGAGCACCATTGACTAGGGCCCCGCCCCACCTCACAGAGGGAAGGAACCAAGCCCCAGGGAAATGTGGGCCGGTGGCAGGTCATGGGTAGCTGCTGGGGTCTAAGGCTGTGCTGTCGAAGGAGGCTTGAGGCCCCGCACGGAGCACCTGTCTTTCAGGTGCTTTCCTCCCGGAGCTGTGGGCCCCGTGATGCCCCCTGGAAGGCAGGCACGCTGTCCCGGGTACAGAGGGAAGCTCTATGGCTCAGCGAAGTCAAGTGACCGGCCCGCAGCTTTGAAGCTAAGGTCCAGGAGGTGGTGACTCACTATTGCCGCCCCAAAGCTGCACTATTGCCCCTACACCGCCCTGCGCCTCTGAGGCCTCTGCCTGTCAGTGAGGAGCTGGCATGGACTAAGGCCGGGGAGAGGGTCCGTGCCAGACTCCTGGCTCCGCAGGGATTCCAGCGGAGGCCAGGCTGAGGTGCAAAGTAGCATCCTTGGAGGAGGCTGAGCTGGGCAGAGCCTGGGGATGGGTTCCTGCTGCAGGAACATGCCCAGGACCCAGCAGTTTGGTCCCCTCGCTACTGCACTGGGTGGGTTTGCAGCAGCTGCTGCTGGGCGCTGAATGCTGAGAGCAGCTCGGGGACATTGCCACCCGTTAGGAAGACCTAGTCCCCTCTGCCTAAGCAGAGAGAAAGGACTGTTCTGGGGTCACAGTAAAAGGGTGACACCACCAGGACAAGAATGGGGGTCCCTAGCCTCCCATCCAGGCCTCTCCCCTCTGCCCCCAGCTGCAGACCCTGGAGCTCTGGCGTGGAGACATGGCCCCGGGGACAAGGAGGCTGGATATACCTGCAAGGCCTCCAGGATGTCATTGTCAGAGATCTCGGTGGCCAAGGACTTGAATCCTATGGTGTTGAAGGTGGCCTGGATGATCTTGTTCCTTAGTCTTTCGAGCTGTGAGCAAAGGGAAAATAACCAAGCTCGCCTTTAACGGAGGAAGGCAGCATCCTCCACACCTGCCACCTTACTGAGGTTCTAGGGAAGGTAGACCTGGCCTCATTTTTCCTGGCTTTAGGAATTGGAATCAGGGTGGGAGAGGTCAGCGTGGTCGCCTTAGAGCTAGAAGGTGCCAGATCACAACCTGGACCCAGGAAGCTTAACACCGAAGTGCAAAGACTTTCTACCACACCAAGTTTTGTTTGTTCGTTTGTTTTTAATTGAAAAAGCAAAACCTGCATGTGGTCGAAACAAAACAAAACAAAAGCTCCAAATGACCCCCAGACCTTCCCCCCTTCCCTGAAGGAGCTTCAGCCACAGTCTCCTGCTGACCCCCAGGAGACTGTCAGTGGCGCAGAAAACGTCCTGCAGACTCCGTTAGCCCCCCTTTGGTCATTGTACTCCCTCCCTTCCTCCATGCTGTGGGCATCTGTATTAACCAGGCGTTAACCAGGCGTTAACCAGGCGTTAACCAGCAGTTAAGCAGAATGGACCACTAAGGCTGTCTAGTCTTTTTCTGCCATCAGCATCCTTGTGGTTGCTCAGGGCCCTAGCCCACCTCCCCAGAGGTGAGCGAATCATGCCTCCCAGTAATTTCAGAATAAACTCCTCCGATATGCACCCCAGAAGCCCTCACACAGTGTCCCCCAAGTCACAGTGACAAGCTCAGCTCCAGCTTCTCACCCTCAGTGTCCGGGAGCCCTGCCGATGTAGAAATGCTGAGGGAGAGCCACACTGGAGAGATGTGGCATTGCCTAACGCCATGCAAGTCAGTCCACTTTGCCTCTGGGACAGGGATGCCACAAGCCCCTGGACCTTGAGGGGGCAGAGGGCTTCCTTTCCTTCTTTCCAACATGGATTAATGCCAGCTCTGTGCCAGGCACCACGCTAGGTACAGGGCTCATGAGGGAAACGGGGGCTTGCCCTCTGTACCAGAGGTGGCTCCTGCTGGGTAAGGGGTGGTAGTCACCTGGGGCAACCATCCACAGTGCCCCACACCCGGGCCTGTCTCAGGCATCACTCACCGGTCATGGCACTACTTCCTGCCAACCCCAGACTGAGCCTCAGAATCTTCCTCAACACAGCATTCTGGGCTCTACCAAACCCACTAGAAATGGAACCATCTATACACCGTCACCCATCTAGCGATTTAGCTGGGAATGCTGTTGGATGGGAAACACAGTTTTATAAAAGATAACAGGCAAGGGGGAGGGGCTCAGTGATGCTGTCAGCTGGCCAGCAGGAGGCCGGCCCCAACAGGACGGAGAACACGGCTGGTTACAGGTGGCACTCCTGGTGGGTGAGTGGGGAAAATGTTATTTCAAAAGCCTGCACGCTCGGGGCCTTTACCTTTGCTGGTTTTGGATCTAAATCAAGTCAGATCTTCTCTGACGGGTCCCTCCTAAATCCCCCGCCCATGCCTTTGCTCACATCTAATGGGGGGCTCAGAATGCGGACCCTGCCCTTCACACCCTAGCACCACGTCCACGCAGCTCTGGGACCTCGGATGGACCATTTACCCTCTCTGCTGCGGGTTCCTATCTATCAGGTGAGGACACTCATGAAAGCCACAGCCCAGCTTTGTTAACAGGGTTGAATGCCTTAATAAATGCTCAGAACAGCACCTGACCCACAGCAAGTGCTCTCTAAGTTATACGTGGATGGCATTATTACTGCTTCTCTCCTTCCTGGCTGGCCACCCTCACCCCTGGGTCCCTTTCACAGCACAACCCAAGGGGCTCCTCCATAGACAAAGCCCCGACACCCGGCGCCCTCCGGCTCCTACGTCTAAGGCTGCCACGCCCACTGCAGCCTTGCCCCCACCTCCACCAGCATTCCTGGACACAAGGGGTGGGGGTGAGCCAGAGCACCCGTGCACAGTCCCCGGGGTGGGCGGTGGGCGGCGCTGGGTGAGGGCCCCGGAGCAGGGCCTCAGGAGCGGGGAGCCGGGCGTACCCTGGACTGGGCGCTCTCCAGGGCCACGCGGGCCTGCTGTTTCTCCTCCTGGATCATCTCGTTCTTGCTCTGCATCTCCTCCTGCAGCTGCTTCCGCCTCTGCAGATGGTCCTGGCTCTGGTTCACCTGGGCCTGCAGCTGGCTGACCTCGGCCTCCAACTCCGAGATGGTCCGTTCCCGCTTGACCAGTTCTTTCTCCAGCTCTGACACTTGCTGGGGGGCGGAGAGACAGAGCAGTAGGCCCTCCTGCCCCCACCTCCTTCCCCTGAAGACGGCCACCTCTCCCTGAGCTCCTCAAGTCAGCCCGGCCCCGGCCGTGGCAGGGACCCCTGTGGGTGTTTGTGCTTGTGGATTTGCTGAATGGGGTGCTGCCCAGCGGTGAGGGATCTGCCAGCTTCCTCTGCCCCCACCGTCACCCTCCGGGCCTGCGGCTGCCCCCTGGCCACCCCGCGGGCACCTGTCGGAGGAGGAGGTTGTCTTTCTCGATCAGTCCCATCATCTGCTCGTGTTTCTTGTCTTCCCGGAGGTTGGAGAACTGCAAGGCAGAGGGCGCTTCGCTCAGGGGCTGGGGGGCGAGACAGCCCCCTCCCTGAACCTCAGGAAGACGAAAGCTCCGCGGTTGGTTTCTTCTGGACTGGGGTGGGGGTGGGCGGTGAGGCGGCACCAAACACACTTGGGAAGCTGGCTCCAGAGCCAGCAGTGGGGAGAGCTGTCAGGGTCCCTGGGAATCTCAGAAATTGGCGGTGCTGGGCTGTTCGGGACGCGGAGACCAACACGACGAGGCACTTCGTTTCAGAAACCAGGAGCCGCAGACTCGTCCCTGACCGGGAGCTGCCGTGCGCCCGCCCCTTTTCCACCTGACAGGAGACTTGATGCCGGGGGGCCGCAGGGGGTCTCTGGCCTGGGAGATGCCAGGCTCACTTGGTGGAGACCCCCAGCTCCAGGTGCAGGTTGTGGGGGCTGAATGTGGAGACTGCAGCCTCTGCCCGACTTGGTCCTAAAACACCGGCAGCTGGGACTTTACTTTCCGAGAAAGGAATTTTCCGTTTCCCAGATTCCAGGAGAATCTGGGCAAACCAAGAGGAGAGACCCAACAACATGCCCACTGAACTAACTCTCCGCTGAAACGCCCAAGACCAGCTCTCTGCCGTGAAGCACAAAATTATCACTCAAGGGCTCAGAGATTCCAGGCAGCTCTGACCTTGGAGCAAGATTCTTGCAGGAATAACAGAAACCAAAAACAGACTTACAAAAGGAGCTTATAGGAGATAGAAATGGCACAAGAAGCCAAAACCCATAATTATCACTTACTTACACTCTCAGCCAGGTCAGAGACATACTGCAATTGAGAAACAAAAGGAGAGTATGCTTCCAAAAAAGCGGGGGAGGAACATTCAGAGAACGAAAGCAAGATCTTGGGAACTGTAAATGAGCAAAATTAAAGCTCCGGAGGAGGGCTGTTGCCAAAGTTATGGAAATCTCTTAAAAGTGAAACAGAAAGACAAAGTGATGAAAGGTAGGAGGGAACAGACAGGAAGGAAAAAAGAGACCAGAAGGGGAGGTCCACTGGCTGATTGATGGGGATGCCAGAAGGAGGATTCAGAGGAAACAGAGAGAACGAAATAAAAACTATATAAACAAAGAAAAATTCTAGAACTGAAGGACACATGTTTCCAGTTGCCCATTGAGCGCCCAGGACAAATGAAAACAGACCCTTAATAAGAGCCAACTATGGAAGCTTCTGCACACAAGGGACAAAGGCAGGATCTTGCAACTTTCCAGAGAGAAACCAAGCACCACCAAAAACTATGTTGTAAGAAAGCACAAGAGTCAGGATGAGTTTGGGCTTCCCACCAAGAACCCTAGAAGCTTGGACACATGGAGCAATGCCTTCACACTGCTGAGGGAAAGTGCTTGCCATACCGGAATTCTATCCCAACCAAATTCTATTAATGTGTAGAAGAAGGACATTGGCAGAATGTCCTTATGATGTCCCCCAAATTTTACCTTCACTCATCTTTCTCAAAAAACTACTGAAGGATGTGCTCCAGTAAAAATATGGGAGTAGGTCAAGAAAGAGAAAAGATGTGTATGGCAGCGGCTTTAAAATGTGGTTTATGGATCTTGATACTCTTTCACAAAACGTGTGTTTCAGTCACGTGCGTGTGCACCTGATAACCGTCTCAATGGTGTAAATGCAACGTCCACTCACTGACGCTGTGATGGAATAGTATGGGGAGGGGGAGGAGTTCCCAGGCTGGGGAGGCAAGCGAGGAAAGAGGGAAGCGTTAGATGATGCCAAGATGGAGAAACGTCTAGAATGGGCATTGTAAGCATGCAATCCCGATACGAAGAGCCAGCCTTCAGGAATCAGCTAGAAGAGTTGAAAGCGGTTGTCTTGGGGGATGGGCAAATGAGAAAGAGAAGGGTCAGACTCCTGTTTCGCACAATAAGCCTGTGGAACTGTTTGGTTCCTTAAGCTATGTAGCTTTGTGCACGAAAAACTTGGATAAAAATAAAAGCTAAAAATGCTTCAGGGGATTCCCTGGCGGTCCAGTGGCTAGGACTCCACGCATGCTTTCGTTGCCGAGAACCTGGGTTCCATCCCTGTCAGGGAGCTAAGATCCTGTGAGCCATTCAGCGTGGCCAAAAAATAAAATCAAATTTAAAAATACAAATACAAATGCTTCAGTGCATTGGCGATTTCCCTAAGGTCCGTGGGGGTCTCAGCCCTGGGACCCAGGGGCCAGGAGATGCTTGAGAAATGGCCAGGAGCCCAGTGGCCCAGGACACAGAGATGACTGCTGGGGACACAGGGCAGTGCAGAGCATGGCGGGGCAGGGTGTGAACCCCAGCTCCGCCACTATCGGCTCCCTAGTCAAGCGCCTCCATCAGGGGGATGGGACGGACGGCACCGGTCACAGAGCCGCAGAGGGAGGACGCCTGTGACGTGCCAGAGGACACGGCCACCTTGTCGGACATGGCTCGCAGCTGCTGCTTCCGTTCTCGCAGCTCCTTCTGCAGCGCCTCATTCTCCGTGTTGAAGCTCTGCAGTTGGGACTCTTGGATTTCCACTTGTCGTTGTAAAGACATGATGGCTCCTGGGTGAGGCGAGAGCAAGAGGGGAGGAGAGGGCGCTGGTCACCGCGTCATCCCGAGGGCTCCAGGCTGAGACTGCAGGCTGAGGGCTGCTGGCTCCCAGCCCGGGGCTCCAGCGCTGCCGCCACATGGTCCAGGCTGAGAGGAACATGGGGCAAAGCCGGCAGAGCTGGGCACGCCCGCTGCTGGCCCCGCCTCATCATCCTCCAACTTCCCACCTGTTGCCAGGGAGTGTCTGGTCCTCGTGATCTCGAGCTGGAACTGGAGCTCCTGGACCAGCTGCTCGTACCCCTCCAGCTGGGCTGTCAGCTCCCCCTCGAAGGTGTGGGCCACGGAGGCAGCCCTCTTCCCGCCCGCGGCCTCCCACTCCGCGGCGTCCTCCGTGGCGCCCTCCGCGGCCACCACCATCGCCGTCTCCTCCTCCTCGCCTGGCTTCTGCTGCAGAATCTCCTTCCTGCTGGCACTGGCCCTCACCCCCTCGTCCGCCGCCTGCTCGGCCTCCCGTTCCAGGCCTTCTTCCTCCTCGTAGCTGCCTCCTTCCAGGTCCCTGCCTCTGTCGGTCACGGCGTGCTCTCCCTGCATCTGGGGGAGGGACGGGCGTGCTGGGCAGGACTGTGGGCACCCCTGTGGAAAGGGGCTCGGCCATTCACGGGGGCGGGGGGTGCCCTGCGCAGGGGGCCCCTCAGGGGGAGGAGCTGCCCCGTCACCCCTCCCCTGCTCCCCTCCAGTGCGGCCGAGGGTGTCGCCTGGGCGAGGACCCCCGGGTGAGGACGGCAGGTGGGAGCCTGTGGCCTGGGCATCGCACGGGCAGCCTGGGAGAGGAGGCCCCGGCCCGCCCGCACCTGCTGCCTGTGCTCCGGCTCCTCCTCGCCTCCGGAGAAGGTCCTAAGGGTGCTCAGTCTCCCCTGCAGCTTCGGCGCGGACTCCGACGGCCGCTCCTGTAAGAGGCCCGTGGGAGCCTCGGGGTTTCAACCTGCACCTTCAGCACCCCCGGGGCCGTGCCACCGAGACCTATCTTCCTGGAAGGGGGACCCACCGTTCTCCTGCCAAGGGTGCCCTGTCGGTGGGCAGGGGGCCATAGTGTGCAGATGGCAGCCCTGGGGGGCCGTATGGTTTCTGGCTCCGCCCCCCCCACCCGGAGCAGCCCTGGCGAGTGGCCTGGCAGTAATGAACCTGCTCGTCTGGAGGAGTTTGGCAGGCGGCCGACCTCAGACGTGCCCACCGGTCACTGCCCTGCACTGCCCGCTCATGCCTATCTGACAGCCCCCAGGAGGCCGGGGAACGAGGGTCACAGGATGAGGCTTCCAGGCCTCTCCAGACTCCTGCTGCCCCCGCCCACCAGTCCCCCACCATCGGTGCCTGGGTAGCTTTTTCTGGTGGCGGCCAGAGGGTCCGGTGATGGTCGGAAGCCTCCAGCCCCCACTTCACGCGAGGAACCAGCATAAACACTGGCTGTATCCCCAGACGTGAAGGAAGTCAGATCTCAGACCCTGGCGACTGCTCCCCTGGGCCACGCAGAGTCCTACCCCGACCTGCCTCCTCCAGGGCGCCCCCTAGACCTGGGGGAGGGGCCCACCCCGACGTTACAGGCAAGGACACGAAACCCCCACAGCTAGAACACTTCAGGCTAATCCAAGCCACCACTGCCCGCGGAGCGCCTGCCTCTGCTCACCCTCGTGACCTCGCTCAGCGAGGCCTCCTGGCTGTTGCTCTCCAGGAGGCATTTCAGCTGTTTTCTCAAGGCCTCCCTCTCCTCCTGGAGAGCCAGGATCTCCTCGTCTTTCTTCTGAACCTGCACCTCCAGCTCGGAGAGGCGCTGGGCTTCCTTCCCCAGTGCAAACAGGCACCGGTCCTGGGCACAAACAGGGCAGCGCCAGACACCGTCAGGCCACTCAGACGTGCCTCCAGCACCGCCGGCCGCCCGCAGAGCAGCAGCTCCGGGCCCAGGAAGAGCAGGCCCGCTGCCCTGGACACCCCATCCGCCATCCCCAGCCACCTCCTGCTTAAGGGCCACCCTTGCCCGGGGATCTCCTGGCAGCCTCCCCTCCAGGCCTGACTCCCAGTCAGCCCCCAGGTGTGACCGAGGGCCACCTCCAAGGGGCTTGTCAGGGCTGGGCCCACTGCCCATCAACCATCCACTCTCAAAATCTCCATGCCTTCAATTATTCAAAACTGAAGATAAAATAAAGGTGTTTTTGGACAAACAGTAACTGGAAGAATTTGTCGCCAGCAGAGCTGGACAACTGAGAGAAATACTAAAGGGGATTCTCCAGGCAAGAGGGAGGGGGTCAGAGACAGAATTCTGGAAGGAAAAGATAACTAGGGGTCGTCCAAATGTCTAGGAGTTAAGTGATAGGCTTCCACGGAGCCCACAAGTCCAAGAAGAAGAGTTACAAAGGGAGTTAGAAAATATTCTAAACTGGACGATAATAAACATTTGGACACGTCAAGACGGGCGAATAAAAAGCTGTGATTAAGGACAGATTTATAGCCTTCGAATGCATGGATTAGGGGAAACAATGGAAAATCAATGATCCATCTCAAGAATTCAGAAAAAGAACTGGAAATTTAACCTAAAGAACATAGCACGAAGAGAATCTTTAAAAATCAGGGCAAGAATGGATGATATAGGGAGATGGGGTGGTGGGGAGAGGAGGACAGGGCAAATCGGCAACATTTTAACATTCGGGGAATCTGGAGTGTATACGGGAATTAGTTATAGTATTATGTTAAAATAGTCATGGAGAAATCCCATTTCTTCACCCAGGCCATGGTGATTTGAACACCATGTGTCCAAACCAGACGTGGTTCCCGGGAAGGGGATGCTCCTTTCCTCTGGGGCTGCTACAGGTGGTGCTACCTACCACAGGGCAGACGAACACAGAGGTGAGGGAACAGGACCCTGAGGACATGCTGTGAGCCCCTGGTGGCAGCCCAGCCTGCAGCCCTTCCCCTGGAATTCCCTTTCCTAGCAGCACTGCAAAGAGCCTCCTTTGACGTATACCTGTGAGACTCTATCTAATTATATCCCCAGGCTATTTTCCAAAAGTGGAATTGCTTGTTCCAATGGTATCGATGCTTTTTAAATTGTGAATTCTAAAGAAAACAAGCTATGAAATCTATCATAAAATTAGAGGTACAGTTTCGGGAATAAAGATAAAATGAATACTCATGGACCCACACTATCAGGGCTCGTGAGTCCCCATTGTGTGCCCACCAACTACCCAGCATTTTGTGTGACATTTCCATAATTGTCACTAGAGCTTCACGAGCTTAAACCAAAAACAAAAACGTTAAAAAAAAAAAAATGAAGCTGATCCTAAGAGAAGACTTTATTTATTTATTTATTTATTGTGGTACATGGGCCTCTCACTGTTGTGGCCTCTCCCGCTGTGGAGCACAGGCTCCGGACACGCAGGCTCAGCGGCCATGGCTCACGGGCCCAGCCGCTCCGCGGCATGTGGGATCTTCCCGGACCGGGGCACGAACCCGTGTCCTCTGCATCGGCAGGCGGACTCTCAACCACTGCGCCACCAGGGAAGCCCGAGAAGACTTTATTTTTTTGCGGTACACGGGCCTCTCAGTGTTGTGGCCTCTCCCATTGCGGAGCACAGCCTCCGAACGCGCAGGCTCAGCGGCCATGGCTCACGGGCCCAGCCGCTCCGCGGCATGTGGGATCTTCCCAGACTGGGGCACGAACCCGCGTCCCCTGCATCGGCAGGCGGACCCTCAACCACTAGCACCACCAGGGAAGCCCCTAAGAGAAGACTTTTAACATTGATAAGACTGGTGGAGAGAAAAAGAGAGAAGGCACAAGTTAATGATGTCAGGAACAAAAATAACAGGCAATCTTCTACAGAATCTTCTCCAGACTTTGGAAGAATAGTGCTAAGAGACTCCTGTGCACAGAGTTAGGCTCACAGATTTGAAAATTTACATGAAATGGGCACATTCCTAGAAAAACATAGTTTACCAAAACTGAAGCGGGAGAAAAGGAAGTCAGAATATCTTAAAAGGAATTGAATTTGTTATTTTAAAAACCAACCCTGTAAGAAATTGCCAGGTACAGATGGCTTCAATGACGAATTCTTCAGAATTTAACAAAGCAATAACACCAACCTTATGCAAACTCTTCCAGAAAATAGAAAAAGAGGGAAAACTTTCCAGCTTTTGTTGTTGTTGTTATGAGGCCAGAAAACTCTGACACCAAAAGCAAACAGGGAATGACAAGGTGGGTAAATTATGGGCCAGTCCCTCTCATAAACGTGGATGAAAAAATGATACCACGATGAATCAACCCGTAGGTAGATCTTTGCCCATCAAGCTGACTATTACTATTTTAAAGAATATATGGATGTTGAAGGTCTTGACTCATGGGGGGAGCTGTGTAAGAGTGGGTGACGTCCAGGCCAGCCTAAACTGCCCCCCACAGGGATGAAGATCGGCAGGACCAAGGCTTGTAAAACATCTGATTCGTAGAAGCCATGGGAGGGGGTCTGGATGTCAGTTCAGGCCATGTCTGGGACCTGCTTACACAGCCAACCAGATACTAGAACAAGAGCCCCCAGGGTCGGCCACCCTCTCGGGCAGGATGTGGAGCCGGGGCGCCAGGACCAGGATCCATGCCTGGGCTCCACGCTCGGCCGTACCTTCTTGCGGATGACAGAGATGTACCAAGGTACCCACTTCCTTGGGTAGCTCTGCCCTAGGACCGGGTTGCTGGGGGCCGGGCTCAACACCTGGGATTCACTCGTCTTCCAAAGATAATTGAACTCGCAGGCACTCTTACTAAAGGGAAGCCGGCAGCCTGTCAAGAGGCAGGGAGGGTGGGTGTCGGTCAGACTCTCCCCGAGCTGAGTTGCCCCGGATCTTCCGTAACATCCCCCTTTCAAGATTCCCCCTGAAACCTTTCCCTGCCCAGCTGGGCTCCTCCACATCCTCGTCCATCCCCTACACCCAGCCCAGTGTGTATGAGAGACATCAAAGCACCCTTCAAGATTCCCAGAGCCTGGGGGTCAGGACAAGAGGGGACATCCTGACTCTGCCCCGTGCACAGGGGACACTTTTGAGGAGTTTCCTTGAATTCAGGCAAAGGAGACATCTGGGGGTGGATTTCACCTCTGGATGAACAAAAGTGTTTGTCTGTAGGAACAGTGCATGTGGGTCCCTCTAATCAAGGAAGGCTGCATCCCAGGAGCCTGTGTAAGGTACATAGGGCCAGGCAGGCGGTCCTAGGAAGGGAGTTCCATGGGGCACGATCGGGTGGCTCTGCGGGGAGCAGGGGTCCCTGCAGGTGAAGGCAGAGGACCTCAGGGCTGGGGTCCGAGGAGAGAACCCCATGGGTCACACGTGCCCCAATGCCCAGCAGGCCCGCCCTCACCGTCCACCTTCACGTCCAAGCCCTCCTGACCAGAGAGCAGGTCCTCAGTCACCTTCCAGGTCTCAGAGCTGACGCACGTGTCCTCGGGGAGAGCGAGAGCCGTGGCTGAACCTGCAGGATGGTAAACGTGCCAACAGATGACGGCTAAGGCCGAGTCTTCCCAAGGCCTCCAGGACAGAGACTAGTATTTCGTTTCCTTTTAAATGTTGGGTAGGGTTCAAGGTGGTTTTCTCAGCGGATGCACAGGACTGGACTAGGCGACGGAATCGAAACGTAGTTCTGTTCCCCTACCCACCACTGGTGTGTCCACCTGAAACTGACCAGGTGCAACTTAATCTCTGCAGTTTGGTGCATCCCCTTCCCTGGAGGGCAGCCCCGTTCCCTCCTGCAAAAGTGGCTCCTCCTCTAAGACCTGGAGTGCTGGCTGCTCTCTGAGGCCCTGGCACTGAGAAAGGGAAGCTTAGAGCCTGGACGGGTGGGCGGGGCCCTACTTTTGCCTGACTGCCGCCTGAGATCCACGGACAGGACCCCAGTTGCTGGCTGCAGGCACTTGGCCTCAATGTCAACACCATTAAGGAAAATGCCCTGTGTGGGGAGATGGGAGTAGCCTAGGTCCTGGAGCGGGAGGTCTGGGACGACACCTGGCCTGACCGACGCCACTCGGTGACAGCTGGGCGCCTTAGCTGCCCTCTCGGAGCCTCTTATCCATATCAGAGCAACGTAGGCTTAGACGAGAGGCTTGCTGAGGCTCCTTTCGGGGCTCGGTCCCTAATGAGCTGCCTTTGGCCCTATGGACCTCTTTCCTGAAGCTTCCAGAATCTTCAAACTTCTCCTCCCCTGTCCCAGCTCTATTGAATCTTGGTGAGAGAGACAATAGAAAACGCAAGAGGGCTGGGAGACCAGAAATACAGGCCTTTCCTTCCCTCCCTCCCCGCTCCCACTCTGGCCTCAGCTGAGAGCCAATTTCAGAAGCAGCAGCTGTGGCCACTGCACACATCCCCTCTGGCCACCCCCGCAGGCTGCTGTGTGCCAGGACCCCGTGCGAGTCCCGGACTCCGATGGGTGGGTTGGGTGGTTGGGGGGGGTGCCCACGTGGGGCCCCGCTGGGCACGCTCACCAAAGTGGGTCATGGACGTGGACCTGGTGCTGAACTGGGGACAGCCCGGACGTGTGAGAAACTTGCTCCGAAGCGCCTCCATTTCAGACAGGAAGCCGCTGTCCTGGGGGCTGGTGTCCTTGTTGAAATCTCTCTGAGGAGCAGGAAAATGAGACCAGCAGGAGAAGAGGGACCCGGGAAGCCCCGCTCCCATCTGCTGGCGGAGCGCCAGGGCCTGGCCGTGTGTGCCGACCACAGTGGGCTGTGCCCTCCCGGAAAGCTGGCTGCTTCGTGGGGACCTTGCTTTAGAAGTTGCAGTCGGCTGAGCCCAGAGTCAAGTCCACTTAGGAGGCCCCTGGGGAGCGCGGTGGCTCTCCAGTCTCCGCCAGCGCGTGGTACCTGCCTGAACCTTCCCGCCCGCGCTTGCTCTTCCTTATTTTCTCTGCTCCCCATTCCCTCCTTCTCAAGACTCCCCTAAGGAAGGCTCAGAGCAGACACTGCATCATCTCTCCCAGTCTCCATCCACTCCCAGAATCCACCCTTTGTAATCCATCAGCCAAGCTGATTTGGGATGCTCTTATTAGCCCACCACCCTCAAGGCCTTTCATCCAGTGGGAGAAGCAGGTCATCTCCTGATGACCTGCATGTGGCCGGGCCATCCCTTCTCCCGAGGCTCCGCACCATCTTCCTGTCGTAGCGGTTGATGGCCTGAGCTGACTTGCTGAGGGAGCGCTCTTTTTGGCGAAGTTTCCATTCTGGGGTCTGTTCGTTCCGGCTGGCCACTTGCCGTAGGGCGATCAGGCCCTTCTCTAGCCAGTTGGGCACCAGACTTTTCTTCCTGGGCGTGCCGGCTCTGATCGGTAACATCGGGGACATGGAGCAGAGAGCCAAGGTGGGCTACCTGAATGATGACCTGGACCTGTCCTCCGGGTCTGGAGCAGGGTGTCGAGGGAACACAGCCCCAGTCATGGATGTGCAGGGCCAAGCACAGGCCGGGAGAAAACCAGCTTCCCAAGCTCCACATCCTAAGGGGTCCTGGGAGCAGTCTATGGCATCACAGATGTCTCCATAGAAACATAGAAACAGCGCCTGTCATCTGTCTTAATTTTCTACTGGGAAGGGGAACCATAAGCTGCTTCGCTGTACACACAGAATGTTACAAGCACAGGAGAAGTGCCCCGAGGCATTAGCAGCCCATTCTTCTGTATTTTTTTTTCCCCCATCATTAGTATTTCACCTTATTTAACAATCTGACACTGTCAATGGCTCTGATGTGAACACTTAACCTTTTCAATTAAAGTCCACACTTCAGACATATTTCTTAACACCTGAATACTGTATGTACTTCTTTTTTAAAAATAGAATTGGGATAGCGGAAAGAGACTTACTGTGATTTTGCTAAATTCCCACCATCTGATTCTTGGACACGCAGACCTCAGGCTTGCAAAGGACACAAAGAAATGGTGTTGTTTCTCTGCATCCAGGCTGCTACTTGAAAAATTTTCTTTTTGGCCACTTCATGTTTCTCAAACTGCGGTTTGATGTCGAAAACATTCTCTTCAGTGAAAGCAGCCAGACACAAAAGGCCACATAGTGTGTGATTCCACTGATTTGAAATGTCCAGAATGGACAAATCTACAGAGACAGAACACATTGATTTCCTAGGGCAGGAGGGAGGGAGGAGCGGGGAGTGACTACACGTGGGTCCCGGGGTTCCTTCTGTGCGGGGATGAAAACGTTCTGAAGCTGGATAGGGGTGATGGTGGCACATCGCTGCAGATGGACTAAATGCCATTGAATTGTACATTTTAAAATGGTGATTGTTATCTCAATTTAAAATAATAACTGTAGTTTGAGCTCATATTCTTTCAGCCCATCCTTCAGGGGGAATGGAAAATGCCAGCCCCTGCAGGCAGCGTGTAGAGCTGTGGTTTGTTTTGGCGGTACGCAGGCCTCTCACTGTTGTGGCCTCTCCCATTGCAGAGCACAGGCTCTGGATGCGCAGGCTCAGTGGCCATGGCTCACGGGCCCAGCCGCTCCGCGGCATGTGGGATCTTCCTGGACCGGGGCACGAACCCGTGTCCCCTGCGTCGGCAGGCGGACTCTCAAGCACTACGCCACCAGGGAAGCCTAGAGCTGTGTTTCAAAGCATCCTCACTTTCTTTCAAGGGTACCAAGGTGCCTTCCCAGAGTCCAGTCCCCTCTGGGTCGCCCTGTGGGTCCTCTACAGCCCTGCATGGCCTCCTCTCCCATAACCATTCGCCAGTCTGGCCCAGCTCAGAGTTTCAAGGGAAATTGGAGTATTGTTTTGAGTTGAGGTCTCCCACCTATTTCAATGTCACCTGCTGCTGCTTTTTCTCCAGTCCACTAGAGGGATGTTTCCAGGCATGAGGTTCTCAGTTCTGCATCACACAGATGGTTGAAACTGCCATCTTGGTTTCCACTCCTGTCTGTGATCTTGAGTCTAAAAGGAGAGGGTCCCTCTTAGAATCAGAGGCTATGAGAGCTGGCAGGGGACCGTGTGCCATCCTGGAGGGACCTATATGAACAAATGGGTGAATGAGATTGAGAGAGAGGCAACACTGCAAAGATTTTGGTGCCTCGTATCCCATGTCACTAGAGATAAAGACAGTACAAGGGCAATCCCGCATCACAAAATAAATGTAAGAAAATCAAATATTGATCATTCCTAGATGGTTATATTAATGCTTTCTTTGGGATCTATTAAATTCTTTCATAATTTCCTCTTCATATGCTTTGATACCTCTGCAGTACTAGGGTCTCAAGTCTGTCTGTTGAGTGGTTCGGCCCTGGGTCAGAGGCAGCCTCCGATCCCACCCTGCTTCATTTGTTGGATGTAGTGTTTTACATATAGCAACTTGGTAAAGGTGATCGAGGGTCTTGGTCAGATCCTCTTTGTCTTTTTTTTTTTTTTTTTTTTTGGCCGCACCTTGCGGCTAGCGGCTAGCAGGATCTTAGTTCCCAGACCAAGGATCGAATCCGTGCCCCCTGCTGTGAAAGTGCCCAGTCCTAACCACTGGACTGCCAGGGAATTCCCCAGGTCCTCTTTGTCTTACTGATTTTTCCCCCATCATTTGCTGAGAAAGAGGTATTGAAATATTCCAACTACGGTGTGGAACTATTTCCCCTTTCAGTTCTGTAAATTCTGGTTTATGTGTTGAAGGGATCTATTATTGGGCACATACACATTTAAGACTGTCACGTCGTCCTCATGAGTCAGTTCTTTTATCTTTATGAAAGGTCTCTCTCTTTTATATTTTTGGCCTTAAAGTCTATTTTACTGATATTAACCCAGTCACTCTTACCTTATTATGCTCCCATTGTATGGTATTTTTTCCATCCATTCATTTTCAATCTACTTGTGTCATATTTAAACTATATCTTTTATAAATAGCATATGGTTGGGTCTTGTCTTATTATTCACTCTGATAATCTCCTTTAATTGCAGTGTTCAGCCCATTAATATTTAATGTAATTATTGATGTGGTTAGATTAGGCCTACCATTTTATTATTTGTTTTCTCTTTGCCCACATGTTTCTTGTTCTCTATCCCCCTTTCTTTATTTTTTGTATTTGTTGAATATTTTATAGAATTCCATTTTAATTTATCTGCTGAACATTCAGATACACCTCTTTGCATTATATCTTAGAAGTTGCTCTAGGTTTCACAATATACATCCTTACTTTTCACAGCTTAGCAAAGTTAATATTGTACCACATTATGTAAAAATATAGAAATCTTGCACCCAGTTGGATCCTTAACCCTCTCCCACCATATTTTAAACTATAGTTGTCATAAGTTTTACATCTACTTATATTGTATGTCTCATAAGACAATGTTATAAATTTTCCTTCTAACAGTATTTCAAAGAAATTAAGAGGAGAAATAGGCTTTTGTATTTACACATATATTTCCCTTCAGCCTGAAAAACTTCATTGATCATTTCTTGTAATGCAGGTCTAGTGGAAAGAAATCCTCTCAGTTTTCCTTCTTCTAGGCATATATTTATTTTGCCTTGATTCTTGAAGGATATTTTTGTGAACATAGAATTCTTGGTTGACAAGTGGCTTTTCTTTCAGCACGTAAATGTGTTCTGGATTCTGGTCCCTATAATTCCTATGAGGGTCCTGTGGTTATGCAAATTGTTGTTCCCTTGTAAGTAATGTTTAATTTTTCTCTAGGTGGATTTCAAGATTTTTATTTTTATCTTTGGCTTCAATTTGCCTCTGGTGTGCCTGCCTATGGGCCAGCATGAGCAGGTGCTATGGACTGAATGTCTGTTTCCCCCTAAAATTCATATGTCAAAGTCCTAACCCCCAACATGGTGGTATTGGAGGGCAGGGCCCTTGGGAGGTGATTAGGGTTAGATGAGATCATGAAGTGTGGGGCCCATGATGGGATTAGTGCCCTCAGAAGGAAAGGATGAGAGATCTCTTTCCAGCATACATGCTGAGGAAAGGCCATGTGAGGACACAGCGAGAAGGTGGCGTCTTTGAGCCAGAACCCAACCAAGCTGGCACCCTCATCTCAGACTTCCAGCCTCCAGAACTGTGAGGAATAAATGTCTACTGATGAAGCCGCCCAGCCAGTGGTATTTTGTTATATCAGCCCTAGCAGACTAAGCCAAGAGGGATCCTGGGAAAGTCACCAGAATGGCCAGAGCTGCTGAGATGGGAGAAGCAAAGGCTCCTGGCAGGAGGGAGAGCCTGTGGGTGTGATAGGAGGGTACCTCCATTTGAACCCAAGCAAAATGCAAGTAAATATTTAATACAACATAGATGGTGATGGAGACTCAGGTTTGCAGGAAGGAACTTTGTTCATCCATTCAACATTACTGCCTATCATATGGTCACCAAGCAAACACTGCACTAGGCCATGAATAGGACCCAAGCACCCAACCCACCATCCCAAGCTCACAGGGCTGTGGGGACCCAGGCAGAAATGGTTCACTGGATACAGTTTGGGAGGGACTACCTGAGCTTTGTCTGAATACTGCTTTTCAGAACCTTATAGGAGAAAGTGCTTCCTCAAGGAAACGAGCAGCATCAAATCATCTTCTCTTTATTTTCTTTTTCTGGACCAAATACTAGCTAAAAGATAACATTGGTGCCAATTCTGAGTGGAGACAGATTTTTAATGTGACATCTGGGAAATAGAGTGTGTTGCCTTCATAGATGTAGAGGTAACAAATAACCTGCAAGAGATTTCTTTTTCTGGGAAACAAAATCCCATGGGAAGAATTTTTTAAATACTGAATGCTGAAAAATACTTCACAGTATAATCCTGAGAGATATCAAATGAATGGGCAGTTGCAGGGAGCCATGCAGTATATACTTGTTTTCCTTCTTCACCTGTTGACAGGTGTTGGCTTCGAGGGGCATGGTGACCTAGCAGCTAGGCTACCTTCATCAGCAAGGAATCCTTCTGCTCCCATTTACCTTTGAAGAAAAAGAGTCAGTGTGGGGCAGACATTGTAAACATGCTGAGTCCTTAGGGAAGTATGTCTCAGGGCTTCTGGTGACTCAGGCTGTTTGCTCTTGAAATTGATGAGGAAGCATTTATCTTTCCTTCACACCTAGGATTCCTAGGTTAATTTTTAATTGTGCTTTATATACATTAAGTCATATATTTCTCAATGCAACCCAATGATGTAGGTACTAGTATGACCCCATTTTACAGATGAAGACACTGAAGAAGAGAGAGTTTACAGAACCTGCCCAATGTCACACAGCGAGTAAGGGGCAGAGCTGGGACCCACACGCTGGTCACCTGACTGTGGGGCCCATACTTTGAACAGCCCTGCCTACATTGCCCTTCATCAAATTGGTTGGCTTCTGGAAAGGATGTCCAATAGTTACCAGTGTGATGCACCACATTCTGTTTTTTGCTGTTGTTGGATTTTGTTATTGTTTTTTAAAGAAATGGTTTATTTACTTTTTATATTATTAAGCTTTTAATTTACTAAGATCATGTTTTCATTAACATGGTTTATAATATTTAAAAATATAATATTATGAGCGACCCTATAGTAGCATAGACTTTTTAAAAATTTTTATTGAAGTATGGTTGATTTACAACATTGTGTTAATTTCTGCTGTACAACAAAGCTACTCAATTATACATATATATTCTTTTTCATATTCTTTTCCACTATGGTTTGTCACAGGATATTGAATATAATTCCCTGTGCTATACAGTAGGAACTTGTTATTTATCCCTCATATATATACCAGGTTCTGTTTCGATTGGGTCCAAGGCAGTACAGCAAGACGGTTAGAATGCAGCTCTGGAACCTGACTGCTTGAGTTCACATCTCAGCCCCAATGTTATTAGTAGCTGCATGCCCTTGGGCAATTTGCTCATCTCTAAAATGGGGATAAAAATTATACCTGGGCCAATTTGCTCATCTCTAAAATGGGGATAAAAATTATACCTATCTCATAGAGTTGTGAGGATTTATTTAGGAAATATGTGTAAAGAGTTAGCATAGTGCATGGCATATGGTCAGTAAAGATTAGCTATTGTTATTTATGATCATTATTTTCATCATGCTCACCATCACCATCACCATCCCCACCATCACCACCATCATCACCATCACCACCATCACCGTCACCATCATCACCATCACCATCACCATCATCACCATCATCATCATCATCTTTTTGTCTGTCTTAGAGGGATTTGGATTGCCTAAGTAATTAAGAATGTGAACAAAAGTGGTGATTAATAAAGATAAATCATGCTGACCTATGCAATAATAGTCATTAATGCAGCCTTCATCAATATCATTGTTAGCAATTTGGATACAAAGGAGGTCATAAAGCAAATTAGTTTTACATTTGCCTCTCTGTATCTTTTTGGCACCTTTGGTTTTTTCATTTATTCTCACTTATTGAATGTCTTCCAAGTGCCAGGCACTGTCCTAGACCCCTAGGACACTATGGAATCATTGAGATAGACCAAGTTATACTGTGACAGTCAGCAAACTCCCATCTCAGGGGCTGACACACAAACTTTTTTTTCTTACTTGTGCTAGCTGTCCAATGTAGGGCCTTGCAGGCACACCACTGATTGTGTTAAAGAAAAATTACTCCTACACTTGTTAAAGCAATAAGGAAGACTTTATTCAAGACTATTGCAGTAAGAGAGAGAGATTGAGTTCAACCCCCAATACGGCAAAGACAGCAGGGGATTTACAGCCAATGGCAGAGATGGTCAGTGGATGGAAAATTTCTAGGAGGAGACAACAAGGGTCGGGGGGGCTTCCCTGGTGGCACAGTGGTTGAGAGCCCACCTGCCGATGCAGGGGACACGGGTTCATGCCCCGGTCTGGGAAGATCCCACATACCGGGGAGCGGCTGGGCCCGTGAGCCATGGCCGCTGAGCCTGCGCGTCCGGAGCCTGTGCTCCGCAACGGGAGAGGCCACAACAGTGAGAGGCCCGCGTACCGCAAAAAAAAAAAAAAAAATACTCCTCCCCGATAAGCCCCTCAGTCTATAGGACTTTATTATGGTGGCCCCAGGAAACCAATGAAGATTGGCCATCTTGGGGAACCAGATCCCGTGGACCCAGCAGGGCATGAACAGAGCTGTGATGGGGATGGGCCTGAGAGTCCACGCTCACCCCTAAGAGGGGCCTCCCACCGTCTTGGGAGTGAGCAGGGCAAGGAGGATCCTGAAGAGCTTCCTGTAGGAGGCACGCGGAAGGAGAGTCCTGAAGGATGGTGGGCTTAGGCCAGGTGGATAGGGGGCAAGTGAGCTTTTCAGGCAGATGAGCATAACGGCCCCTCCCTGGCTCCCTGCTTGAGAGTTGCCTGGGGAGCTGATTCCCATTCACCAGGTCAGGGTGCTTCCTGTTCTCCAAGCAGTTTTTCACTTCCCACCGCTGCTGGATTCTTCTTCTCTGCTCTGTCTTCTGGCTTTCTCTCTGCCCCGGACTCTACACGGAGGTGGCATAAACTGTCATGCTCCTGGGGTGGCCACATGAAGCCTAGGTTTCACCACGGGCAGCAGTCCACACCTCTTGTAACAATTCAGACTCTCTTGAGAAGGGCTCCGTGCCTCTCTTCTGGTGCCTCCAGAAATGTATTTCATCCCTGCTGCATGGCCTGTATCGTAAGTCAGTGTATCCTAGACATGACCTTCACATTTACTGAGAAACCATGGAGACGTTTTCACATGATGGAGTAATAAGTAATTTCATTTTTACAAATTCATACCAAAAATCCACCGATAAAACGTGTGAGATCAGCAAAGTGCTTAACACACCGTATTTTCCCTAATCTCTGCGAGCCCTCAGCAAGTTTCCTGTCAGCCTTCCTTTCCCATGACAACAAAGTATATCTCCCGTGTGCCGGGCTCAGCGCTCCCAGCAGAGATACGATGAAAAACTAGATCCACTTGGTCCTTTCTCTCTGCAGCCCAGAGGTCATCGGAAAAGATGGACAACAGGATTGGGTCTTTGATAATGTGGAGTTCAAGTAGAATCCTAATCACTTTGGGAGGGACGAAAATGTGCAGAAGAATCTGCATGCCCGTGTCATGGCAGCTTTACTCACGACAGCCAAAAGGGAGAAGCAACCGAAGAGTCCACTGACAAGCGAATGAATGAGCAAAATGTGGTCCATCCATACAATGGAATATTGTTCAGCCTTAAAAAGGAAGGAAGGGGCTTCCCTGGTGGCTCAGTGGTTGAGAGTCCGCCTGCTGATGCAGGGGACACGGGTTCGTGCCCCAGTCCGGGGGGATCCCACATGCCGCGGAGCGGCTGGGCCCGTGAGCCATGGCCACTGAGCCTGCGCGTCCGGAGCCTGTGCTCCGCAACGGGAGAGGCCACAACAGTGAGAGGCCCGCATACCGCAAAAAAAAAAAAAAAAAAAAAAAAAAGGAAGGAAGTTCTGACACCTGCTCCAACATAGATGAACTATGCAGACATGATGCTGAGTGAAGTGAGTCAGTCACAGAAGGATGAATACTGCATGATTCCACTTATAGGAGGTCCCTAGTGTCGTCAAACTCATAGAGGCAGAAAGCAGAAGTGTGGAGAAGAGTGTTCCCCGCAGAGCAAGCCATTCATCAGCTGAGGGTGAAAGCGAGGTTGGCTTATTCAGGAGCAGCAGAGGCCACATCCCTGAGGCCTGCGCTTCTCATGATACAGGACCATCAGGAAGGTGTCAGAGCTCTAGGATGGAGCCAGAATCCCCGGTGGCGGATATTACTGCACTGGTTTCCTGGGGCTGCTGCATCGCAGCACCACAGACTGGGCTTACACAGCAGAGAGTTATTCTCTCTCAGTTCTGGAGACCAGAAGTCCACGATCAAGATGTCGGTAGGGCTGATTCCTTCTGAGGCTGTGGAGGAGACGCTTCCAGGCCTCTCCCCCAGCCTCTGGTGGTTTGTTGGCGATTCTTGGCCCTCCTTGGCTTCTTAGAAGCATCGTCCCCATCTCTGCTTCCCCTTCACACGGCGTTTCCCAGTGTGCGTGTCTGTGTCCAAATTTCCCCCTTTTCTAAGGACACCAGTCTTGCTGGACTAGAGACCCACCTACTGCAGTGTGACCTCATCTTAGCTCAACCGTTTACATCGGCAGCGACCCTATTTCCTAACGAGATCACATTCACAGGTCCTGGGGGTTAGGACTCCAACATGTGAATTTTTTAGAAGAAAGGACTCAACCCATAACAACTACCCCCTGTCAGCAGTATTAAGTGCAGGATACTCTCCAGACCTGATTATCCAGCCTCAGGGCACTTAAAACATGCCTGGCATGTAGGAGTATTTGGTCGAATGAATGAATATCATTTCTGGCTTTTAAGATTTTCTGATGAAAAATGCAGTTAAAGACGGAGAACATTCCAGCTTATCTTCAAACTTTAATTCAGTAAATACTTAAGGTCAGCCAGTAAGAAAAACACCAGGCTTGTTTTGGATCTAGGGACAGTGGGGTGAAAACGAGATCTCTGCCTCCTTGGAGATTAGCCCCTGACCCGAGATATTTTGTCTTCACCTTTATTTTTACTCAGCTGTGACCCATGAATGCATCCTGCATTCAAAATCTAGAAATAGGACCTGATCACCAAAGGGCAGCTGCTTATCCAATATCACTTTCTTTCTGTAAACAGAACCCTGGTTTTATGCCTGGCAGGGATTAACCCAGCTAAGGCATTTCCCAGCCATGCAGAAGGAGTCACCAGCTTTCCAGAAAGCTCTTTAAATAGAGAGGGGCTGCTTATGTTCAAGTTGTGATCAGATATTCGTTCCTTTTTAGGGCTGGATAATATTCCATTGTATGGATGGACCACATTTTGTTTATCCAAATGGTCATCCATCAATGGGCACTTGGGTTGATTCCACGTCTTGGCTCTTGTGAATAATGCTGCCATGAACATGCGTTTGCAAGTATCTCTTCCAGACTCCCAATCATTTTTGGTCTTTGTGTCATTCAGGGGTTAGTATAGAAAGCAGATATTTTAAGCATCAGGAGACTTAGTATAAAGGGCAATCATTGGAAGGATTACTGACCTCAGAATTCACCTCCACCGCATCCAGGACGGCAAAGAAACAGGAGGCTGCCCGTGGTCTGGGGTCAGGACACCTGGTTGGGAAGGCTCTGCCACCACAGTCACCTTGATGGCAAACTGGCAACAGGATGCTGGGATGCTCTGGAAGTGATTCCTTTCTCCCCAGAGTTGCCTCTGTACTTTCGTCAAAAACTCATCTCTCTTCTCTGTAGTTTTTTCCCTGCCTTGTCCTGTCCTGTTAAAGCAGTGTGCCTGACTTCTGTCACCAGGAATAAGGCTCTGGATGACAGCTGCCTGGCCCCGGGTGGTCTGTGGCTGTAGAGAAAAGCAGGTTGGGGTGTCAGTCTGTGGCCTTCCACTCTCCGTGCTGTGACCCCTGCTTTCCTGCTTGCGATCTCCAGGGAAGGGCGTGTCCTGTGAGAGCCTGTCCTGCTTGGACGGGCAGAGGGCAGGGTCCAGCTTCCGTGAGGCCGACAGGTGCAGCAGGCCTCTGGTCTGTGTATTTTACAAATAAGAGCATCCTCCTAGCGATTTTTAAATGTTTAAAATAAAATTATGTGAAATACTCAAAGTACTTTTTTAAAAATACTAACCTGTAATTTCTAAACGTGATTCTCATTTCCAGGAGTGAAGGATAGATATAATTATTGACTTTTTTGTTTGGCTATTACTTGTTCTAAAGAGACCTGGTAGGGACTTCCCTGGCAGTCCAGTGGTTAAGATTCCACACTTCCACTGCAGGGGCTGCGGGTTCAATCCCTGGTTGGGGAACTAAGATCCTGCGTGCTGCATGGCACAGTCGAAAAGGAGGAAGGAGAAGAAAGAAAGGAAGGAAGGAAGAAAGAAAGAAAGAAAGAAAGATGGGGGAGGGAGGGAGGAAGGAAGGAAGGAAAGAAAGAAAAGAAAGAAAGAAACAGACCCGGTAGCAGGAGGGTGTCACGCAGGAGAAAAGCAGACTTCTGGGGGGTGGGTGGGGGGAGTCCAACCACGGCTCACCAGCTCCCTGTGTTACGACTGTGGGCTGCCCTCTGGGGCCTATTCTGTCTTCCTCAAGATGCACATACTTCAGGTCACCTGATTGCTGCTGGACCAGAGTGTAGCACGTGTTTCCTCATTGCCAGAAGCCGTGCTGGTGTAACTGGGGGAGAAGCAGAAAGGCCTTTGCCCCCAGGAGCTCACGATCTGAGATGGGGGCAGCTACCGAAGTCAGCAGCCTGTACCTCATCCCGGAGGCCACACAGGGTTTGGAACATCGGGCTGCAAAAAGGATGGGGCTGGGACTTAAGTACAGTGGCTGGCGTGCCGCCTGCCGCCTCACTGCACCCCACGGACAGGGCTGTTAGTAGCCCATCAGAATGTACGTGTTTGGGAAGGTTTTGAGGGACGTGGCCCAGAGCTCAGCTGGCCAGATGCACTTCTCCGGTAGATGGGCAGCGGGGGTGGGGCTGCCTGGTGTCCATCCTTGTCTTCCAGGCCCTCTGACCCGGCTCTCCAGTTCCTGCACAAGAAGGTCCGAGATGGCCATGCCCCGGGGAGGGTCCATCAGGTCACCACCGTCCGCAGTCTGTACCCAGGAGCCTCTCCGGGTTTCCTGAGGACATCAGGTCAGGGACCCACGGTGGGGAGCGCCCGTAGCCACGCTCTGGACGCGAGGGTGGCTCCCCCTTGTGTTCAGGTAGGATTTTCTACAGTGTTGCCGTGTATGACGTGGACATTGACGTGGACATTGATGTGGACATTGACGTGGACATTGACGTAGACATTGCCAGCGCATTGCCTGGAGAATCCATGTTTGCCCTGGGGAACACCCCCTGCCCAGGTGAGAGTGCGGCTTTCCTCTCAAGGTCCTCCCCCCAGCATCTGGGCTGTAGCCCCAGCTGGCGACCCTGCACAGGACGCCACAGCCTCCAGCCCCCAATTTGAGGAGCGAGTACAGTGATGCGGGACATGATGCATCAAAACGGTTTCGAGGGGTCGCGGTTGAGCCGGGTGACCTCACTGAACTCGTCAGCCGCTCCCCAGAGGCTCTGTTAAGAGGTGTCGAGCCAGAAGCAGTTCACAACTGTGAACTGAGAGATTCGTTCTTTCAGCAAACGTTCCTCTGGCCCCCGCCATGAGACAGGCCGTGTGCAGCCTCTGAGCGGGCAGAGGCCCATGTCCCAGGGAAAGGGCAGCCGGCGGGGCGCGCAGAGGCGCTGTGGGCGGCATCCGGGGCAGGCGGGGGCGGGGCCTGGGATGCTCTGAAGCAGCGATACGCACCGCTCGCCCCTGAGTGGGGCCCCTTCTGCTGGTCTTCCCGGTGGGCTCCCCAGCGACTGCAGTCAGCTGGCTGGCGGCCTGCCGGCAACGGTCTTGCAATCACGTGGGTTCTCTCTTTTTTTTTTTTTTTTTTTTTTTTGCGGTACGCGGGCCTTTCACTGCTGTGGCCTCTCCCGTTGCGGAGCACAGGCTCCGGACGCGCAGGCTCAGCGGCCATGGCTCACGGGCCCAGCCGCTCCGCGGCATGTGGGATCTTCCCGGACCGGGGCACGAACTCGCATCCCCTGCATCGGCAGGCGGACTCTCAACCACTGCGCCACCAGGGAAGCCCCACGTGGGTTCTCTTCTGTGTGGTCTCAGGGCAGCCCCTCCTCGGGTCTCCCTGGCAGGGTGACCCCACTTCTGACGGCATCTCAGGGCCCCCAAGGGCACAAGAGTGGAAGCAGCCGGGCCTCTCAAGGCTTGGACCCTGAGCTGGCACGGCACCGTTTCCGCGGCGTTCTGTGGGTTGCAGCAGGTCCCAGGGCTGGGGACTGCCTGAGGGTGTGAGTACCCTCGGGCAGTCCCGAGGGAGGTGGGGACTCCCGAGGGGAGGTGGGGACATCGGGGCCACCAATGCAGCGGACACGCACAGTAAGAGCTGCTCAGACGTTGGAGGGAGGGCGGGAAGAAAGACCCGGTCAGGGACTGAGGTAGCGGAGAGCGAGGCGCCCTGGGGGGCCCGGGCTCAGCTGTGTCACCCTGAACCGCAGGAGGTGGGGCAGGGAGGGGGGCCGGAGGGGCAGCCCATGGCTGTGGTCGGGGGGCCTGGTCTCTCCAGGCCTCACTGGAAACGTACGTGGTAGGTGACACCCGCGAGGCTCACCTGTGTGCGTGTTTGGGCCAGGACTGAAGGTGACGTCTGCTCCCCAGCCGGCTGGCCGAGCAGGTGTGAGGGAGCCGCACGTGTGGGAGACCAGAGCCCGCCTGGGACAGCACGTCTGGGGCTCCGGCATGGGGGGGCTTGTCGTGGTGTGTCGCATTGCTGGTTCTCAAGAAGAAGTCCCGTTCTGCTTGGCCCTGAGCTATAGCCCGTCTCTCGTCCTGTTGGACTGAAGCCGCTGAGTCGTCTGTGCTCTCGGCCTTCATCCCCCCTCCACTCTCATGCCGCCTAGTTGCCCTGCGGCATGTGAGATCTTAGTTCCCTGCCAGCGATCAAACCCGCATCCCCCGCATTGGAAGGCGGATTCTTTACTGCTGGACCACCAGGGAAGTCCCCAAAGTTGTTTGTTTTAAATAATCATTGGCACTGTATGTATTTTAGGTACCGTCCTGTAGGTGTCCCTGTAGGGTTATGTGAATATACCCCATTGCCTGAAGTGCCATAAAAAATGTTTTAGCTCTGAAGCCTGTAACATGATAGTTACTCCAAATTCCTGGGATCGGGTGAATTTCACGTGTCCTTGAAGAAAGTGGCTGGGGAGGGAGATCAGATGACCCTGGGGGAGGGGTGTGTCAAGTAGAGTCTGTGGGCCTCCCCCGCGTACCAACCCAGGAGGCCCGTGACCTCTTCATGTCCCCATGTCCCCAAACAAAGAAGGAATGTCATGTCCCTTGTTGGGGTCTAGGTTTTCATCCTAACTCTGTTTAAACACACTCTGTGCAAGGAAAGAAGCTCCTGCAGTCACCAGAGAGCAGCTCGTCGGGACACTTCAGGTGGCTGCAGCCTCACAGCACTCCTGGTGGAGCCGGTCAGCCATGGACCTTCGGCATGAAGCAGTTGAGGCCCGTGTGGTCAAGACGGAAGCACCATGAACCACGGCACGGCTCGAACCCAGGACCCTGCCTGAGATCTGACAGCCCGTCCCCACGTACCCGATGCTGAGAGAGGTGGGACCTTTGGTGACATTATCCTTTGGAGACCGAGTGTTTGTCGTTACTGGGGTAACAGGATTGCTTAGGGCATGATGTCAGTGCCAGGAGGCAGAGGTTGGCATGGCTGCTCTGTTTGGAGCCTGGGCCTGGTGAGTGAGGGACGCCTTCTGGCAGGGTCTCCTCCGCGGGGGGCCTGGGAAGAAGGCAGGGCAGGAATTGGACCTCGTAAACGGGCCGGAAGCTGCAGCTCCCGCCCTGAGCAGCTCCTCTTCTGTGTGGTGAGCAGAGCGGAGGCTGGTTCAGCATCTGAGACCGTGTGCCGTGCACCCGGGGCTGCAGGCTCCCGTGGGCCCTTGGGGCAGTTGTAGCCGTCTTTAAAAACCAAACCACTTTCTTGAAACATCTGTGAGTTTGTGCACAATATATAATGCAGCACTATTCTTAGGAAATGTGATATTAAAGAATCATTTTTTAAAATTCTTGCCTGAATATATAGCCTTTCTCTTCGGGTGCCCATGGGGAGAGGAGATGATGCTGTTTCCTCCCGAGGGGCCCGTGGCCGCCTCTGCTCCCTGGTGGCTACTCGGGGGACTGTCCCCAGAGCCCAGTGCCTTGCAAAGTGCCAGATCTGCTCTGAACCCAGGTTATCTTTCAAAAATTACATGCCAGCCTATGGGAGATGTTTTTATATATTTGAACATAAGTGTGTATTTTAAAAGTACCCTACTTTTAGGGGCTTCCCTGGTGGCGCAGTGGTTGAGAGTCCACCTGCCGATGCAGGGGACACGGGTTCGTGCCCCGGTCCGGGAAGATCTCACATGCCGCGGAGCAGCTGGGCCCGTGAGCCACGGCCACTGAGCCTGCGCATCTGGAGCCTGTGCTCCGCAACGGGAGAGGCCACAGCAGTGAGAGGCCTGCGTACCGAAAAAAAAAAAAAAAAGAAAGTACCCTACTTAAAAAAAAAAGGTTTTTTTTCAACAAAGATATAAAAATCGCCTTGTGCTGAACACACTAGCACTCCCGTGCTCACCCCTCAAAGGGCTGGTTTCAGGGCCCTGTTGTGATGCCTGTGGCAGCCTCTCTTTCTAATTAACCTTCCCGAGTCCTCGTTCCCGTCCAGTCCTGAGGTGCTGGCGTCAGTGATGCAGATTCCTGTCACCGCAGTGCGGCGGGGACACCTCACTGTCACATGAGGTTGACGGCTCTGGGGAAAGGGCTGAGAGGTGCGGGGAGAAGGGGGCACCCAGAGCCCCACCCAGGAAACTGGGGCCAGGGAGGTGGGCGGGGCTCCATCTCACCTTGTCCTGCTAGGTTTCAGCCCCACGTCTAGAAAGACCCTGGCCTACCTCGCGGTTGAACGGGTTTTGAGAGCCCTCCTTTTGCTGTAACAAGTCCCCAGTCCCTTATTCACAGGTCTGACATCCAGAAACCTGAGGCCTGGAGGGACGGAACGAGGCCCGGTGCCCTGGAGCCTGAGCTCCTGAGTCTTGCAGAGGAACATGAACTTCAACTCGAAACAGCTGGAGGACTGTCTACAGGGACGCCCGGAAGACTTCCTAAAGTCGGCCCCGGCCCCTGCTCTTAGGAGGCCTGAGGTGGCTGGGCCACAGCCTGTCCCGTGAGCTTAGCTGGCAGCGCTCGGACAGACCCGGGTGTCGGTCCTCAGGTTGTCCTTGGACTCGAGTCCCCGCGAGGCACACGGCTCTGAGGCGCAGGGGAGGATGGTGCCTGGGGGCGCATCACACTCACCGAAAACACGGGACAAACCCAGATGGGGCGCCCGCTGGGTGTGTGTGTTGGGGTGTGTTTGTGTCACGTGTGCTCTTGTCTTTGTATCTGATTCAATCATAAGTGTCAGTCATCAGAACGTGTGCTTTATTATGTTACAAACCCAAAAATTCCCACCAAAACACAGCTAAAAAAATAACACATTTTCCCAAGATTACATTCCCAAGAGAAGGTAATAATATGGTTGGAATAGATCCATTAATACCGCTTGGAGAAGCATCGCCTTGAAGAAGCATCGCCTTCCGTTAACGAGAGGGGTGGTGTTTTCTTAAACCTTAAAGCGTTAAAGCGCTTTAACCGATGAAACAGAAGCAGATGTTTGTGTCTGCAAGGCTGGCATGTCCGAGGGGACAGCGACACCGCGTTCTTGGTCCCTGCATGTTGGGGACCAGGGCCACTGAAGAAGCCACCCAAACCTGGGCGGGGTGACCGCCCCCAGCAGCCGGGAGGAGCCAGTGGGGAGCGGGCAGCTGTGCTCAGCCCGGCCGGCGTCCATGAGGCCCGGCGCAGCCCTCTCCCGGCCGCTGCCCTCCTGCCTCTTCACAGGTTTATCTTCTCTTGATCTTGAGTTTCGTGCAGCCCGTCTTTGCTCCCGTTGCTGTGCGTGTTCCTGAGACCACGAGGAAGTCCCCACCGGCTCAGTTCTCACGGCCGCTCCACTGTCGGCTCTGGGAGCAAAGGCCCAGGAGCCGCGGGGGCTCATCACGCGGGCTGAAGGGGCGGGGAGCCTGGGCTGGGCCCTCTGGGAGGATGCGTCTCCCCTCCCTCTGGGTTGGGGGTACGCCCGACCCGTGCCTGCACGTCGCAGCCCACGGACTTTGGGAGCACCCTGGGGCCCCCGTGGCCTCCCCACCAGCCGACAGGATGAGCCTGAGGGACAGCCCCAGGAGCCCCGGGGAATCAGCTGCTCCTCCGTCAGGTTCGTGGGCCCCAGGGGAGCTGGAGGAAGGGCCTGCAGCTCCCAACGGGGCACGACTTGGGGGCCCAGCGTGTGCCACTGGAGTGAGAGCCGGACACCACGGCAGCGGCTGTGACGCTGGGCTCAGACCCAGCCCTCTGTTCTTCATTTTCCTTGTCGGAACCTCAGGAACAGTGTACTTACCCCGGGCCTTGTGAGGGTGTCAAGAGGAAACGGGACAGCCCACCGGCCAGTCCGGCGCCGCCAGGGCATGTGTCCGGGTTGCCAGGAGACTGCAGGCCCCCAGGAGCTGAGCCCCACCCCACCCCGGGTAGGTTGGTCTGTTCCCCGTGGCTCTCAGGCCTGGCTGCAGGCGGGGCCTCCTGGGCGCTGAGGACACCCCCTTCCGTCCCCAAGGGGGTCCCCAGGGAGCGCATGGTGGGGGAAGGGGGGTGCTACCCTGGACGCAGGCACCTGCCTTCGCACAAATGCTCTTTTAAATAAGTAGAGCTGCTGCGCAGTGTTTACACTCGACATCCAGGATGAAGCCCTGGTCTGGAGGCCTCCTGCCAGCGGGTCAGGGGCGGAGCTGGCCCTGGGGTTCCGTCCCCTGCTGGCTGGTCTCTGAGCCACTTAGTACAGCTGACACCCCTCTCTCTGCCCAGTGCCTGCCTCTGAAGAGCCTGGGAACCTAACAAGGGAACTGGAACTTGAACACCCACTCTTGAGAGCTCAGCTTCTGAGTGGACCTGCGTGAGGTCCGCTGCTTCCTAACTTCCCCGGGCCAGGGTCTTGAGGGGGTGGTTATAGCAACAGGAAAACCCCCAAAGGGCAACTAGGGCTCCGTCTGCACCGCCCCCTGGCCTGGGGGCCTTGGACAGGAGGGCCCAGACCGCAGGACTAACCACAGGGACCCAGGCAGAGTGAGGGACAGAGAGATGCTACGAACGTAGTAGGCGGCGTCTCAGCGTACACATTGGTCAGGCGTCCCTTCGTCCCACCTGCCTGGAACAACATCCCTCTCCCACCACCCTCTGTGGTCTTGTTTCCGGCCCTGAAGTTCTCTGGCTACAGCAGCTCCCAAGGCTTCCTGCAGATGGAAATGGCCCCGTTAGCTAGGGTGCTGACACTGTCTCCCCCCAGCCCGCTGACTCCTTGGGGTGTCCCATAAAGGCCTGGACCCCCTCCACCTGCCTCAGTGCTGTCCCCACGGGGACAGGAGGGCCTCTCCCGCACAGAGCCGGCCTCCCAGGGAGCAGAGTGGGGCCGTGGCTGCAGGCGGTGGGCTCTGCCCTCCTATGCCTGCCTCCCATCCCGCACATGGAAGCAAGTGACCTACCCCTGCCTGGTGTGGACCCCGCCTGGTGTGCCCCTCGACTTTCTTAGCCCAACCTGTTTACACAGGCCTGGGAAGACGGGCATCCCGCTAGGCTGACCGGGCGTGGATGTTAAGAACAAAAGTTAATTAAAAAAAGAAGGCTCACCCACCATGTAGAAAAGGGCATCATTTTATCAAATATTGACACTTTCCAGTGGTCTGGGGAGCCTGCTGTCCGTGTCTATGCTAAGAGGGCCACTGGAGAGAGGGGCTGCCGCCAGCAGTGTTGGCACGGGTGCTGGCTGGAGGCCGCCGACCCGGAGTTTCCTTGCCTCCCCGATTCCAGTGAAACTCTGGTCTTTGTTTGGGGCAGGAAGTGGGAGGTGGCTGCAGTGGGCTTTGCACCAGCGGTCAGGTGTGCAAGGGCAGACCGACCCTCAAGACCAGCAGAGGGACAGCCTCAGGCAGAGATGTAGTCTGGAGCCTTGACCCGAAAACAGGAGTGTTTAGGTACAAGCACCGAGCCGTGCTGCTACCCAGAGCCAGAGACATCGAAAAATACTTTGTGGGGCCTCCCTGGTGGCGCAGTGGTTGAGAGTCCGCCTGCCGATGCAGGGGATGCGGGTTCGTGCCCCGGTCTGGGAGGATCCCATATGCCGCGGAGCGGCTGGGCCCGTGAGCCATGGCTGCTGAGCCTGTGCATCCGGAGCCTGTGCTCCGCAACGGGAGAGGCCACAACAGTGAGAGGCCCGCGTACCACAAAAAAAAAAAAAAAAAAAAAAAAAGAAAAATACTTTGTGGCAGTCGGTCAGCAGAGCCCCCAGGGAGGCAAGGCAGGGAGGGGGAGGCCCCCCGGACCCCGGGAGGATGGGTCCTGGGCGCGTACCCTCAGCGCAGCTCCAGGAGCCCCTCCTCACGGGCATCCCCCTGCCCAAGTCCCCTTCCCGGCACAGCCCAGAGGTCCTGCCTCCCAGGGCAGTCGGTGACAAAAAGGAAGCAGACATCCAGCGCGGCTCCCGGGGCTCTCCGCTCTCTGGGTCGGTAGCACCGGGTCGGGGGGCCCCGGACGTGCCGGCCCCCCCTCAGTTGGCCTCGCTCTCCGTGAACTCCTCTTTGATGGACTGTTTGCGGGACTTGCAGTCCGGGAGGTCGAAGCCGAAGTCGGCCCACTCATCGGGCCCCGCGCCCCCAGCCGGGCCCCCACGGCTGGGGATGGTGATGGTGTGACGCACGCGGAAGTGCACGGCCTCCATGACCCGCTGCCGCTGCAGCTCCCCCGGGCCCCCGACGGCGATGCTGGCCGCGTTGCTGCTGGAGCGGATCAGCTGCTGCGCGCCATAGTCGTGGCTCTGCTTCAGGTCCTGGAGGCCCCTCCAGATGGTCATTCGGTGCTGGTCCGGGATCTTCAGGGCCCCCAGGTCCTGCAAGCGTAGCGCACACGGCCGCCCCGTCAGAGGGCTCAGCGGCAGCCTCTGCCCTCTCCCCGTCCCTCCAGGGGCTTCGCCCGCCCCTGCACAGCCATCGTGGGGCCACCAGGAGGGAGGCGAGGAACCCACACCCCAAGGGCCACCTGTCCAGGCACTGGACGGTGCGGGTCCGAGGAGGGGCAATGCTGGGCCCGCCCTGTGCCTGGTGGTCTGGCCGCACTGAATTCTGCCCCAGACAGGTGGCAGGAGAGCTAAGAAGTGACGTGTGGGGCCGGGGGTGGGGCGCTGAGGCCACTCCTGGGCCCTGAGCACAGTCAGAGTGACAGATGGAGCTCCCCCCTCCCCGCACACCGGGACCTGGAGGGCAGGCGGGGCCCCTCCCAAGGGCAGAGCAGATCCTCAGGCTCCTGTCGCCCGCTCCCTCCCCCACCCCGCTTGGCCAGGCACGAGCATCAGCTGGTGAGGCAGGGTTAACATGCACTGAGCTAGCTCAGTAGGGGCCACCAGGGATGGGTCGGGAGGGCATTAGTGGACACACAACAAGGCAGCCCTCTGAGCCACTGGCCCCAGCTCCCTCTAGCAAACCCGCATCTCTGCCCTGTGGCCTTGGCTGGGCACGAGCCTGGACGGGCCTCTGACCCGGAGCCGGCTGCAGAGCAGGGGCTGCGGAGGCTCCAGCCCACTGAGCTGGAGCCCCCCAGGATCCGGCCGACAGCTGTGTCTCCCGGGCTCTGGCTAATAGTCATTACACTCAAGGCAACACCAGGCTACGAGTGCTCATTGCTGGGACTCTTGTTTAACCTAAAGACAAGCCCTGGCTGTGAGGTCAGGGGTCAGGATGCCAAGGGTGGGGCACTTGTACCCCACACATCCTGGACCAGACATTCAGTTGCTGTGCATGCACGGCAAGCAGTTTGGGCCTCAGCTTCTCCCTGTGTAAACGGCACTGAACTAGACCAGCCCCAGGACCCTTCTGGCCTTCGCCTTCTGCACTTCTTCGTGCCTTGGAGACAGCCAGTCCTCCAAATCAAAGGCAGCCGGGCCACAGGAGACAAGACTCAAGTCCAAATGAGGGGCCCGGGTGAGTCCCGTCCAGCCGCATGAAGCCGGATGTCAGCACATAGATCGGGCTGCTGGTGGGAAGGTTTTCCAAATTCTCCAGCCCTCCCTTACACGGGGAGGACAGGACATGGAGGGACTGCCCCGGCAAGGAGAGAAAGCTCCCTGACCCGCGGACAGGGCCCTGCACTGGTCTGGGGGTGGGCTCCCTGCACCTGCCCTGCCGGGGCCGTTACCTCTATCGTTAGGTTCTGCAGGTGGTAAATGTTCTGTAACCCCTGGGAGGTGAAATACTCGATGCAGTTTGGACACCCCAAGCCTGTTAAAAAACTGCAGAGAGAATTGGGGAAATAAAGCAGCATTAACTTCTAAGAACCTGGCTGTGCAGCCCGTCTGGGTGGGCACTGGCCACCCCACAGGTCGCCCCTGCCCACAGGCGGCCGCGGTGTCGGGGATGCGCTCACCGGGGCACAGCCTCCAGGAACCCCTGGCTTTTTTGCTCTCCCTCCGAGCACCTGCTGGATGCTCACTCCCGACACCCCTCTGCCCCGGTCTGTTCTCAAGACAGCAGAGCGTTCTAGCACAGGCTGCGAGGAGCAGCAGGCAAGGCCGCCCCCGGGCTGGGGGCCAGGTGACCAGGAGCCACCTGGGCTGAGGTTAGTGGGTTAGTGGCAGCGGCCGGCAGCGGCCCACGTACCTGACCAGGCTGGGGTCGGCGTGGTAGGGGGGTGGCGGGGTACAGTGGGACCCCGAAACCATGGACTGGGAGCTGGGGCCGCCGTTTATCTCGCCGTTGGCCGGCAGGGCATGGCCGTGGTTGTTGAGTATCCCGGGGCCTGGGCGGGAGGCAGGTGGGACGGTCAGAGGGGGCCGGGCCGGGCGCCCCAGGCTGTGTGGGGGAGGCTCGTAATGCTCGGCCCTCCCCAAGACCGGGAGTGAACAGAGGAGACCGTCCGTGGCCGTGCCTCCTGTTCCTGGCGGGAGCTGCCGGAGGGAGCAGCCATCGAGAGCCCCGCGTGGTCCTGAGCTGGAGTGTCTGGAGCCAGGCCCGTCCTCTGGGCCTCCCCACCCATCCCGGCCACACTGCCCGTGCCACTCACCCATGGGCCCCAGGTTGGGCCCGGCCGCCGAGCCGTGCAGGGGAGGCTGGCTCACCAGCTGGTTGACAGAGGGCAGCTTGTTGACAGCCCCGTGCGCTTTGTTCATGGGCGAGAGGACGGGCCCGTAGGACGGAGGCTGCAGGTGGCTCCTGCTCGGAAGGGACAGCTGGGGTCTGTAAGAAGCACCTCCACATATAAAGCCCACCTGCTGCAAGGGGCCTGGAGCCCCCGCCCTGTGCTGAGGTGTCAGAGCGCCCGCCTCCTCGCCCAGCCTCCCTGCCGGACAGTGGCCACACTCGGCCACAGGCCCGCTGGCAGGCAGGACCCGGGCAATGGGTGGGGGTGGGCGGGGCCCTGGAACCGGCCCTGCTCTTGGTGGGTCGACGTCCCTCCCACCACCGCCCCTCGCCTTCACTCGGGAGACATTTGGGCTGAGACGCCTCAGTTCAGGGAAGGCCTCCTGGGGAAGGAGACGCCAAGCGCGGCCTGGTGCTGCTGGCACCGTCCCTGCTGGATCGCCGGGCCCCATCCTTCTCCCCCGGGCAGCTGGGCAGGACGGGCGGCACTCACGGCCTCTGCAGGAGCTGCTGCTGCTGCCGGTAGGACTCGACCAGCTGCTGGGGCACCAGCTCCATCAACTCCAGGCTCTCCTTGACCTTCATCAGGATCTCAAAGTTCTCCCGGCCCCGCACCTGAGCACAGAGAGGTGGACTCTCTGCCCAGGTGCGTGTGGGCACCACCCAGCCCCAGCCCCCCGCGCAGTGAAGCGCCTCTCCTTTCTCGGGGCTCCCCAGCCCCCCGCGGGCCGGGAGTCCCCCGACCCTACTTTCCTCTCCCGGGAAGCAGGTCTGGGGGAGTCTGGTGGGTGGGTCTCCTGTCCGCACAAACCACGCCCACCCCTTCCTACCCTTGAGACTTTGCCACACCTTCCCCTTTCCACAGCTCAGCACACTTGGGGTGCTGGGATGTGGGGGCGCTGGACAAATACGGGGCTTTTAGAACAAGGAACTCATTCCTTTTTTTTTTTTTTGAAACTCATTCTTGAAAGACTCAAAAAATGATAAGCTCACGTCATGGAGACCAGTCCTAACAGAGCAGGTGGGGTTTTATCCGAGCTGGAATGGCCGCATCACGCCACAGGCTGTAAACTCACTTTGGTGATGTGGCTGGGGCCTGCCGGGCTGTGGGAGCGTGGGATTCCTGGCGCGTGCCCTCCCCGGCGGTGGGGAGACCTGCACTGCCCCACACGCTGTATCATTGTATCTACAGCAAGACTCCTGCGCTGGGAGCTGCGTCAGGCCAGCTCTCTCTCTCTCTCTCTGAGGGCTGGTTCTCCCTTCTGGGCCCTGCAGCCTGCAGAGCTCGGGGTCTCAGCTCTCAGATGTGCCAGGCTGCACCTGCCACCCTGGGGGCCCCAGGTCCCCTCCCGCTCCCCGCTGCCCCAGCCTGGGGGCCGCAGACGCGGCACACTCACGTGAATGTAGTAGGTTTCCTCGTCCCCGTGCCGCTTCTTCTTCACGTTGGTGCTCAGGGCAGGGATAGCAGGGGGACTCTGCTTGAAGGCTGGCAGGGGACGGGGTGGGGCAGCTTCGTGAGCAGGCAGGGAGGAGGGGCCACGCGCAGGTTAGCCAAGCCGACCCCGCCACCCGACGTGAGCCGACCTTCCCAAGGTGCCCCTTGTGGACAGGCCCAGAGACCGGTCACCCACTCGGATGAGCAAACCCGGGCGGCCACCCACACTGGACGGAGGGGACCGGGGGCGGCCACGCGGGCGGGGCTGGCTCTGTCCCCTGGACACAGGCTCGTGCGCTTCCCCTGAGCCCCGAGACAGGTCCAGCTGCGTCCTGAGGGTGGCCTGGCTCTGCCGTTCCAGGGTGGCCCTCCACCCGCACTCCCGCCCCGGCCCCGCTCACCGCGCTTGCTGGCAGCCCCGCACTTGGCAGCGTTCTCGTTCAGGGCCTGCTGCTCGCGGAAGTGGTCTTCATCCGCTTTGCGGTCTCGGCCAGGACAGGCACAGATGCGGCCCTCGAAGGACCGGCGGCCCAGCACCTGTCCGCTGTCCAGGGGCACAGCCGGGACCGTGAGCTTTGGGGCCCACCATCCCCGCCCACCTCGGACCCCACAGGACCGGCCTTGATGGGCCGAGGGCTCAGGGCTGAGTGCCCAGCGGCTCTGGGACGCGAGGTCCCCTGCGTCCCTCCCGAGGCAGCTCCTGCTCCAGCAGCCCCTCCCAGCACGTGGCCTGCAGGGCCCCTCCCCAGACTCGCCTCCAGGGCCTGCACCTCCCCTTGCTCATGGCCTCCCTGTCTCTCCAGCAAGCCCGCCAGCAGCACAGGCCCCAGTCCCTCCCCCACCCCCGCGTCCGGCAGACTCACTCCCGTGTCTCCAGGGTGATGATGACGAGGATGGGCCGCCGGTTCATGCCCCCGACGCAGCTGCTGTTGCACATGAAGTTGTACAGGATGGTGGTGAACTCTGTCCCCACCTGCCACAGGAGGGGCAGGGAGAAGCTGTGCTGTCAGCACGTGGGCCCCAGGCCACAGGGCTGGGGGCTCCTGGGCTTCCAAGCACCTGTCCCTCGCCTCTCTGGGTAGGCAAGGGGGTGCTGGGCCCTGTGGTCCTCTGCCGTCTATCCACCCGTCCACCATCCATCCCCCACCCACCCATACACCTACCTATCCAGCCAGCCAGCCACACAGTACACTGAGTGCCATGTGCTCTGCGGGCTCTGGAACCAAGAGAGCCTTGGCCTGGTTGCTCCAACCACCTCCCCTGGCACGGGCTAGGGGTTGGCCCCGGAGGCTGGGTGTGAGCAGGCACATGCACAGGCCTCTGTGGGCACAGGTGTGTGTTTTGCAAACTGTGGGCTCTTCTGGGCAGTAGGGTGCATGGCACAGCTCTGGCAGAGCCGTCCGAGTGGGCTCCCAGCACGCACACTTGTTCCAGGGAGTTTGTGGAGATAGTGAGATGTGAACCCGGGACTCTTGACCTGTGGGCATCCCAGTACCACAAAATGGGCAGTTGTCACGGTCTCTCTGGGTCAGGATGACGGCTTAGGAAACCTGGCCTTTCACAAAACTGCTGGCACATGGCAGCCACCAGGGGGCGGGAGAGACCTGCTTTCATGGTCCTGTAGGTGCCAGTGAGGCTCGGGGGAGGGAAGGCAGAGTGGTAAGCCCTCCCCGGGCCCTGCCAATGTAAGGGTTGTTCCTAGGGAACCACAATGGGTCCTGGGGGTCCTGAGGGACCAGGTACAGTGACGGGGCCTGGAAGGGGGGTGCCTGGAGGACTGGGTACTATTTTGGGGGGGGTGCGTCTCAGACCCAGATAGAGGAAAGGTGAGGGCTCGCCGTCACCCGCCCACCCTGGGAAGCATGGCCCACAAGGCGCATTGCTGGGACTCGGTCTCCACCTGCCATCCTGGCACCCCCATCCCACCGTCACTGGTTGGTGCCACCCCTACTTCTCTCCACCCCAGCTTTTTACCCCAGTCCGGCCCGCACATCAGCCCCAGAACCTTCTGCTGCCTTCAGGTCAAAGTCAGACCCTGGTCTCTCCGCCCCCGCCCACCTCTTGCAACAATCGGCCCCCAACCTCCCCCCAACCTCTGGGCCCTGCAGTGCTGTGCCCCTGACCACAGGTCTCTCCTCTCCCCGCGGCCCCCCAGCTCTCCCCGGGCTAACTCCTCCTGACCTCAGCCCCTCCAGCCCCCAGATCCCAGGCTGGGGTGTGGGAAACAGACAGGCAGGAAGAGGGGACGCAGGGCCGGGCTGAGGCCCAAGGGTCAGCAGGCCCACCCCCCACTGTAAAGCGAGGGATGTGGATGCCTAGAGAGGGCTGGAGGGGACCCGCCCCCGGCAGCTAGGCAGTTTAGGTGGTCAGAGCCCCACCCACAGGCAAGGGAGGGATGGACATGAGGGCGAGGGAGGATCTGCACAGCTCGGGGACACTTGGGAAGTGACCCGAGGGGTCTCTGCCCCGAAGCCCTGCCCCCTACCTGCGGGGGCTCGTAGGGCACCATGACGCTCTGCCTGCCGGTGACAGGGTCGTCCACGTACTGGGAAAGGTTGTTGCCCTCCACGCGGATGAGGTGGCTGGCGGGGGCGGACTGTCCTGCCGAGACAGGGGACGCCACTTCAGAGAGGTGCCAGCCGGGGTCTGCGCCCCTGTACCAGGCGCATCGCAGTGGACTCGGGCCTCCCAATGGGACTCAGACCCGCCGGCAGCCCTCAGGCACCCGGGGCACTTGGCCCAGCAGCCCTGCTCCCCGCTCACCTGCGGGCACCGGCACCCAAGGTCCTAGGCAGAGCTGGCAGGACACGGAACTGGGGAGGGGGATGCTGAGCCCACCTGTCAGCCTCTCGCATCGGACCTGCCGCCTCCAGGAAGGAGGCCCCGGGCCAGCCCTCTCCTTCCCGGCTGGGGCGCCTGCTGCTGGGCACAGGAGTGGGTGGGGCAGGGACACTCACCTTCGTTGAAATCCCGCCCGAGCTCGTGGTTGGGGCAGCGCTTCACGACCTCGGTCACGTGCTCCGCCTTCTTGTAGATGGGCATGGCGCGGATGACAGTGCCCGGAGGCGGCGGGGTGGACACCTTGATCTGGATGGGGCATGTCTTGGCGATTTGGCAGTAAAGCTTCTTTAGCAGAGGAGAGTACTGCAGGGGGTGGGGACCCAGGTGAGGCTGGCCGTCCCAACTCCACACCCTCGACCACTGTGCCCCCCGCCAGGAGTCCTGGCCACCGCATGCCTGACCCTCGGCTGAACACCTCCGGGCTTCCTTCCCTCAAAGAGCCTCTCCCCGGCGCCCACCCATCAGTGTCTGGCTGCTGTGGGCTCAGTGAGAGCAGCTGCTCTGAGTGCCCCATGCGGCCAGGCTGAGACGCTTATCCACCTGGATCTCACTGGCTGGAGAAGTAGGTACCATTAGGTCCATTTTATGGATGAGGACAGTAAAGGCCAGGATGGTGAGAAGGAGCTGCTGGAGAGCAAGGCTGGGGCAGGGGCTGGGAGCCAGGTCCAGTGCATCAAGCCTGTGAACCTTAAGCCCCCAGATTGCATTAGTTTGAAGGGGGGAGGGTACAGCCTCATGTCTCGGGTTTTAAAAGCCTGGAGTTAGGTTTTCTGTCCTCTGTACAGAGGAAATGTGTACAGGGACTCCCTGGACCATCCTCTGAGGGGCCAGCCCTTTGGCTTACTTCTGGCCACTGCAGGTGGGGGGCTTTGACCTTGAAGCCCCAGGACCCCCAGCCCAAGACCTTGACCCAGGGAGGATCAGAGGACTCCCGGGCCACCTGAAGGGACCTCCAGGGCGAGAGCCCAGAGGTCCAGGTGGCCCACCCGAGGACCCAGGCCGGCTCTCATGAGTTCAAAGTGACCCTTGATGGAAGGGTCCCTTGGAAACAGGGGTGCCCACTCGTTTCCAAGCTGGCTGTCCTCCAATGACTGGCTCCTGGGGATCCATCAGGGCTCCTCATGGCCCCATCCCCCAGGGACAGTGGGGAACATCAGAGTCTCAGAGTCCCAGGATGCTTCCTGTCCCCATGCCACACCCCTGGGCCCCCCACAAGCCCCTGGGGACTCAGAGTTACTCCAGTCACAGGGTCCTGGAGAGCCCCCCATCACATCCCACCATGGTCGTCAGGGAAACTGAGGCTGGAGACAGGGCTGCTGCAGACCAGAGGACGAGCAGGTCTGGTCCCACCTTTGCTGAGGAAGCTGGGGCCTGACACCCTGACCCTCTGCCCATCAAGGGACACAATGGACCCTCAGAGCCTCGGAGCCCTTGGCCCTGAGCAGTGCGAGATGTCCTTCCTCTGATGAGCTGAAATCCAGCTGGAAATGCTGACCTGGGGTGGGGTCTGAGGGGGCTCGGGGACAAGCCCGACTGGGGTCTCCCTAGTGGTGTCTGGGGGATTGGGACCCTGTCCAACTCCCTCAGCGGTGACTTCAGGACAAGCCCCCTTAGGCCCCTATCGTGGAAGGGAATTGGATGCCCACAGGGCTTGTCGCCTCCCGGGTGCCCCATCCACCTGTGCCTGCGACCCCGCTTCGGCAGGAAGGGACATCCCCCATGGGTGTAGGTGGGCCCTCAGTGGGCTTGGGGCCACACGGGGGGCGCAGTCCTGCTTCCCAGGGAGGGGACCGCTGACCTCCTGGGTCCCCACCAGTATAGATGCTGCCCCTGCACTCCCCAGAGCACCAGTTTGGGAGATAAGCTGAGCGTCCTGTCCTGAGGGCCGTGCCCAGGGCAGCAGTAGCCCAGCCCAAAGCAAACACCAGTTGCCAGTTTAGTGCCCAGCTCTCTTGTCCACCATGTGTGAGGCTTCGGGACACGTCCCTGACCTGAGACAAGTGTGCAGTTAGTTTCCAGAGAAAACTGCCTGGTGTCATGGAGGAGCTCCAGGGGCCTACTTAGGGGACTTCCTGGAAGCGGAGGGCCCCACAGGCAATGGCAGGCCTCAGCTGGACTTCAGGGACCTGAGCACAAGCAGTCATGGAGGGAGAGGCTGGGGTCCTGACAGTCATCCACTCAGCAGGCCTCTGTTGAGTGCCTAGTGTTTGCCAGCCCCTCGGCTCACTAAGGAAAATGGGCAGAGCCCCTCAGCCCCCAGAAGGAACTAGACTAAGAGGAGGCTCATGCCTGAAGGCCACGCAGCCTCACCGGGGCCTCCTGCAGCGTCGGTGGATTCCAAAGGGTGTTTCTTCCCCTGCAGTTGTCCCACCTGCCTGCGGAGGGTCCAGCGAATGAGGTGACCAGGGCTGGGGGGTCGTGTAGAGGACCCACAGAGAGCTGGCCTGGGCTGGGGGTGGTCAGCAAGGGGAGAGGCGTCGGAGGCCTGGCCACTGTGCTGCAGTTTTGGCTCTGGGTTTGACAGCTGGGATGCCTTAAACCACTGGACACCTCTCCGCATCTTGAGCGTTGGCCTGTGATGTGCTGCTACATGTAACACCCCTGAGCCTCGCCCACTGTGGAAGCGCCCACACACATTCCTGGGCTTCCTCATCTCCAGGTGAGGTGGCTCCTGGCCTCTGGTGTGAGCAGGGACATCGGGTTCAAGTCCAAGGCTGTGGTTGGGGAGGGATGGAGCTGAACGCAGGCCCTGCAGTCCCCTCTCCGATGTCGACCAACCACCTCAGGCAGCCCCAAGGAGGGAATGGAGCCAACAGGGATGGAGCCAGGCTCCAGGCACAGCCTTGGGAGGTGCAAAGCCGCAGCCCCCAGCCCCCGGCCCCCTCCCCAGGCTCCCTGATCGTGGCCACGTGGCTTCAGAGCCCCCGCCCCCACCAGCGCAGCCCTTCCCTCTGGCCTGCCTGCCCCAGACCCACTGGCCACCTCCTCCGGAGCTGTGGACGCCCCGCCCCTGGGAGGAGCTGCTGGGAGCTGTCCCTGGTACCGAGGGCAGCGGCCGCCTGACCGCCCCTCCGAAAGCCGAAAGCCGAAAGCCAGCTCTCGGCTTGGAGTGCAGAGTTGCCTGGGGTGCCTCACCCCGGCTGGCGATGAGCGTGGAGAGAGGAGGCCCCTCCCTCTGCGTCCCTGGCAAGGCCCCCGACGGCCTTGGGTGGGCCCACTCCCCATAGTGGTGTCCCCAGCCCAGTGCTGCCCTCAGCTGGCTGCTCGTGCCGCCCTTGGGCACACACCCGGTCAGGCCCCAGCCCCCGAGCAGGGGTTGGACCCACGGACACCCAGCCTGGCCCAAGTCGGGCAGCGTCAGGGAAGGATGCCTGAGGTCTCCCCACCCTGGTAGCATCAGGTGGTGACACCTGCGGCCGCTGGGCTGCAGGGCAGGAGAGAAGCCTGGGAGGGGGAGGGGAAGGGGGTAGGCCTGGATAGCCAAACCTGGGGTCGGGGGCAGGGTGGGACCTGGAGGGAATGAAGGAGCCCCCCAACCCCCTCCCCTAGCTCCTTCCCCTCCTCCCAGAGCTCCGGGGCCTCAGGCCTCCCTGGGCACGGGGCCAGGAGGAGGAGGGCTCCTGGGTCCTCATCTGTTTTGTAAAAAAGGTCACTCGGAGATGCTTCTTCTGGACCTCCCTCCCTCCTGCCTCTCCTTCCCTAGAACCGCTAGATGGATGTGTTTCAACAGATTCCGAGCTGATAAAATCTTATTTATCTTCGGCGGTTGACACAGAGCCGTCAGGACTTGCCTGTTCGGGGATGCGTGAGTTCCTTCGTGTTTGCAGGAAATGGTTTGCCCAGACGCTGGTGTATGCCCATCCTGCCTCCACCCGGTTCCCCTCCTGCGATCCACCCCACCCCCCCAGTCCACGATAGGCCCGGCCCAGCCTGGCTGGGAGCCTCGGGCCTGGCAGGGCTGGTGCAGGGGGTGGTGGGCAGAGGGTGGTGGGCGCGGTGTGGCGGCTGTTAATTTCCTCGCGCCTGCTCCCCTGCGGCTGGGTGCCCAGCACGGGCAGGTCTGGGCAGAAGGAGAGTGGAGAGGTGATAATAACTTGTCTGTCATTTTCCAGGGACGTGTAGCATCTTGCAAACCGCAAATACCGTTAACCAGCTTGGGTGAATCTGTTACAACAGATTCTGGAAGACGGGGCCTGCAGTGGGGGCTTTATTTTTTTTACTGATTTTTTTTATGGACCCCTTTTATCTGCTGTCTGTGCGTGCGTGTGTGCGTGCGTGTGTGTGTGCGTGTGTGTGTGCGTGTGCGGGAGCTCACACCCACGTTTCTCTCCTCTCTTGGGTTATGGACCCTTTGAGGGCCTCCCCAAGGCCACAGACTCTCACTCACCCTAGAAAAGCCCTTGTGTCTTCACTCAGCGGAAAGTGGCCAGGAGCATGGGGGGCTCTGGCAGGTGTCAGGGAGGTGACCGCCCTGGGGGGTGACCATCACCCCAGCGTGCTTTAGAGCACCCATGCTCAGAAGGCAGCGAGGGTCCACACACAAGGAAACCCACGGCCAGCAACCCACCTTGGCTGCGGGCCTGGTGGTTGGAGGCTCCGAGGGCCCCCTGGCTCCTGAGGGGGGGCCACAGCCGGTGCCTGGCCAGCAGATAAAGGAGGCTGCTCCAACCTCCCCTTTTCTGTCAAGATGCTGTGTGATGAGTCTCAGTCCCGACTCCAAAGGGCCTTGTCGATCCACTGCCCCACCCCATGAACAGTGCGGGGAGGGGGTCTTGCACACAGGGGGTCCCATTGTTATCACCCTCACTCTGGCCCCAGCCAGAAGCTCCTTCCCAGGGCGGAAGGAGCTGCCCAGAGGCCGGCCCTTCTTTTAGCTTCAGTGACACCTTCACGGGCAGGGTGAGGTGAGCCTGGGCCTCCATCGGGTCCTTGTTCCGTAACCCAGGCCCAACATCTGGCCACCCCCGGACCCTGAGGAGGGTGTGAGCAGTACATGTTCTGAGCCCTCGGGACAGGCCAGGCTTGCAGGGAGCCCCAGAACTCCCACCACCGGGCACCCCTCCCACTCCCAGGGCACAAAGAGCATCGATAGCCCAAGCACCACGCTCAGCCTCACCAGGTCCAAACATGGTCCCTCTGCCCACACTGGAGAGCCTGCCTGTCCTGGCCTCCTCTGAAGACCGGCATCCCTGCTGCAGGGGGCATCCCCCAGCTGGCCTCATGGAGAGAGGACTCTGGCAAGAACGCAGCCAGCAGGGCTGTGGGCCGGGCCTCAGAACTGCCCGGCATGGGGCGGCGTGGGGAGGCTGCCCACCAGCCCAGCTCTGCCCAGCCCCGGGAGGGCCCCCTTGACGGCCAGGGGAAGGAGGTCCCCACTACGCTCACCCCATCCCACTTGCAGCCTTTTGAGCTGGCCTGGCCTTGTGAGCACAGTGACTGCAAGGGTCAGTGGGCACCTTCCGCTCACAGGATAGTCCAGGAGCCTCTGCCTGTGGGCCCACCATTCTGGACACGACCACTGTCCTGTGTGGGCAATTCCTTCCCCGAGCGCCCTGCAGCTTCCAGATGGCCTGGGGCTGGAACAGCAGCAGGAGTCAGGGGGGATGGCGGGAGGGGAGGCCAGGCTGTGGCTGCAGCTATAGCAGATACTCAAGGTGGCCTCTCCGGAGGGCCATCGTGTCAGCCCCGACGGGAGCCCTGAGGATGGGTCCTCCTGTCTCTCACCTTCCTGCCATGGCAGCTGCAGGTAAGTCCCCAGTTCAGGACCACAGGTAAAGCCACGCCCTGCAGCCAGGAAGCAGTGAGTGCATCTCTTCACTAAATCAACTCCACTCCCGGCCAGCAGGAGAGGAGCCCCCGGGGACCTGCACGCCCTGGACACGTGGGGTGGTCACTTTTCAGCTTTTAGTACAGTTGGCTGCCATCGAAGTTTTCCCTGGAACCTGTAAATATCCAGCGAAGCATCTGGGGCAGGGAGTGCTGGCTTCTACACATCTGACCCCGCTGCACATGGCGGCTCCCATCACATCAGCACCGCCTTGGTTCATCCTCTCCAAGGCCCTGGAGGCACTGGCTGCCCCCTCACAACACGAGGACCCACGGAGGAAGGGGGCGCCTCGCCCTGGGCAGGTCTGCGATCCTGGGGAAGCCTGCCTTCAGGCCACTGCGTGTTTCCCCCAACAGCCTCTGACTGTCCACTTCACTGAGCCCTGTGCACCTTTCACGAGGACCTTCCTGCCCTAGAATGAGCTGCGGCACTCACAGCCCCGATCGTGGCCGGTGGAATTTCAGGGCCTGGGATCCATGAACTTGAGCTTGGCTTCCAAGGTTGGGATCTGAGAAAAGCCCAAAGCAGATTTCCCTGACAACCAACCACTCGGACCCACCCAGCTTGGAAGCCAAGCTCCAACTCGCTCCCCCAGGGCCAAGATCCAGGGCACTCAGGACCCCCTGGCTGCAGCAGTGGCTCTAGGAGAAGCTGGGGCGAGAGCTCCCCTTTGGCCCTCATTTTCCCAGCTAGAGACGGGGCTAAGGGCACCGGAGCGGGGGGCGGGAACAGGGGGCCAGGTTCAGGTGCGAGAAGAGGAGGAGGGCCGGGTCCCAGGTCCCCCTGGCCTGTAGCTGCGTTTACCTCTGAGCCTGGTCAGCCCCGGAGCATTGTAATTATAAGGTGTTCTTTATAATAGAGGAATATATATAAAGGAATTTTCATCAGTCAATAAAAATCCAGCTGCGAAGGCGAACTGGGCAGACTTTCCCCACCCAGTGGCAGCTGTCACTCACTCAGACAAACAGTAGTCGCAGGCTTGCTGGGCCCAGGTGCTCCCCACCAGGGCAGGCCCTGGGCCTCTGAGGGGTCAGCCCCCTCACCACTGGTCCACTGGGTCCAGGGGGAGGTCCCTGGACCCACCCCTCGGAGCTGAGACGAGGCTGCTCCTTTGACGCGCTCCACAGAGGGGCACAGGCTGTGCCCCCCACAAGCTGCGTGATGAAAGCCAGGGGTCAGGCTGCCGGGGCTCAGACCCCGACTCCACCCTTTGCTGACGGGTGACCTTGAGCAGCGACCTGCCCTCCCGAGCCTCGGTTTCCTTATCCGTAAATTGAGGAGGACATGAGAGCCTACAACATGTACCGGGGTGCTCGGGGGGGGACCTACCCACGCAGGGGCCCTGTCCGCGCACCAACCAGACACCCTAGCATCCACAGAGCTGTGTCCAATTTGGAAACAAGCCCCAGACAAGAGAGGACTCTTGGTAAAACATCTATTGCATCATGCGCTGCCCACAGCCCCGCACCTGGAAGATGGAGCCCGTCCCTGGGGGCTCCCCTCCCCTGCAAGAACCTCAGGGCTGGGAGGGGGGGCGCTGCCCTGGGACCCCTCGGCGGCAGGGACTCGGGGCCCCTTTCAGGGCCCCCCAGGCTGAGTTCTGTGACCTCCAGGCGCAGGGCTCCCCCGCTGCTTGAGGGGACCCCCACCTCGGGCCGCGAACCGGGGCACTAACCCCCCAGGACCAGCCGCAGGGAGCGCCCCGCCGCGGAGCTCCGCACAGGGCAAGCGTTTGCTGAAGATTCTCCCCAGTTTCCCCTGAAGACTCGGAGGCTCATCTCTACAACGAACACTGTTAGGACTCTTCCCTCGGCTTCAAATACGTATAATTGCTTCTGGTGCCAGTAAAAGGTATTAATTCCACTTATGCATTCCATAAACTTTTAGGATAACGCAATTGATACCACGATCATGTTGGGACACCTCCACTATTATTTTCCTACTTGCAAACCTCCGAGGGGCTGGAAAGTTTTCTCCCGAATCCATTAGCGTTGACTCAGCCACATTCTACCCGGGAAGCCCTCGTAGAGCCTTTGCGTTTCCCAGGCCCCCTCCCACTTTTTCCTGGGGCAGGGGTGGTACGCGAGGGCATTCACATCACGTGGGCCAGCTCGCCCCCAGGACAGACGGATGGACACACACCCCGTCGGATGCGGGGGCAGCTGGAGGTCATTCAGGGGGCTGTGTTCAGGCTGGGGGGCTGGCTGGAGGCCCCCAGGGACAAGCTGTGTGCCCTCGCACCCATGCGTACCCGCGCCATCTCGCCTCATGGCAGCCTGCCCTGAGGGCCGTCAGCAGTGCCACCCCAGTCTGCCCGAGGCGCCCACAGATGCCCTGCTGGGCCAGGGCTCCAACCACACCAAGCCTGCCTGCTGACCTTGGAGCCCCTCCCCAAACCTCCAGAACATCAAGGACAGCCCCTTCCCTGGAGAGGCTCAGGCTGGGAGCAGGCCCCACACTGCCAACCCACGGGGGCCCCCGGGATGGGAGTGGCCATCAGGGGCCAGAGGCCAACCCCGCCATGTCCCAGGGAGGGTGTGGAACAGGGACCCAGGCACCTGGCACTGCCATCCCTGTCCCGGCTCCACCCATCCACCAGCCCAAAGAACATCAGTGCCCAGGGGTGCCGGGGCCTTGCTCACAACTGTGATCTCTCACGGCATCTGTCTCTCTCCAAAGCCCAGACGGCCCCGAAAGGAACAAGCCTCAGCCAGGATGCTCACAAGCAGCGAACCCTGGCGCGGCGTTACAGAACCCCCTGTGACACCGCGACCCCGCCGGCCAAAGTGCCATCTCAACCTGCCCCCCGCTCCTGGCTACAGGTCCCTCCTCTGGCTGCTCAGTTACCTGCTACCCTCCTCCTCCTGACTCCTGTGGGAGGGGAGGGGCTGTCAGAACCCTGGGCAGCGACCAGGAGGGGCCTGCGGGCCTGTGTGCGCAAGTACATGTGTACAGTGTCTGCATGTGGGCATGTCTGCACATGTGTCTGCATGTGTGCCTGTGTGTGCATGTCTGCACATGTGTTCGTGTTTGTGCACGCATGTACGAGTGTTGCATGCACGCATACGTGCACACACTCCTGTGAGCTGAGGGCTCCAGGCCCCTCTGCCCCCAAAGAATGCAGGCGTGAGAGCTGAAGTCAAGGGACACAGGTCAAGGCAGATGAAGCACCCGGGGCTGGGGGGACTCCCAGGAGGCCTTGGCCAAGCAGAAGCCAAAGACCCCATTAACAGCTGCGGTCGCTTGGGGGCTGGTGAGGGTGTTTTTCCTGAGCAGGAAGAGGAGAGAAGGCAGCAGTCAGTTTGGAACTGCACTTGAGAAAAATACGAATTAGCTATCAGTTACCAGCCGGCTGGCGTAGGGGGGCCGCACACGGCACGGCGCGGAGGCCCGGAGGGCAAGCCCGGGCGGCAAGTCTGGGCAGCGCCCGCACAGCCAGGCCCCCAGAGCTGCAAGCAGGCGGGGTGCCCAGTGCTCCCCGTCCTCAGCATGAGCCGGCCGCCTGTCCCCCACCCCTCCCTGGGCAAGGCAGGGAGCCTGCAGGGGTGGGGTCTGCTCCCAGAGCCGAGGTGCCACGAATCTCATTATGGATGTTTGTCCCACCTCCACCCCCGCATGGGGAAGGGCTGGGGAGGGCGTCTGTGGGCACCAGCAGCAGCACCCTCCTCCTCAGCTCAGCTCCGTGAGCCCTCAGCGGGGGTGCAGGTGGAGGTGCTCAGGCTGGGAGGGAGGTGTCCACTGCTCGGGCAGTGGGGGAAGCGGGGCTGGGGCTTGGAGACACAGCTGCTCGGACAAATGAGCCTTCCCCTGCCCTCTGGTGTGGCCACTGGGCTACCTCCGTCCTGGACAACAGACCACCCCACGGGGCCACTTAGGGCCAGCACAACTGTGGCCAAGCCATGAGCACCTCCAGCCCTGAGGCCACACACCTGGCAGGGGGTGGTGGAGGCAACCAGGAGGGGGCAGCTCCCGTCCCTCCCTGAGGACCAGCTCAGACCATCCCAGGTGCTCAAAGCCCCCCAGATGCTACAGACCCCATCAGCATCCTCAAACAATGGAGAGGAAGGGAGCCAGGACCCCCCCACCCAAGCTGCCTACCAGGACTCCTACGAGACCAGCAACTCAGGCCCTGACGACAGAACGTCAGTGAAGGAGGGACCGGGACCCCCCCCCCACTTAGAAGGGAGGGAAAGGGCTTAGGGAGCGAGTCAGAATGTGGACTAGGAGCAGTAGTGAGCCTCCTGTCACTAGAGATGTGCAAATGTAGGGATGCCTCGAGGGCCAGACCTCAAAGCAGGGGTGTGGGGAGCAGGACCCCACAGGCAATAAAGAAGCCCCTGCAGGTGCAGCTTTGGCTAAACAACCTTGTCCAGGAGGACCAGGCTCTATGGCAGCCCACCCCCGCCCCCATCATCCAAGGAAATAATGAAGATGCCAGCACCGACTGCGCTAAGCCCATCCCGGTTAAGCCTTATCACCTCCACCAATGGAACGATGGAGTGAAAATTCCCAGACGAGGACATCTGGGCACTGACGGGAGCAGCTGCCCCTCTTGGCCACTGGAAGCCCTGGAGTCGGTCTGAGCCTTGACTCAGCGATGGGTCAGCAGCTGCAGGAGCCCACGGCTCAAGCAAGAACCAGAGCTAGCTGCAGGGGGCCGTCCAGGCTGCCTGCCACTCCGCCCCACCTCTGGCCACCCCAGGAGTGTGGGAGAGCCACAGCCTGGCCAGCAGGGCAGTGGGGAGAGTGGGAACCGGTTCTCAAAGCGGCAGGACCTCGGTGTCACCAGTTGGGAACTCCCTCGGGGGCAGGAGGGAGTGCATCCACCCTGCATGGACTCCTTTGCTCCAGGGTCCTTTCCCAGGGGCCCGGAGTGAGCACGGAGCCGCTGTTCCCAGAGGAGGTGACGTGGCCCCATGGCCAGGACCGCCAGAGCCAGGCTCACTCTCCCCTCCTGGGGGCGGGCAGCAGACCTGGAGGGTCCTTGGCGCACCCTTTCCTGCCCGATGCCCTAGGCTCCGAGGCAAGCTGGCAGTGTATCTGGGGGTCTTGGTGTCCCTAACCCTTTACTCTGCCCTAGCGGGGACATCAAGCAGCACCTTCCTCTCCCAGCCGCAGTATGGACGGTGCAGTTCAGTGGTTGGGGGCGCAGCCGCAGGAGCCAGCCACCAGGTTCCCATGCCAGTGCCCCCACTTACCACCTGCATAACCCCGAGCAGGCTACTTCCCCTCTCCGGACTCTAACACGGAACAATAGTAGATTCTACCTCGTGGCTGCAGGCAGTTTCAAGGGTTTACACAACCTCAAAGAGCTTAGGGCAATCGCAAGTCACAGCTCTCGGGGAGCGGGTGTGTGGGATGTTATCAAGCTTGGCAAAACCTCGACCATCTCGACGGGGGTCAGATTGTTCCCAAGGGCACAGTGGCAGGACCTGGGGTCCGCGGCACTGTGGCTCCATCCCTGACACCCATGCTTGGAGCTGACAACCCAGAGAGGGAGTGGGCAAAGCCGAAACCCGCCTACAACAGACACTTCTGGCCAGCCCTGCACTGCCTGGAGGAGGTGGCCTCCGTGGGCCCCGGCGCCAGCCTCAGATGGCTCCAGGTGTCAGAGCTGTGAGCCTGCTGCCCACCCAGGACAGGATTCAAGCCAGAGCCCCCACTGAGCTCAGGGATGCCGGCCGGACAGTCCTCGTGAGAAGGGTCTGCCTCTGTCTTCGCGGGGGAGAGGGGCATGTCCATCTCCTCTGGGGCCCTGTGGGAGGCTGGCCCACTCTGGCCACGTGTCTGTCCGAGGGGTGGGCACGCCCAGACTGTCCGGCCCCGAGACCCGCCTCCCGGCCGGGTGGAAACCCAGAGCGGACGCGGATGTGCACGGTGGCCATCCCTGGGTGCCCAGGTCGCGGGCAGCCCCTCCCCACCATGCGCCCCACAGGTGACCGCCGGAGCCGGGGCGCCACTCACCGTCCAGGTGGCCGACTTGGCTGTGCTCGACTGCTGGAAGGTCACCTCGAAGTGGTGGGGGCCGGGGTAGTCGGTGTTGGAGGGGATGACAGGCGCGGGCGACATGGTGTCGAAGGTGGAGCTGGGCTGCGCGTAGGGCGAGTGGGTGGGCACGCTAGCGCCAGCGGCGTGCTCCGGGGCGTAGGGGCTGGCCGAGGCCGCGCGGCTGCTCATCTGGTCCATGGTGCTGCTCAGCAAATGGAACTGGGACTGGCAGGAAGGGGAGGAGGGACGGGGGAGACACACAGTCAGGCTGGAGAGTGGAAGCCATCCGTCCGGGAGGTGTCCTGTTACAGGAGCCTTAAAGGGCCAGCAGCTCAGTCATCCCAAATATTTCCTCGGGGGGTGGGGGGTGCCCACCCGACAGGTCACTACTTGTGTTGGGATAAGCTGACATATTCACCTCGCCCTCCCCTCTCCATCAGCCTCCCAGTGCCTGGGCTCCTGGGGCTCCACCGAGCACACCTGGAGGGGACCGGCCTGCGGGGGGCGGCTCCCAGCCCCGACTGACACCCTGGGCGCCCGGCTGCAGTCCCCAGGGGCAGCACAGGGCCCAGGGAGCCACGCCTCCTGCTGTCCCACCGTTCCAGCTCAAGCCGGGGAGACCCCACCCCCGGAAGCAGGGCAGAGAGTGGCCCCAGCGCACAGGGTGGGCACAGCCCAGGCTCCAGTGCAGGGGCTGTCTGCCCAAGAGGCTTTGGGAGGCCAGACGTGGCCCCTCGGTCCAGCCCTGTAGGGGGTGGGACAGCGCTGGGGGCTGAAGGACGGTGGCTGAGGCCACCTGCGAAGGGCCTCTGCACGACGACAGGCCGCCTTCATCCATCCGCATCTGAACGCCCCCCCAGTTCCCCCTGCTAGCAGGTCTGCCTGGTCCACACCCTCTGCCCACCCCAGGGCGCTGGCAGCCTAGCCCCCTCCGGGGCCACACACAGAAGGAACAGGAACTCTTAACCTCATGGTGTGAGTGTGTCCCCTGGGTCACCCTCTGTGGGGTCCGGACCAGCAGCCCCTGCCAGGAGCTTAAGGGAGGCCCCAGCGAGGAAGGGAGGGGGCGGGGCCCACGCCTCAGCGTCTTGAATCCAGGGCAGAGCAGGTCTCCCCGGAGGGCTGGCAGGGAAGACCCACCTTCCCAATCAGGAGGCTGCCAACAGGAGGGTGACACAGTAGCTGACACGGGCCAGACCGGCTCTAACCGCAAATGTTTAAACAGCTCCTTCTCTGTGCCAGCCAGGCTCAGAGGGAGGGCGCTACTGCCCCCGAATTGCAGATGAGGAGACTGAGGCTTGGAGTGGGGATGGTAACGCCGGGGGTCCGTGAACTGGGGGGACTTGCATCTGGCGGGCAGAGGGCCTGGAGTCCCGCTAGCGGGGTGGAGGGGAGAGGCAGACCGGACAGCGGGAGAGGGCGCCCTCTGCCCTGCACCCCCTGCCCCTCCTGCAACCTGAAAAACAAAGGAGCGAGCTCCTGGGATGGTGGGGGAGCCCCGGCCGTGGGCGACCCCGGTGCTCAGCCCCCTCGTGCACATCAGGAGGGTCGGGCTCCATAACCCAGAGCCCCCTGCAGCTCGGCACCCCGGAGGCACACCCGTGTCCACATCACCGAGCCCCCCGGGCCCCCTCCCGACCTGGGGAGGGAAACCCTCTCCTGAGGTCTGCCCAGCCTGGAGGAAGCTCAGCACAGGTGATGACCTAGGGGGAGGGAGGTGACGGGGGATGGATGACAGGCGGCTGATTCTTACCAAAGCCACTGCCCCACCCCCACCCCAGCCCCGTTCCTCCTGGCCCACCGTGCCTCCCAGAGGCCAGGCAGGTGCTTTCCTCGGATGCTCCAGCCCTGACGGCCAGCTGCCACCCAGTGCGGATCAGCCGCCAGGCCCGACCCCATGCCCTCCCCGTTGGGGACAGCCAGACTGGGCGACGCCGTCAGGGTGTTGGCACAAGGCCCTGGCCGAAACTGCCATCTGACAGATCCCTTGGGTGGGTCTCAGGCTTTTCTATTTGAACCTCCAGGGTCATTCCCCCCACCCTGTAAACCTGGGGCCCCAACACCAGTGGGATGGGGGCCCCCTGCCAGGCAGACTCCACTTCCCCGCCCCACTAAGGCCACCTTTCCTGTTCCGTGGTCCCCGCAAAGGCCTTCCTAACTTCCTGTGCCTTCACCTGGAAGACGAACGGGGCTCAGTGCCCACTGCCTTGCAGATGGATAAACAAACTGCCGAGTCTGTGCGATGGAATGTTATTCCTCCACCATCAGAAAGAAACAAACTACTGATGCTACAACCCGGAGGAAATGCAAAAAACACGCCACACGAAGGCGCCGACACGAAAGCTCACACGCCATACGGTTCCCGTTTACATGAAAGTCCAGGGATGGCAAACCCACAGGGACAGACACAGATGGGGGGCGGCCAGGGCTGGGGTGGGGCTTCGGGGTGACAGCTAAGGTGCAGGGTTCCCTTCTGAGGCCATGAAAATGCTCTCAAATGGACTGTGGTGATGGGTCCATATACCTGTGAATTTTTTTAACTGGAGTATAGTTGATTTACAATGCTGTGTTAGTGTCTGCTGTACAGCAAAGTGATTCAGTTATACACATACATGCATAGTCTTTTTCATATTCTTTTCCATTATGGTTTATCACAGGATATTGAATATAGTTCCCTGCGCTATACAGTAGGACTTTGTTTTTTGTCCATCCTGTAAATAATAGTTTGCATCTGCTAACCCCAAACTCCCAATCCATCCCTACCCTGCACTCCCCAACTTGGCAACTCTAAGTCTGTTCTCTAAGTCTGTGAGTCTGTTTTGTGAATATATTTTAAAAATACTGAATTGTATACTCTAAGTCGGTGAATTGTGTGGTATGCCAATTATAACTCAATAAAAACAACTGAGGGACCGGCCAGTCCTCACCTCTCCTGGCCCGGGCCATTGTGGGTGTTAGGGGAGCGACAGCCAACGCCTCCAGAGGGCCCGGGTGGGGGCCCCACGTGCTCTCACACCCCCTTGCTCCAGGAGGGCACTGCTCTGCGTCCCCCCGGCTTACGCCTCCCCACTGGACTTCAGACCCGACAAGGACAGACCTTGTCCCATGGGTCATCAACGTACCCCCGCACGAGCACAGGAAACGTGGCCAGTGTGAACTGAGCTGCACTGCGGACATAAGGGCACAGACTCCAAGGACTTAGTACCAATGAAAAGAATAGAATAAAATATCTCTTGGGCTTCCCTGGTGGCGCAGTGGTTGAGAGTCCGCCTGCCGATGCAGGGGACACGGGTTCGTGCCCCGGTCTGGGAGGATCCCACATGCCGCGGGGCGGCTGGGCCCGTGAGCCATGGCCGCTGAGCCTGCGCGTCCGGAGCCTGTGCTCCGCAGGGAGAGAGGCCACAACAGTGAGAGGCCCGCCTACCGCAAAAAAAAAAAAAAAAAAAAAAAAAATATCTCATTCACAATTTCTTATTGATCACTTGCTGAAATGAGCATAGTTTGGGAAAAGCAAAATAAATTCTTGAATTATTTTCGCTGTTTCTTTTCACCATTTTTAACGTGGCTACAAGAAAATGCAACGTTACATGTGTGGCTTGCATCCCATTTCTACTGGACGGCCGGCACTGGACAGGGTCCTCCATCAGTGGCCAGTGAGGGACTCACAACTGTAATTATTGTTATTGCTATTATTATTATTAATTATTAGCACATCCTTTGGGGTTGTAGTGCGTTTCTCATTACAGAGTGGTTACTCAGGAGGGCTGCTGAATGAGAGAGCAAGTGGGCACAGGGATGGAGGGATGGAGGGATGGAGGGAGGGAGGGAGGGAGGGATGGAAGGATGGATGGAGGGAGGGAGGGAGGGAGGGGGGAGGGAGGGATGTATGGATGAATGAATGGATGGATAGATGGATGGATGGGTGGATGAATGGATGGATGGATGGAGGGAGGGAGGGATGATGGGATGGAAGGGGGATGGAGGGATGGAGGGATGGAGGGGGGATGGAGGGATGGATGCAGGGAGGGAGGGAGGAATGGATGGGGGAGGGGGAGGGAGGGATGGATGGATGAATGAATGGATGGATAGATGGATGGATGGGTGGATGAATGGATGGATGGAGGGAGGGAGGGATGATGGGATGATGGGATGGAAGGGGGATGGAGGGATGGAGGGATGGAGGGGGGATGGAGGGATGGATGCAGGGAGGGAGGGAGGAATGGATGGGGGAGGGGGAGGGAGGGATGGATGGATGAATGAATGGATGGATAGATGGATGGATGGGTGGATGAATGGATGGATGGAGGGAGGGAGGGATGATGGGATGATGGGATGGAAGGGGGATGGAGGGATGGAGGGATGGAGGGGGGATGGAGGGATGGATGCAGGGAGGGAGGGAGGAATGGATGGGGGAGGGGGAGGGAGGGATGGATGGATGAATGAATGGATGGATGGATGGATCGATGATGGATGGATGGGTGGATGGATGGGTGGATGAATGGATGGAGGGAGGGAGGGAGGGGGAGGGATGGACGGTTGGAGGGAGGGGGATGGAGGGAGGGAGGGAGGGGGAGGGATGAATGGATGGATGGAGGGGGGGATGCATGGATGGATAGACAGATGCATGGGGCAGCAGGATGCCCCCCACCCCACCATACAAATGCCCAGGAATGAGGACAGGATGGGAGCCTGCTTCTCCCACTTGCTGGAGGCTGAGAACCTGGTGGGTCCTGGGTGGAGGGGTTCCAGCCTGCCAACCCAACCCCCAGAGATCTCCTTTCTCTTCTAGGTGCTGAGCATGACCCCTCTGGAGGGTCTTCCCTTTTGCTCCACCAAGGGCTGCAGGGAGACTTCCGCACCCCTAGCAAGGACAGCCCAGCCTGGGGTTTCATGTCTGTCCCCCCGGCTCCATCCCCAACAGGAGGACGGCCCAGGCCAGCAGAGCAAGCTGCCCCTGCCTCCCAGTTCAGGGGAGGGGGGAGGCAGCCCCACGCTGACACGGTGTTCAGATTTTAACTTGTCCACATTCTTTACAGATCTGAGGCGAGTGCCAGGGAATTAGTCACTGAACCAAGAGGAGCAAGGCTGATAGGATCTCCACACCCAGCAGCCACAAGGCAAGAGGGAGCCTGGAGGCTTCCAGCGGGCCGGCCCGGCCCAGGAGTCCTAATGAGATGTGGGACCGCTGCATCCCTCATCCAGCGAGGGTCCCATCTCCTCTCCTCTCGCTCCAGCCCTCCAAGGTGTCAGGCTCAGGGCCCTCCTGTGGTCTGGGGGCCTGGGAAGCCCCCTTCTCTCCGGGAGCCCGATGACACTAGCCTCGTGCTGGGCGGATGCTGTCGGGGCAGACCACCAGCGTTGCTCCTTCCCTCCGTCCTGCTTCCCCAGGGACACCCCTGCCCACACCCAGCAGGGATGGACAGACAGCAGAGATGTTTATCCCCCTGGTTTCCCTGAGGCTTGAGCGCAGCTGGGAACCCGCAGATTAGGAAGTGTTGCATCCTCACCTTGAAAGGCCCTGCCTTCCCTACCCACAGGGAACTTTGCATTTCCTTCCCGGCCAGGGGCCACCCCCCACCCAGACCCAGCTGCTAAACAGGGGAGTCTGGACCCCAGGGGAGGCCAGCGTGGAGGCCAGTGTCTTGCCCAAGGCGGCTGCACCGAAGCCGGCAGGGGTAGGGGGTTCTCCAGAACCAGAGGCCCCTGGAAGATGAGACGAGACCCACTTGGCAACAGGGAGGAACTCAGGCAAAACCAGGACGTTTTTGGTTTGTTTGGCTTTCAATAAGAACTCCCAAGAGAGTGGGCTGATTGGGGCACGCCTGGCCCGCGGCGGCCCACATGTGCCTACATGCGCGTGCAGGGCTCCTGGGCCCGACCCAAGGAGGGCTGCAAGCGAGCGGGAGTCGGGAGCCAGCGGGTGGCCTCTCCCCAGCATCCCCAGAAGCGCCAGGCCTGCCTCTGAGCCTCAGAGGCCCCTACGCCCAGTAGGCTGGGCTGGAGCTCTGGGAGGGGGTCTCGAGGCAGAGAGCACTTCCCTCTCAGATCGCAGTGCCTCGGGTGGAGCAGGATGATGCCCTGGGGACCCCTCTCTCCAGCCCCTCCAAGACGGTCCATCCATTTGCTCCACAAATGTGTTCTGACGCTCTGTCAACTTAGAGCAAGATGCTGGGCCGGGGTAGGGGGGTCAGACTGCCCTCCCGTTGCGGGCCGTCTGCAAACCCACACCGTGTGCCTGGGTTTATGTCCCAGCCTCTGCAGGGCAGCCAGGCTTTCTCCTGGGGTCAGCGTCTCTCAGGCGGAAATCCAGAGTGGCCTATTTTTGCTCCGTGTCGGGCAAGGGTGCACCTTGGGGCCCTCCTGGGGAGCCATGTGCACACGTGTGCTCACACACAGGGCCCAGAACACACGCGGAGATGGGGCACTGGGCTTAGACCTCAAGTTGTGGCCACCCATCTGCAGGGGGAGGAGGCTAAAGGGGGAGGGGCTGAGGGGCTCCCGCCCCCTGAATGGACAAGCTGCTCGGCCTCTGCCAAAGCCTCCGGAGTCCCAGGGAAAGGAGGAGGCTTCCCGAGGAGCTGCGGGGAGATGTCCAACGGGGGCTGCCCTGGGGCCGGGATCCCGGCCCAGTTCCCACCCACCCACAGCTCCGTCACCATGTCCCCAGCCCCCAGCCTCAGGGGCCTCTTGCCCAGTCCCTGCAGATCTGCTGCGGGCCTTCCCGCACACAGGTTAGCCCCAGACTGGACGCTCAGAAACTCCGGGCTGAATGAACCAGACCCTGGAACTCCCAAGTAGACCCCCCGAATCACACAGGCCCACTGTACCCACTCCTGTGCTGGGTGCACTCTGCGGCCCAAGGCAGCTCCAGCCCATGGCAGCCCTTCCAGGAGACCCTCGTGGCAGTGACCACACTGCACCAACCAGCACCCCTGCCAGTGCCCAGGGGCTGGCCAGCTCCCCGTGAGGGCCGGGAGGCGGCTCCCCGCACCCTCCTCTGACTCCCACAGACGGCCATCCCAGCCAGCCTTCTCCAGGGCCTGGGCTCTTCCCGCTTCACCAGGTCGACCCTTTCGTTGTGAGCTGGATTTTGTGGGTTTATAAGTATCCCATTTTATGTGATTATTTATGTAGAATTTGTAAACCATCTCAAATGACTTTGGGAGATGTACCTGGGAAATAAACTGTCTGTGACAGTCTGTGTCCCCATTCCCTCCTAATCTCTAGCCTCCCTGCATCCATGACCACCTTCAGCCAGGCTCCAGGATGCCAAGATTAGACAAGGCCAGTACAGATGGGCTGTGACGCGCAGTCAGGGGACCCAGCACAGATTTACATTTAGGTACCACAAGTGCTCTCCGGAGTAAAACTTATTTTTTTTAGTGAACGTGGTAACAGAAAAACTTGTCAGTAAAATTTAAAACGACTCTGGTTATGTCCCCAAAGGCTCACGGTTTCAGGCTGCCTCACCCAGTAGAGGGGACTCAAAGCCAGGCCAAGCGGGGGCAGCTGGGGAATGCAGAGCTTAAACACTGACTCAGGAAGCATCTGTCTGTCCCGGCCGCAAGGACACAAAGATTCGAAAGACAGGACTCGCTCGCCTTTGGGCAGTGATAACAGCTCCCAGGAAGCCCCAGTTTCCAGCCTCCTTTCGACACTGCAGGTCCATACCACAGGGCCTTTGCTCATGCTAGTCACCCCACCCCCAACACTGTCTCTCCTACCTGTACCACCTCTCAAGGATCACCTCCTCCCTGAAGCCACCCAGGCTCTCTCCACCTGTTCTAGTGTTCGAGGACTTCCTCCACTGCTTCTCTGGGTTCAGTAACGTGATGATGCACACCCATGTGGGTTTGCATCCATGCCCACCTTTTACCAACGGCTTCTGTGAGGGCCCAGCAGTTAATTCACTAAGAAGCCGAGGATGGCGCCCAACACACGGAATGCACAGACGTGTCTGCTCTTGTTCCTACCGGCTCCCTCTCCCCCTACCTGCCCCCAGGTGGGCATGGATGGCCACGGTCCTGCGAGCTACCACATGGATGGCTATCGCAGAAACATTGGTTCTGGCTCCTTCTTTTCTAAGCCATAGGAAGGCCAACTCACTCATCTTGCATTCTTCTGCATTTCTGGCAGCAATGGAGGTTTTACGCTTTTAATGTTCTTTCAAGGTGTGGTCAGAAGACTGTCACTCAGGGCACCCACCCAAGGCCCTGAGGGCCCGCCTCGGAGAGGGCCCCCTAAGAGGTTTGACCTTTTCTGGCAGCTTGGGCCCATGAACCCCCTCCCAGTGCTACTTCAGTTCAGCAGAGAATGATCCAGTAGGTCATAGTGCACCCTTCCCTCCACGCCCAGAAAGGATCAGGAGGGACTCAGCAAGGGACAGAAATGACAGGACAACTCGAAAGCGCAAAGGAGGCTGCCCGGCAGCAAGGGCAGACGGGCAACCAGCGTGAACAGGGGCCCAGGATGAGACACGTAATGACAGAATCCCCACCATCCAGGAAGCAGGGCCAGGAGAGAGAAACTTCTCCTCAGCACAGAAGCCCCGACCTCAGAGATGAGAGGCTCCTGCTAAGCTAATTTCTCTCCACCAGAGTGTACAACCCATCCAGACACCTTCCTCCTATTCTAGCTCCTATTTCTGCATTAAGAACCTGCTGAGTTTCCAGGACACCTGCAACTCACATGGGCAGCTGTCCAGCAGTCCAGTCCATGGTGCCCAAAGTGTGCGCCACGGCACGACTGCAGACCTTATCAGAGCCTTGAGGACAGCCAGTGTGTGAGGCGAATCTTGGCGAGAGAAGTGGCACGGAGCGCTCGCTAACCAGGAACTCCTGTCCCCACAGGAGCCAAGCTAGCTGGCAGTGGGGGGATGAGGGTAGAGGACCTGCCTCTGGCTCTTTAAAATGGCCCCCCTTCTGGCAGAGGGCAGGCTGGAGGGGGACAGTCTGACAAAGAGCTCTCCCCTCCCCGTCAGGCAGGGATGAAGCTCCACCCTGTGGGACAGCACTCTGGTCCTGCCTCCAGGGAGTGCTGGGGTCCCCGCCCATCCCAGGGCACCCAGCCACCATTGGCCTGTTCCAGCCCTGCCTTTTCCAAGTGGCCTGGCTGCATGGCTTGGCCACTGCCTACTCTGTTCTCGACAGGAGGCCCGGAGACCTGGAGACAGTGGCCAAGCAGCAGAACGCTTGCCCCCTCGGTCCCAGGGCGCCCATACTGCCACTGGTTTGCCCGTGGGACTGGGTTGGGGCTGAATTGCCGGATTCTAGAGAAGCCAGGAGTGTCCCTGGGGGGCACTTTCCGGGAGTGCACCTGTGTCCCTGCTCCTTCCGGGAGGGGCCTCTGTGTATTTTTTTTTTTAATAGATGAAAGTTGGACCTTTTTTATTCCATAAAGGGTTGGGCCTTTTTATCCCTTTCTTATGAAAGGGTTGGAGAAGTTATTTTTTTGGTTTTGGTTTTTGGTTTTTTTGGCTGCATTGGGTCCTTGTTGCCGTGCGCGGGCTTTTCTCTAGTTGCGGCGAGCGGGGGCTGCTCTTCGTTGCGGTGTGCGGGCTTCTCATTGCGGTGGCTTCTCTTGTTGCAGAGCACGGGCTCTAGGTGCGCGGGGTTCAGTAGTTGTGGCACGTGGGCTCAGTAGTTGCAGCGCACGGCCTCAGTAGTTGTGACACATGGGCTTAGTTGCTCTGTGGTATGTGGGATCTTCCTGGACCAGGGCTCGAACCCGTGTCCCCTGCATTGGCAGGCGGATTCTTAACCACTGTGCCACCAGGGAAGTCCCAGCCTGTGCGTTTTGAACAGAGGAGGGTCCTGTGAGCAGCAGCATTTAAGGTCCCACCAGACTGAAAGGAACTAAAGGATCAAGGTTCGTCTTTTTTAATTGGGTGGAGGGGGGCATCCCTTTTCCTCTGGCCATAAGCCTCCACAATAACTGTCCACGCCTTTGTGAAGCCACAGCAAACGCTCCACGGCCACCCTGGCTAAGCGCGTGCAGTATCTCACACCCTTGACTCTCAGCTCTTTCTAGAAGCTGAAGCAGGTCTCCCTGGCTGCTCTGTGTGGAGCCAGCAAGTTGGCGGCAGCTGGCCTGGGCTTCCCACTAAGGCTCCTCTCACTCTGTGACCTCAGCCAGGCTCACAAGGATCAGGCAGGGGACCCTCGAGACCCCAGAAGGGGAGGCCCGGCTGCCGAGTTGGCCCTATTAGTGTCCTCCACGCTTTCCCTGAGACCCCTGACAACGGGGAGTGAGGATGCTTCCAAAAAACCCCAAGAAGCCCAAATGCAACTCCAAGCAAAGTCTACCCGTGACCTTCCCAGATGAGCAAGGTGGTGACCCACCAGCCTGAGGCTTCGCAGTTCCTCCCAGCTCCGTCCCTCCCTCCTTCCCTCCAAAGCTTGCTGGGTCCCAGCAGACATGCCCATGCTGCCTACCCCTGCGCTGTCTGTTGCACCCCACTCCCCCTGCGGCCTGCAGCACCCACCATGCATCTAGCGCTGCACCAGGGCCTGCAGAATGCCCTCACAGCCCTGAGGGAACAGGCTCCAGGCTGCCCCCCAAGGTCAGCCTCTGTGCACCGGTATTCAAGCTGCCCGAGGCCCACCGCAAGGCCTGGCTGTGTGGTCCAGCAGGGGACCTCTTTGCAAAAATTGGAAATCTGGTAAATACAGTAAGTCCCCTACATAACGAACGAGTTCCGTTCCAAGGGCGCGTTCGTAAGTCCAATTTGTTCGTTAAGTCCAACAAAGTTAGCCTAGGTACCCAACTAACGCAATCGGCTATACAGCACTGTCCTGTAATAGGTTTATAATACTTTTCACACAAATAATACATAAAAAAACAAACACAAGGGACTTCCCTGGTGGCGCAGTGGATAAAACTCCACGCTCGATCCCTGGTCAGGGAACTAGATCCCACATGCATGCCGCAACTACGAGTTCACATGCCACAGCTGAGCTGGTGAGCCACAACTAAGGAGCCTGCCTGCCACAACTAAGACCCGGTGCAACAAAATAAATAAATTAATTTAAACCAATAAAAAGTTTTTAAAAAAACACAAAAAATAAAGAAAACATTTTTAATCTTACAGTATAGTCCCTTGAAAAGTACAGTAGTGCAGTACAACAGCTGGCATCCAGGGGCTGGCGTCCAATGAACAGGCAAGAAGAGTTACTGACTGGAGGAGGGAGAGGAGGTGGGAGATGGTAGAGCTGAAGGATTGTCAGCAACAGGAGACGGAGGGCCAGCTGCAAGTTCACTCACGCCTGACGTTGATGGCACAGGTTCTGGTTCCTTGCTGGATTCAATTCTATCTACCCTCCTGAAAAAACGATCCAGTGATGCCTGGGTAGTAGCTTTTTTTTCTCATCATAGATGACACGGTAGCACTGGATTGCATTCTGAACGGCTGCTGCAACGTTCATGTACCAGTCTACATTCCAGTCCTATGCCTCAAAAACTAACAGCGCCTCCTCAAATAAAGAAAATCCCATGCCACTTCCTGCATCGTGAATCTCTTCGGTTCTTCAATGACTTCTTCTTCCTCTTGTCTTTCTTGGCGCTCCTCAACAGTACCAGCTACATCACTGCTGCTCTTACGCTTGCTTCCGGACATCCTGGGCTTGAAATAAAGACACTGTACTACTGTACTCTATTCAGCCCTGTACAGTAAAGTACACAAAAGCACAACCACTTGTAGAGGATGCACGCATGTGACAATGTACGCCAGACACACGCACTAACTTACGTGATTGGACACAAGAACGCACGTTCACGTCTTTGAAAGTTCGCAGATTGAAGGCTCGTATGTGAGGGGACTTACTGTAGTGTTATCTGCGTCTTTGTCAGGGGACCAGAGTGTGGATCCAAATAGGAAGGGGGCTGGGTGCAAAGGTCACCAGGTGGAGCGCCCCTGTCCCCCGCGCTCTGCCGGGCCCTCTGCCCTGTGGCCCCTCCCCATTCCCCTCCTGCTCAACTGTCACCTCCTGCAGTGAGGCCCCCAGCCCATCACTCCCACTTCAGGTACAGTACCTCCTAACCCAAGCTTCTACCCTGCGTGACCCAGTTCATCCTGTTCCTGTGCTGGGGAAAGGTTAGGGTTAGGGTTAGAGTGGGGCAGACATGTGTCTGTTTGTCACCACTGTCACCCCAGGTTTGAGGCCCTGGGGTCTGATCTCAGAGGCTCTACCTGGGGAGGGTCAGCCAGGTGCCCCCTTCTCTGGCGTTCTCTGTCTGCTCTGACCCCCAGTGTCCCCGTGCTCCCCAGAGGATACCAAAACCAGACTTTCAAAAAATAGAGAATGAAACTTCCAACTCCGTGATCTTCGCTGGCAGGCATGTCTGGGCTTGGGTGCAACCTCACCCAGAGGTAAGTGACTGACAGGCCGTCTAGGCTCTGGCTGGGAGATAACCCGTCCCACTCGGAGCAGGACCTCCATCCCGCTGGTATTTCCCACAGCATCTCCAGGAGTCTGTGATTAAACGGATGGAAATGCCAACAAGATTCGACTTGTGCTTGGGGGGAAAGGCTCCCTCTCCTCCTGAAAATATGCACATACGCTCTCTCCTCTCACGGGGCCCTGCCCAATCCTAGCCAGGGCCATGTGGAACTTTCCACACCTTGTGCTGGGCTGCCAGGGAGGCTGTGTCTGCAGGACCTGCAGCCGGAGCCTCCGCCTGCAGACGGCGCTGCTGAGACAGTGAGGGCGCAGCCTGGATCCGAGAGCCTCCACAGGACCCCCCAGGGGGTCTGGGGTCTCAGGCTGTGCCCCTGCCAGGCTCTGCGGAGCTGCCTTGGAACAGGCAGGTGACCCATGGGATGCAGAGATTTTTTTTAACCACCAGGAAACGAGCCCAGCCTACACCCCACCTCCCAGCATGCTGAGAGCCTGGAAGGAAAGTGGGGAGCTTGGTGATCTGTCACAGGGCCAGCTCGAGGGGTGCAGGCAGGGGTACGGGCTCCCCTCTCCTCCCTGGGCACCACTGGGGGGCGGTCTGCCCTCTCACCCCCTGCCTGCACCCCCAGAGCCTGATTCATGTGTCCCCTGACATCCTTTAATCCATCCACCACTCTGTCCGTCTGTCTGCCCATCCTGCAGATGCTAAGCACGCCCCGCCTGCACCAGACACTGAGGACACCGAGGGGGCCGTCATGGGGAGGCGGCCCTCCTCAGTGGGGACAATTGTGACGAGTGCATTGAAGGGGCAGGGAAGGCGCAGCCCGCAGAACTGGGGACTACCTGGACTTACTCGGTGAGTCCTGAGGGCCGACCCCAGCCCCTCCCTCCAGCTCTGAAGCCAGGACCAGCTTCCCGGCAGGGGGTGCAGCTCAGCCCTTCAACACACATCACCCGGGCACCCCCCGGGCCCTGGGAGACAGCGGCGGGCACAGAGACGCAGCCCGTACCCTGCACCCTCCAGAGCTTAACTCTCATGAGGAGAGGACAGCAGAGAACCAGCGAATCAGGGCTTCAGAACAGGCTGAAGACAAAGGAAGAAGACAAAAGCAGCCCAGTGGGGGACGGCCAGGCCAGTGGGGCTTCTCGAGGCAGATGCCACCGGCTGCCCAGGTACTGGGGAGGTCTAGACCCAGATGTTTGAGAGGGGGAAGTCTTTGGGCCAGAGAGCCGCAGGGCCGAGGGCAGGACATGGCTCAGAGGAGCAGAACCCTCCCTCCGGGAGCCCATGGGGGACTGAACGCAGGAGGGACCCTCTAGCTCCGGAGTCGAGTGGGAGCTGCATGGGGCCAGCATGATCCAGGTCAGGCTGACAGGCTCCTCACGAGCGGGATGCTGGTGCCGCAGGAGGGGCCCGGGAACAGCTCCCAGGTGTTGGCCAAGTGAAAGAAGGAAGCAAGGGTGGATTTTCCGCCCGCTGAGAAGGGACAGTCACCCATGGGGGGCAGAGGGGGATGTGTGTACGTGGAAGTGGGGATGCCAGAGGGCCGGCGCTGCGGGGGTAGACCTAGAACCTCGCGAAGGGTCGGGAGGCCGGGCCAGCGAGCCCGGCTGGTGGGGTGACCCCTCCGTCCCCTGAATCAGGCTCTGGCATCTCCTTCCGGGAAGGTCAGTCCCTCCCCCAGCCCCGAGAGCCTGGCACCCTCTCAGCACACAGTAGGGAGAGGCTGCTGCTCCGTCCCCAGCCCAGGGCCGCCCTGCTCCCAGTTCAGCTCTGTCCTCTCCCAGCCACGGAACGGGACTGCCTCCTGCCCGGGTCGCCTCCCACCCCCAGCATCGTGCCCCCCCTCCCCCCGCTTCCCAGGCCGCCCCTCTCGTCTGCTTGGTGGCGTCTCTCCCTCTGCTCGGCTCCGATCTGGGGAGCCCGGTGCTCCTCACCCTGCGTGGGGCCCCACCCACCCTGACTGTGAGCCCGATACCTGTGCCAGACTCCCCCGTGGTCACCTCCACCCACACCCTCCAGCACGCAGGGCCCCTGCCCCGAAGTGTCCAAGCCGCTGCTCCAGCCAGTGCGGCCCGGGCTCCGCGCCGCCCTCCCATCCGCGAGGCTCCAGAACCCTGGGCATTTTCCTCGGTCCTCTCCTGCCCTTATTCCAGAGATCAAACAGCCTCCTCACCCGACCACTTCCCACCACCTCCCCTGACGCCTCCAGTCCGCTGGGCGGCCCTTGTTGGGCTCGACCTGCTTTGCCCCGAGCCGCACCGGACATCCCCTCCCTCCCTCCCTCCCGTGGCTTCAGGAACTCCACGCTTTATTCCGTCCCACCTCCCACCGTCCTCCATCCGCTGCTTGCGTCTCACACACAGCACAAAGCAGAACGCTTACTTTTCACCCCAAATCCCACTTCTTCAGTTTCCCAGCTGAATAAGTGATCACTCCCTTCACCCAGTCACTTGGGTCCAAACCCCCAGCCCATCAGCAGATCCCGTCCGTCTGGAAGCCCAGGGCTCTCTGCCCCTCCCCTGCTCGCACCCAGTCCAAGGTGCCTACATCCCTCTCCATCCCGGGCCTCCAGCCGGCTCCCAGCCTTGCCCTGCCCTCCTGTGGTCTGCTCTCAGCACTGCAGCCCAGGCAGCTTCTAGAACTCACGAGGGATCACGCCCTCCTCCTGTGTGCCCTCATATGCAGTAGCAGGCACTCAGCAAATATTTCTTAAAGCACTGATTGACTTTTCCCTCCTGGGGTCCTCCTGTCCGAGGCTGCCCCTCCTATAGGAGCTGTCCCGTCCGTAGCGACGGGTGGGACCCTGCTCCAGGTTGCACGGGAGATCCAAGCGCTATGCCCTCCCGTGCTACCCCAGCTCAGGGCACACACCTACGACACCCACTGTGGGCCTGGCTCATGGGATGGTGGCATGGGGCCCGGCCCAGTCACCCGAGACTAAGCCTTCGATGACCCTGCAGCCCAGACGGACCTGGGCCCGTCAACAGAGGCAGGCATGGGTGAGCCAGTGCTGTCTAGCACTGCCCTTCTCATCTCATGCAAGCCTAAACTGATACACAGTGAAACAGGAGCCTGGGAGGCGGCTGGGTGGGGTCCCTGGACGCCCACCCGAAAGAGGAGTGGGCGGAGAAAGTTGGAGAGTCTGAGTGCACTCCGCGCTCATCCCATCTGAGAAGGGGCCCATGGGGCGTCCCCTTGGCTCCCTCCTGTCCCGTGAGCTGCTGGTCTGTGTAGGTGGGAGAAGATGCTTGGACCAGCAGCAAGCCCACCCCGGCACCAGCTGAAGGACCCCAGTAAGTGGGCCACGGCAGGGGGTTGTTCAGCTCTGACCGGGAAGCTGTGGGCCGTTGGCACAGCGCGGGCTACGGGCAGCAGCGTCAGAACCGGGGCTCAGAATGGTGGGTCCCTGGGAGCTTCCCTAGTGGTCCAGCGGTTAAGACTCTGTGCTCCCCATGCAGGGGGCCCGGGTTCGATCCCTGGTCAGGTGACTAGATCCCACATGCCACAACTAAAGGTCCCAGTGCAGCCAAATAAATAAATAAATATTTTTTTTAAAAAAGAGGTAGGGCTTCCCTGGTGGCACAGTGGTTGACAGCCCGCCTGCCAATGCAGGGGACATGGGTTCGTGCCCCGGTCCGGGAGGATCCCACATGCCGCAAGGCGGCTGGGCCCGTGAGCCATGGCCGCTGAGCCTGCGCGTCCAGAGCCTGTGCTCCGCAATGGGAGAGGCCACAACAGTGAAAGGCCCGCGTATCGCAAAAAAAAAAAAAAGGTAAAGAAAAAAATGAGAGATGGGTCCCCCAGGCGACCCAGGCGGGGGCCCCGACAGCATCCTGCAGCTCCATGCCTCCTTCTCTGCCCAGTGGGCTCCCAACAACCACAAAGGCGACCGCATGACCTCAAGTTCAACCCTTTTTGTTCACACCACTTCCCCTCTGCATGCAGTGGTAAGATCACAAATACTCTCCCTCTGGGACGGAAACGGAGACACTTTCACAAATCCGTAAGACCCAGCCCAGCCCACCTGGCCCGGAAGGGGCTCCGGCAGCCTCTACCTATACCATCAGAGCTGCTCTAGGCACTTGTTGACCAAACAATGAACAGGCCACAGTCATCCTGGGTCTACAGGAAGCCGGGTGATGGTGGGGTTGGCCATTGCTGGTCCCCAGGACGGGGCGGCGGCAGCAGCAGGGTGGATGCCAGCGGCCCCCTGCTGCCCACAGCTCCTGCAGGAAGGCGACGCTCCAAGGCCCAGAGCCGGGGGGGCCCATGCCTCCCATCACTGACCCCTCCCCCTCCCTGAAAGGCGATGAGCTGCAGCCTCAGTGGACTTACACTGAGACACCCATTTCGTTTGAGAGAAAAGATTATACCAGAGTCCTCCATGTCCGCGGGGCTTCTCAGCTGGCTGGGCAGGGACACTGGTCTCCAGGTCCCCGGGCCTCTAGCTCTGCCTTGGGTTCCGTGTGTGGCTACAGACCCCCAGGCGGCAGGGAGACAGTCCCTCCCGGCTCACGCACCATCTTCATGGAGAGGCTGGGGGTACAAGGCTGCTCCCTGGGGAGCCCCTGGCCACTGTATGAGCCCAGCGACAGGTGCTAGTGGGTAAATGGATCAGTAATGGAATAAGTGAAAGAAGGGAGCCATGAGGAGCCATGAGGACTCTAGCTGTGGCCCGCACAGGGCCTTTTCCAGGGCTGGGTTTCAGATAAAAAGCTCATGCCGTGGGTGGGAGAGGCCACGGAGCTTCCAGATGTGAGTGAACGGAGCCAGTGCCTGGGTCAGCCCGTGTAGACGGGCCGTACACCCCTCACCCCTCCTGGGTCCCACACACACGGCATCACTCTTCCCATGGCCTTGCCTGGGGACGCCCCCCTGCAGGCACAAACACACGTACCTGTTCCAACACACAACGCGAACAACAGCACACACACCCACTGTCACTCACACGCTCAGACACACGCACACAAACACACCTTTGGGCGTGCACAGGGCCAAGGGACCGCAGCTCTTTGTGGCTCTGTGCTCATGGCTCCTGTCCTCCGCCCGCAGAGCTTGGGGACACCTGGACTCTGTCCAATTGTCCATCCCAACACTCTGCCCACTGCTGGGTCTCCCGCAGGGCAGGTGGTACCCATGGCCCCCACGCCATCCACCTCCCAGGCAGGGAAGAGGCCCGGTGGAGAGCAGCGGAGCCCCTGCTCAACCAGCAGCCTGGTGCCCGCTGGCCCCCGGGACTGGGCACGCCTGGAAATGAGCCCAGGTTCCCGGGGCTCAGGCCACAGGGGCCAGGCACAAGCTGCGGTCCCTTCCTTCCCTCTGCCCAGCCCACTGCCATCGTGAGGGGCAACAGCACACCTCGAAGCCAGCTTTCTGTGAGCCCCTGACCTGCAGTTTGGCCGGCAGGAAACACTCCTGCCCCCGCAGCTTCCCAGGTGAGGATGCTCTTGTCCTGGGAGCAGGTGGTGGCAGCCCAACAGCCAGCCAGAGCCCAGGGCGCAAAGAGAGCCTCCAGGGTACACTGAGCTCCTGCAGCCGGGGGCAGGGCCGGACAGGTGGGGCGGCCCACCCTGAGCCTCAGACAGCCCAAAGCCAGGGAGTGAGGGAAACTCGCACGTCTCTAGGGAGGGCCACCAGCTGACCAGACTCCCACCCACCCTCCTCCCCCTGGCTGTTGGTCCTGCCCAGCCAGTGGGCACTGGTCCCCAGAGCTTCTCCAGGATGGGCAGGCACCTGCCTCTGCGCCCGGGGCCGGCCCCAGCCCCTCGGCGCCTCCTGCCTGCCTCTGCTCACCCTGCATGGCGGCATCCCATCCGGCCCCAGGTGCCGAGCAGGGCAACAGACAAGAGAATGCCCTGTGCATCCTCCACCACGGCGAAAGCCCCACCAAATTCCCCTGAGAAGGATGCACGAAGCGCACCTACCGAGGCGAAGTGCTGCACGGGGTCACTGACGTACAGCATGGTGGGCGCACGGGGGTCTGCACACGCCGGGGAGCTGGCGTGCTGCGGGGCGAGGCATGGGGATGGGTGGCCGGGGAGCCGGGGGCAGGGGTGCAGCCGCCCGGCAGGGTGGACCCAGGCAGAGAGGCTCCGTGGCTAGGCGGGCAGAAGCACAGGACGCTCCAGAACATGTGGGCTGGCCGTGGGCACTTTGGCCCTCTCCATCTGCCTTGGTGCTGTCAACTAGCTGCATCTAACAACAAAACGGGCGGCCCACCCCTTTATTCCTCATGACTATTCATCAAAGTCCAGGGCAGGCCTCAGCTTGCCCACTGCTGGGTCGGACCGCACCAAGGCGGCTGCGCAGGGAGGGGGCGGCTGCGGGGCCGCGGGCCGCCTCCACAATGAGGCTGCGCCTGGCTCTTCTGAGATGCTGCCCACGGGAGGCCCTGGGGGCCACAGGCCTCCACCCCAGAGCATCAGGGGGCCAGCCTGGGCCCTCAAGAGCTCGGGAGGCAAAGCCAGGCCACCCCGCAGGGAACAGGTGGTGCCTCCAGCCCTGTGCCCAGGGTGGAGCGAATCCCACTCCTGCCTAGGGACTGTGGTGGTGCTCTGGGGCTGCCCCAAAGGGCTGAGCAGAGACGAGACACACTCGGGGAGACTTGCTGCCTGCGGGACCCCATAGGGAGCCTGGTAACGGAATGAGCACCTGGATGTGGCCCAACGCAGCCCAGAGCCCGCGCCCCAGACGCTGCCCGGCCTGCCGCTGGCCGTGTCCCCACTGCTGCCAAGCCCCCGGAATGAGAGGGAGGGGTCCAGAAGGAGGACCGCTGGAGCCCCGCCCATCGCAGTGCATGGACGGCACTGCCCTCAGCACTGCCAGGGGCTCAGAGATGGGGGCCCGCCTCCCCAGCGGCTTCACAGTGCTCACCGCCACTCCCTTTCTGGAGGACCATCCACTGTAACTTAACCTTCTTTGACACAAAGTTGGCATAGGGGCCGGGATCATCCCTGGAAGATCAATGGGCCCAGATCACGTGAAAGTGGATGTGAAGTTTCCAAGCCCCCAGAGCCCAGCTACTTCCATTCCCCAAGGAGAGCTTAAAAACCCGCAAGGTGCTGAGAAGGCGGCATGTAGACCCCATCTCTCTCCCGGCCTGTTCTCGGCACATCCCGGGGAGCTGGGAGCAGTGGGGTTACGCAGAGGGAGGCCAGCCCGAGGAGCCCGTGACGTGTCCAGCCCCCCAGCTCCTCTGGCTGAGGGACAGGGGGATCCCAGGCAGGGGACGCGCAGCCAGGCGCTTTCCCCAAGGGGCTGGGCCGGGAGTCCCCGGCTCAGGCTCTGGGTGCCTCGGCAGCTGCAGCCAAAAGCACAACTCAGCACACGCGGCCTGAAGCCCCGTGGCTGCGTGTGGCCATGGCTGTTACTCCCAATGCACAGGTGTCCCTCACTCACAATGAGACATCAAGGTTTGTGGGGCAGACCGGTGCTCAGGAAGGGGGTCTGCAGCAGGGCCCAGGCTGCAAGTTCTGGCCAGAGGCAGCGGCCGAGAGCCTTCCTGCCCAGGATGCCCGCAGGCGGGAAGGCCAGGGCGGGGTGGGGGGTGGGGGTGAGGTGGGGAGACTGTGGGTCAGTGAGATTCCTGTGGGTGTTGCCAGGGCTTCTCCCAAGAGGGCCGGGGGGCTTGGCAGGTGGCTGGATGGAGGGACACACAGGTAGGTAGGAGAGGAGGGGGAGGGCCTGGGGTCAAGCGCAGAGCCCTGTGCAACATCGGGCAAAATTCGAGTTGATCAAAAGGGACGCTATCTGGGTGAGCCTGACCTAATCAGGGTGACTTCCTCCTGACGGCCTCAGGAGCGAACTGCCAGGCTGTGGAGGGCCCACGTGGCAGGGTGTGGCGGGCGGCCTCTAGGAGCTGAGAACAGTGGCCCTGGGTCGACAGCCAGCAAGAACCTGAAACTGAACTCTGCCAACAACCAGAGCCTGGAAGAGGTCCCAGGCCTCAGACAAGATGGCAGTCCTCACTGATACTTTGAGTACAGCCTGGTGAGACCCTGAGCAGGGGGCCCAGTGGGGACATGCAGGACTCCCGGCCCACAGAAGCTGTGAGATAATAAACGGGTGCTGCTCTAAGCCCCTCTGTTGGTGGTGATCTGTCACGCAGCACAGCTGAGTCATACAGCAGGGGAGTGAGCAGGCAGGAAAAGACCTTGGGCAGGAGACGGCCAGGGCTCCGAGGGACCTTGGACGGCTGGCACGGCCGAAGGGCTCAGGCCTGCAGGGCACAAGGCAGGGCCCAGGAGGGGCTGGCCACACATGTGCCCAGACAGGAGGCTGCCCACAGGGAGGCAGGGTCAGGTGGGGAAGACCTCCTCTCTTGAGCCCTGTTGGAAGCTCTGAAGGCACAGGTGCCACGCCCCACCCACACTGCGGGGGCACCTGAGGCCTGAGAACCAGCATGGTCCGCACAGCGTGAGCCTGGGCCAGACTGGGATTCCCAGCATGAACGAGAGCCCGTTTCCAGCTCTCAAAGTGCCGGAGCTCCGGCATCTGTCCCAGAGCATCACCCACTTCCTGTGCATTTATCCCAAATCCTGGCCATCCGGGGACAGGGACGGGGGAGCCGGGGCCCCTGCCCCCAGGAACTCTTCCTGGCTTAGTCCTCAGCTGCCAGCGCTGCCCTCCCAAGTCACCCCGCCGGGCCCGCAGCGCCTGCTCTTCTGAGTTTAACTCACCGGGACTCCACCTCACTGACTACTTCCGCAGGGCTCGCGGCAGCAGGGCAGGGGGGGGTATTTTCTTGCACGGCCCACCTGCGCAGGAAGGGGTGAGTCACCAGAAGGGCACCAGTGATGTGTCAACTTCAGGTCAAACTCCTTACACCACCTGCGGACACCCACAGGCAGGTGGCTCTGTGATCCGGTGGCTGGTGGGGCTCACTGAACCTGAGCTCCGGCCCTACGTCCTCGGGGCGGCAGGCCCTCCCTCGGCCCACGGGACCCCTCTGGGGGATGGCTCTGTTCCCTGACAATGCCTGCTCCAGGGAGTGTACTACCGGACTGTGCCCTCCTGGCTCCCAGGCCTGGGGAGAAACGCCCCCTCCCCAGGCCAGGAAGACCTGTCCTGGGTGACTGCTGGGGTCTCAAGGCCCCGAGTGGCTGCAGGTTCTAACCCTGGTGTCTGTCCCCTGCATAGCTCACTGGGCACCTGGGAAGGGGCCGGCGGGGCTCCAGGGTGGATCAGCCCCCAGACACAGCCCCCTCTAGGGCCCAGGCGCCCACAACAGCTGTCACCGGAGAAAGGCACCAGGAGAGGCAGGAAGGGATGCAGGGAGGGGGCAGGCATGGGCAGCCAGGGTGGCAGGAGGCGCTCAGACTCCGGGAGGATGGGCGGGGGAGACCCGGAAGGGATGGGCAGGGAGGAGAGCCCGCCAGCCTCAACCTCAACCAGCCGCATCCTCAACCGAGCTCCCCTTTCCTCCGTGCATCGTCACAGCTGGCCAGAGCCCTGCCCCCTTCCGTTTTCTTGGAGGCTTTTGGGATCCCAGTGCCCCCATCAGGGATTGAACCCAGGCCCCTCGGCGGTGAAAGTGCCAAGTCCTAACCACTGGACCGGCAAGGAAGTCCCCCTGCCCCCGTTTTGTCCTGAGGGACACTGAGAATCAGAAAGCCTGCATGGCCCAAAGCCCAGGCCCAGACCCAGCACGGGATGCATACGGCCGCTGCCTACTCGGGACCCCATGAGCGTTCACCATGGGGGCTTCATCCTGTCCATGCTCCTCTCAGACTGTGAGGGCCTCCAGGGCCAGGGGAGACCCTACAAGCTTCCCCTTGTCACGGCACCCGCCGGCGGCCTAGGAGTCACCTCCCACCTCGTGTCCTCTGGGCAGCCCTCATTTCGAGCCCACAGGAGGCCGGGTGTTCCCCGCTCTCCTCTTGTAGGAGGTGGGGGCCTGTTTTATAGGTGCTTGTTGTGGGTGAGCCGCCGGGGGTCTACAGGGACAGCTAGAACTGGAGGCCACCACACAGGGCAGGAGCTCCACCGAAGGGCTCCAAGGTGGGCCTGGGGCGCCAGGTCCTTCCCTGGCACAGCAGGCTCTGGGCTGGAAGCAGCTGCTCCCGGAGCCCTCCTTGGTTCCACTGTTCTGGGTTCCAGGGGGAACAGCTCTCTTAAACTCAGCCCTTGTCCCTGGTCTCAGCATCACGTCTAGTGTTTGTCATGCGTTCCTACAGGTCAGGCACCATCAGTCTTCCTCGCAATCCTGGCTTAGATCCTCACTGGCCCATTCTACAGACAAGAAAACTGAGGCCCAGAGGGTCAAATAACTCTCCAAGCAAAGAAGAGGCGGGGGTGGGATCTGACCTCCGAGCCCCCGACGCCCTTTGCATCGTCTCAGCCCTGTGGTGTGGTGGACCCTGGCTGCAGAGACCTCAGGGAGCTCAGTGTCCCCCCCAAGAATCTGTGCTCTGGGACTCCAAGGCCGAGGGGCTAAGTGCTCCCATAGGGGCCCTTCTCCTTCTCCTTTAACTGCCCGACTCGGCTTCCTCAGCTACCCGGCTTGGGAGGAGGGTGGTCCGAGGCCCCACAGGGCTGGCAGAACCTCTGCTGGGACCCCATATGGCCTGTCACCCCAGGTCCCCAAGTGAGGGCACCGAGGCTCAGAGACATGGGGACTCGAACCCGGGACAGACTGGCTCCTCGGGCGAGGCCCCTCCCACTCTGCCTGTTCCTACCGGCCACTGAAGCAGCGGTTAAGGGCGTCCCAGGGGTCTCCAGTGGTCTGTTTCCTGACAGGGTCGGGGGTGCTGCTCAGGAACCTGCAGGTCAGGCAGGAAGTAATCTGCTTGGTCACCGAGGCAACCGAGCAGGGTGGAGACCCAAGGCCCCCAGACCACAGTGTGTGCCACCCCCAAGGACCAGTGACCCTGATACGAGGACTGTGCCTGCCTTGGCCTCAGCCTTTTGCTGGATGAGCCCCACGACCCGGAGTGGGGGTGGCCCCAGAGCCTGGGGCTGGGGTATGGGCACCCATCACCTCAGAGGACAGCGGCCAGAGGGAGCGGCATGGGAGCCCATGTGTGTATGTGTGTGTGTGCACGAGTGCAGGCATGCATTTTACAAGGGCCTGAATCATGACTACAGGATGGGCGGCGAGTGAGAACTTTTGACTCTGCAGCTGCTGCTTTCTTGACCTGGAGCCTGGCCTGGGGAGCAGTTGACCTGTTACCAGCCTGGAGGAGGGTCTACCCACCTCCCCGCTGAGCCCCAGGCTTCCCCTGATGAGGGACCTGCTGGTGGGTGGGGATGGAGCCACGGGGGTGGGGGTGAGGCACTCAGGAGTCCCCACCCACACCCCAGCATCACCAGGTCGTCCTCAGCAGGACAGTGTCTGCCGGGGCTGTGTTCTGGCCAGAAGGTCAGGCCTTCTCGGCTGCCAGTCTGGACTTTAAGACAACACCACCCAGTTCAGCTCTGCGGAGCTTCCTGCCTGCACCCTGGACTCCGTGGGCCCCTGCTCCAGGCCTCTGGACGCATCAGGCAGAGGCTCTTCTGCAAGGCAGCTAGGCAGTGGGCTCTGCAGCCAGCTGCCCAGCTGTCCAGCTGTGTCTCTGAGCCTCACCTTTCCCTCTGAGCTGCGCTGGGATACATGAGGGTGAGGGCTGGGCTACACGCCAGGCCCCAGACCAGTCTCTGCTCTCACGATGTCAGGCAGGGGTCAGGATGAGGCATTCGGAGGGGGCCCGGCTCCCCCCACCTACCCCTGCCCCCAGCCAGGGCCAGCGTGGTTCTGGGCATCCCCACCTCTGCGAACCTGCAGGACTTTTACTAAGAGGCGTGTCGCTAGCTGATTGACTTGGCCCTCTTGTTGGCAGAGGTGAGAGGCTCCATCCTGGTTACCCCACGGCTGGTGAGAGGGGTGTCCTGCCCTCCCTGGCCCGGACCTGCTCAGCATCAGGTATCCTCCCTGGAGGGGGGCGTCCCGCCCCACAGGAACCCAGAGCTGGTCCGCTCTTGACACTGGGTTGTCGGGGTCTCCTGGGCCTACTGCCCTCCAGGGGGTGAGCCGGGCAGCTGGGAGGAGGGGAGGTGGGGGTTTCTGGAACTAGAGAGACAGGCCTCTTAGGAGACTGCATTAGGGGCCCTCCCTCCCTGGAGCCTGGGGGCAGCTCCTGTCCCTCCCCAGAGTGGATGTAGGGTGAGTGTCTGACAATTTGCTTTTTTTTTTTTTTGCGGTACGCGGGCCTCTCACTGTTGTGGCCTCTCCCGTTGCGGAGCACAGGCTCTGGACGCGCAGGCTCAGCGGCCATGGCTCACGGGCCCAGCTGCTCCGCGGCATGTGGGATCTTCCCGGACCGGGGCACGATCCCGTGTCCCCTGCATCGGCAGGTGGACTCTCAACCACTGCGCCACCAGGGAAGCCCTGACAATTTGCTTTTTGATTGTAATGTAAGTACCTGACATTAGGCTTTGGATGGGTGGGACACCCACTTCAAAGACATGCACCTTGACAGCTACACAACTAGGTCAAGAGCCCAGCTGCCTCATCCCTGAAGGCTCCCTTTCAGAAAGCCCTGGTTGACCAGATAATGGACCCTGGAGTGACCCCACTTCTCCTTTTCACAGTTTAATTCCACTGTTATGTTTTAAATTCACCAATAACGAATCAACCCCCCAAACCCTAGGCACCCCAACCTCAGCCCCAATAAAGGCAGAGCCCTGGGTCTTCTCTCTCTCTCTCTTTCTCTCCCCCCCACCCCACCCCGCAGTGCAGGTAGTAGGGCTCAGGTGAACACTCCAGGCATCCTAGCCCAGAGCATCACTATTGACAGGCTGAGACCCACCCAAGACAGTGGCGCCAGGACACTGATGTCCAGGAGGGGCAACCGGGACCGTGAGAGGTCAGGACCCTTGGCTCCTGGGGAGATGTTGGCAGACAGGAAATGGTCCCAAGGGACAGGGCAGCACTACCTGGCCCCGCCCAGGCCCAGCGTCTGCCTCGGTTTCCTCACCTGTAAAATGGGACTATAATAGACAGATGTTTCTGCTCTAATGGTGTCCTGAGCAGAGGCAGGAGGCCTGGGCTGGGCAGGCAGATTCCTCAGGTCCACTCTGAGGGGCTCCTCAGAAGCAAAGACGTCACAGGGAGCTCGCTGCCCCCCAGACCTCCACCTGCCCCAGTTGCGACTGCCCGAGCAGGTGCCTTCTCCTTGCCCCATGTGGTCCAGCGGGCCCTGGGCCAGCCCAGCATCCGAAACGGACACTGACGTAGGACGTGGGGACCCTTCCTCGTCCCTCACCCCCCTGACCCTGGCTCCTTCCCACGACCGGAGCCCCCATGGTCCCCACTGTTCACCAGATGCCTTGGCCGGGTGTGTGCTGGGGTGAGGGCTCCGATCTGGAAGGGGCTTTAGGGGGAGGGGGCCGGACCCTGAGCCCCCCCGCCGCCTCCAGAGTTCCCAGCTCCGTCTCCCTCCTGCACACTGGCCCTGGCCTGGCGTGGTGCCCCGAGGCCACTGTGCTGGGCTGTGGGGGCCAGCGGCCATCCAGGGAGCCGCCATCCAGGGAGCCGCCATCTGGGGAGCTGCAAGCGGCAGACCCAGGTGCTTCCCTTACGCACTTAGCCAAGGTCCCACGACAAGTCCCTGTCTGAGGGAGCTGCACAGCAAGCCTGTGGGCAGGACAGAGCAGCCCTGGGTCCGGCAGAGGCTGTCCCAAGGAGGTGACCACAGGGGGCGCTGGGGACGGCAGGCGTCGCTGGGCCTCCCCAGGGCCAGGGGTCCTTATACACCCTTCTTGTGTCTCTCCTGCCCCCCACCTCCTGGCCCACCATCGCCTGGCAGTGGGTGGCCAGGGAGAGAGACAGGAGTATGGCCACCACCCGGTTATCACAACCCTCCTCCAGCGTGGCAAGGCCTGAGACACCGCAGGGCTGGCGGCTGTCAGGGCCTCAGGTGCCCCTGCATCCCCCATCCAGCCTCCCTCCTCTGGAAACAGCAGCTCCAGCTTCCTTCGGGGCGCTCTTCCCCATAAGTCAGTGCCTGTGGTGGGCAGAGCCCACACCACTCCACTCCATCCTGATCCTGTTTCAGGGGACCCAGGCCATCAGAGGCACAGGGATGGCTCAGCGATAGGCATTCAGAGATAGGCATGCTGGACTCTGGGCAAAGAGGGGTCGTTCTCCAAACAAAGCCACCACAGGGGAAGCAGAGCAAGAGACAGAGAGGCAGCTGTTTGAACACCTGGATCCAGCCATTCCGGACTTCATTCCTACACCTAGATCCAGCCATGCCTGAAAGGCTTCCTACACCTGGATCCAGCCATGCCTGAAGACCTTCCTACACCTGGACTGACAGTTACATGAGCTGATACATTTTCCACTTTGCCATCTGAAATGTGCTGACAACCCCAGAGAGGAAGCCGTACACCTGAGAGCCTGTTTCCTGGTTCTGCAGGCTCCCAGGACAGGACAGTCCACATTTACCGCCCCTATCCCGAGTCCTCCGCAGAGGGCAGCCCACTCACCATGACAGAAGTGGTCATGCCCTGCAGGTGGAAGACATCCATGCTGGCCTCCGCACCACCCACCACCTCATCATTCCCCTGGCCAGAATGGGGAAGGTCAAAGTAGGTGCTGTCCGGCTCCCTAGACAGAGGAGGGAAACAGAACAGGGAGCACAGCCATCAGCCCAGATGGCCCAGGCCTGGAGCTCAAGGCCAGCCCGCAGCTCCTGGGGGAGCTCCCTCTCCCACCGCCACGGATTCCTTCAGCCCCTTGTCTCCTCCGCTCCTTCCCTGACCCTCAGCCCGTGCGGCCTCCGGCTCCCTTACCTACCAGCCTCTCCAGGGCTGGTGTGAGTGCCAGGCTGGCATGGCCACACACAGGCTTTGTCCCCTGGCCCCAAGCCCTCTGGAGGGCTGGTCAGAGGAAGAAGCCCAGACATTGGACCCTGCGTCCCCAGGAGAAAGCCCAAGGCGGCAGCTCCCTGTCCAGCCCCCGAGTCCATCCCAGCCCCCGAGTCCAGTGGGCTCAGACGAGGTACTCACAGAGAGCTCCAGAGGTGCTGGAACGTAGCCCCCTCGTCGGTGGCGGTGGACTGGGTGGACTGCGACATCTTCCCACTCCCGGCCGAGGGCAGCTCGCTCTGCCAGGAAGAAAGGACAAGAGTGCGGGTTGGGAGGGCATCCTCTGCACTCCTCAGCCAGCATCCTCGGGCGCAGGTGGTAGGCGGGGCCGACGATGACCACTCGAGGACGCCCTGGCGTGCTAACCAGGCGCACACCCTTCACCCAGCCCCTCACTTCATCCTGCCCTTTCTGGGGGCAGGAACCGAGGCCTGGGGGTGGGCAGCCTGGCTTCAGACCCGGCTGGGGGCCTGGGCAGCAGGAGCTTCTCAAAGATGCCACCCGTGAAATGGAGGTGACAGCAGCATCCCCTCATGGGGCTGCTGCAGGGCCCCTTGGGAGCACGAATTTCAAGTCTCTACTAGATAAGTCAGAAAGAGAAAGACAAATACCATATGAAATCACTCATATGTGGACTCTAAAAAAATGACACAAATGAACTTATGTATGAAACCGAAACAAACTCACATAGAGAAGAGATTTGTGGTTGCCAAGGGGGAGGGGGGTGGGGGAGGGATGGACTGGGAGTTTAGAGTTAGCAGATACAAACTATTATATATAGAACAGGTGAACAACAAGGTCCTACTGTACAGCACAGGGAATTATACTCAATATCCTGTGATAAACTGTAATGGAAAAGAATATGAAAAAGAATGCATATATGTGTATAACTGAGTCACTTTGCTGTACAGCAGAAATTAACACTACTTTGTAGATCAACTATACTTCAATAACAAATAAATTAAAAAAATAAAAACAAAACAAAAAAATGAAGTCTCTGCTGTGCCTGGGTCATAATTACACTGGAACACGCGTGGCCATTATTATCATGACCTGCATCTCTAGGTCTGGCCTGGGGGTGGCTCAGGCCAGGTCTGGGGGCTCCCGAGGCCCCAGCAGCTGGCGACAGCTTAGATCCTGGGTGCCCGCTGGGAAGGGGATGTGCAGGGCCCACCGGAGGCTGGAGCCGAGGCCCTGGTACGAGCCTGGCTGTGCCCGATTGCTGCAGGCTGGGCGGCCTTTCATCTCTGATGTGGGATCCTTGCGTGCGGCCTGGACACAAAAGCAGTGTCAACCTCACGAGGCAGCCGCCACAGCCGAGGCCAAGAAGCTTCTCTGTCACTGGAGGGGGTCACTGCACGAGTGGCCCCCCTTCGACGAGATGCCCAGGGCTTGGGGTGCCCCGACTCAGTGCTTGCTGGCCTTTGTCCCCACTGTCACCCCTCCTGAGGGCCTCCATGCCCACCCAAAGCAGCCACCCAGGAGGAGGTGGCGGTGACCACACCGGGCACATCTTGAACCCTTGTCCTACGGTAGGGGGGAGGGGCAGGGAAACCAGAGCCCACCCTGCCCACTGCCCCCACCCAGGCCAAGGTGATGTCTCCCCTGGGCCAGCCTCCAGGCTCTTGGCAAGGGGCCACGGGAATCAGCTTGGCCACCGCCTGGCAGGGCCCAAGCGGGCAGGCCCGGACCTGCCCACGGCCGTCGGGGGAGGGAGGGCGTGGCCTGCAATCTGTCACTCTGTCTGTCCCCAGGCGGTGGGCCCTGAGAGAGGTCGGTGGCCTGCTCCCGGGGCTGCCACGTGCCAGGCCACCATCCCTGGAGCAGTGGCACGAGCTGGGAGGGGCTGGGCGGGGCCGAGTGAGGATGGCCGGGACTAGGAGCTTGGAAAGTGCTGGCCACAAACCAACTCTCCAGCAGGCTCGGAGACCACTCCACCCACTCTCAGGAGACCAGGGCTCAGAGAGGTTATGTGACATGCCGAGGTCACACAGCATAGCTGTAAGTGCAGGGACAATCAAGTGGTTTTCTCAGAATTGGAAATTAACGTAGTCATGCCTCCTCCTCCCTTCACCTCAAACCCTCAGCACACAATCCACAGGGTTTTAACAAGGGGCTGGTCAGCACTCACTTGCATGCCTCCTGTGCTGGGGAGATCACTCCCATCCTGGGCTGAGCTATCCAAAAGCCAGCAGAGCTGAGTAAGGCGTGGAGCTGGCCATGTGGTAACACAGAACAGGGTGGACTTGGTAGGAAGCAGAACACGCCGGCCGGAGCAGGCGTGGAGGCCACCGCACCGAAGCTGGGCGGAAACCCACCCTCACCCGCTCTCCATGGCTGGTCCTTTTGGATGAGCAGAGATGAGTCAGAGTGGCCTCTTGGTGTGGGCAGGGTGTACCAACACGAGGCTCAACTGGCCCAGGCCATTTGGTCCCACCCCCTTCATTTTGCTAATGGACCATCTAAGCCCAGAGACAGACAACGCCTTGACTAACATCACACAGCAAGTGGACGGCAAGATCCTGTCCCTGGTCACGGCAGCACCACTCACGACAGTGGAAAGGTGGAAACGGCCCAAAGGTGCATCAACGGATGAACAAATAAACAAATCCTGGTTGGTCCACACACTGGAATATTGCTCCGTCATGAAAAGGAATGATCACTCACCCCGGCTACGTCACTATGAACCTCAGAACATCATGCTGAGTGAGAGAGGCCACGTGCTATACGAGTCCGTTTATGAGATATCCGCAACAGGTGAGTCCACAGCGGCGGAAGGCAGGCTGGCGGTTTCAGGGGCTGGGGGCGGGGCGTGGGGGGAGACTGCTGGAGTAAGATGGGGCGATGGTTGCACAACACCGTGCATGAGCTAAACGCCCCTGGAGGGTTTGCTGTAAAGGGGTTAGCTTTATGTTATGTGAATTTCACCTCAATAAAGCTGCATGGAAGTTAAAGACAGTTTCTCCAAAAGCCCAGCCCCAGTTCTCAGCAGCCCCTGCTGCCCCACATCTGGGGAGGCAAGTCAGCACTGGGAATCTCCCCAAGGCCCCCTCCCTTCCCTGGCTCCCACACCTCCCTCCCCACAGAACAGCCGGGAGGGGGAACAGAGGGCCCCCACTCCGGGGGACACACCCAGCATTTTCACCCCACCCCCTGCTTCACCCCAAGCTGCCGGGGTCAAAGGCGCCTGCAACCACACAGGCTGGCTCTGGCTCCGGGACAGACCTGCAGGTGCCTGGCCCTCTGCGGAAGCGGTGGTGGGGGGGTTCCTACACCCACCCCACCAGCCCTCACCACCAGGACTGAAGACGGAGGCTGCTCAGCCTTACTGATGCAAGGGGTGGTCCAGGGTCACCAAACTCCACTGCCTTCAGCAGATCCTGCTGCTTCTGCCCCCAGTACACCCTCAGACCGAGGACTCTGTGTCTGCTTTTAGCCAACACCCCGGGGACTCACAGTGACTCTAGGACAGACCCTCCCCCACCCCCACTGCGGGGCGGGGAGAGCATCACACAGGTTCACCCCACCCACTGATGGGGCCCCTTTGGCTGTCCACCCGACGATGGCACCAGCCTCTGACGGTGACTTCCACGCAGGTTCTCCATCGGCAAAACAGGTCCAGAAACCTGCCCTGCCTTACTCAGAGGACCCGGGGGACTTGACCCAGGAAGCCAAGCAGCGCCCATACCTCCAGCTTCCCTGGAAAACTGAAGAGCAGGCTGCACTGGGCTACGAGTGACAGAGCCGCAGACCTGGTCCCTGCAGGCGCCAGGGAGCACCCGCCACCTGGGCCTGAGCTGGGCGTGAGGAAGAGGCACAGCTGAAGTCCGGCCTCAGGCTGCCTAACCCCCCAACTGGAACCCCCCCCCCCCAAGAGTTCCATGGGCCCAGCCCTCTCTCCCCTAGGGCAGGGATAGTATATTCCCTTTACTCACTAGCAGCATTTCGGCCAAGGTGGCCAAGGTTTGCAGAGGTGAGAAAAAGAAAGCAATTCTAAAATCACTTCCTGCGAATTAAATCCAGTTTCCCTGACACGCACTTCAAATTTGGAAATGTGCTCACAACGGAAACTGCTTTTGCAAACGACGCGAATCATTGAAAAAATCGCGTGTATGGGGGGAGAGACTGAATTTCAATGATACCTCTTCAGGTGGCGTTAACGAGGCCACGAAGTGCACATGCACCGTGGACAGTTTTGCTTTTCCATGAAGATGAAGTTGCTCTGGGAAAAAAAAAAATGCATTCTGTTGCACCGAGAGGGGTCCAGTCCTGGTCAGGGCCAGTCTCCAAGGGAGACGTGGGTGTGAGAAGGTGGGGTACGGTGCAGGTGGGAGCTGGAATCAAGGAATCCCTGAGCCCCGGCCCACAGGGAACTGCCGAGTCAGAGGCAGCCCAAGAAGGGCAACGTGTGGCCCCTCCTCACAGCAGCTAGGCCGGGGCTCAGGCACCTCCTACCTGTCCCAGCTCGCCGTGGGCTGGGGCCACCAAAACCAGTTCACCTCAAGGAATTTCCAGCAAAAATTTGTGACCCTGGAGAGGCGGGGCAGAGGCTGTGTGGCCCAGAGCCCTCAACTCAAGCTGGAGGGAAGACACAGCCCCACACCCCGCTGACTCTGGGTGGCTCGGGGATGCCCCGAGGTCTCTGAGAGCCCCCCTGGGAGGGGATGCAGTCCCACATCCTGCCACGCACCATGGCAGAGAAGGTTCCAGCCCAGAGGTACAGTGCCGCAGGGGAGAAGCAGGCCAGCTGCTGTCAGGGCCCCAGGCCCTCACACCGCCCTGTCGGGCAGGAACCGCCACCCGAGGGCAGGCGCTCAGAGGCCCAAGCTGCCAAGGGTCCCGGCTGGGACTCGAGCCGCAGCCCAGACAGCTGGAGGCCTTGCCCCACAAGCGAGCACAGCCCCTCTGCCCCAGGCTGGTGGGAGCTGGAGGCTCCGGGGGGCAGCAGCTGTTCCTTGGCTGGCTCTGCTCGACCCTCTGACCTCGTCCTGCATGAATCCCGGCGAGAGCTACAGCCTGCCGTGGGCTCCTGGCCCCGTTCCCACAGGTCCCCTTCTGCCCCCAGCCCTGTCCCCACGCACCCCAGCCAGGGTGGCCTCCACGCTCAGCCTTGGTCCACCGTCCACTCCCCACCCCATCCTTGTCCTGCCAGGCCAGGCTTCCTCCAGGAAGCCACTGTCCTCCCCGACTCCAGGCCAGGATGCCCCTTATCCTGCCCCCCCATCACCTGGCAGGTGGAAGAGCACAGACAGCCCTTCAGCTACGTGGCCCCCCACGGGCAGCCTCATTGGTTGGGCAGGATTTTGAGGCCTCCGGTTTCCCTGTCCCCTGGGCCCACCCCTGCCCAGGGCCCCAAAACCAGCTCCCGTAAACTGGGGTCCTTGTGACCCTCCCAGAAGGGACACCCCATCCATAGAGGGGGGCCCCCACCCACCTGCAAGAGCCCTGGTCCAGAGTGTGGACGCTTGGCCTGCGTGCAGAGAAGGACACCTTGGGGCACACGCCCCTCCTCCACGGCCATCTGGATGCCAGCTTTGGGGGAGGGCGTGCGGCCCCATTCAGTTTAGTGGGGAAAGACCCAAAGAACTCCACCCTGCCACCCACCCCAAAACAAGCCATCTTGATTGTCCTCAGTCACATGCTGGCTATTCCGGTGGGTCCATCCCCGGTTATTTCAGTAAACAAAGGCGGATTGAAATCTAAGGGGCAGATAAACCTACACCATCTCAGGAGGGACCCCAGGGGGCTTCCTGGGCCCCTTCCCATACCCTGCGGCCTTGTCTTGAGGGGACAGCAGAATGTCCCAGCGTCCAGAAGTCCCCCTACCTGGGCAGAGGGGTCAGGCGGCCATCACACAGGGTCACAGGAGGCAGGACGCCCTGCTGTGACATGGCGCCGTCCCCGGGCGGCGGCCCAGCTGAATTCCAGCAGGACACCCGACGCCCAGCCGCCTGGGCCCTTGGAGCCGAGGGGCCTCTGTGACCCCAGCCAACCCCGGGAACGGGAAGCCCTCGCCCGGTGGGGCCGGGGCAGGAGTCCCACCTGGAATGGTGGCCAGGAGCGTGTCACCCTCAGGGAGCAAAGGGCAGTGGCCATCTTCACCTGCCCCTCCCGCCCGCGTCCAGCCACGTGGCCACGGAAGCCTGCGCAGCCTCTGTCCTCGCTGGCCCTGCAGGGCGTGGGGTGGGGTTAGGACAGGACCCTCGGCCAGGGCGGCACCTGGGCCTCCTGCGGAGAGACTGGGCCTGTGGGGCCTGGGAGGAGGGCATGGCTGAGGCCAACGTCACCCTGGGGGGGCTCCCTGCTCCCCCGCTGCCCGCTCGGGGGAAGCCCAGCACTGATGGTGAGAGACAAATTTAGCCTCCCCACCCTGGGGCAGGGTGCGCTCGTGAACTATGGAAACAGCTGGAGGTGCCCGATTAAGCTGCCCTCTCTCCCTCCCGGGCCGGGGCCCGTGGGGAGGCGGGGGACGCAGTGCCTGGGAGCGGCCCCGGGAATCCCCCAGCCCCGCTGCCTCTTACCCGGCCGCCAGCCTCGGTCCCGGTCCCGCAGCCAGGCCAGGGGCGGGGACGGCCTCCCTCCGGCACCTGGGCCCCGGCCTGGAGCACCGTGGGGTTGCCCGGCAGTTTCTGTTTGAATCTGACGGTTGGTCTAGCACCCACGTGAGGCAGGGAGCTGGGTGGCGGCCCTCTGACCACGTGGGCCTCACGTACTTCTGGAAGGAAATGGCTGACCAAATCCCCCAGGGCTGCCAGGCTCCAGGATCACCCAGACCTTTGCTGGGAGAGGCTCCCGGCCGAGCTAAGGGTTGGGGACCCAGTGGCACATGCCCCCACCCCCCAACGCCCCACCACTGCCACGGCCAGCTTCCTGGTGGAGGAACTCATGCGGCCAAACCAAACAAAGAAACGCTGGAGCATGGCTGAGCCTCACCGTGTCCCAGCAGGGCAGTGCACCGCGCAGCTCATTTCACTAACCGACGTGGAAACGTGCACAGAGAGGTTAGGTCACCCACCCAAGGGCACACAGCTGGTCAGAGCAGGGAGTCCAACCCGCCAGCTAGCTCTAACGTCCTTGTTCTTGACCTTGCCCTCTACCTGGTCTCTCTAGGAGGTGAGCAAAGGAGGCCCAACCCCTCTCCAGCCTGCGTTCTCACCCACACGCTGCTGGGAAGTCCCTGGTCCACCCCTCCTTCTTCACCCACACATTGAGGCCCTACCCACATCCGGCCCCCCCGCCACCACCGCCTGCCCCCCCCCACCCCGGTCCTCTGCTGACCTGCCCATGGCTTTCCTCCCATCCCGGTCTCCACCCACAACATGTGCAGGTCAGACTTGGACACAGGGTTACTGTCCCTTGGTTTCTGCTCTGCAGCTCCACCCTGCCTGCCACACTCCCGGCCAACCCCCCCTCCCCCTCCATCCACATAGCCCAGCTCTGCACCTCTGCCGCTCTGCTCTGTAGCTGTGTGACCCCTGGACTGGTGTCTTGCCCATTCTGAGCCTGTTTCCTGTGATGTGTGGAAAAGCCAAAGCACTCAGCGGGGCGCTGACACAGGCACAGACTAGGAGCTTGAGATATGGAGCGAGTTGCAATTGACCAGTGGTTACTGAGGATCAGGGTAGCAGCGGAGGAAGAAGAATAAACCTGCCCTGGTCCCAGGGGCAGCAGAGGGCAGAGGCCAGGTCTGTCCCTGGTTCAGCTGCAGGGACCTCCCCATCAGTGGTCTCTCTAAGGCCGAGGCACCTGCAGAAGAATGAGTGGGACCCAGCACTCCATGGCAGCAGAAACCCAGGGGTAAGAGACAACCCACCCGCTAGATGCAAAATAATGGATTCCTACTGGGGCCGGTAGCTGGCACAGTGCCCCTGAGCTTAGAGGTGCCGTGATCCCACCTGTGCCACAACGTGGGGAGGCTTCCACGGCAGCACCCAGCCACCTGTGGTGGGGGGGCCTGCCTGGAGGAGTGACAGCAGAAGTGAGGGTGTCGGTGAGGGAGGCTCAGACCAGCGTGGGGCGCAGGAAGGGGACCCAGGAGGTGGGCAGCTGCAGGGCTGGGAGCCTCATGAGGCTGCAGAGGAAGAGGCGCTTGACGGTAGAGCAGGTGTCTGAGCTTTCAGCCATGGCGCGTTCCAAGTGAGAGCCAAGGGTGGCCAGGATTGGACAGAGGAGTGGCTGGGCCCATCCTGGACTTCTCCGTCTCACTGCCCACCTCCAACCCCACCTCCACAGGGATCTAGAATCCGGCACTCCCACCCACAAGGCCACCCTAGTCCCAAATCCCCTCAGCCCCCCACCCTCGCCCCCGTAAGTGCAGCAGCTTCTCAGCTAGGCTCCCCGCTTCTGCCTCAGCGGAAGGCCCAACAGTGGCCAGATGTAGGTGAGGTCATACGCCCCACCCCTGTAGCCCCCCACCAGGTGAAAGAAGTCAACTACACGATGACATACTGTAGCTATGACATAAGGTGTCATAATTCTGAGAACCAGCCTCAGGGAACTCCATGGCGGTCCAGTTGTTAAGACTCCGCGATTCCACTACAGGGGGCACAGGTTCGATCCCTATTGGGGGAGCTAAGATCCCGCATGCCGTGCAGTGCGGCCAAGACAAAAACACAAACAAACAGAACTGGCCTCATAGAAATGGGAACGAACTGACCCTGGAACCAAAGACTAACTGTACTTAAAACAATCAGGATGACGCTGGTCAGACCACCGCACGACCAATTTCAAGGTGACCGTCAGAGCTGACTGTGCTGTTTCTGCGTGGAGCCCCTCCCTCCATCTACAAAAGCTCTCACCCCCTGGCTGTCAGTTGGGGGCGGTGGGTGGGAGTCAGCCCTTGGGGGATTCGGAGGACATGGAGCCCTTGCTCCGAAATAAAGCAACCTTTCCTTTCTGTCAACCTGGCCTCTTTTTGGCTTTTGAGCGGTGAGCAGCCGGACCCCACTTTCGGTAACACTCTCACCCACCCGGCTGCTAGGCACCCCTGCTGTTTCCGTCTGTCTCCTCCAAGTCTCCCTTCCTCCCCTCCTGAGGGTCCCACCTCTACACGCCAGTGCGCCATGCTCTGTCCTCCAGAACCTTCTCTTCCCCGGACAAGCATCTGTGCTCCTTCAACCGTGCCCTGCACGGTCATTCCCAAACCATCAGCCCCACCTGGCCACCGTCCTCCAGACTCCTCCACATTCCTTGAAGGAACCCACTCAGCTGTGTCCCCACCCTGTGTAGCCTCCTTGCCTCCTACTCTGGGGTCCTCACTATGGGCCCAGGATGCACTAATTTCCTGAACTCTCTACCCATCCCCACTCAGCTCCCTGCCCCCACCCCAGCCATCGGGGCCGCGATTTTTTTTCGAGAGCTCCATCTGACTCATGAATTCCATTCCTCTCTGATTCTGAAGTCAGCTGACCTCTGACGTGACTTCATCCAAGTTGCCACGGCATTGGTCCATCCATCCCTCACTCACTCCAGGAGCATCTGTCCCAGAGAGCCACTTCTGTGCCGCCTGCCTCCCTGCCTCCCTATCTCCCACGTGCCCCCATCCCATCCCCTGGGCCTGGGGCTCTTTCCGATAATGACACCCAGCATCTACCGTGTGCTCACGCAGTGCCAACCCCAGCCTGGAGTCCTCTGTATTCCTTGATTTCAGTCTTCAAAGTAACCCCGAGACAAAGGCACTGCTGCGTCCCACGTTCCAGATGTTCTTACAGAAGCACAGAGAGAGGGGACCGCTTGCCCAGAGCCACTCAGCTCAGAAGGGCCAAGGCTGGATTGAGCCCAGCTCTGGTTAGGATCCACTTATCCCCTCCCCACCAGGCAGCCCCGCCCTCCGGGGGCCGCTCTTGGGAGGCAGAAGAGAGAACCAGCCTTTCCCCCCACAGTGTGAAGCGCACCCTGAGGGGTGTGGACAGGCCCAGGGTCAGCCCAAGGGTAAATGAAGGTCCACATGAGTTGTCATTTTCGGTTTCACAAGCTGACGGAAAAGGGGCACCAATGCGGCAGAGCTCAGCCAAGGATAGGCCCTGACGGCCCTTCGGGTCAGGGGGAGGCAGGAATAGCCAGGTGGGCTGGAGAGGGGACAGGATGCCCAGAGGCCTTGGCCACAGGAAGGGCGCTGTGGGCCTCGGGGAGCGAAGAGAGGGATCCGGCTCCCAGAGGGATGCGGTGGGATTTGGGTGAGGAAGGTCACCCGGGGGGCACATCGTGGGCGTGACGAACCCAGAGGCTGGTGGTCAGCGAGGCAGGCCTCGGCTGGGTCCAGGTGAGGCGGTGGGGGGCATGGGCCGCAGGGATGCAAGAGGGGGCAGGAAGGGATGAGGACCCCCCCTTCCAAGCCGATCCACGTCGGGTTAATGCACTTTTGAGCTCAGCCCTCAACCAGCTGCAGACTCAGGCGCCTTCAGCCACCCACCAGCTGTGTGCACGTTCAGGCCTCTGTCTTCTCATCCGTAGAATAGGGAAGTCACACCCACCATGCAGGGCTGACCTACACAGAAGCATCTAGCAGGATTCCCGGGGTGTCTTGGGGTGCAAACGCGGCTCCTGTCTGACCTCTGGGGCCGTTTGGAAATCTGCTATCGGTTGTCTGTCAGTCAAACCCTCATCCCCCTTTCCATTCAAGCTCCAGAGGCTGCTTCCTGAGCCAGCCACTGGTGCCCACCCCCCTGCCAGCACCATCAACGCACACGCACATGGGCAGGCACACACATGTATACACACCTGCACACGCACACACTCTGCCTTCATCACGGTGAATCCCCCACCCCAGCCCCTCCGCTCAAGTATGTGGCCCTGGAGGCTCCCCGGGCATCCAGCCGCGTAGGTGGGACTGCAGTGGCCAGTGGGCAGCACGGGGAGCCGTCTCCTGTTGCCCAGGTCTCGGTGATGCCTGGGAGGCAGCCAGGTGAGGGCCAGGGTGGCCAGGGCGGGCTCCGGGGCCCCCGGTGGGTGAGCGAGCTGGGGAAAGCCGTTCTGGACTGGCCCCGCTGGGCTGAGGAATGGTGGCCTCCAGCCGGGACAAGCCTGGCCATGCGGCCAGGGCAGGGCCTCTTTGGCAGGAAGTGGAGAGAGTTCCGGTGGGTCCAAGGGGCGGCGGCACCGGACTGACTTCTGTTCCGCCCCCCACCCCCACCCCTGGGCCATGCAAATTGCCCCACACCCCCCTGGGGGCAGATGGCAGTGCCACACAGCAGTGACTTCTCCAGCTTGCCCGAGTCCCAGAAGGGGACCCACAGGCATGGCCTCCCCGCACTGGCCCACCTGCCACCGCTGCCCCCAGGACACCCTGTTTCCAAGCGCCGGGTGGGAGCCAGTAGGGAGGGGCCTCTGCACCCCTGGGTGGCCCCAGGGAGCCCCAACTGGCGCCTGAAAGAGGAGGGCCAGCCCGAGCCAAGCCTACCTTGGCGGAGCCTGGGCCCTGGAGGGTCTGTGAGGAGGGGGACAGCCGGGAGGCCCTCGGCTCAGTGGCTGGCTAGGCAGGCGGTGGCGGCAGCGTCCCTGTCGCCTAGGCGATGACTTTGGAGCCCTGGAAGCAGCGTGGCTGGCCTGGAGCCTCGGGGCAGACGGGGCGGAGCGTGGCCAGGAGCCCTGGGGCCAGCGGCTGGCCTGTGTCCCCTGCTCCAGAGGGATGCCACGCCCTCTGCACAGTGACCCAGAAGCAGCCCCGCCCGGCCCCCCGGGCAGCAGAGCTGGAGGCGTGGGAGCCGGGAGGGGAGCCGCTGACTCCACTTGTGTCTGTGCTTTTCTTCTCCTCCTCTTTGTCGCAATTCAGAAACACACTCGGTAGAGAGGCTGGTGCAGTGAATCCACTGACCTGTCCTCTGGCCCCAACATCAGTCTGTCCTCCAGCCACAGCCAATTCTACAAATTACATCATTTCACCTGTGGTACGTCAGTAGATGCTTCAAACAGACAAGGATCCATCTATGTCGATATCAGGTCCAACCATGAAATTGCTGATATTCAGCTCCTTTTCTCCTACCAACACACACACACACACACACACACACACACACACACACACACACACACACACACACAGAGTAAATTCGGATAGCTCAATGTAATACACAGCCACAATGCCACATTCTGAATTTCCAGGACCAATTTTTAACTGCTGGCCAGAAGGACTTGGAGGACACAGGTTTGGGAGACTAATCCATGTCATACACACTGTCCCTTCCCTCCCCCACGGTGGGTAGCAGCACAGAAAGCTCAGTCCAGCCCAGGGTGGACACGGTAAGGGGGACACTGCAGGTGGGATTAAGGACCTGGAGATGGCAGCCCCTAGGTTATCTGGGTGGGCCCAGGGTCACCAGCAAGGGTCCTCACAGAGGCAGGCAGGACGGTAGGGAGGAGAGAAGGTGCTGGGCTGTGGCTTTGCAGAGGGAGAACGGGGCCGCAAGCCAGGGAACGTGGACGCCTCTAGAAGCCAGAAAAGGCAAGAAACAGATTCTCCCCTGGAGCCTCCGGAAGGAACCAGCCCTGCCCACACCCGGACTTCAGTCCAGTGAGACTGATCTCCACCATCTGGCCTCCAGAACAGTAGGAAAACAAGTCCGTGGTATTGTAAGCCACTGAGTTTGTGGCAATTTGTTACAGCAGCCGTAGGAAACGGATACAGTCTCATATAACACAAATTTGGGAAGCATCATTTGCAGTGATCTCCCCATTTCCCGGGGCCCCTGGAATGGGCATTAGTGCCGCATTAAGTCCAAGGAGAAGCCCCTGGGGTGTAAGACGCTTTGCAGAATAGCAGCCCTGGGCTGGACAGAAAGGCAGTGACTGAAGACACGGCCAGCACGGGAGCCAAAGCCCTCGTCCTTCCGGGACGTCACACACACACATGCAGCCGTGAGGCGTTATGACCACACAGCGAGTGAATACTGGGGGGAGGCAGGTGTTTCCTGGTCCTGGCAGAAGAGGCAGAGAAGCCAGAGGGGTGCCAAGGCTCCCCCTGCCCCCACCCCGGGCTCTGTCAGGCCACCCTCAGCCAGCTGATGGCCACAGTGGGCAGGTCTTCGTTGAAGCCAAGCCCCCACTGCCCATTCTCAAGCTGAGAAGGATGCATCTACCATCCTGAGCTCCTGGGGGGTGACCTCCTGGCCCACCCTTCCCCCTCCCCTCCCCCTCCCCCATGGAGACAGGAAAGTCCTGAGTTCCGGGAGGCTGGGGCCCCACCCTCAGGACTGGGACGGGTGACAAACCCTGCTGTTCCTCAGCAGAAACAAGGATGTCAGAGACCAAAGATGGGTGGGTGACCCTCGCGTGATGGTCCCAGCTGGACCTCTGGCCCTCAGTTCTGGGGGGGGCATTCAACAAGGAGTTCAACCAGTATTTCGTACCCCTTCTCCCAACATGAGGCACGACTAGAAGGCTCCTCCTTGCCGAGGCTGGAACCCACTGTCAGCCCAGGTGTGAGCATCAGGGCAAGGCCTCTGCTCATCACCATGGAGAGGAGGAGAGGGCGGGAGCCTTGCCGCTACCAGCTTGTTTCACTTCCCTATTTCAGCCAGAACAGATGACCACACGGCATCTGTTTATTCTCGCACAGTTCTGTGGCTCAGGAGTCGGAGTCCAAAAAGAGAGAGCCTTACGAGACTGAAATCAAGGTGCTGGCGGGGTTGTCCCTTCTGGAGACTCCAGGACAACATCTATGTCCTTTGCTTCTTCAGCTTCTAGAAGCCGCCTGCATTCCTCGGCTCCGGGCCCCTCCCCCCATCTTGAACTGCATCTCTCCACCCTCGGCCTCTATCGCACCTTCTCTCTGGCTCCAGCCCTCCGGCCTCCCTCTTAGAGGGGCTTTGTGATGACACTGGGCCACCCAGATTCCCCAGGGTCGTCATCCCCCATCTCCAGTCCTGGATTTAATCCTGTCCCTTTTCCTGTGAAGTAAGTCACAGGTTCTGGGGATCAGGATGTGGCTGCCTTTGGGGGGCCATTCTTCTGCCTTCCGTAAATGTCTTTCATTCCAAGACACATCTTGGGGGCCCGCTGTGCGGGGTTAGCTAAAACTGCTCTGTGCCTTTAAGCAGAAATCCCTGCTCCCTGCAGGGTGGCGGCTGTGTGGTTGGTGGGGGGCAGCCGAGGGGCGTTCGAGGCCCGCCCCACACCCCTCCCACCTCCCTCCAGCTCCAACCTTTCCCAGCAGCCCCTCCCCGTACAAGGTTAAGTTCCCAAAAACGTGTCTGAAAGTTGACAGTAGCCGGATCTCCGTGAATCCTCGCTGCCTCACCTGACATGTGATTCCCCGCGCACGGAGCACTGGAAATGGCATTTTACAAACACGAACCATTTAGCCATCACATCAACCCAGGAGAAAAACTGCCATCTCCGTTTTACAGATGAGGACACTGATGCACAGAGAGGCTGAGGAACCTATCCAACGTCACACAGCACAGCTGGGCCTAAAAACCATTAGGAAATAAACGTCTGACTAAACTACCCATTTCAGATGCGTCCCGCACAACGCACTTCCTGTGTTTCCTGGGATGCGCTTGTTTTTCAGGACTGAACCACCATCGCAGACTCAGGAGACTCCAGGAGCAGTTTGACCAAACTTCTGACCCACCTGCTGTGTGTCCTGCAACCTTCTCCCCGCCGCCCATGTTAGTTTCCAAATGCTGGCAGGACGGGCTTGGAGAAGCTGGTGCCCCAAAGCTGCCCAGAGGCCCTGCCATCTCAGCTCCGGGCACAGCCCATCCTGGTCCTAGTGGTCAAGACCCGTCCCCACCTGTGGCCGTGAACAAAGGACGCTCTGGGCCACCGCTTGCTCCCAGGGGCCCTCGGCAGGGGGAGGCTTGGGCTCCAGCAAGCCCCCTGCGTATTTGCACAGTCAGCGCCCTGCTTCCCCGTTTCGCTGCCTGGCCTCTGAGGAGCAGGCATCTTGGTTTTAAGCTGATATCACTGAGGGTCAAGGCTGTGGGCTCTTAGACCCCAGAACAGAGCCTGGTAAGCCGTGGGCGCTCAGGAATGAATGACAAGTGATAGATGGATGGATGGATGGATGGATGAAGAGTTAACGCCCTGTAGAATACTGCTTCCACCTGCTCCACATCCCTTTTCTTTTCTTTTCTTTTCTTTTTTTTTTCTGCAGTACGCGGGCCTCTCACTGTTGCGGCCCCTCCCGCTGCGGAGCACAGGCTCCGGACGCGCAGGCTCAGCGGCCACGGCTCACGGGCCCAGCCGCTCCGCGGCATGTGGGATCTTCCCGGACCGGGGCACGAACCCGTGTCCCCTGCATCGGCAGGCGGACTCTCAACCACTGCGCCACCAGGGAAGCCCCACATCCTTTTTCTGAACTTTGAAATCCAAAAAGCTCAGAAAACGCAAAGCCTTTCCTTAGGTCTGGGGCCGACACCACTGGGCGGACGGACACAAGGCTCTTCATGGTCTCTGTTGCCATTTAGGGTAAACATCCGTGTGTGTCGTTGCAGAAACATGGGTGAGCTCGATGTGGAGCGCTTCTATCAGATCCCTTTGTAGCGTTATAAAACAAACAATTCAGATACTATGTTACTTTTCTAAAATGGAAAAAAATTAATCTGAATTCTGAAATATCAGGGGCTCGGGGTTAATTTGGACCATAAGGTAGGGCGGCCACATCAATTCTTTATAAGCCCCAGGGCCCAGCTACACCCCGAGACGCCCAGAGAAGGGTCCCTCCCTGGGACCAGTGAGTGCTGAGCTGGCCACATCCTCTCCTTATGGGGAAGGTATTTTCCACTCATCGACCAAAGCCGACTTTTGACAGGTCATGTGGCGGATCTGGGCTGGCTGATTCCAAAGTCGGCCACGCTCGCCGTGACTTCTGTCACTTTTTACCTCTGTGGATTTTTTTGGTCAACGAAATGCTGTTGAGTAGCACACATTTCAAAAGGTCCGGGCAGGGCCAATCCGGTCTCTCCCACTCCGTCCGTCCCAGACCCGGCTCCCGTCCCTGGAGGCACAGCTGCCATCCCTTCTAAGGAGAGTGGATTCGTCAGGAGGAGAGAAACGGAATGGAAAGAGGTTTAATGACAGCAGAGGAGAGAAAGAGGAAGTGGGCAACCTGAGGTTCTCCTGGCCACTCAGAAGGACCCTGGCCAGAGAGTCCCCCAAACTCTGAAAAGACAGCCTGCCAGGATCGCAGGCGCTACCCACACTCTACTCACATGGGGTCTTGCTTACACTTTCTTCAACCTGCACGTTCCAGGGTCAAGAGTAGACTCTTCCTATTATTCTCATCCTTTCAAACATCACATGGACCAGATGACGATTAGGCGGTGTTCTTGGAATTACACTGACCTCAAACTTCCAATTGTCTCTTTGGCTATTTTTATCAGAATTCATTATTTTCACATTAATCCAGTTAGCGTCCTGTTTACCAATACCTCGTTTTTAATTTGCAGCTTCTTTCTAAAGGCTCGGGGAGACTTTCACAGCCCGTGTTCTCCTCCTTCATTACTGCCAAGTAATTAGGCAAGGAGCATCCCTGATCAGAAACTAAGAAGCCAGGAGCAAGTCGCAGCTTGCCTGACTCCGAAAGAAAAAAAAAAGAAGATGGAGTCTCTCCTAATTACGGGGGTTTTGTTGGTTGTCACCGAGCGGGAAAGCAGAGGAGGTGAGAGTAAAAGGAGAGGGGCCTTTAATTACAGGGCCTTGCAAATCACAGCGCAGTAAATACCTAGGGGCTCCTCTGATCTGCATACTAATGACCTGCGGCCCTCCTTCGGTCTTGTGGGGAATTGTGCTAAATTTGCATTGCGCATAATGCGAATGACCGAGGACCCTAAGTGCGGGGCAGCCTCGTGCAGAGAGGGTGATTTGATTTGTTTATTTGTGTCCTGCTTGGGAAACACAGGCTTCTAAAACGGCGAGCACAGCTTTCCCTCCTGTAGGCCCAAAGGCTCTGCAGAGACCCCTCTCCGTGGCCGACAGACACTCTTCAAGCCACCCGCCCCTACATCAACACACTGGGCCCCGGGCCGCCCTCCTGGTCCCCATGCTGGCCTGTCCCCCACACATGCGGAAGCGGCCTCCGTCTGGCAAATGGGCACTGCCCAGGTGAGCCAGGAGGCCGGGAGGCTGCCAAATAGAAACCCTAGGGTCTTTCTCACGCGTCTCAGCCCTGACGGAGAAAACAGCCCAGGAAGCCACGTCTAAAATCGCAGGAAATCAGGCAGGAGGGGTGAGAGGGACCTTCTCTGTCCACTCCGAAGGACCTCTCCCAACCTAGGCATCCCTGCCCCCAGGAGAAACCACCTGCCCAATTAGCCAGAGGCTTCCCCAGATGCCCGTCCCACAGGGCCTGGCACCTCGGAGCAGCACGTGAGCAGTTAGAGCCCCGCCCCCTCCCCACAGGCACCCAGGGCCTCAGGGAGTGGCCTGCTGGCTGGCGCTGGGCGGGGACACACCACGGACAGGTCCGCCCCACGTGCAGCCACCCCGAGCAGGACCACAAAGGAGGGACCCCTGGGCACCCAGCCCAGCCCTGCCGCCCAGGGCCCTGCACCCAGGCTGGTGAGAGGCAGGATGGGTGATGCCCAGGTGCTCTGTGCCTGCCTGTTGGGGACGGAGGGGCTGGACCAGCCTTCCCTGGGCACCTTGTGTCTGCCCTCCTGGGCTATCAGGTGTGTTCCCACGGGCCGCTCAGGGGAGCCCCGGCTCAGGCTCCTACGGCGAGCAGGCAGGTGTGTGCCCCACCCCCCTGTGTGAAGAGCCTGGGGACTTGACCGAGGCGTGGAGCAGCCAGGCCTGCTCTGGACTGCTATCTGGACTACCAGCACAGGGCCCTGCCCGCTGCGCCCTCTGTCCCAGGCGTGCCGGGGATGGGCGGCCAGACCAACCCCTGCATCCGATTTAGTCACTTGATCCGAGCTTCTCAGCTTCACATCTGCAAGTGGGGTGAACACCCAGATGCATGTATATCAGAGGGGGCACATATGAATGTCTACTGTCATGGTTATAACTCATCCTCGGACCCAAAACACGGATGGGAGAACAGAAGAGGCGGGCGGGGCTGAAGCAGGGTTCTCCCTCCGGGGGCCCCGCCCCTCCAGCTCCCAGGTCCGTTCTGGGGCTCACTCTTTGGGAGACCTGATTCCAAGTCCAAGGTCCACAGAGTGTCCCAGCCACCGACCCTCTGGTGCCGCCTGAAACGTCCACGGCCCTGAGACCTGCCCACGGGGGCCCCCATGTCCTCTCTCCAAGCCTAGCAGAGCCCTGCCGGCCGCTTGACCTCTCTCCTGGGTCCGGTTCCCTCCGAGGCGCCTCCCCAATCCCCCACCCCCCGCCCTCCTGCCCACCTCTAAGCACGTCTCTAGCACCGATGGCCCAAAGCCGCTGTGTGTGTGTCTGTTCTCCCTCCTTACTCTGGGGGCTGCGGTGACCCACGCGGTCCCCGGGGAGAGGGGGTGCTGGGGTTTGAAGCCTGCTTTCCAGGGCACAGGGGCTGTAGATGTGTGGGGAGGGGCGGCATGGGAAGAGCCCGTAAGCTCGGGGAGCGGCCCCTGCACCCTTGGCTGTGCTTGGAACAGACTGGGGTGTCCCTTGTGCCTCTTTGAGCAAAGAGGGACGTGGCTTAGAACGTTTCCTCACCTTTTGTGTCCTGGCCCCTGCGCAGCCCGAAGGCTTAGGACTGCTTCTCAGAAGAATATTTCAGGGAGTTCCCTGGTGGCCTAGTGGGTGGCCCGGGTTCGATCCCTGGCCAGGGAACTGAGATCCCACAAGCCACGCGGCACAGGTCAAAAAAAAAATTACAAAGGAAACCAATTACATTGAATTATGGTTATGCTAGTGGGTTGAATGGCACCCCCCCTTCAAAAGATATGTCTACCCAGAGCCTTAGAAATTAGGGCCTTTGCAGATGTATAAGATAAAGATCTCAAGATGGGATCACCCTGGATTAGCGTGGGCCCTAAATCCAATGACAAGTGTCCTTATCAGAGGCAGAAAAGGGGAGACACAGACATAGAGAGAAGGCCATGTGAACATGGAGGCAGGGATTGGGGTGATGCGTCTACAAGCCCAGGAAGCTGGGAGTGAGACGAAGATGGATTCCACCTCAGAGCCTCCAGAGGGAACTAGCCCTGCCCGCACCTGGATTTGGGGCTTCTGGACTCCAGACCCTGAGAGAATGTTTTTTTTTAAAATTGTTTTAATCCCCCTAGTTCGTGGTCATCTGCTATGGCAGCCCCAGGAAACTAACACAGTTATGATGATATTTAAAAGCGAATTTGGGGGAATTCCCTGGCGGTGCAGTGGTTAGGACTCCGTGCTTTCACTGCCGAGGGCACAGTTCCCTGGTCGGGGAACTAAGATTCCACAAGCCGTGTGGCTCAGCCAAAATAAAAATAAAAATAAAGTAAAAGCACATTTGTGAAATGGTGATGATGGGGCTTCAGGTGGCACATCTGGCGACTCGCTTCAACTCAGTGACAAGCACAAACGAAATTCTGAGATGTCTGTAGCAGCTGCCACGCACACTGAAAATATCAGTGATTCCGTTGGGAAGAAGTTTTGTTCTCTTTGGGTCTCTGATTCGGGGGAGCATCTCCGGGAAAAGAAAGCACTTTTGAGGAGCAAATGTCTGGTCTGCAAAGGAATACCCCAGCCAGAGAGCGGACACGAAGGGTGGGGACAGATGGAAAGTTTATGCCCACTGGTGCAGACTCTCAGAGCCAGCTTCGGTGAAAACTGTCTTTAACTTGAACCCCGACGAGCAGAGGGAGATTTTCTGGTACAGAATCAATTTTCCTCTGCGTTCCACACAGAGAAACGATTGTCCAGGCGTCCTATGTAACCTACTTAAGGCAAATTAAAAAAAGAAAAGACATTGTATGTTCTGGTTACACACAAATGGATGCTGCTAGTTCCAGATGTGTTTTCCATGTTCTAGAAATCTGGGCAGGACATGGGATCACCTGACAGCAATTTGCAGGGGTAAATTGTCACACAGTGCCCTGGGGACAAAAATCCCCATCGTAGTTAGGCCTTTACCATCCAGACAGAAACATGGTCAGGGGGACAAGGGACCACACCTCTCAGTTTCTTTTTTCCTTTTTGCTGTGTGAAACTAAATCATCAGAAAATGACTAGTTTTAAAACGTTGACTCAGCACTCCCACAGAAACGCCCAAATTGGAAAATAAAGATGTGCCCTTCCCTTTTATGGGGGCTGGATAGAAGAAACACACAATTGAAGAATGTTTCTGGGTTTTGTTTTTTGGAGTTTTTTTTGCAAATCCAAAGTTCAACCTGTGTGTGATATCTTTTATACAAGTCTCTGGAGGATAAATTCCCCTTGAATTTGGTGACCGGAGACTGTCTCCCAGTTAGATGAACATGCAGCTTCCTTTCAGCCACCAAAGAAATGATTTCCCTTTTGGGGTCAGAATCCTGGGGTGAATGCCATCCTCGGCTACAGGCAGGACCTCCGCCAGGTCCTGTCCCCAAATTCTCAGTCTCTCCTTTTCCTCGCCATCTTGGCTGTGTCGTTTGCATCTCACTTGTGGATGTGGGTAGGGCATACCCTATAAATAACTACTAAAGGAGGCATCCTTGCTGCAGTACCCCTGACAGAGGCCATCAGCCTCCACCCAAACCACAGGCAGGTTCCTGCCTCACTGCCAGCCATTCCGTTCCCCCCCACCCGCTCCCAGGGGAGACCTGTTGGCTACTAGGGAACTATGCCCTCCACCTCGCCAAGGACTTCTGGTTCTCCAGCCTCTGGTGCAGCATCAACAGCCGGCACTATGGGGCCCACCTGTGGGTGCCAGGCATCATTCTAAGCACTTTAGATATGGCATCTTGGTTACTGTTCTCCCAATCTTCTGGGGCAGGGGTTATTACTGCCCTTTTTTACAAATGGGTAAACTGAGGCTTGGAGTGGTTAGGTAACTTGCTCAAGGTCCCTGACTTGTAAGTGGCAAAGAAGGGATTTGAACCCTAACATTCTGACCTCCACACCTACACAATTAACCACGGCACCATACTGGCCCTTCCATGGGGCTGCCCTGTGGAATTTGGAGACAGTTACCCTGTTCTCCAGAACCTTCACCAGGACTTCGAGACAGGGCTGAGCTTCCTGTGGCCATTCCTCTGGTAGCCTCCTGCTGACACCCTGGCAGCTTCTGGTACCCGCCCAACTTTTTATCTTATTTTTAAAATCACATGCATAATCCATACATTCATTCGTTGCAAGTTTTTAAGTACTGTCTTTACGTTCTCAGTACAATTCTTCTTTCACTTTTATTGAGTAAATCGAAAGATGGGTGCTGGATTTTTGGTATACAATGCATTTCCCCCCAAAGCTAATTATTAAGGTTAAAACAAATAAACAGCAACAACATCAGCAAACAAAACAAAAGAAAACCACTGAGCTAATGGCTCCCAAATGTCCAGTATTTAATAAACAGGCCACAGTATACTTGGACCAAATGACCTCTGGTCAGAGATGAACAGCACACTTCCCCCGCCCACCCCCACCCCAGCCCCTTGCTGATTGACAATGGTCTACCTGTCACCCAGGTATTCATGCAGACACGTGCATACTTTGTGCAAATCCACTTAGGGACCAGACAAAAATACAAGCTGAGTAAGAAGGTAATAATAACTACCCCCGCACCCCGCAGCCCAAGGCCTAAAAGGAGAGTGAGTGCCAGGCAAGGAGGAACAGAGAGAAGGGATCCAGGAAAGAGGTGTCATCTCTGGCCAGGCCGGCGGCCCAGGGACCACATTCTGACCCATCCTTTCCCCAGCTGGAACAGACTCAGGAGACAGACAGGTGGGGCACCCGGGCCAACTCAGGGCCACCAAGAGATGCCGCTCTGGAACCTGGCTCCTGGGACCAGCTTAGGGGTCATGCCCAGTTCTCCGGGTCCAGGGGAAGACCTGGGTTTCACTCAGCCTTGTGAGGAGTGGGGCAGCTAACGCCTCCGGATCGGTAACAGCCCTCGCAGGTACAGAGGGAGTGGGGGCCGGCAGGGAGGGGCTCGTCAGCAACAGGTGCCTGCACCCCCGAACGAGCCTCTCCCCGGGGTCGCATTCTCCACGTCCCCTTGAAGCGGAGGTGGAGAGGGGTTAACCCCAGGCAGGCCCTCCGGGAATCCCAGGGAGGCTGCTCCAGGCCCCAAAGGCCGCCGCACTGCTGGCAGGACGCCGCATGTCCTGGCCGGCTGGACTCCGACCCGGGCTCCGCGCCGCCCCACGTGCCCCGTCCCAGGAGCTGGTCGGACTCGGGGTAGCCCTCATGTCACCCTCTCTCGAGTTCGTGCACACGGTCTCCTCTCACCGCCTCCCAGCTTCGGAGCCGCGAGCCCGTGCGCCGGCTGCCCTGAGCTCAGGCCCCGCCGGCGGAGCCCAACCCCGCCCAAGCCCCTCGCGCCCGGTCCCCGCGCTGCCTACCTGGTGCCGTCGGAGCCCCAGGAATCTATGCCCTAGCCCGCCCCGGCTTCGCCGCGTTACCCCTTCGGGGGCGCAAGGCAGGCGCGGGCCGAGAGGCGGGTGCAGCTGGGCGGGCGCGGGCGCGGGCGCGGGCGGGGAGGCAGGGCGGGCGCGGGCCGCCGAGGCGGGTTATATGGGCGCGGGGAGGGGAGGCGCCGCGGGGAGGGGTGGCCGCGGGCGTTAGCGCCTTCCGTAGCCGGCCGGCGGGAAGGCAGCGCGGGCCGCTCAGCCGTTGGCAGGAGGAGCGCTGGGCGGCGGGGCCAGGCTGGGGTCAAGGTTGCCGCCCGGCGCTCCGCCCCCCCAGCTGGCCGCGTCCGAGTCGGGGTCCCGGGGCACGCTCCGCCCCGCCTCCTTCCCGCCGCCTTTTGGCGCGCGTCGTCCCTGTCGGTCCCGGCGGGGCCTGCCTCGGGCTGATCGCGGGCTGGGCGCCGGGGCCCTGCTGCTGCGGAGATGGGACGGCGACCCTCGACCGGCTGGGGAGCGAGGGCAAGGGCGCGCGGGAGCCGGGGTGGGGGGCAGAGATGCAGACTCCGCGTCCCGACGCCTTCCTTTCCCCGAGACATCGCATCTTCCGGGTCTCCCTCCTCCTCCCCCACTGGCGCGGGACCTCTGCGCGCCGGGCGATGGGAATCCAAGGGGAAGGGGAAGGGCCGCGCATTGCAGGGACGCCGCCACCCAGGTCTGCGGAGTGTCCGCACTGGCTGTGACCTGCTAGGGACAGGGGTGAAGGTCGCGACCCCAGGATCCGGGGTTAAATGGAACCGCTTGCTTCCGGGTGGTACTAGCCGGGCTCCTTCGCCCCCGGAGGGCGCGCCACCTACACCGCTCACCCAGCGGAGGTCACGGCCTCGCTTCGGCCCCGGCCCGCATTACGGATCCGCGGGGACCCTCTGGACGCGACTCTCTCGGCCCCAGCCCGCTTTCTTCCTGGGCGGAGGATGTGACCACGGCCCCCAGGGAATAATAATTCTGTACGCAAACACTCCCGGGTCGCCGCCGCCCCCCACCCCGCGCCCGGCCCCCGGCCCCCGGGGCCGGATTCCGTTTCGCGTTGCGCAGGTACGCACGGGTGTCCACGGCGACACGTGGGTCGTACACTGGGGATTGCTTTCTACGCGCAGAGACCGCCTCAGGCGAAGACTTCCCTCAGGCCCCGACACCTGTGGCTCAATGGTCCGCGTCCCCCGCAGGGCAGACGGGCTCTTCGGGGCTCTCACCTAGTCCTAGGGCCTCGGCTGGAGAACCCGACACGCTGGCGAATTTCGAAGGCTCTAGGCGGCGGGCACGTGGTGTACGCTGCCTTCTGGTGCTCAAGGGACCCGTTATCTCCCTCCGACCGATGCTCCCAGGCCAGGGGAACCCACGCGGCAATGTTGCCGTGGAACTGTGCGCAGCCCCGGACTGGTGCACGGCGTCCGCACCTCACCTGGCCCGTCTGGCTGACTGCCACACACCTTTATGGCTCACCTACTGTTTGCAAGGTGCGGGGTAAGGGGGGTGGGCCCAAAGACGAATCACACACAGGGTTTGATCTGGCCAGGGAAAAAAAAAAGGCCGGCACCGCCGAGCAGGACGCCTGCACGCATCCCCTACCCGTTCGTTCTGGGAAGTCGGTGGGCTTCCGCAGGGCGAAGACGCGGGCCCGGCTCGCGGAGGTACGAGGAGGACCCGGGCCGGGTCTCGGTTCTCAGAACGCAGGGGCGGGGTTGGGTGTCGGGGTCCGTGCCATCTTGGGGCGGCAGAGGCGCCGGCAGGGCCTGGCGGGGGTGTGGGGGGAGGCTGCTGTTGGCTGAAGAGGACCAGGAGTCCCTAGAGGGCGAGGGGACAAGGCCCTCGCGGGGCAGCCAACAAGGTTGCCAGAGCCAGCGCCGACGCAGCTGCTCGCTCCCGTCCGTGCGGAGGGCGGGTGCGGCGGGGCCCCGGGTCCGGGCCCGGGTGTCCTTCTCCTCCTCGCGGGTCCGAGCGCAGGTGCGCGCGTGAGATGGACAAGCGGGTGCGCGGAATCCACGCGCTCTCCGTGCGGAGTAAGCGTCAAATTCGTTCTCTCCTGGATCAGAGCAGCTCCTGAACGTGAAGTGAGGGCCTTGCTGCAGCCATAGTTGCCGGACTTAGCCAAAAGACAAACAAAGAAAGACGAATATTTATTCATACTCCATGTATAAAATATAATACACGTATTATGCGCTATATTATATATTCTATACACAAGCGCATGTTTATGTTTGAATACATTTACATGTAAATATGTCTCTACATTAAATATAAATACATGAATATAAATACACAGACACACAGGACGCCAGTTAAATTTGAATTTCAGATAAGGGGGTAATTTTTTAGCATAAATACGTGCCATGTAGTATTGGGGAACATATTTATCCTAGAAAATGATTCGCTGTTTATATGAAGTTCAGTTTAAGTGCACTTTCTGCATTTTATCTGGCAACCCTAGCTGAAGGGGACCTCCCCACACCCGAGCATCGGCGGAAATCCCGGGTGGGACGAAACGCCGCGTCTCCTTTAAGGCGCGGCGGCGCGCGGGGCGCCGGGTGGCGAACTACAAGCCCCATAATGCCGCGCGTCCGCCCGAAGCCCTGACTGGCTGCGGCGCTCGCCCTCCGTCACTTCCGGCCGCGGAGGGGCGGTTGCGGCGGGCTTGGCGGGCTGGGTTTCGCGGTCGTGGGGTCCAGCGGCCGCCATGAATTTCTCCGAGGTGTTCAAGCTCTCCAGCCTGCTCTGCAAGTTCTCTCCGGACGGCAAGTACCTGGTGAGCGGCCGCGGGGCCTGGGCCGAGGGTGGGCCCTCCGCGGGGAGGCGCCGGTCCTCACCGGGAGGCGGGGACCCAGGGAGCGGAGAGCGGGGCGGCCGCTGGGCCCGGATGGAGGGAGCTCGAGGGTCTGCAGGTGTGGGCCCCGGGCAGGTGCTGCAGACAGGTGACCCTGGGAAGGGGACCTGGGAAGATGCTGCAGCCTGGGAACCCAGGAAGCCGCCTGCTGCCTGCACCTGGGTTTCCACCTGTTAAAGGCCGGTAAAAACAATGCTGCCTTCACGGATTTGAGGACACAGGAGATATCGGATCATTGTTATTAGTTTGTCACAAAAGGCAGGTATATAGTCCTGTTGGCTGTAAACTGGTGCAGTGGTGCAGCTGCTTGTTGTCGCCTTTCCCAGCCCTCTTCACCCGTCTCTACCACATGCCAGATGAATGATTTAAATAACTAGCATTCTATGCGCAGATAAAGAGAGTTGTCCCCACTCCTGAGATTTGAGCTGCTGATTCCATGGGTGGCAGAATGCTTCTGACATCACTGAGCTGTCTTGTACATGAAAGTTAAGTTTTGAAATATACCAGCGTGACCCGTGTATACCCTCAGAATCTTAGGGTGAGGGCATGTGGTGGGTGAGGGGTGATTGGCATTGGAAAGACATTCAGAAGAAAAAGTATGCTTTATAAAAGGTGTACTTAGCTTCACTAATTAACTGATGCTTCCTGATTCTTTTTTCAGTTCGAGCTTTGTTAACATTCCTTTCATCCTCATCTGGTTCTTTGAGGATGGATGTACATGTTTGCCTTCTTTGTGGAGGTTTTTTTCTAAATCACATAATATGGCATTCAGCTCCAAAATACAAAATGTCTTTAGCTTAAATGGCACCCCAAAAACCTTGGTATATTCAAAATACTCCCACATATGTTAGGGATTCCCCCCCTTTGGTCATTTATGAAAATTCTAGTGAATTATAAAGAGAGAGATTATATTTCCTCATTAAATTTTGGTACTTTTTTGGGTTTTACACCAAAATAATCAGATATTTCTGATTTAAATATCGTGAGCACTAGGCAGTAATGTTACTGGAACCATGTTCTTCAAAGCTCTATTCTAGGTGCTGGAAAAAGGAGGGCCATGTTGCCATTTTTAATATCTTGCAACAGATTTGATATGGCTTTTCCAAGTGTTGCTACGAACATTCCATTTTGTAAGGAGTTTATTGTAACTGATCACAGCTTTCAAAGCTACAAATATGAAAAAATAGACACGGGACACATAGTATTTCTAATCTGCAGCCCTCCCCTACTCTCCTTTTCCCATGCAGAACTCATGTGGCCTTTTTTTTTTTTTTTTTTTTTTTTGGCGGTGTACGGTCTTCGTTGCGGCGTGCAGGCTTTTCTCTAGTTGCAGCAAGCGGGGGCTACTCTGCGTTGCGGTGCACGGGCTTTAGGCGTGCGGGCTTCAGTAGTTGTGGCACACGGGCTTCAGTAGTTGTGGCTCGCGGTCTCTAGAGTGCCAGCTCGGTATTTGTGGCGCACGGGCTTAGTTGCTCTGTGGCATGTGGGATCTTCCCAGACCAGGGCTCGAACCCATGTCCCCTGCATTGGCAGGCGGATTCTTAACCACTGCGCCACCAGGGAAGTCCCTCTTGTGGCTTTTTTTTAATGGGAGTTTATAAAACAAAAATCCAATAATCCAGTTTGACCTTGATAAATACAAAAATGAAGCAATTAACATTTAAAAGTCAGTTCTTGATTTTGAACTGTGAGGTACTCTCCTATTAGCAGATACGTTTACTCAATCATAGAAATTATTTGCCTGGATTTGGATATTATTAACAAATATGGACATAAAGTAACTGTATCTTTAAGAAAACTGTATTAACACTTAAACTTTTCAGAGTCAGGATTAGGAATAAGTTAATGTGTGTGTGTAAGAAACCCCCCAGCCCTTCCTCCTATGAGTCCCACACGACTGCCACACTCAACACTTCTGACACATCTGGTCACCAACTGTGTGGGGTTTTTTCCCCACACCAAGCAGTTGTCCACCACGCCAGCTGGGTGTCCTACAGTTTGACTCAATTCTGACGCTGTCTACCTGGAGAGAGCGCCAGGTCCCACAGGTTAGGGGCTCAGTCCCGCAAGACTGCTTCCTCCCCCTTCAGACGCCAGTTGCAAGTCCAGGTTGTCACCTGTGCTTCTCACCAACTGGCTGTAGGTCAGAGGTTCCATGATGTCCTCTTTGGGTTCCATTGATTTGCTAGAGTGACTCACAGCACTCAGAGAAACACGTTTACCAGTTTATTAAAGGATATATGGTGAAGGACACAGATGAGCAGCCAGATGAAGAGATACACAGGGTGAGGTCCGGGGGGTCCTGAGTGCAGGAGCTTCTGTCCCTGTGAATTTGGGATGCGTCACCCTCTGTGTCTGGTTGTGCTCACCCCCCTGGAAGCTCTGAACCCCGTATTATTGGGATTTTACGGGGCCTTCATCACATGGGCCTGAGCCATCATTAACTCCATTTTTAGACCTTTTCGCCGAAGAGGAAGGGAAGTGGGGCTGAAATTCCAAGCTTCTAATCTTGGCTTGGTCTTCCGGGTGACAGCCCCGTCCGGGAGCCCACCCAGAGGTGCCGCTCTAGAACAAAAGATGCTCCTGTCACCCAGGAAGTTGCAAGGGTTTCATTCAGGAGCCCTGTGTCAGGACCTGAGGGCAGAGACCAATAGGTCTTTTCTGTTCTCTCATCACAGGTAAATGAGCATTTATGAAGCGTCCTTACGCTTGCAGAATTTCAAACCTGTATATTGACTTTCTGTTGCTTAGGCTCCAGGTCAGACATTGAACAGAAGGGAGCCGCGTTTCTGGGGTCGTTCTCGCCAGCAGCCCTGAGCCTCCCTGCTCACTCCTTACAGACTGTCTGCAGGTGATAAAAGCAGAGAGGATTTGGTTGTTTACAGACGAGCCTCTCCCTAGTGCTGTTTCCTGCTTCAGTGATAGTCATACAGTGAAGAAAGTAGAAAATGACTCCAGTAGAGCGTTTTAAAATAATACTTTCTCCGGGGATTTAACAGTTTGGGCACCTGGTTTGTACATTTCAGTTTTATCTTCCATTAACTCGTCTTTGTTGAGAAAGGGCTGTCCACGTGATGAGCACGAGGCCGTCTAGGCAGAAAGCGTGTGTGGAGGGAGAGAAGGAGGCAGCCCCTGGCTGGAGGGCCGCGCCGCCACACCACGCCGAGAGCACCCTCCTCCAGAGCCCACACCGCCCGCCTCTCTCCTCCCTTTCCAGGCTTCCTGCGTCCAGTACCGGTTAGTGGTCCGGGATGCCAGCACCCTCCAGATCCACCAGCTGTACACGTGCCTGGACCAGATCCAGCACATCGAGTGGTCGGCCGACTCGCTCTTCATCCTGTGTGCCCTCTACAAGCGGGGGCTGGTGCAGGTTTGCGACCCGAGGCTCGGACGCCCCCCGTACCGGAGCGTAGCCCCCGCGAAGGGCCGCGTCCTGTGCCCTGCCGGTCTGGAAGAAGAGGCAGCACAGCTCAAAGGCCGTGCATAGTTCGCTCATAGTTTAAGTACTTTTAAGATAAGAAGACACTTAAGTGTCCTTGATCTGTAACCAAGTTTATTCAGTAACAGGCAATGTTCAGAGGGCAGCCCAGCAACTCGCTCGTCCTGTGTGGGGGCGCTGAGATGTGTCTTGTTGTAGACCCCAAACCTAACTAAGTGAGGTCTCAGGGACAGCAGAGGGGTGCACCCTTCCAAGCGCGACAACACGCCGTCACCGAGAAGCGTGCCTTATTACCTCTGTGGTGCACCCCAGGCCCAGCCCTTCGTGCTGGGAGATTCCGAGGGCTCGCCCGTGTTTGCCTCCACACAGCTCCTGGCCGGTGGTCTTCAAGCCTACGTAGCGCACTGACTCGTCTCTCTCTTGTGACTGTAGGTGTGGTCTTTGGAGCAGCCAGAGTGGCACTGCAAAATAGATGAGGGTTCGGCAGGGCTGGTGGCCTCCTGCTGGAGCCCCGATGGGCGCCACATCCTCAACACGACGGAATTCCACGTGAGTGGGACGCCCTGAATGCCCCCCCTCCTGAATTGCTTGGGAGCATTAGAGTGGGTGGTTTGGGGGGAAGGGTAATACGTCGTAAGTGGTCAGAGCATTATAAGCCCATGAGTGTTGTTATATAATCTTTTTGCCCAGTTTTAATGAAAAGAAAAGATTTTTTTAAAAGAACAGATAGGGCTTCCCTGGTGGTGCAGTGGTTGAGAGTCCGCCTGCCGATGCAGGGGACACGGGTTCATGCCCTGGTCTGGGAAGATCCTACATGCCGCGGAGCGGCTGGGCCCATGAGCCATGGCTGCTGAGCCTGCATGTCCGGAGCCTATGCTCTGCAACGGGAGAGGCCACAACAGTGAGAGGCCCGCATATCACAAAAAAAAAAAAGAACAGATAAATTATATTTTTAAGGATTTAAACAGGTTCTTTGATTCAACAATTGAAAATGAACTTCAAAATGAACAAATTTACATCTTTCCCTCAGGACATCTGATCTGTGTGTTTCTAACCTCTTCATTCATTTCCTCTTCAAGCCTTGGGCTTACTTGGGACATGGGGCCCTGGGCAGGAGCTCTGAGTGCGAAGAACATTTGAAATCTGACAGTAAATCAGAGATAGCTCGGGTGGTGTGAACTCATCTCATCAGTGTGTCCCATTAGGGGATCAGGGAAGGCTGGGGTGGTGTGAACACATCTCGTCATTATATTGAATTTGATGTCTGCCAGTTTAGGCCGTTGGGGAGGGAGACAGCAAGTGAAGGGGGCCTGGTTTCTCCACGTTACACACGTTGACATTTTACAGGGCTGTTGGAGAGAACTTGAGCTGTTCATATAGCCTCATCTAAAAGGCTTCATGCTTATAATTCTTCGGGCCCAAATCCAGCCCCCAGACGGGCACCTGTCAGTGCGAAAGAGAAACCGTGCTCTTTGGACAAGGTTCACTGACAGGCAGCCTGTGCGCTGCCGTGAGGCCTGAGAACAGAGCGCTCAGGACTGCAGGGTGTCTGTGGGCCCCACCTCAGCCCGCGGGGCCCCTCGCTCTGCATTTTGCATTAAGCATGTCCTTACTTACCTTAGAGTCTCATCTGTGTGTGTGCGTGTGTGTGCAGACACCATACACTATGGTGTGCATTTGTCTGAAGTTTGCTTAAATGAATTCATAGTCTGTGTTCTGTTGTGGTTCTTTCTTCCCCCTAGATATCGTTTTTGAGATTCATCCACGTCGAGGGTTTGACTGCTTCTTTCAGTCCTTGTAGGGAAAGTCATACCACGGTTTATGCAGCCACCCTGCTGGTGCTGGGCATTGGAGCTGTTGTGGTCCATGCTGCAGGGAATGGATTGTGGGCGTCTGCTCTGGCCCGTATCCAGGCGTTCTCTCTCGGACGTTTGGGGAGGGGAGGTCGCCTGGTTGTAGGAGATGCGGTTTGATCAGGATGATAAATGGATGCCAGTCCAGTAGACCTGCAGTGGTACTGCACTGTGGTTTGCATTTTCATTTCTCTAAGTATTGGTGGCGTCGAGTTTCCATATCTTATTTTATACACACCCATGCACACACTTAATTTAAATATGTGTTTCAGGTTCACATGGAGTTTATAGTGGTGGTGTCAGGAGTGAATCCATTTTTATCTGTTCCCAACAGGATTTGTTAAGAAGTCCGTCTTTACCACCTGTCTCGAGAACTGAATTTCTTTACACTGACACGATGGGTTCCGATTTTCCATTCTGTGCCATCGTCGGCCCGTTTCACTCCTGTGTTACAGGATGTTAACATGTAACAGGGCTGTGCCCTCCTCGCTGCCTCTGCTCTGCCAGGTTTTCTCATGTGTTTTTGAGGCTCTGTTACTAGAACTGTTAGAAGTTTCATGGTGAATTGAGCCTTTTATCATAATAAACTGTTCTTCACGTCTCATAGTTTTTTCTGTTCTTCAGTGTGTTTTGTCAGATGTTGGCATCAAATGCCATCCTTCCGTGGTTAGGGGTTTCAGGGCATATCTTTTTCATCCTTTTACTTTCAGCCTTTCCGTATCCTTAAATTTTAGTATGTATGTTGTAAATAGCCTGTAGTTGGCTTAAAAAAATAAACCCCGACCGGAAAACTTTTTCTTCTATCTCAATAAAGCCAACTGGGACTACTTATGAACAGCAACATTCACCCACTTTAAGCGTGTGGACCGTGAGCTGGGACACGTAGCTGCCACCCCGGTGGGGATGGCGCATGCTCACACCACCCAGTGGGCACCTCCCGCCCTCCAGTCGTCCTGCTGCCCACCTCTCTGCTTCCTGTCGCTCTTGGTTTATGGTTCAGATTCCACGCGAGAGGGGCCACGTGGCTCGCAGAGTTGTGTGTTTGGCTCCCATCACTTGGCCTCATGCTCTTCTTGAAATTCGTCCGCGTCTGTGGGCATCCGCTCCGGTTTCTCGGAGCTGAGTGGTGTCCCCGTGTGGATTCCCCACCCTGTGTGTGTATCACCCACTGGCCGATGGAGCTGTCGTGAATATCCTCACACAGGCTGTCTGCGGACACGGGTTTTCCTCTCTCTCGGGTAAAAACCTGGAGTGGGAGGTGCCGGGAGGTGTATGTTGACGGCTGAAGAAACCGCGGTCTCTTTACCACAGTAGCCCTGCCGTTGAGCCCTCCCCCCAGCAGTGTGGGAGTTTGTTCCACAGTCTCACCAGTGCTGCTCATCACAGCCTCTTCCGTTAGGCAATCTGATGTGTGCCGGTGTCTCATTGTGGGTTTTCTTGGTGATTTCCATTTGACTAATGATATTAAGCGTCTTTTGTGTGCCCGTCATCCTATAACTCTTGTCTGTTCATATCGTCTGTCCGTTTCTTTATTAGGCCGTTTGTCCTTTTGTTGAGCTGTAAGGTTCTGGTCACAAGTTCTTTGTCAGATACATGTTTAGTAAATATTCTCTCCTGGTCTCTGGCTTCCTTTTTCATTTTGATAACAGTTTCTTTTAAAGAGCAGTCTTTCATTTTGACAGGGTCTAATGGGTCAATTTTTTCTTTTATCATTTGTGCACTTTGTGTCTAAAGAAATCCCTGCCCAACCCGAGATCACAGAGTTTCTTCTGTTTTCTTTTAGAAGTTTTGTGATGTTAGCTCCTAAGTTTAGATGTGCGCTTTGTCGTGAATTTCTATCCTTTCCTCACTTTGCACCTTTGTCAGATATCAGTTGCCTGTGGGTATGTGGGTCTGTTTCTGGACTCTGTCTCGATCCATTGATCTCTTAGTCTGTCTTTGTGCCAATACCACATGCTCCGGGTCACTCAAGCTTAATAGTAGGTCTGGCAACTCACATCAGTGTGTTTTCCAGTTTTGTCCTTTTTCAAAGTCGTTTTGGCCATTCTGGGTCTTTAGTATTTCCGTATCGATTTTGGAATAAATTAGTCAATTTCTAAAAAAAAAAAAAAAAAAAAATTTGTGCCAGGATTTTAAAATTGAGGTTGCATTGAATCTGTAGAGCAATTTGGGGATAATTGCCATCTTAACAATACTGAGTCTTTGGATCCATGCACATAGGATACTTTTCGTTTTTTTAAGTCTTTAAAAATTTTTTCTAAGCAATATTTTCATTGTATAGATCTTGTACATACTTTATAAAATTTATTCCAAAGTTTTAAATTTTGTTGTATCAGCTCTTGACTCTGTTTCAGTCCAGAGGAAGAGCCAAGGGTGTTCACGCAGGTGTATATATGTAAACCTGGAGGAATTTGACCTCTGAATGCATTCCCACTTCTAACAAGAGAGGGAAGCCATGCACATCCATACTGATAAAGAACTCGGTGGGCTGCTGTCAGTTTGCTGTGTTTCTTTTTTTTTTTTTTGCGGTACGCGGGCCTCTCACTGTTGTGGCCTCTCCCGCTGCGGAGCACAGGCTCCGGACGCGCAGGCTCAGTGGCCATGGCTCACGGGCCCAGCCGCTCCGCGGCATGTGGGATCTTCCTGGACCGGGGCACGAACCCGTGTCCCCTGCATCAGCAAGCGGACTCTCAACCACTGCGCCACCAGGGAAGCCCCTTGCTGTGTTTCTTGAGTTAATTTTCCAAACAATCTCTGAGTTGGAAAAGGTCATTTTAAGTATTTTTGCTTAAGTACTGGAATTTTCCAGGTCACCGGCAGCAGTGATCAAGTAATAAAAATGTACTTATTTTTTACGTCGCGACAACTAGAAAGTGTTGTGGAAAAGGAGATGAGCTAAGGAGCTCTTTCTCAAAAGTGACTGTGCTCTGGCGAGATTAGCATTCCAGTTCACCCTGAAATGTGGCAACGCCTGAAAGCACAGCACAGCCCAGAGGGGGGTCCTGCTGAAGGGCCGACACCTTGGAAGGACCCTTGGTGGTGACGGTGATGCCGTGGGACCTGACCTGAAATCCCAGGTCAAGGCCCCCTGGCCTCCGCTTTCCCGCCGCAGGGTGTGTGGGTGGGCACAGAAGCGGGCCTGGCCGGCGGCCCTCCGGGAGCCTGCCCTTTGGCCACCTCTGACCTGTCCCCCTGCGCTCTCCCCTCCTGCGGTGCTGCCACCTTCCTCGAGCTTACGGAGGGGAGGCGGGTGTTTATCTGCCTCTTTCTTTCTCACTGGATTTGTTAAGGTTACACACAGTTGGGTTTCTTTTAATGGTTTTGATGGGGGATGGCAGGTAAAAATCAGGCTTAGGTGCTTAGTGTCTTTTCTGCCTTTAACAGAGAAGTGTGGACGGGGCAGGGGATGGGGGACCCCAGTCAGGAGCGCCTGGGCCTTCCCTCCTCTCCCTCGCTCACCTGGAGGACAGGTGCTCCAGGCCACATGGCGCCGGCTGTGCGTGTCCAGGTGGATTTAACACCCAGACCTGCTGGGCTGGGAAGGGTGTGCCTTTCCACCCTCCTCAGCCTCCGAGAGCAGGAGGTTTTACAGGGAACAAGCCTGTCCTCAGGGTGAGCCTCGCTCCTGGGCCGTGCCTCGTCTGCACGCCCTGGCACCTTTGTCTTAGACGGTCAAGCACTTTACCTCGAGTACAGCCCAGAAGTGCGCCAACCCTGCAGCTTGTCTGCACCCCTTGTCTCCCCTAAATGCTGCGTGAGCTTTTCACAGAGGCAGTTCAGGACATCAGGTTCTTTTCTTTCCTAAGAGACAATGTGGAGAAAATGCAGTTAATTCATTTTTTAAACCTCCTAAGCTAAAAAAGAAAAAAGGCCTAGCTTGCAGGAATCACACTGGTACAGAAACGCGGGGCCCTGCGTTTTACTTCGTGTGAAGTCCCACAGTTTTTAAAGCTATGCTTATTTGATGAAAGCAGTTCTCCAGCCCGTGTTCCTTACCTCACAACCACGCCTGGTAAACACAGCTTCGTCCGTGTCCACTGGCCTGGGGGCTGCGGGAGCTGGAGGTGGCAGGGCGCCCATTTACCCTCCCTGACGGCCGATGGGAATGGTGTGGACGTGCTTTTCCGAAACAAACATTTGAAAACTCCGGTCAAGAGTGATCGTTCACGTTGAGGCTCCGAGGGGGTCTGGGGCGGCTCCGGCAGCCCTCCCCGTGCCTGGGTGCGGGGGCCTCGCCTGCTCACAGGGCCGGGGTGACAGTGCGGAGGCTCTGGGTCCCCCTGCCGACCCCGAGCGCAGCTCCCCGAGCCCAGGCGTCCATCCCTGGCTCACTCGCCGGTCCCTGACTGACACGTCTGCTTCCGGCCGTTTTGCAACAGCCCGGGCAGCTGTCGCTACCTGCGCAATGTGCCCACGGTGGGTCCCCCAGAAATCTTGCGCAGAGGCCTCCGTGCGGGGAGTCGGGCCACTTCCCGTCCCTGCCGGCCTGGGGCTGCCCGGGGAGGCAGAGCCGCTCGCCCTTCACCTGCTTCAGAGGACTGAGGGGCGTCCTGCGCGGCTTCCCTCCTAAGCAGCATGTTTAGGGTTATTACTATGTGAAAACTGTGACTACAGCATCCCCCACCCTTATCCGCAGGGGATGCCTTCCAGGACCCCATGGATGCCTGAAACCCCTACAGCGCTGAGCCCTCTATATGCCGCTGTTTCCTATACAGACGTGCCTGTGATAAAACATAAATTAGGCCGAAAAGGAGGGATGACTGTACTTTGAACTAAAACGCACTTATATTTAACTTTGTGTCACTCAGATAATATTGTCACAAAATGAAAACCAAGGACCAGGAGCATTAAGTTCAACGAACACGGGAATTCCCTGGCAGTCCAGTGGTGGTTAGGACTTGGCGCTCTCACTGCTGTGGCCCGGGTTCCATGCCTGGTCAGGGAACTAAGATCCCACAAGCCGCGTGGCGCGGCCAAAACAAAATTTCAATTTAACAATCGTGAAATGTGAGTTTGACACACTTCTTCAGACAGAAACCAGCACAGGACTGCTGATGCGGGTACTTCTGCGGGGAATCTCTTGCTTGGGCGCTGACGATCTGGTTTAAGACCTGGAATGGTCTCTCCAAAGATGCTAAGTGTATGCTGTTTCCTTTCTCTTTCCCTCCCTTTGCCCCTGGCAGCTGCGGATAACCGTCTGGTCCTTGTGCACAAAGTCCGTGTCCTACATCAAATACCCTAAGGCTTGTCAGCAGGGTGAGTCGGTCAGAGGTACTCAGAAGCCATTCCTCTGTCGTAGTTTGGGGCTTGGGGACCTTTTTACCCTGGCAAATTTCAAACACAGGCAAGAGCTGCCTCAGCCGTGTGTCAGCTCACAGCCAGTGTTTTCTCTCTATACCCGCCCCGCCCCCCGCCCCCAGAGTATTTTAAACGTACATCCCAGACCTCCTGGTGAGTACTTCGTCTGCGACCATTCCCACCTGTGTCTCTAGGGCTTCTCCTTTACGCGACGTCAGTGACTAAGGAGGGTACCGTCCTTTAGGACGTCAGAGACGAAGGACTTACACGTAAACCCTGTACATCTGCTGCCGGCCCGGGTGCTCAGGCCCCTCCAGTTCATGTCAGCCTCGCACCCCCACCTCCCACACCGGATTCTGAACCGAATCCTCCATTGACTCAACTGTGTGAGGCCTGGAGCGGGGAAATGGCGACCTGTCCCACCTGGACATCACTGAGGAGGGCCAGAGGCACGTGTCCTGTGTGCCGGCGGGGAGCCCGCCCCGCGGGTTGAGCTGGGCCGAGAGCCAGGCGGGCGCCCCACTCTCTTGAGACCTGAAGTTACGTGACGGTCCCTCAGTTAAGAAACAGAAGGAAGCGGTGCATAGTTTGAATGATTTTTCCATTTTTTCTCTTGCCGTCAGCAGTTTGAACCTCACATGTGAATGGTGTGCAATTGTACACTTATTTTTTATTTTTATAGTTTGAATATCAGTGTCTCTCCAGACGACACACACCCTTCTTGGTGGAAATGACAGCTCTGTCATCTAGGTGTTCTTTTGACCCATGAGGTATGGAATGTGGCCACGGGCTCGGTTCGCTAATACGGACCCAGAAAGTACAGTCTGGTTGCAGCCAGATTCTTAACCTTGAATTGACTTCTTCCAAATTTAAATTCAAAAGTAAAAATAGGAAATGTCATGACAAGCCTGCTCTGAACCAGCTGAGTTTCCTGCAGTTAATTTCCTAAGAACACAACACTCCGTAGGGCACTGCGCTTCCCAGTAATGTTTTGGGGCTCATCGGGGCTCAGGTCGCTGTGCATTTCTCGCAGGTTCTCTGCAGGTCAGAAGTCTGAGCAAGGGTGTGGAGACCCCGCCCTGTGTAGACACACGCTCCCTGCCGCGGACGCCAGGCTCTGTGTGTCACGTCCCCCTCTTCAGACCTCTGCTTTCTCCTTCTCGTTCTAACTTGAAAACCACTGCTGCAATCTGCTGCTCGATCCCGGGACCTTTCACTCTTCTCGGCAGGAATAACCTTTACCAGGGACGGCCGCTACCTGGCGCTGGCCGAGAGACGGGACTGCAAAGACTACGTGAGCATCTTGGTCTGCAGCGACTGGCAGCTTCTGCGGGTGAGACTTGTCCCCACCTGGGAGCGGAGTGACCCTGGGGCGTGGGGGGAGGGGAGAAGTGCGTTGTCTGAGGTTCCAGGGCATCTTCCGCGTGGTGTGGAGCAATGGGATTCCACATTCCCAAAGGCCGGTGCTGCCTGTAACCACGTGGCGCGCACACCGGCAGGCGTTCGTAGGACGTGGTGAGACGGCGCATGCTTGCGGTGTGTTCACAGTTAACAGGCCACCAGGTTGGTGCCACCTCCCTTCCTGTTGGTTCCATGGTATTTGCATACGTGTGGCTGCATCAGGCGGAAGAGGGAGCCGGAGTTTAACACTGAGCACGTGCCTGCGCGGGGCGGGAGGCCATAGACACAGACGCACAGGGCCGGGCAGGACCCCCGGATGCCGTCAGACGGAGGCCTCCTCGACGGGGCAGGGATGTCCTGGGAGGGTCTTGCCTGGGCTGGTCTTAAAGGCACAAGACTCAGCCAGGCAAGAAGGGGGTACAGGCGCGGGGTGGACGGAGGCCTGAGCCACATCGCGGCCACGCGTACCCGGCCTGGAACCTCCCCAGCGCTCAGGCCGGACGTCACAGCAGGAGGACACGGTTGTACACGTTTCTGTCCGTGGCTAGATGAAGAAATTAAATACTGAATGTGTTAACACATCAGTTATAAAATAAACGTTCGTGTATCTGTTGAAGAAAACATTTTCAATTTCATCTCTCCCCGCCGCCCGCCTCGGCAAGCACTTTGACACGGACACGCAGGACCTGGCCGGGATCGAGTGGGCCCCCAACGGCTGCGTGCTGGCCGCCTGGGACTCCTGCCTGGAGGTAGACAGCCCCCTCGGGACCCTTTCTGCTCTAAGCGCCGATGCCAGTATTTCTCTCACAGTCTCCGAACGCCGAGAGCATTAACCGCCTCTTGCAGACGTCAAGCCGAGGAGCTTGTTAGCGCCCGGTTCCCCTTTCCCACGGTGTTAACGCGTGGCTCCTCTAGTTGTGGCCCCACGTCCCCGTTTCCCGCCGCCGTCGGGGCGGGCAGTGTCCCCGCCCCGAGTCTCACTGCCTCCTGAGTGGCCGCCTTCCCTGCTCCGGGTCCAGTGACGATTTCAATGTCTCGGCAGTACAAGATCCTGCTCCACTCCCTGGACGGCCGGCTGCTGTCTACGTTCTGTGCTTACGAGTGGTCCCTGGGCATCAAGTCCGTGGCCTGGAGCCCCAGCAGTCAGTTCCTGGCAGTCGGGAGCTACGACGGAAAGGTGGGAGGGCGTCCTCGGGGTGAAGCCCACGGCCAGTGCCCCAGCGGCTCTGACCACGTGGTTGCCATCCGCCTGCCACAGGTGCGGATTCTTAACCACGTGACTTGGAAAATGATCACGGAATTCAGCCATCCCGCGACCATTAATAATCCCAAAGTAGTAAGTCTGGAAGCACGTTTCTATTTGAGCAGTATTTGAGGAAGGGGGGGTCGAAAACTGCTTTTTCACTTTCTGTTATTTATGGTGCTACAGGTACTTACATCCCCATAACCTTCTGATACTGTAACATTTCAAACGTCAGACTTGCCCAGTGGCCTTTGTTTCTCCTGCCACATTCCCAGGGGGTCCAGGGTGGTGTCCTTCCCCTCCCCAGCCCCCAGCCCCGCGGCTCGCTCTGGGACCAGCTCCTGCTCTGCGCTGTGAACAGGGTCCCCTGCCTGCAGGCGCCAAGCATCTGCTGGGCCACCCACTGTGCTCTGGGCCAGTCGGAGAAGAGCAGGCAGACCCTTGCCCCATGGAGTCTGGGCCGGGGCTGGGAGGGCTGGTGTCTTCCCCGGGTGGGTAGGAAGGCTGCCTGCCAAGGGGTCCTGGGGCAGAGACAGGGAGGAGGTGACGCAGGGTTTGGCGGGGAGCAATTCGGGCAGTAGGAACAGGCACAGGAGTGCAAAGGCCCTGAGGTGGAAACAAGCATCCATTTATTCAGCAGGCGCCAGTCTGGGTGCTGGGAGACCTTAGGGACCCGGAGAGACACCCCGCCTCGGGGGGGACAGCAGGGATGGGGACAGACACCCTAGTGAGTTGTCTGCTGGTGAGGGACCTAAGATGGGTGAGTGGTGAGGAGAGAAGCAGCCGTGGGGCTGCTGTACAACCCGTGAGCCGGTGGCGGTCCTGACGCCGGCAGGGACTGGAAGACCTGCTGGAGCTGCAGGAACAGGACTGGAAGGCGGCCGGGTTGGGTGGGGCTGCCCCAGGCCTCGCAGGGTTCGCTGGGGGTCCTTCCATCCCGCGGCCGGTGTGGTCTGAAGGTGTCGGGCCGCTCGCCCTTCCCGTCAGGCCTCCGGTGACGCATGCCGCCTCGCTCCTGGCCCGTCTGTCATCTGTCCCCACTGAAGTGCTGGCCCGGGGGTGAGACCTCGTGGAGAGTGCCCAGGAGGGCGCGGTGAGCGGGGCCGCGGCTGCACATCCTGCCCGGGCCGTCTGTCTTCCAGGTGGTGTACAAGGAGGCCGAGAAGAGCCCGCCACTGGTGCTGGGCCGCCTGGCCTTCCCTCCGCCCAGAGCAGCGGCTGGGCCCCTGTCCTCCGCGGAGAGCAAATGTGAGCAGCTGGGCCCGGGGTGGGGGCCTTTCTCTTCCTCCCCTTTCCTTTCCTTTGATTATGAAAAAAAAGTCCTCTGGGTCCAGGTCGATTCCAGACGGTCCTTGTTTTTTTTTAAATCCTCTCCTTTCCTGCGACGCCTGGTAGCCAGCGTCTCTTAGCTGTGGGCCAGCAGGCCGCCTGGCCACTGGCTCTGTTGACTGAATACAAGCCCTGGGAATCCTAATTTGACGGCTGGTCCTCTGAGGGCGACTTCTTAATGAACAGTGACTTCCTTGGGTGAACAGGGCCCTCAAAGGGCTCAGGGAGACGCCGCAGCTGTGTCGGGGACCTGGGACGTTACTCGTCTGTAAAATGGCGTAATTAGGGCGTCAGAGGAGCCACTGGGACGGCCACCAGGCCCTGCAGTGGCGCCTGGCCCGTCGCAGCTCCGGAAACGGCCTCGCAGGGGAGGGCGCGAGGACGGGCCTTGTGCACCGCGGCCGGGTTCCCACCGAGCCCAGTTTTCCCTAAGATCCTTGCTCCTCGCCCCGCGGGGGGTTGTGGGCAGGACCGCAGGCCCTCGCCCCGCGGGGAGGCTCAGGGTGCTCTCTCTTTTGATGCCCAGACGAGGTTGCCTCGGTGCCGGTCTCCTTACAGACTCTGAAGCCTGCTGCCGACAGAGCCAACCCCAGGATCGGCGTCGGGGCGCTGGCCTTCAGTCCCGACGGCTGCTTCCTGGCGACGAGGAGTGGTCAGTGGCCCGTGCACCTGTGTGTGCTGTCCCCTCACCGCTCCCTCAGGGCCGGGCAGTCAAATGGCTTGAAAGGAGAATCGGGGTGCGGGTCTGCCGCACGTGCTTCCTCCTGTCCTGCTGCAGAGGCGTCTCGGGCCACTGGGCCCATCGGGGCAGCAGCCGCCCAGCCGCTGCACCTCGGGCCCTGGCCTCCGCTCCCTCTGTGTCCCTCTTGGGAAGGAGCAGGGCTCAGGCCGACAGGACCCCCGTGTGTGCCAGGCAGCCTCGGGGAGGGCCCTCCCGGGAGGGCCCTCCCCCACTGAGACCCCAGGCAGCATCCGTCCTCGGGCGTGAGCGGCACGGGGGCTCAAGCAGTGGGGGGCAAGGGGTGACCGTGGGCCTGTTCACGTCTTCCTTCCTCAGACAGTGTCCCCACCGCCGTCTGGATCTGGGACATCCAGAAGCTGAGGCTGTTCGCGGTGCTGGAGCAGCTGTCCGCCGTGCGCTGCTTCCAGTGGGACCCGCGGCAGGCCCGGCTGGCCATCTGCACGGGGGGCAGCAAGGTGTACCTGTGGTCGCCGGCAGGCTGTGTGTCGGTGCAGGTACCCGGGGAAGGTGAGCGCAAGTAGGGACGCGAGCAAACACGGCCTCGAGCAGAAGGTGAAAGCTCTTCTCGGGAGGCACCTTCCCATAAATCTCAGGGCCGCCAGCTGTGCGCACTTGACTTGGGCCCGTGGCTTTTAGCATCCCAGGCCAGGGGGAGCCTTCCCACCCACTGAACTCTGGGGCTCCAGCTGGGTCACACTGCGACGCTGGTCTATCCTGCTCTAATCTCATGGCTTCCTCCAGGTGACTTCCAGGTGCTCTCCCTGTGCTGGCACCTGAGCGGGGACTCCCTGGCCCTCCTCAGCAAGGACCACTTCTGCCTGTGCTTCCTGGAGACGGAGCAGGGGGTCGGCACAGCCTCCGGGCAGAGGGGTGACCACACATAGGACCCGTGCATGATCAGGCCCACGTGGCTCAAGGTGGAGACCTCGGCTTGTGTTGGCCGCGGGAAAGGAGCAGACCTTCTTGGTGCAGGGTCTCCCGCCGGGGTGGCCCGGAGGAAACGCTTTGCTTGTTTTTCTATGGCAAGGCATTTTTGTCAATATGTACGGTATAAAACTAATTTTTGTTACTTAAAATAAATATTTGCTAATTCATAAAATGTCTCATGCTTACTTTCTTCAAAGGTTTAGGTCACGGGAAAGTTTTCTAGGTCAGTTTTAAGTTTGGGGTTCACTGTCTTAGGGAAAGTAACTGTGCCCCAAGCGGCCAGTCCCCCTCACACAAGACCCGCTCTGCTCGGAGCCTCCAGTCTGTCACTGAACGCTTTGGAGAGCGGCCTGTGGGTCCCGTGGGGCCTGTTCCGGAGAGGAAGGGAGCCCTGAGCACCCGGGGTGGGGTTGTACCTCCAAGGGAGGCTGGAGCTGCAGGTCCTGAGGCGGCTGGGTCAAGGTCGGGTCCCCGCAGGGACCGTCCGCTCTGGCTGTCCACCTGGAAAAACACGGGTGCTTCGGGAAGGCGGCCAGGGCTGAGAAGGCTGGTGGGGGAACGAGGGCTCGTCACCCTAGGTAGAGGCTGGACAGTGCACACCGCCCCCTGGTGGCCATGAGGGGAGCGAGTGGTACCAGACCTTCACTGTGCACACAGCAAGGGGCTCAAAACCAGCACAGAGAACAGCTCATGCTCTAAGATTCTCTCATTTAACAGGGTGCTTTCTTGGTTGTTACACCTATTTTAATAACTTTAAGAAAGGAATGACACCCACTGTTTTAACTCAGATTTTAAATGTCTTTACTACAAGACCGAAAGCAAAGGCTCAGGACCCAGGCGGAGTTGTGAGGCAGCCTTTCGATGTGGACAGGCCCCCGCATCCGAATCACGGCCATGCTGACCACAGCTACGCCAGAGTCAGAAATAAGGTGAGGAACCGGTGGGCCAGCAGTTAAATCATCAACAGACGCTCCCCGGCAGACTGCTCAGCTGTGGACGGGAACGACGACATCCCCCGGGCTGGTGTCTAGGGGTGGAGCTGTGTCAGGAGACTCTGTCGTGGTTCCTCTTCAGAAGTGCATTCTTCACAAGCAAACTAAGCAATTCCCTTCTTAAATATGAACATGACAATACAAACTTAACAGAGTTGACAAAATTGTGTGCAAAGAATTTATCCCTGTGACTTTCTCAGACTAATGACTTGTCTTAAAATGATTTTCTGTAAACCTTTTTGGGCCTGGGAAAGACGCCATAAGCAGTATTAACACAATATAGATTAATTTTAGAAGAAGTGTGACTTTAGGCCGAACACATATTTCCACAAAAGCCAGTGTCCGTCCGTTCAGGAGCTGACAAGGCAGACCATCTCTTGATGAGCTCGTGCCTGCTGGCTTCTTTCAAATCAGCTTTGAGAAAGTGGATGAAACCTCCAAATACAAATTTGGACACCAACTGTAAACAACCACAGGCACTGAGTCTCAGGTACCTCCCTGGATGTAGCAATCTATGTAGCTGTGGTGCTGACAGGGATACTGCACTGGAATCACGCAACGTTTATTAACATGCTCCAGGGCTGGGGTGGGAGGGACCACGGAAGCCAGATGGAGACCCCAGCGGCGGGGCATGGAAACTCAGGTTCTAGGAAGCAGATACCGGCCAGGACGGTGACAGCGATATGCATTCTGCTTTGTCTGGAGCTCACGTGACCAGATGCCCAATATCCAGCTAAAGTATACGGTCCAGCTGACTATGCTAATCGTGCCCAGACCCCTACAGGTAAGGGGCTCGGACCCTGCCAGCGGCAGTGGAGCTGGCCAGAGGCCTGCCACCCCCAGGGTCCCATAGGCCTGGCTCTCCCAGGGAAGAGACCCGTGTGCGCGTGCGGTGCCTAGAAGCCGATTTTGCCTCTGGTCATGGAATAGCCCAGCTTAGCCTCGTTGTTGATGAAGGACATCAGCCCCACATAGGTCTCGATGAAGAGGGGGCACTCCAAGACCAGCACACCGCCAGCCTGGCCCGGCAGAGGACTCTCCTTCTGGGCTTTTTTGACAGCTTGGATCAACAGAGCTCTGAAGCCATCCAGCTGTAAAGAGGAGACAGGGAGCTTGATCAGATGATCGCCCATGCGTCTGTGTCAGCCCGTCCCCACCCTGGAGAGATGCCGCCCAGACGCACCCAGCAGCCCCAGGGCTCATCTCCTCACCTCACTCTACAGGCGTCACGCCTCCCCTCTGCGCTCGCCTGTGACTGACCACAGCCAGTCCTCACGGGCCTCACTCTGCCGGTCGACGTGGCTTTGCCATAGTGACCAACCTACTCCTCCCCACCACCCACCAGGCGGTGAGCAGGCCAAGGTGCACAGCTGGCAAGTGGGGGCCTGTCGCCGGTCCTGGACCCGGCTCTCACCACCCCAAGGCCTCCTCTCCTGCTGAGCACGCAGACTGCCCAGCTCTACCGTGGGCGGGGGTCACCTGCCACACCCCGAGGCCCTTCTGGGCCCTTCTCCAAGACGATCGCAGCCACAGAGGACCCCATCGTAGAGCTACGCTGATCAGCAGCTGCTAACTACACAGGATTATTTAGACGTAAGTTAACAAACTTTTAAAGACCAAAAGTTTATCTGGGGCTTCCCCAATGGCATAGTGGTTGAGAATCCACCTGCCACTGCAGGGGACACGGGTTCGAGCCCTGGTCCGGGAAGATCCCACATGCCGCGGAGCAACTAGGCCCGTGAGCCACAACTACTGAGCCTGCACGTCTGGAGCCTGTGCTCCACAACGAGAGGCCACGATAGTGAGAGGCCCGCGCACCGCGATGAAGAGTGGCCCCCGCTTGCCACAACTAGAGAAAGCCCTTGCACAGAAACGAAGACCCAAGACGGCAAAAATTAATTAATTAATAAATTCCTACCCCCAACATCTTCTAAAAAAAACAAAAAAGAGTAGCCCCGGCTCGCAGCAACTAGAGAAAGCCCGCACACAGCAATACAGCCAAAAATAAATAAATAAATAATAGATAGATTGATTGATTGATTTATGGGGGCAAAAAAAGTTTATTTTCTCTGTTTAGCCACTGTTCAAGTGCTCAGCAGCCCCATGTGGCCACCGTACCGGGCAGCACAGGCCTGGAACATTCCCGTCACACTGGGCAGCGCTGCCGTTGCTGTCTGAGTCCTTACCTGGCACAGGGAGGCCGTCTTCTTGTCCACGCCGGCCATCGGGTGCTCTATGAACGTGGTGTACGGCACATTGGTGGACCAGGGGTTCCATCTGCTAATGAAGGACGGCCGGCTCTGCTTGTCCCACTGGATGCGAATCCCGAAACCTTCTCGCCTACCGAGTGGGAAGGGACCAGACCTCACACAGCAGGCCATGGCGCCCCCGAGCACCTGCTCAGTCGTGGGTGTGAGATTAAAAAGCTGTTCCACCGGTAAAGATGAGACTGATGACACTTCATGACAGTGAAGGGCCCGTGGGATTGGACAGGAATGGCGTGTCTAATAACGACAGCTTTCAGCACTTCAAATAAAATATGACAAACTGAAAGCACTGTCTTAGTTGTGCTATAACTAAACGAGTAACATTTTTGCAAGTTTAAATCCTTTTCCCTGAGCACCTTATTGTTGGCCAAAATTCTGAGCTTATCTTAGCTTCCTGAATTCCCTACCCAAATCTCTACATCAAAACTCTAAAATATACCGTTTAATTCAACTGAGTATACTGATGTCCAGGTTTCTCATATTTCAGAAACCTCCCTAACAGATGAAGATCAGCTCTTGAAAACTAGCCATTAAACGTTTCCAAATTTAATCTTCAGTAATATCTGCAAACCAAAGCGACACACTACCTTTTTCTTTTAAAAATTAACCACAACAGAGCTTGACGTGATAGGTGTAATCCTTTCTTTGCGGGAATAAAATGCTGAGTTTGGCTCTTATCTGAAGAATACCCACGTCGGGCCTATTTTAACGTACCCTGAGTTCATTTTACTACAAGCCTAATAACTATCTCTTGTGCCAGAATTCCTTCTAACGCACCCTGCTGGGCAGAAGTCACCTGTCTCTACGCTCTGTTGCTGTTAAAGCAAGACATTCACTGGAGGCTGGTTTCGGAAGGGCTGACTGGGAGGCCCTGGTGGCGGGCTCTCTGTTCAACACACTTACTTGTTGAGCGATTTCGGGGGAAACTGGAATTCTCCGTAGGAGATGGTGTCCACCGCGTTTAAGGCTACCCTGACCACCTGCTGGCACTGCAGGCTAATGAAGTCGTATTTGCAGATGAGCAGCGCCTGGTCGGTGATGAGCACCAGCCGCTCCTTTTCGTTGTTCCAGTGATCGACCCTGCGGGCGGCAGCGGTTACTTCGGCGCCCGGGGCGCACAGGTGCCCGGGCCCCTCCCCAGCGCGCGCCCCCTTACTCGGTCAGCAGCCACACCCCCTGGATGTCGCCGTCCTCCACGGGCCGGACCACCACGCGGATCTCCTCCACCGCCTGCTCGATGGTGCCGGGCTGCTGGGAGCGTGCGGGGCGGGCCGGGGGCGGAAGTCACAGGTCACGCCCGCTCGCCCGCCCCGCCCACCCACGCCCTCTCCCGCCCCCGCTCCCAGCCTCACCCGGAACACGAAATACTCCTTGACGCGGGCGCGCCGCGTGGGGTCGTGGACACTGAGCGGCCACAGCGTCTGTCGCAGCGGAGTGCCCGTCCCCAGCCGCCCCCCGCCGCCGCCGCCACCGACGCTGCCGCTCGGCCCGACTTCCTCGCCAGCCGCCAGCAGCGCCGTGGGGCTCGTGCCCGCCGAGTCCACCGAGTCCCGCAGCTGCAGCATCGCCGCGCCCGCCACCTCGCAACCCCGGACCGGACCCGACTCGACCGCCGCCGCCGCCGCCGCCGCCGCCTACGCCGGGTCCTCGGCCCCGCCCCCGGGCCCGCTCCGCGCTGAGGCCCGCCGCGATTGGCTCCGCCTCGCCAGCCCCGCCTCAGGCTCCGCCCCCTCCCTCCCCCTCCGGCCCTCGCTATTGGATCGTCCCCAGCTGTCTTCCGCGATTGGTCCTGCCCGCCACCGTTCACAATCGCTCCCACCCTTCGCTACGCCGGAAGAGCACGCCGCGCGCACGCCCACTTCCTGTTTACGCGCCGGGGAAGGGCGGGGCCCAGGCAGCTTGCCAGGGCTACGCGGAAGGCCCGCGGGGAGAGGGGAGTCGGGTGCCGAGCGCTCCTCCCCCAGTAAATCGGGTGCTCGCCCCCCCCCCACCCCCTAGGGTGCGGCGGGCGGCCGGGGACGTCCTGGATCCCCGACCTCCGGCACGACATCCACGCCCCTGTATTCAGCTTCGGCTGAAGTGCAGCGGACCTCCGGGATGGGACCCCGGCTCCTGCCCGGTGTGACCACCCCCCGGACTAGCTCTCCCCCCAGAGTCTCAGCATTGCACAGCAGGGGCAGCGCGGGCTTCGGGGACTGGAGGAGCGGCGGCCCGCGGAGCAGAGCTCTTTCCTGAGCACCTCCGCCTTTCTGACCGCGGGTTCATGGATGGAGCGACGGGGACATGGGCCCAGGGCTGTGCTAAATGCAGACGTGCTCCCCGCGCCTAGGGAGCAGAGCTCCCGACCCTGTTCCACGGAAGGGGACACCGAGGCACGGGGCCTCGTCACTCCATCAAGGGCCTAACCAGGATTCCTTGTTGCTGCCTCTGCTCTCGTCCTCCCGGCGCTAGAATTGGATCTTTTCTTGCTCTGAGTGATCTTGCCTGCAGCTAGCAGCACCCTGGGCAGCTGCAGGCCCTGCCAGGGACCTCAGCTCCCTGGTCTTGGCACCCACAGACTCCAGGGCAACCTCGTCTCCATCCACCTTGACCCGTTGTCTTGGAGACCCAAGGGCTGTATCCATGACAATTTACAAATGTCAGCACCTGTGATCCTCAGCCGGTTGGTCACTTTGGCCTTCCACTGCCTCTAGTCACACCCCAGATTACCCCCCACACACACCAGAAAGGTTTCTCGACTCACCCCTACTGTGTCCATCCTCCAATACTCAGTTTAGGGCCCCCTCCCCAGGAGACACTGCCGTTAACCACCCTCACTGCTAGTTCTTTGCTGTTTCCAATAATCGTCGGCTCCACGCGTGCCGGTCAACCTGCTGTGTGTGTGTGTGTGTGTGTTTCTGTGCCCTTTAGCTAGGCAATTTCGAGAAGCCAGGTCCTGGCGTATGACCGCGCTTTGGAGTTTATAACCCCTTTCTTAATTCTTTGAATTTCACAAGAGCCCAGGGCTGTAAATCCTCTCTTGTATACATGCTGCAGTTGCAGAAACAGGTCTGGAGAGTTCTGCCCAGGTGCCCGAGGCCGCCAGCTGGCGCGGCCATGCCGATTAGCCACAGCCCTCCTGGCTTGTGCAGACTTGGATGCCATCCCGGCCTGTGAACAACTGCAGGGTGGCTGGCCTTCCTTCCCAGGACGTCCCTCGAGGGAGGGCGCTGAGCTGTGCACACAGCAGGTCCTCAGCCGCTCCCTCGCCCCTCCACCCGGACGTCAGCAGCCACAGAAACAGGAGGGACGGAAGTGCCACAGATACCGAAGTAGCTTTGGTACTTTGCTTCCTGGAAAGACTAAGGTCTCAAAGAGGGCTGAGTGTGCAGAAAGAGGCAGCAACCTGCTTCTAGCCCCACTGGCCTGCTGAGGCGGGGTGGGGACAGCTGCTGCCTCCCCCTGGGGACCAGGGGCCGGGTCACACCCGCCTGGGGCCCTGCCCCGTGGGGAGAGGGAGCCCCCTTCTCTGGCAGCCACAGCCCCTGGCTGAGTCTGCTCTGCTGGTCCCCGCAGGGTGGGCCTGAGTCGGGCCCCTGCAGGGCAGTCTGAGCCATTTGGGCTTGGGGTGCCCACTGACGCCTCTCCTGAGTCCCCTTATTATAGGGGCTCAGCAACGGCAGCTGGGCGTGCGGACTCGCGGCGGGGGCTTGAATCCCGGCTCCCCTACTTGTGTCCACTGGACTTGGACACTCATGCTCCGTCTGCCTCAGTTTCCTTTTTTTTACTGAGTAGGGATGGTAATAGTTCCTGCTCCCCATGGCTGTCGGGAGGAGTCAGTGAGTTAAGACCTGGGATGTGCACAGCACCCTGCCCAGCCCGGGCCACCTCAGTGTCAGTTGCTAACTGTGGTCATGCTGTTCACTGAGGCTCTGCTGAGGGCCAGGTATGTTGCAAATACTGCCTGTGCTCGTGCGTGGGGCGCCATATTACCCCCTTCAACCGAAGAGGAAACAGTCCTAGAGAGCTTGTCACTTTGCGAAGGTCACACATCTACAGAGGGCGGGGGCCCTGGATTCCAGAGCCTGTGCCCCAGCGCCCGCCCCCGCCCCCGTGCCAGTGCCTCCTGGGGGCAGACAGAGGAGAGCCGTCCTCCACTGGATCCGCCGGGAGGCCACGTGGCGCTCACGCATGCTCAGGCGCAGCGACAGCACGACTTCACAGCAACCCTGATCAGGGTCATCTCAGTGGAGATGAGAAGGGGGCCACCGTTCAGGGGTTGAGGCTGAAGGCTGGGAGTGGGGAGGGTACAAAGGGGACAGCAGTGATGCTGGCAGGTGGCAGCGGTGTGGGGATGGAAGAGGCCTGGTCATTTTGAGGGGATGGCCAGCCCCCGAGGGCCCTGAACCCAGTACTTAACCTTCCTGCTTCTCTTTCCTCATCTGGAGGGTGGGGATGATGAAACCTGGCTCCCAGGCTGTCACGAGCCTCTGACCAGCTCACGCGTGCCGAGAGGACTACCTCGTGCCCTGTGCAGCCCTGCTTCCATGTGCCCCATGGGTGTCCGTGGAGTCAAGGATGGGAGTGAGAAACGGGACGAGGGCCCATGAATGGACCCGGCTCCTGGCAGAAGCTGAGGGGCTGGAACCTGGAGCCCAGGGGTCGGGGCTTGCTTAGGGCAGGAGGACACCATCTGCTCAGGGACAGATGGAGAGAGCTGGGGACGGTTATGGACAGGTGGGGGTGGGATGCAGATGCAGTGGGGGAGGAAGGGGTACTGAGAGGTTCTGGGACATCTGCTTTCTTCAGGGGAGATGGGAAGATGGAGCCGGGAATTTGGGTGAAGACGCTTGGTTCAGAGTAGCAGTGATGATCGAGGAAGCTGATGAGGGCGGGTGTGGGGACCACCGGGCTGCAGGGAGACCTCAGGCAGGTTCGCAGTGGAGCCTTCCACCTGGCAGCTGGTGGGAGTGGGAGAAACCAGTAGCTAGACTGGTCAAGACTGGGGGTTTGCCGGGTAGCTGTGGTCAAAGGCAAGGGGGAAAGGGGTGGCCGAGATCCTACGAGGGAGGAGTATTCATAGGAGTCACGGATGTCGCCCCACTTGGGAGCTAACGGGCTAGCCCGCCGCGGCTTCAGGGATGCTGCAGAAGACGCACGAGCCCAGGTCAGAGGCAGAGGGCTGCTGTTCACAGGGAAGCAACGTCCAGGGTGTCAGCGGGTGTCTGGAGGATGCTGCCCACGGTGGCCGCATCACAAGAGGGGAACCGGGGGCCTGTGAACAAGCTTGGTCCTCACCCCTCAAGGTCGCTCTCTGACCAACGGCCCCGGGAAAGGCGGTCGGGGTCTGGTGCCTGCTCCTGGCATGCCCAGCAGGACGTGCAGGAGTGTCTCCCAGCAGGGTCAATGGGGTGGACCTCGAGTCCAGTTTCTGGTCTGGCAGAGGCGGCAGTGGATCTCACGGGGACTGGTGACCGGGAGAAGGTCATCAAGAGGACGTGACTGCCGTTGCCCCTCGAGGCTATTAAAGTGTTGACGAAAATAATCAGTAAACAATCTAATATAGGGATCGACAGAGAAAGACAAGTATCATATGATACCATTTACATGTGGAATCTAAAAAGAATGGTACAGATGAACTTACTCACAAAACAAAAGTAGAGTCACGGATGTATTAGAAAACAAACTTATAGTTACCGGGGGGAAAGCCAGGGAGGGGGATAAATTGGGAGACTGGGACTGACAGATACACACTACTATATATGAAATAGATAACTAATAAAATCTACTATACAGCACAGGGAACTCTACTCAATACTCTGTAACGACCTATATGGGAAAAGAATCTAAAACAGAGTGGATACGTGTAGATGTATAACTGAGTCACTTTGCTGTACACCTGAAACTAACACAACATTGTGAATCAACTATACTCCAGTGAAAAATTTTTTTAATCTAATATAGGAATAGAAAAGAGTTTTATCTGAACCAAGCTGAGGACTATAGCCCAGAAGCCAACCTCTCAGATAACTCTGAGGAACTGCTCTGGAGAAGCAGGGTTTTCAGCACGGTTTTATATCTTGTCAGAACAAAGAACATCAAACACGTCAGGGATGCATTCCTTCAGGGTTTCAGAAAACCAGATCAGCCTGTTCACAGCGAGTCCGGATGGTCTTGGCACCTGGGAAGGGATGCTGCCGGGTGCCTAGGCCTTTAGTGGGTGTGGAGGGGGCGGGGCAGGTAAACTGCAGGTCCACAAACTCAAGAGATAACTAGGCAGAGGACTGAGCATCTGCTCGCTGACACACAGCACGGGGTGTTGTGCTCGTTTCCTGGGGCTGCGTCCCAAAGTGCCACAGACTGGGAGGCTTCAACAGCAGAAATTTGTCCTCTCACAGTCTGGAGGCCAGAAGTCCAAGGTCAAGGTGTCTGCAGGGCCGCACTCCCCCTGAAACCTGTAGGGGAAACTCTCCTGCCTCTTCCAGCCTCTGTCAGTTGCTGGCAGTCCTGGGCATTCCTGGGCATTCCTGGGCTTGTGGGCACGTCACCCCAATCCCCACCTCTGTCTCCACGTGACTGTCTTCTCCCTGTGGCTCTCTGTCCTCTTCATGTTGGGCTCAGGCCTGCCCTGCTGTCCTCATCTTTTTTTTTTTTTTTTTTTTTTTTCAGTAGGCGGGCCTCTCACTGTTGTGGCCTCTCCCGTTGCGGAGCACAGGCTCCAGACGCGCAGGCTCAGCGGCCATGGCTCACGGGCCCAGCCGCTCCGCGGCATGTGGGATCTTCCCGGACTGGGGCACGAACCCGTGTCCCCTGCATCGGCAGGCGGACTCTCAACCACCGCGGCACCAGGGAAGCCCTCATCTTTTTTTTTTTTAATTAATTAATTTATTTGGTTGCGCTGGGTCTTAGTTGTGGCAGGCGGGCTGCTTAGTTGCGCCACACTGGCTCCTTAGTTGTGGCATGTGAACTTTTAGTTGCGGCATGTGTGTGGGATCTAGTTTCCTGACCAGCGATCGAAACTAGGCCTCCTGCATTAGGAGCATGGAGTCTTCAGCACTGGACCACCAGGGAAGTCCCTGATGCCCTCACCTTAACCCGGTGACACCTGCAAAGACCGCACCTCCAAATAAGACCACGTCCACGCAAATGGAATGACGGTGGTTAGGACTTGAGTGTGCCTTGGGAGGGGACACAGTTCTCCCCGTGAGAGAGGGGTATACACGTGCAAACAATGAGGGGGCTCAAATGGTACTCGGCGCTGTCCACAGGCGTGTCTTGGTCGTGGGGGAGGGCGGGGGCTCCTGCCGGGTCTGGCTGTGGCTTCCCCTGACCTGGGTCCCCCTGAGATTGCGATGCTTCTTTCTTGGGGCTTTTGAAAGGCTGTTCCCACTCCCACCGGCAGGTGGCAGAATCGTCCACACGGGGCCTTCAAACCAGAGCCCGGAGCCGGGTGCGGCGTCTGTAAGCCGGAGGTGAAGGTCAACTTCTCCTCCCGTGGGGCGGGCGGAAGGCTTCAAAGTCTCAGCTGGGAAGTGTGGATTCTTATTTTATCTAAACTTCCAGGTGTTGTGCTTAGTGTTTTACCAAATCCATGGGTCCCGTCTCTGCCATCTGCCTCTGATGGAAATGTGGCTTGGGGAGCCTCAGGGCCAGGCACAGCCCGCGGGAGCCACACGGGTGGGACCTCAGAGCTGCCGGGGCTCTGGGTGCACCAGGTTGGAGGTTAAGGCAGAGCCCGGGGAATATTCCGAGGGCCAGACTCACCTCGCAGAGACAGCTGCCTTCTGGGTGAGGCCTCTCCCTCCCAGAGGGAGCCAGGCTGCAGAGCCAGCCGGTCCCAGGGCTGCGCCTGAGGCTGGACAGTGCTTGGTGGCCGTCCTGGCCCCAGGAACCCGTGTAAGAGCTGCCGTGTGGTGTAGTGTAGAGACTGCCCTTGATCTTTGACTTTGGTGGGTCTCCTTCAACAAAGAAACGCCCTCCCAGCAGACGGGATGGGGGGCGGCTGTGGCCTTGGGGGGAAGAGGGTGGGCTTCCAAACCTCCTGGCTTTAAGGCACAAGAGCTGGATGTGGGAGACAGGACGGACACGGTGCTCCTGCAGTTTCTAACGGCTGAGTTGTTTCCATGGTAACTTTCATCGCATCCTGCCCTCGACCCGGTGGACGGTCTCGCCCTGCCCCAACCCTGCGGCCCACCTCGCTGGGCCCAGGTGCCCCGAGCGCTCTGTCCCCACCTGGCAGGAGGAGCTGCAGCCGCGCTGTGATGCTGGGACCCGGCAGAAGGTCTGGCTGCGCGGATGTGCTTCCCGGGTTCAGGGGGGTCACTGGGGGACACCAGGGTAGGATAGGGGCCAGGAGATCTTGGAAAGGATATTGCCTAGGACTGGGGCACCTGTCCTGGCCCTGGTTGACGTGGCAGCGGAGGGAGCACAGGAAGGGGGACACGTGTTGCCTTGTTCCCGAGAAAAGCACGGACTGCACCATGGAACACGTGTCCAGCAGCAAAGTCCCGCGTCTCCCAGACTCGGCTTCCGGAGAATCCTCTGTCTGCCCGGAGGACTGGTGCTGCTGAGACGGCTGGGTTGGCGGGGGGCCCTCCAGCATCCCTAGTGCATGGCCACCTCCTCTGTGGGCCTCCAGGGTCGGCGCTGGCTTGCCCTGTAGCTGCTGTGAGAAATGACCACCGTCTGGGTGGTTAAAGCAGCAGAGACCTGCTGTCTCACAGTCCGGAGGCCAGAAGCCTGGATGAGGAGGGGCGGGGCTGGTCCCCTCCGCTCTGTGCTCCTCCCTCAGCTTCTCATGGTGGCTGGCTGTGTCCTGTGTCCCTTGGCTTGTGGGTGCATCCCCCTCATCCTGTATCCGTGTGGCCACGTGGCCTCCCCTGTGTCCCCCTTTGTCTCAAATCTCCTTCTCCTTCTCTTATGAGGACACCTGTCATTGGGTTGAGGGTTAAGTCCAGGACGATTTCATCCCAGCATCCTTAGCTTCATTACATCTACAGAGACCCTTTTCCCAAATCTGTTCAGATGCTCAGGTCCCAGGGGCCAGGACTTAGAAAGACCACTGTTTTGGGGGATAGCTTCAGTCCCACATCCTGCTGTACACAATGCCTGGCACTGGTGAATGAGTGGGTGGGTTTCTGCTCTCAGGGTTGGCAGGGGGTCTGTAACACCCTCCCTTACCAGGTTAAGGGAGGGAGGCGTGAAGGCCGGGCAGGCCAGGCCTGTCTGTTCACTGAGCAGTAGTCGACTTGCTGACCCTCGGTCAGCGGCCGAGCAGGAGCCAGCTTTGGGGCTGATGCTCTGGTGTTCCTGGTTCACCACACGGACAGAGGCACTGGGCCTCATCCAGGGCTGCATGGCAAGTCAGCAGAGGCGTCCTGACCCCGGCACCTGCTCCGGAATCCACCCACCCCGTTCCGGCCCCATCACACGGCCAATTTACGTTTGCGTGGATGGCTTCTTTGAGGTCAGTTTCTCTTCGGGGACGAATGAGGAGGTGTAGAACCAGACTCCAGAACCAGAACCGGAAAGCTTCCCATCCAGCTGGCGAAGTGTTTGGCATAGGGCTTTGGATGCCAAGCTTAGCTCATCATTCATCTCCAGCCAGGAATGATGCTGGATTCACGGTCCCCTCCCGGTGGGGCCTGTTTGTGGGAAGCGCTGGTGCCCCCCCCCACTATCATGGATGCAGAGACCCCTGTGGACACTGCCTGCACGAGGCCCTCTCCTCTGGGACCTGGAAATGCCTCTGGTGCTAATTAATTTGCTTGCTCTCTTGTCAAGGAGAAGTGTCTATAAAAATTCAAACGGGGGCTTCCCTGGTGGCGCAGTGGTTGAGAATCTGCCTGCTAATGCAGGGGACAGGGGTTCGAGACCTGGTCTGGGAGGATCCCACATGCCGCGGAGCAACTAGGCCTGTGAGCCACAACTACTGAGCCTGCGCGTCTGGAGCCTGTGCTCCGCAACGAGAGGCCACCATAGTGAGAGGCCCGCGCACCGCGTTGAAGAGTGGCCCCACTTGCCGCAACTAGAGAAAGCCCTCGCACGGAAACGAAGACACAACACAGCAAAAATAAATTAATTAATTAATAAACTCCTACCCCCAACATCTTCTAAAAAAAAAAAAATTCAGACGGGACGCTGGATTCTTCTCTTGAACCGGGAACAACATTAGCTCAGGGAGCGTCAGAGGCTGTGCTGGGCCGGGACCCTGTTTTCCAGTCCCCTGGGACTGGGCAGGACCATGGAGGGGAGGGGCCACAGCTCTGGGAAAGTGGGAGGGAGCAGTTTTCTGCTCAAGGGACCAGCCAAGCTGGTGGCACACGTCTTCCTCCTCCCCACGTTAATTTTCCTTGGTCCAAAGGCTATTTTTTTTATCATTTCCAGCAGAGAGTGAGACAAAACCATTAACAAGCAGTGTCTTCTTTTTTTAATATTTATTTATTTGGTTGTGCTGGGTCTTTGTTGCGGCAGGTGGGCTCTTTAGTTGCAGCAGGGGCTCCTTAGTTGCGGCTCGAGGGCTCCCTAGTTGTGGCTCACGGGCTCCTTCGTTGAGGCATATGAACTCTTAGTTGCGGCATGCATGTGGGATCTAGTTCCCTGACCAGGGATCGAACCTAGGCCTCCTGCATTGGGAGCACGGAGTCTTCACCGTGGCGCCACCAGGGAAGTCCCCAAGCAGTGTCTTTTAACCATGCTTTTCATAAAAGGCTCACCTTCAGGGCTCTCTTCCAGGCCTGAGTGGCCCCGCAAACGCTCCAGATCGGGAGGACCAAGCTGTGTCTGTATCTTGTAAGTCGGGCCAGCGAATCCCAGGGTGGAGTCGGGAGGTTTTGCTACAGTTTGGCTAAAGGCCTTGGGGATGGGAATTTGGGCTAAGAAGCATCCTTCCTGAGCTCCAGCTCAAAGGGAATCTGAAGCCTTCACTCACGGAGGCCCCGTGGGTTCGTTGTGGGAATCCGTGGGCTTCAATCCGCCTCCTACACATGGCGGTGCCCCATGGTGTGGGCTGCATGCCTCTCCTCCACCGTCAGAGTAAATCTCCCCTGCCCCCACCCCCATGCTTCTTGCCCTTCTCAGAGTTGGATCACTGTGGAGATGCCAGTTCTCCTGGAATTAATGAATACATTTAATGCAATTCCAATAAAAAGTCCAGCGCAGCTTTGAAAGTGCTGGACAAAGGGGCTCCAGAGACCATTGGGAAGAATGATGGGTGAGAATTCCCGGAGTCATTTGCAGGTAAATAAAGGACTGATGGGGAGGTGCTCCAGCCCATCGCCAGCGAGCATCACAGGAGGGTCTCATCCCGGTGGTGCAGGGCAGACGGTAGAACCACTGGGGTTGGAGTGGAAAACCCCACAAAAACATGTTCTACTTGCAGCTCGTCTGGGCTGAAGATGCTGTGTTGCATCGGAGGAAGCAGGCTGGCCAGCTAACGGCCCTGGGACAACTGGACAACCCACCAGGCAGAATCTCCCTTTCCAGCACACAGCCAGGTAAATTCCATATGAAATGACATTTGCATGCCCAGATGTCGTAAAGAAAGAAGAACGTATTCATGATCTTTCCAAGCTAAGTGCCTACAGTATTTCTAGGCAACAGGGGAAACAGCAGTGTGACCGCCTATAGGTTTGAGGACACAAAACTAGGAAGTTAGATTGTCTGGAAGAAGCATCGTTAACCACCTTAAGACTGAAACTACAGACCAGGAAAACGTTTGCAGTGTCCGCAAACTGTCACTTTATAATGAAAATGGACAAAGAGAGAGAATTCTCAGGGGATGTTTACTGCATTCTGCTTACTTGGGTTACTAGAAAAGTTGTCTGAGTTAAAACCACTTATGAAAGTGTATTAAATGGGCTTCCCTGTGGCACAGTGGTTAGGAATCCGCCTGCCAGTGCAGGGGACACGGGTTCGAGCCCTGGTCCAGGAAGATCCCACATGCCGCGGAGGTACTGAGCCCACAAGCCACAACTACTGAGCCCATGCACCACAACTACTAAAGCCCGCGCTCCTAGAGCCTGCGCTCCGCAACAAGAGAAGCCGCCACAATGAGAAGCCCGTGCACCGCAACGAAGAGTAGCCCCCGCTCGCCACAACTAGAGAAAAGCCCGCGTGCAGCAATGAAGACCCAACGCAGCCAAAACTAATAAATAAATAAAATAGATAAATTTATTTTTAAAAAGTGTATTAAACACGTGTACTGTTTGATTACTTGTTTCAAATATAAAATCTAAGCACGCCCTCATGGCATGTTGGTGGCCTGGGCAGCAACACACACTGGAAGTTAAACGGTCGGATGCTTGACTGTTCCCATGCCCTCAGGGTTCAGGCTTGGGGGGGAGACGGGTGAGGGTGCTGGGGGAGCATCAGGGGTGCCAGACAGTCTGCGCAGCTGGTGCTTTGTTTGGGGAGGTGACCTCTATGCTGTGGGTTCACGCATCTACACCTGAGCCTGAGCCCTCCCGAGTGTGTGGGGTGTGGTAGGTGTCCTAGGAATAGGGACGTCCCGCAGGAAGTGCCCACCCTCTTCCCACCTGCCTGCCCACCTGGCACCTGCCTTAGGACCATTCACCTGACAGCTGAACTTGGTGCCGGGCGGGTAGAGGTGGATTACGGTGGTGCCAAAAACGTTTATGCTTCAGGGGCCCTTCCAAGTTAGGGCCAGGAGTGGGAATGGAATGTGCGCACAGGTCATGCATTTTTGTCAAGTTAGCAAAATAACTTCTTTTCACATAACTCATCTTCAAGAGGGCCCCCGTTTTACGTTTCAGGCCCCACCAAACCCTGATTCCCCCCTGCGAGCAGCCTCCATTTTAACCCACAGGACCTTTCCTTTTTCCCTCCAAGAAGCAGGAGAATGTTCCTAAAGAATGGGGCCCCCTCGGCCCACGTCGGGGGACTGGGCAGGGGTCCCCGGGGAAGCTGGTGAACATTTTAAGCTGCTCACTCACTCATCCAGTGCACGTGTACCCAGCACCCTTTTCGTGCCAAGTGCAGGTCTGGAGGGGAAGGGGTCGGGTCTTTAAAGATGGGCAGCGGGTGGACCTCTGGGAAGCTCTCGGGGTTGGGGGGGCACTTGCACCCCAGGGCAGGGCCCTGCACTCACACAGGCACTCTTGAGCTCTCTTAGGGCAGGCCCTTGGGAGACCAGGAGGAGCATGGGCCAGCCCTGCTTTTGGGAGCCCAGTGGGGGGCTGAGGGGTGAGATTGAGAGGTTGGCACACCAGATCGTGTCGGGGCATCACTGAGCAGGGGAGTCAACCTGTGTTTGGGGTTTCAGAAGATGGTGAAACCACCCTGCTGTGGACAGAATTGTGTCCCCCACCAAATTCATACGTTGATGCCCGTACCCCCAGTGTGACTGTATTTGGAGATGGGCCTTTAAGGAGGTGGCTAAGGCTATATGAGGTCATAAGGGTGGGGCCCTGATCCTATAGGTCTGGTGCCATATGAGACGAGTAAGAGACACCAGTGCTGCGGTCTCTGTCCCATCTCCCAGGCCCACCAGGCGAGCACACACCAGGAGGCAGCGTCTGCAGGCCAGTCAGCGTCTTGACCCTGGGCGTCCAGTCTCCAGAACGTGAAAAACCAAACGTCTGGGTGTGTTGACTGGGACACCCCCGAGGGGCCGTCGGACTTGCAGACCTCCGTCTGCTTTCCACACGTGATCCAGCGGTTTTCTTAGATTGACAGATTGAGTCCAGGTCCGCAGAGCCAGCCCGCCTTGTTCAGTTCCCGGATCTGCAGTTTACAAGGGGTGACTAGGGGCGCTGCTCCCACCCGGACCTCAGTTTCCCCATTTGTACAGCAGGGTGGCAGCAGGGCTGGCCTGACAGAGACCCCCGGCCCCCCCCGCCCCCGGTAGGATGACAGGGTTGTGGGGTCCTGTGTCACGGAGGACTGCCTTAGCAGGGGGTGAGGGGCGGGATCCCTGGTGCCCCGTCCCTTGGTCACTCGTGTCGCAAGGGACCTGGGACTTTCATCCGGAGAGGAGCCGGGGGCGCGAACGGGCCGCCGTGGGTGGGTGGGTGGGGCGCCGGGGCTGAGGACCCAAGCGGGGGTGTGGGCGGGGGTGTGGGCGGGGGTGTGGGCGGGGGTGTGAGCCGGGGAGGGGCAGGGCCGGGAGTGGAGCATCTGCGCGGGGACGGGCTGTGGGCCGGGGTCCGGGCCCGGGGGCGAGCCGGGGGCGAGCCGGGGGCGGGGCGAGGTCGAGGTGGGCGGGGTCGGGTCTCGCCGGGCTGTGGGCGGAGTCTGGGCCGGGGTCGGGGCAGGGGGCGTGGTGAAGGCGGGCCGGCCTCTCCCGCGCGGGGCTCGGCGCACACTGGGCTTTCTGCGCCGGGGCGGGTGTCTGGCGGCCCTCACCCAGGCGCGCAGCGCTTTGAGCTGCCGTCGAGCGCGGGCAGGAAGCCGGACCCTCGCCACCTCAGGCGACCTCACGCTCGGCGGGACCCGGCGCGGCACCTGTGGCTGCGCCCCGTGCGCCCCCCGGGCCATGGCGCACGTGGAGACGGCGGCTCCGAGCGCCCGTCTGGGCCGCCTGTGAGCCGGGGACCGGAGGAGGGAGCGGCGCGGCGCCGCAGGCACGATGCCTTTCCTTCCGGAGGCGGGGGCGGCGGGGCGCGCGGTGGCCCTGGCCCTGGTGCTGCTGCTCCCCGCCGTGTCAGCGGGCGCCGGCGCCCTGTTCCGCCTGCAGCCCGGCATGTGAGGAGGGGGAACGGGAGCGGGAGGGCTGGCGGGACGCCCGGAACCCCGGAGCCCTGGGCGGCTTGATCCCCGGGGCCCTGAGAACACGGGGCTCTTTGCCTTAACTGGGGAGGGGGAGGTTAAGAGACAAGGGTCAGGGGCTGGGTCTGGGGGCGCTTCCGTGGCAGGACTACCCGACCTCTCGCCTTCCCCTTCCTCCTCTGTCTTTTACATTTTAATTTAATTTAATTTAATTTAATTTATTTTTGGCTGCGTTGGGTCTTCGTTGCTGCGCACGGGCTTTCTCTAGTTGCGGCGAGCGGGGGCTACTCTTCATTGCGGTGCTTGGGCTTCTCATCGCGGTGGCTTCTCTTGTTGTGGAGCACGGGCTCTAGCCGCGCGGGCTTCAGTAGTTGCAGCATGCAGGCCCAGTAGTTGTGGCTCACAGGCTCTAGAGCACAGGCTCAGTAGTTGTGGCACACGGGCTTAGTTGCTCTGTGGGATCTTCCCAGACCAGGGATCGAACCTGTGTCCCCTGCACTGGCAGGCGGATTCTCAACCACTGCGCCACCAGGGAAGCCCCCTCCTCTGTCTTAACTCTGCATCGTGGGTTTGCAGGCTGGGTGGAACCTGCATCCCGCCGAAGTGAGGGAATCTGGGCAGGGTCCGGCCAGGGAGCTTGGAGAAGGCCAAGAGGAAGCAGCCTGTGCCCACTTCCTTCCAAAGCCTGTCTCCTGGGTCCTGGGGGCTGTGCCCGACAGGGGGGCTGCTTGGGCTTGGTTTATGTGTTAAACACGTGGGCTTTGGGCCTGGGAGACAGGAGAAGGCATTCAGTACCAGAACGGGCAGGAAGAGAGGGTCAGGGAGCCAGCCAAGATGAATTTAATTTTGAAAGATGATTCCCCAGTGGGCTGTTTAGCGGTCTCTTTCAAACAGCAAATCGATCCTTGTGTTGGCCTCAAAGGAAAACTGGTGCGAAGTGAGCCGGTCTGGAGGAGGAGGGGTGGGGGAGAGCTTGCTGGCAGCCCCCATCCCCGCGCTCCCTCAGGGCGCTGGGCCGGGGGCCTGCAGAGCTTGGAAAGGCTGCTGAGGGGCTGCAGAGGGGCAGCGAGGGGCCCAGGCTGGGGTTGCGGCTTACTGTGCAGGGCTGGCCCCAAGGGCCCCGTGCACCTGGCCATACGGGAGGAAAGGACAGGCTTCCAGGCAGAGCTGCGGAAGGGACAAGTCCACGCCCCCTGGGCCCCGGGTCTTGCTTTACTCCAAGAAGGAAGGTTCCTCGTGGCCTTTTCAGAGGAGCGTGTGGTCTGGGGCCCCGCGTCCCGCCTCTCCGTGTGACTTCTGCCCAACCTTGCTCTTTGCTGTGATCCCAGTGAGTTTAGTTTGTCCAAGGGAAGCTGTGGCCTCAGAAGGGATTATCACGGGGCGTTTGGCCGCTCAGCCTGCCCAGGGTGCTGGTCAGGGTGGACAGCTGCTCAGCCGGTGAGGCCGTTGGGGATGGAGGGCTCTGCTCTAAGAGGGGCTTCTGCCCCAGTGCGCTTGTGGGGACCACTGGTCGCCCTTCCTGGCCCCTGGGACTGAGCCTGTTCCCTGGGGTCTGCCCACTCACCCAGGGCTCTGGGAGGCCACTAGCCAGCCTGGGGAGGGCTTTCCACCAGCCGCTGGAGGATTGCAGGAGAGGTCGGCCTTCCTGCTGCTTGCTTTCCCCAAAGCCCCCTCCCCCCTCCTCCCCTCCCCCTCCTCCCCTCCTCCTCCCCTCCCCCTCCTCCCCTCCTCCTCCCCCTCCCCCTCCCCCTCCTCCCCCTCCCCTCCCCCTCCCCCTCCCCTCCCCCTCCTCCCCCTCCTCCTCCCCCTCCCCTCCCCCTCCTCCCCCTCCTCTCCCCTCCTCCCTCCTGCTCCTCAGATCCTTCAAGGCTCCTGTTCCTCCTCCTGGGGCGCCTCCCACCTGCCCTCTGGGGGCCTGTGCCCCTATTTCTCGTCCAGGGGCGTCGTCCCTCCACTCTCTGATGCCCTCCTCGTGTTGAGTTCCGTGCCGCCTGCGAGCACCCCTTCCCATTCCTGTCTGTAAGCACCTGCCACCTGCCTGGACCTGTGGTGGGGCCGCAGTGGGCACTGCTGGCTGGCTGAACAAGTGGGGGGCTGCTAGCTCTAGCTGCTGGACCCCCAAGAAACCTTGTGAACGGGCCCATTCCGCAGCTTGTTCTGTGCAGAAAGGAGGCGGGAGCTGGTGGACTCTTGGAGGTGCCAGAGTTGCCTCTTCGCTCCTCGCACCCCAGAGGGACAGGGGAGGGGGCTCGGAGAGCAGTGAGGGTCCCAGAAAGTCCTTTTCCTCGAAGGTCCCGTCGCCTGTGCCGCCCTTCCCTTCACGGGCAGCCCCATCCTCTCTGGCCGGCTTAAAACCTCCATGGTGGGCCTGTGGGGAAGCAAAGGGGGAGGGTGCTCTATGGGAGCTCCCACTGCCTGGCAGCCCCAGGGGTTCTGGGGTCCCGACAGCTGGGACGCGGGAGTGATGTGGCTGGTCCTTTGGCTCCTGCTGGCCCACGTGTCCAGATTCCAAACCAGCCAACGCTTACTTATTTATTTACTTACTTACATCTCTGAAATGAATCTCTGCTGCCGTGGAAGGGTGCTGGCCTTTCTCCCTGGGGCCTGGACTGACTGCTGACTGCGTGTGGGGCTGGTCAATGCAGGGCTGTGGGAGCAGCGCCTGGCCACAGGGAGCTCTGACCAACCTGAGTCTGAGGCTGCAGAGCTCGGAGGAGACATCAGCTCACAGCACTGCTTCCCCCTGGGCTGGAGTCCTCTGGGCAGCTGTGCTAGGAAAATGGCCAGTGCTTTGCAATCAGTTCATTACATTGGCCCCTCCCATCCAGAGAGGGACAGACCCTCCAAGCTCAAGTCCCTGCTTGCAAGTAACTCTTGGACCCACTGGCCCTGAGGGTTGGAACAGCCCCCATTCGCTGAGGCTGAGGCTGAGGTTTCCTCTGGCCATTCAAAGGACCCTGCTCACCGGTCAGGGAGTTTGAAAGCTGAACTGTACTTTCAGTGGCCCGTGGGCCACTCCCAGTATCTGGGTCCTGCTTCCCCGTCTCTCCTGGGGCTGAGGCTGTGATGGATGGAGGGAAAGGGCAGGGAAGGAGCACACCTATGGCCAGCTGCCTCATGCCAGGCCCTGCGTTTGCTGCTGGGCACGTGCCTGGCACTGTGATCAATTGTCCACTTGTCTGGTGGGGAGACCCGGGTGTCCAAGAGTGATCTGCCTGGGTCACGGCATCCCTGGGACCCCGGAGCCTGTAAAAACAGATGTGACGGAGACGCTGCTCAGCAACGCGGCCCCCTTCCTGGACCAGGGGTGTGTGTGCAGCCAGGCTTCCCCAGCTGCGCAAGAACAGCTGCCGCGCTTCCCTGCCCCGGTGTTCCCCATCCTCACCCTGGTGCCTTGTGGGCCCAGGAACCGCCCACCCCGGAGGGACGCGTCTCATGCCCACCCTCACCTCCAGCTCCAGGCGAAGGCCACCAGCCTCCAGGAGCCCCGCTCTGCCCCGGGGAGTGGATGGCCCGACAGCTGGATGAGTACCCCCTCCGCCCAAGCTGTGTTCACTCTGTAGCTGGGAAATTGCCTGCCTTCCCCGCAGATGGGCAGCAGGGTCCACCGTCAGGAACAGAGGGGCCCGAGCAGTGACTTCTGCTCCTCCTCAGGGGTCTTTCCTGTGCCCTCGTCCGACTGGCCTCTTTGTTTCCTCCTCGGCTCTCCCTCCCCCATCCCACTTCCTCCCTCCTTCCAAATGGAAAAGCCAGCTACGCTGTGCTTCTGAGGTGCCTGAGGTGCCGGAAAGTTCCCAGAGGAGAAAATCATTCCAGCGCCTGCCCCTCCCCCCTTTAACTGTTTTCAGGGATGTGGAGAGCAGGGTGCAACCAGAGGGAAAATCTGCCATCCTGGAAGCCAGGCAGCCCTGCAGGCCTGGGGGGCCAGAGTCAGGCAGGTGCCTTGGGGGGGCGGGGACAGGGTGGGCAGCGGACGGGAGAGTGACCAGAGCACGCGTACCGGAAAGGCTGCTGTGCGGCCTCGCCGTGGTCATCTCGCTGGTTAGCGGCGGCCCTCGTGGCTGAGGTTTGAGGGGTCCAGGAAGGAGGGGGCCCTTCCTGGGGTTTTCTGCCAGGCGCCAACTTCCCAAGCTCCGTGCGGGGCGGTTCTCCTGCTGACCGAGTGGCCAGACCTGCTCCCCCTGCAGCCCCCCTGAGAGCCATGGCGTGCCCTCCCCAAGGCCCTGACAAGGCATCTTGCGTGCTGAGCTGGGTCGGCATATGTACGGGAATGGTGGTGACATCCCAGGGGACGTGGGCCCTTGTGACCCAGAGACACAGGGACTTTCTCTGAGCCAGGGTTGTGCCAGATTCCAGACACGCGTGATCTTGTGTCAGGAGCCCTTGAGGCACCTGCTGCCCCCTTTATAGATGCTGAGGCCAAGGTGCAGAGAGGGTCAGTAACCATCCTCAGGCTGCATAGTGGGCCCCAGGCCTGGGTTGTCGGCTCCAGAGCCTGTGTTTGTAACTGTCCTCGGAATGTGTCGCCTCCGTCCTCACAGGCCACCCATGGCTCGGGGGGCTATTTCAGGGTCCAGGCCAGGCCCTGCAGCCGGGAGGCTCAGAGGCCATCGGGCCTAAGCCCTCCCCTCCCTTCATCCTCTCCTCCCTGGCCCCGCGGGAAGAGAGCGGAGACTTGATGTCTGCGTGCTGGGCAGAGGGGTGGGTGAGAGTTTGGAGCAGACATGATGCTGCGCCTGCAGCAGTTCACTTGGGCCTGATCTCGGTTTGCAAATGGCAGTTCCTCCTGGGCCTGTCTCTCCCGGAGGCACCTACGAGGTCACCTGCCCTGGCCGACAGGAGCCCTTTCTGTGCGGGCTCAGTGAACCCTCACGACAACCTGTGAGGCCAGTGTCGTGAGTCCTCACCTGCCAGGGGGGCACCCAAGGCTCAGGGAGGTCCCCTGGCTTGTGTGTCTCATGCTTGTGCCCCAGCTTGGGGCGTCTTGGAAGCAGGGAGAGTCGGGGCTAGAGAACGCCAGGGTCAGAGTCAGATGGACTCAGGGTCAAGTTGTCACTGTTCCCAGGACCTCCACTTCCCCTGTTTGCAGGGCAGTGGCCTCTACGCTTTGGGGTCTTGGGAGGGTTGGAGGGATGCTCTGGGCGGCGTGGCCCATATGAGGGGGAGGGTCAGGCGTGGCCCTGTGAGCCCCTCCCTTTCCCCCTGAGCATCCGCTCCCTCGAGGCCAGGCCTGTGCAGGCCTGGGGTGGGCACTGGGCTGGGTGCCCTGCTACGGGGCCCGGCCTCGGGTCTGGACGGCTGGGTACCCGAGGGTGAGCATGCAGGGGGGTTGGTGTTGGTGATAAGGGTGCTGACCGTCTGTCTGTGTCCCAGGCCCAACGTGTGTGCACAGCGGGAGCTGACCCTGGTGGGCCGTCGCCAGCCCTGCGTGCAGGCCTTCAGCCGCATGGTGCCCGTGTGGAGGCCGGGCTGCGGGCGGCAGGACCGGTGTGTCGGCCACAAACGCAGGTGCGTGCAGGGCTCCCTGGGTCCCACGGGGGGTGGAGGCTGCTCACACGTAGAGCAGCATGGACCACTCAGGCAAAGGGGTGGCCGGGCCGTCCGGGTCTTAGGGCACAGGCACTGACCCCGCCCCGCCACTGAAGCCCCACATCTGAGGTCAAGGCCTCTGACACCACCCTTGGGGTGTGGCCGCCATGGAGGCTATTCCCAGACTGTAAGTGCCTGCTCAGCGGCCACCTGGGGCCCTTGTGGGTGGGGGAGGACCCCGTGGGGAGGGGGCCTCTGAGGGGAAGGGGGAGACTCTACGGGACAGGAGGGGACCCTGCAGGGAGAGGTACTGACCACGCAAGAGGGTGAAAAGTGGGGCGCCCAGGCTGCCGAGGTCCTGGCTGGAGGCTGCTGCTGCTATCTGACCCCAAGCCCGTGTGAAACCTTTATTGCTCAAGATTTTATTTCACAATGAAACGGAGGAGTGCCTTTGCCTACCTCTCTGCTTTTTATAGACTCGGGTTCTGGCATCTGCCTGGTTGCAAAGCTGGGTGGGGTGGGGTGATGAGGGGATTCCGTCGTTGGGGAGGAGGGCTGAGTCCTCCGATGGGAGCGTGCTGTCCAGCCTCTCGGCCAGGTCTTCGGGCCAGGTCTTCGGTACGGGAACCTGCTGGGCCTGCCCCCGGGAGCGGGGGTGGGGGGCGGCCTTACTTTTAAACGTTTGCTGTATGATTCGTACACGTGCAGAACGGAGAGAGACAGGGCAGTTACGTCTCAGCGTGGTTCTCAGCTGGTGGCGGTTCGTCTCCCTGCTGGCGACCTTGGCGGTGTCTGGAGAGTTTGGGTTGTGAGACGTGGGCTGGAAGGATGGGGCAGGTGGAGGCAAGGATGGCCCTTCCGCCACGAAGGTCCCGCCCCAGGGTCAGGAGGGCCGAGGCTGGGCCACGCCCGACAAGAAGGAGAAATCACCACCATCGTTTCCCCAGAGACGTGCGTCTTGCAGTCTGCCCTTCCCAGCTTCCACACTTGCGTGGATGTAGGTGGATTTGCTAAATGGGAATCGGGTCACGTCAGCTGCCACCCCCCCTCCCGCGTCCCTCCTCCAACCTGTGGTGAAAGGGCACTCTTTTGGAAGCAACCAGAAGCCCTGTGGTCCCTGGGCTGGAGAGGGGAGTGGGTGGCCGTGCTGCGGAGGCCCCTGTGACTGGCTGTCAGACCGTTTCTCCAGGCTGGCCTGGGCAGGGCAGAGGACAGCGTTTCCAAGGTGGCTGGTGCCTCAGCTTCCTGGTGGGGAGTCTGGGCGCTGGGGAGGCTGTGTGCAGCCGGGGCGGGGGTGTGTGTTCTGGGTCGCGGTTTCCTGGGAAGGCCCGGGAGGGCCTCTGGGGTCCTGTCCTTGCACTGCCCAGTTCAGGTGTCAGGGACCCTCCCAGTTCTGCGGGAGCAGTGCGGGCCCCTGGCTCCGTGGCGGCCACCATCCCGTCCGCCTGGCTCTGGGCTGGAGCCGGGCTCCACCTTCCTCTGCTGGGCTGTTCTCGCTCCAGGTGAGCGAGGTTGCCTCCCCGCCTCGGTGCTCATGGCGGTCAGCGTCCTGCAGCGTTTCCTGGGGTCAGTGGCAGGTGTTTGTGGGGGTCCCGGCCTCATTTCCCTTCCAGAGGGCCCCCGGCCTCGTTAGCGTGTTGTGTGCCCCCCACGATGCCTGTGGTGGCCGAGCCCACCGTTCCAGCTGTGCAAGGTTTCCCAAATGCGTCGTGCAGCTGGCCCTCCAGTGGCCGTCGGGGCTGTGGGCTCCGTCGCGGGCCCGCTCCTCTCCGTCCTTCAGTGACCCACAGAGGCTCCGGCTTCCCCGTGAAGCCCGCCCTGAGCCCCAGCCCTCCCTCCTCCTCGGCCAGACCAGCGTCCAGCCCTCCTTGGTCCGTGTCACTGCTCCTCGCCTATCAGGCGCGTGTCCGCAGAGGCCCCAGCATCCCACGTGCTCTGGGAAACACCGGGCACGCGGGTGCCGAGCCACCCTCCTGCTGCTGCCGGCAGCTCCCCTCGGCCCACGCCCGCAGCCGGGGCGTGGACGGGGGAGGGGCCAGGCTGCATCTCAGCAGCGAGGGCGGGAGGCCAGCCCCTCCGCTCCCCCCACACCCCAGCCAGTGTGGGTGCAACCTCTGAGGGCCCTGCCGTCTGAGGAGCTGCATTTAGAGGCAGCACGCTCTGTACCCCACGATTTGACCGCACCCCAACTTGCACCAGCTCAGGGTCACCCTCCCTGGACAGACAGGAGGCCCCTCCTCTCTGGAGCTCCCAGGGGGCGGCCAGCAGGCGAGGGCTCACAGTGGGCGAAACCTCGCTCTGGGGTCAGACCCTGTCTGAGCCTCTGTTCCCCGCCTGCAGAGCGGGGGCATCAGGCCTGGATTGCAGCTGCGGGAGGATTATGTAACCAGCCACGGGCCAGGCCACACGTGTGGCTGCTATGTGGCAGCTGCCATTTCTCCTGCAGCCGCGGTGACTCCCATTTCTGATTTCCGGGCTGGTGGGCCTGCTGCGTGGCCCTGGCAGGGCCATGTGGGGTGACACGGGGCTCTCTGCTGGCCCAGAGCCGGCGAGGTGATACCTGACGGACTGGACGAGGACGTCAGGGGGGGCTTGCTGCCCTTCTCCCCATAGCGGGCGTTTCCCCAACAAACCCGCCAGCACAGGCTGCCCCAGGGTGGGGGAGCTTGGGCCATGCGCCCCCTGGGGGGCAGGAAGGAAGCGGGGTGGGGAGGGAGAGGATGCCTGGAGCACGCAGCCCACGTGTGGGCTCCCACCAGGCCCCTCCCCCCTGATCCCGCTGCTCTGGGGCCTGGGCTTTGCGGAGGTGTAAGGTGGAGGAGTGGACACCAGCCTGGTAGCCACGCCCCCCTGTCCCCCTGGCCCTGCAGGAACCAGCTCCTGGCCGTGGCCAGAGCCCCCGTGACTCTCCCATGGGAGGGGTCCCATATGAGCTGCAGGGGGCAAGGGCTGGCTCTCAGGCCCAGTGGGGGCTGCAGGCTGACCCGCTGTCTCCAAGGATCACTAACTTTAGGGGATGCTGGGGAGGGCGGCAGATGGGCCCAGTTGGCCCGTCTTCCCGATGACGGGGAGGAACAGCACGTAGCCCAGGGAAAGGGGAAATATTTACGACGGAAGGGCCCAGACACCATCCGCTCTGCCAGACATTGTCCCCCACTGTGGTCGGTCTCTCTCCAGGCAGCTGGTTTCATGTCCTGCCAGAGTGGGTTGTGCAGAGTCCCCCGAGCTGCCCGTATGCAGTGACATGCGCGCGTTCACACTTCCGGGAAGCGCCTTGGTTGGTTGGTGGGGTCCAGGTCCCCTGGCGGCCACGGGCTTCATGCCACTCCCGAGGGCCAGGAAGAGCAAGCTGGGGGCAGGGGTGTCCATGTCTCCAGGTGTCCATGACCTGGAGACAACAGCCCAGCCCCTCCCGCTGCTCCTGGGGCCTCCAGGGCCCTCGACCCAACTGCTGTTGTAGGTCGCCAGTCCTACAGATGGCAGTGGGCGCGGGGGTGCTGTGCCTGGAGGGTGGGCCCCGGGTTGTCCTCTTTCCTCCTCCCGTTCCTCCGCCCTCTGTCCCTCTCCCTCCCGCCTGCCCCCAACATCCCCTTGACCAGGCTTGTCACTGTAAGCACAGGGACCTCACAGCCGTGGACCCCAGGGCCTGTATGAGTTTCCTGTTGCTGCTGTAACAAATTATGACAAACCGGGGGCTTAAAACAACAGGGATTTACGCTCTCAGTCTGGAGGTTAGAAGTCTGAAGTCAAGGTGTGGGCAAGGGTGGTCCCTTCTGGAGGCTTGGTGGGAGGGTCTGCTCCAGGCTTCTCCCCACTCCTGTGATGACCGGCCATCCTTGGCGCTCCTGGGCTGGTGGCGGCATCACCCCAGCCTCTGCCTCTGTGGTCGCCTGGCCTTCTCCCTCTGTCTGTGTCCACAGTTCCCTCTTCTTATGAGGACACCGGTCACTGCACTAGGGCCCACCCTAAGCCAGTGCGCTGGCCTCATCTTAACTTGAGGACATCTGTCAAGACCCTATTTCCAAATAAGGCCACCTTCACGGGTTCCGGGTGGGCATGGATTTGGGGGACTCTGCTTGGGGTCGGGGCAGGCGGGGCAGTTAGCCGTCCATCTTCCTGACCATCACCAGATGGGGGTGGAGGTTGTCTGGGCTGGGGTGTCAGGAGGGGCAGCCAGGGTGGCTTCCCCGGGAGGTTGGCAGGGGTGTCAGGCAGATCCTTGCGTTGCTTCACCCACTCTCCAAAGAAGCAGAGGTTTCCAGAAGGGACCCAGGAGCCCTGGCGTTGGGGTGCAGCTAGAGGGAGGTGGGTGGGGGGCTGGGGGTCAGTTTGATGGGGCTGAGTAGGAGCGGGGCACCCCCTACCCCCCACCCTGGCTTCTGCTCCAGGTTCATGGCTGCAGGCGAGTCCGGGGCTGGGCGATGCCAGGAGAAGCAGGGTGGAGGCCGGGGCTGCACTGGCAGAGGTGGCCCTGAATGGCGGGGCGTACAGGGGCCTCGAGGCTCAGGTGGCCAGGGGCAGTCTGGGTTTGGGGAAAGGATAGTCAGGAGGCCCTTACCCCTCTGGGTGGTGAGGCCGGCCTCTCTCTGGTGCGTGGGCACCACCTTCCTGCGGCCACTCCCCATGCCAGGCCCCAGGCTGGCTGGATCAGCTGCCTGTTTCCAGCTCCTGCGTGGGGCTCTGCCTCCCGCTGCTCGGCCTTTGTGAGTCTGTACCTCTCCCATCAGAGCAGGAACCAGCCTTGGACCCGGGCCACCCTCCTCCAGGAAGCCCTCCTGCCTGCTCCCTTCTGACCTCAGGGCCGTGTGCTCACACACTCGGGTCCTCCTGCTGCTGCCCACCGTTGCTTCACCCCCATCGGCCTGTCTCCCTCGGGCAGCCCTTGGTGGGGGAAGGGATCCCTCCTCAGGGACGCCCCAGGACAGGCCCGCCGCCTGCCTCCTTGGTGCACGGGTGGGCTGAGAGCCTGGGGCACGGCCCGCCCAGCACTGGGCACCTCGGCCCACTGGGCTCATTCCAGGAGCCACTCTTGCTCCCAGGCTGGACACTCTGAGTCTGACCCCCAGACCCTCGCAGACTGGCTTGGCAATGAGAGCCACGTGTGGGGCACGATGCCTGTCCTGGGGCCGGCTCAGAGCCGGGACCACCCTGGGGGCGGAGAGGGAACGGGCGGCGTGTCGCCCTGTTGCTGGTTCCAGGACGGCTGTCCAGCCCCCCTCCCCGCTGCCCCCAGCGGCCCCTCATTCACCTGGTGCAGCCTCGGGATGCAGGCCTTCCGCCCACCTCCGTGCCTTGACCTGCTCGGCTGTGAAATGGGCACAGTGGGAGAATCGGTCTGGGGGACTGGGTGCGGTGAGAGCCGAACGCAGCGGGCAGAAGTGCCTCGAGCCTGGGCCCTTGACGGTAACGCCCCCCTCTTCCCTTCTCTCCTAGGACCGTCTACTACACGGGCTACAGGCAGGTGTACGCCACGGAGGCCCAGACCGTGTTGCGGTGCTGCCCGGGGTGGAACCAGCAGCCCGGAGACGAGGGCTGCCTCTCCTGTGAGTGCCCGCTAGCCCCGCCCACCCCCCTCCTGCCGCCGATGCCGCAGCCTCCCGTCCAGTCTAACGGGATGTGGCTCCTGCGCGGTGTGGGAGACCTCAGGGCCGCTCTCCTGGCCACTCTGCTCGCCAGAGGCTGCTTGCGTGACATAACGAAAGAGAAGGCCCAGTGAGTGCTCCAGCCCCGACGCTGGCCAGAGCCGCCGAAGGAGAGGCTGGCGGGGGCGCCGAGCTGGAGGGTGGGGGGCCGTCTGCTGGTGCCCAAGTGCCCGGCACCGGGGAGGGGTCCGAGGGCAGCCCCGGGACCGTGGGTTGGCGCCAGTGGGCTCAGACGCCCCTGAGCTTGGTGTGGTGTCGGCGTTATGGAGCGTGAACCCCTGGCCCGACTGCCCACGCCCCACCTGCCCCGCCTGCCCACACCCCGCCTGCCCACGCCCCGCGCTGCTGGTCCGTCCTTCCCCTCACCGGCATCTTGGGCCTCAGCCTCCTCATCTGCTACCTCCTTCAAAGAGGGAGGTCCTGACAGATGGGGGGGTGGGCGGAGCAGCCCCTGAGCATCTGCACGTGGCCGTGGGCAGCCTCTGTTGCAGACTCGGGGACCGGGGACCGAGAGGGGCTGGAATCGGGTTCTGATCTTAGCAGCTGGCTGTGAAGCCTTTACTTCGTAAAAGGAATGGGCATGGCTTGGAGTCCAGCTGTAGGGTGTTTGGGAAGGGCTCCCGGCCTGTGGGTGTGGGCACAGGTGGGCCAGCAGGGGAGGCTGCGTCCCTCCTCTGGAGAGGTCTGCCCACCCAGGGGTCAGGCCTCCTCTGAAATGGCGCCGTGGCATCTGGACAGGGTGAGACCGGGCTGCACTGTGAGGGGTGGCGGGTCACGGTTCCCCACGGCCGGGTTAACCGTGGGTGGGCCGTTCTGTGCCTGGGGTGGGAACCGGCCTTCAGGGGTCACGTCCCCGCCTGTTCTCCGGCCCCCGGGGGCCCATAGACGGAGGCCACAGACGCCCTTTGTGAGCTCCAGCGGGAAAGGGGGGAAAGTAAAGGGTGTGGCCATGTTTGTCCAGGAGAGGAAATGAGTCATTCTCCCCAGGAAGGGAGGCGGGGGAGAGGACCAAGACGCGCCACAGGAGGGACGGCGGGGGACCGGGTGGACGCCGGCCAGTGGCCCCTGGGTGGGAGCGTCCAGCTCTGACGGCCGCCTTTCTCTCTGTGGCTCTCATCTCTACAGCGATGACCTGTGGAGGAGAGGAGGTGGGGTCTAGGCCTGCGTCCCCCCGGGTTCGTGAGGGAGAGTGTGGCCTCTCGCGCCCAGGGAGGGACGTGGGTGCACCTGCGCGTGTCTGGCCTGGGGTGGGGACCCTCTGGGCTTGGCTTCCTGGGCAGGGGGAAGGGCAGGTGCAGGTCCAGGTTCGCCTGGCAGTTTTCCCACGATGATCGTCCGCTGCGCGCCCCTGAACTGGGGTTTGGTGACCCTTGGGGTCACCTGTGCCTTGGAGTGACCATCCCAGGGTTGGATGAGGGGAGCGGGAGGGCCAAGGGCCGTCCAGACCCCAGGAGGCCCGCTGCGGAGGCGGTCCAAGTGCTGGCTCTTCAGGAACGGAGGCGAGCGTTGGGTCAGGTCCGTAGTGCCCGGGGTCACGACAGTCTCACCCCAGCCTGGGGGGTCCGTCCTGTGGTTCTGCCTGTGGCCCTGGCCACAGTGGTCGAGTTGGCTCTGCCCTGGCCTGGCCGGCCGGCAGGAGGGGAATGCGGCCACGCCGCTCGGCGGGTGGGTCCTGAACCAGCCCAGGACTGGCCTTTGGGGTTTCTCAGCCGTGGGGAGGGGTCTCGGCCGGGACCCTCCCAGGGCAGCCTGGGCCTTGCGGCTGGCTGGGGGCAGGGCTGGCTGGGGTGGTGGGAAAATGGGGGGATCTCGGCGGCTGGGTCAGGCCCTGGGGGTCCAGGTTGTCACATCAACCGGGAGACACAGGACAGGGTCCCCACGTGTATCCTGAACTTGAGGCTTTGACTTTCTTGGTTGTTTGTTTTTAAAAATTCATTTTTAGGGCAGGATTTACTTATTTATGTATCTGGCTTTTATCTGTTTTTTTTTTTAATGATCTAGGAAGAGCCCTGTGATCTGGCCTCTCGGGGCACATACTTGTCCCCCAAGAGTCTGGGTGGCCAGCGTGTGAGGGTAGGTGGCGGTTCACACGGGGCAGGGCAGGAGCCCAGGATCCTGCCCTCAGCCCTGGCTCATTGGTTCATTTGTTCAATTTTTCACTCATTCGTTTGTTTGGTTTTTGCTCCGCTGCCCCCGAGCGCTGGGGATTCAGCGGGACCGGGTGGGTCAGTACCTGCCCATGGGGAGCTCAGGTCTGTCAGGAGGCCGGCTGCTGCTGGCGGACACTGAAATGACACTGATGCGTGAGGATGGGCAGAGGCAGGCCAGCCAGATGGGCGCTGGGGTGTGAGGGGAACTGGCTGGAGCCCAGGAAGAGGAAGTGGAGGCAGGGGAAGCAGGAAGGAGAGGTGGGCGGCCAGGGGCCCTTCCTTAGCTGCCCCACATTGTAGCTGAGCCCTTGGCGTCACTCTGCCTGTAGCCCCTCAGGGCTAGTTCCCAGCTGGATGGAGCTGGAGCCTTCCGGAAGCCTGGCTCCAAGCCCTTTGTGCATTTCACACCGGGATCTCTTGCAGGGGGCACTGGGGGCAGGTACAGGGTCGCATCAGGCACCGGTCTTGGGGTGGGGGTCTTGGGGTCCCAATAGGTGCTGGAGCCCCCAGTCCCTGGAAAGCCCTGCTTCAGGGGGTCAGGTGTGAGTCCAGGGTGGCTGCCTTTGGTCCCCTCCCGGCTGCATGCCAACAAGCGTCAGGCCTGCAGACGGGGTCACGGTCCTCCGAGACCCTGAGAGCGAGCAGAGGGGATGGTGATGAGGCAAAGGGCTCCCGCCCTCCCTCTTTCTCTCTGTCTGTTTGCCCCCTTTCCTCATTTCCCCACTGTCCCCCTCGCCAGCCTGTCTAACCCCTTCCCTTGTCCCCCGGTCCAGGCTCTCTGCAGCCAGGGGACCCGGAGAGGTAGGCAGGCGGGGGCAGGGCCCTGGGACGCTGACCCCTGCTGGCCCCGCCCCTCTCCACCAGCCACAGTGAAATGTCCTCCCTGGGATGTGACCTGGAAACTGGGCTGCGTGCGGGACAGTGTCAGGCCCCCGTGGTGTTTGTGCAGGAAGCTTCTAATGGTGTTGGTATTCCTCCGAGACCCACTTAGCAGCGTGTGTGACCGGGAGGTGACCGAAAAGAAAAAGTGCCAGCTGGGTGGGGTGCCTGGTGACCAGGGCCTTCCCCAGGACCTGTGGGTCCAGAGCACGTGTGCCCTGGGGGGCCCCTCCTGCTGTTGGGGTGCCAGTCCTGCTCAGTGGCTCTCTGAATTCCATCTCTATCCCAGTCAGGTGGCAGATTTTGCCTGGACGCTCCCAATGTTTCAGCCATGGTCACCCTGGGTCCTGGCTCCCCCTTATCGAAGCAGGGACCCGAATGCACAGATGAGGTACCTGGCCTGGAGCGGCTCAACCCCCCAGGCACCCTGCACGCGGAGCCTGAGATGGAATGGGTGCCGGGAAGACTGTCTGTAGCTCCGTGTTGAACTCTCTCCATGTGGGCTGGGCTCAGTCCATCAGAGGAGGCCACAGGTCGGAGGGGCAGTGCCCGAAGAGGGGCCGGGGGCTGCACCGGCTCCGTGGGATGTGAAGCGAGCCCTGGGAAAGGGAAGTCCTGTGTAAAGCACATTAAGGAGGTTCTGTTTTTGCAGGACTTCCCTGAGGCTTTGGTATGCCAACGTGTGCTGCAGGCTTCTGACACAGACTGTGTAGTGTTCTCCAGACTAATTCTTTCTTAAAAAAGGAAGAAAGAAAAAGAAGCAAAAAGGCAAAACAATAAAACGGTGTCCCTAAAGCATGTACTGGGAAGTGTGTAGGTGATCCATTCGACCAGCGTCTGTGGAGGGCCGATGGGGTGCCGGGCGCTGCGCTTGGGCATGGGAGGGAACATGGAACAGAGGGGGAGGGAGGAAGGAAGGAAGGAAGGAAGGGAGGGAGGGAGGGAGGGAGGGAGGAAGGAAGGAAGGAAGGAAGGAAAAGTGAGGTGGGAAGGGGCTGACCGATGGGTGGTGCCGGCTTAGGTGGGGTCTGGGAGGCCTCTCTGTCCAGGGCGTTGGTGGCCTGTGTGATGTGAGTGGTGGGCCTTGCTCGTGCCCAAGGAAGAGCCCCACCGCAGAGGGAAGGGAAGGTTCCAGGCCACAGGAACAGGGAAGGGCTGAAGCCGTTGTCCCCACGCCGGGAGCCCAGACCAGCCCTGGATCTGGGTGCCAGTGTCATAGTCAGGGCCCCGGGGTGAGGCCTGGGCTCGGTGCCCCTGCGTCCCACTGTCGGACCGCCAGGCAGGCCTCCCTTCCCTCCCACCTCCTCTGCGGTCCTGCGGCGCTGGGCTTGGCGCTGGGCCTGGCTGATCGGGGCCTGCAGGGAAGGAGCTGCAGGTAGGCAGCCGTGAACCCCCGGGGAGGGCCGCCCTCGGCTTTCTGGCCTCAGCCCTTCACTTCTCCTTTTCCTTTTCCATTCTGGATGCAACGCAGCAGCCCTGTGCCCGGCGTGGGAATTTGCAGAGCTGGCATCCCGGCTCTCCTGTCCTCGACGTGGACGTGAATGTCCCCCAGGTTGCCGGGGGAGGGCATGTTGTCCTGCTGTGTCCCGCACACCCCAGGTCTCTCCAAACCGTGAGTCACATCCAGACTGGCCCGGCCCTGTGCCCAGCACATGATTACACACCCACTCACACCCAGAGGGGCTCACCACACACAGCCTCACATACACATGCATGCACACACGTGTGCCTGGATTTACTCACAGGTATTTGACCTACTCACGTGCCTTCACTCACACGTGTACACACATGCTCATGAGTGCACACCTACGTGTACACTCACGTGTGCACGATCGCTCACACGTGTGCACGAGCTCCCACTCCTATGGGTGCGCAGACGCCCACACACATGCTCTCACTGGGGCTATGATGCAGTGGGGAGCACCGGCAATGAGGCGTGGAGGTGCCACCGTCACCCGGAGCCCAGAATGATCCGAGTGCCAGGCGGAGCAGGGGCCAGGTCCAGCCCTTCTGGAAGGTTCTGGGTGCACAGCGCCCACCCCACCCCGACTGCCTTCGGGAAGTGGACGTGATGGGGGCAAGGAAGGATGCTGCCCTGTCCAGGTCTGCTCTCCAGGGGTTCTGCAGCCCAGGATGGGCCTGGAGGGGGCAGCGGGCATCTGTAGTCCTCAGGGTCCGTGGCCCCTCGGCCTCCCACTTCTCTTGTTGACCGGACACGGTCTCCCAAAGCCGGTGTGGCTCGCCTGTGCGGCTCGCCTGTGCCCGGACTTGCCACCATGCAGGGGCTCTGGGAGCCGGGCCCGACTCTGGGCAGTGGGTGTCTGTCTGCCCAACTGTCTCCTGGGACCCACCACACGGGGGATGGTCTAGGCACAGGGCACCGGGCAGCCGGCCTGGAGGGCTTGGCTCTTCCTCAAGCACTTGGAGCCTGAGTGCCCAGCATGGAGCTGAGGTGGCTCCCTCCCTGCCGCAGGGGTCCTAGCAGGGGAGGTTGGAGTGAGGCGTGTGATCCGGGCCCCTAGCCCTCGGCCAGCGCTGGGTGGAAGGCCGGCAGGAACAGGGTCAGAGGGAGAAGACAGGAGGGCTCAGGGCCTGCTCTGTCCCCTGGGCTCCCAGGGAAGTGGCCTCCCTTCCTTAGCTACTGTCAGCTTGAGCTGGGCACCCACGCCCGCCCGTGCACCGGCAGCTCTTATCAGCGACTTGGACGAGGCTTAGGAAACGCTGCCCTGCAGCTTGGGCGATAAGGAGGGAACCGCCCTTGTGTCCCCGTGACCTTGAGCTGAGTCAGCCCGCCCTGCGGGGGTCTCTGGGCGGCTTGGGCGGAGGTGCCTGTGGAAGCAGAGGGGCACTCGCTTGCAGGCTGGCTCCCGGAAACACATTCGGTGACCTCGGTGTGTGCTCGCAGCCTGTGGGTGGGTGGGTGGCTTGGCAGGCTGGACAAAAGTGTCAGCCTGGGTCACCCTCTCCTGCCTGTGGTCACTCAGCTTTCCACTAGCCCCTTGGGGGGTGGAGAGAAGGAGCCGTGGTCTCAGCCAATCCCAGGTCCAGGGAAGTGGTCCAGGGGCTGAACTTGCAGAAACTGAGCCCTTGGAGAGCAGTCGAGTCCCATTTCCATGGCCAGCCCGTCCTGGGACAGCGCGGCTGCAGCCGCCACGGCCAGTGGGCTTGATCAAGGTCCGGCCAGGCACAGGTGTCTCCTGTCTTTCGCCGTGAGAGGAAGTGGCTGGCATCAGGATGCCACTGGCGATGCCTGGACATGGTGTCCTCGCTCTGGGGGCTGTGCTGCCTGAATCTGCCGTCCCACACCCAGGCCTGGGACTGGATACCCCTAAGGACCCTCCCAGCCTTTGGTTCTAGGAATGTGGGCAGATGCGCCTAGCTTCACCCCAAGGCGAAGGCCTGGCCAACGTGCCCGCACCTCGGCTTCCGGTCTGTAACGTGAGGAGATTGTGGTCCCTGGACGTGGGCTGCTGGGGGGCTGTGTGTGTCTTCAGCTCCAAGAGATAGTGTGGAGGCAACACGCTGAGTGCATGAAGGGTCCGTGAAGATATTGCGCTTGACATGTATAAGGGAGTTTAGCCCAAATTTCCAACCACTGATAAGTATTAGGGCTGGGACTTAAACACGGATCTACAGAACCTGAGCTGCCTTGCCCTGCGAAGGCTTCTGGGCGGCGGGAACCAGCGGGGTCTGGGGAGGGCGAGAGCATCCTGTAGCCTCGGAGGACGTGGCCGCCTGGCAGCCATAGACCTTGTGGGCACCGTGCCCCCACCCCCGGGCTTACCTCCATCTGTTCTTGCATTTCTCACACTCATGGGTTCTGACAGTTCCTTCCGGGGCCCCTGAGGGTCCTGTGGGTTCAGTCCCAGCCAAGGGCCACGAGCGTGGGTCCCCAAACCAGCCCCCTGCCGTCCCCCTGGCATACAGTAGGCTCTCATAAAATTCATTAAAAACGTAGCTGATGTTAAGTATAAAACACATCTGTTACTTAGCAATCTGTAAATTGTTTTCAAAGCATCTAACGTTCAGTTAACACCTGTATGTGGAGTTTTCATGTTTTTTATTCACGCATCCCGCTGGGTCTATTTTCCTACCTGCCAGCTCTTTTCTCACATACGGCCCCTCCCTTTTCTCTTCGAGGAAAACAAACATCCTTAGACGAAGCCACAGTCTGCTGCTCCTGAGCTCCATTTCCAGGTTTTGGCTGTCCTGTGACTGTCGCCTGTGGCCCTTCCTCAGCTGCGGTGGGGTCTTTTGGGGGGTGCTTGTCCCTCAGGTGACTTGAGTGACAGCGGGAGGGGTGGCTGGGTTGCCGGGGGCATCCCTGACTCCCGCCTGGCCTGGGGGAGGGATCACACAGGGCTGGACCCACAGGTGCTCTGCAGTGATGCCCCGTCCCTGTGCCCTGGCTGCCCGTCCTGCCACAAGGCGTGTGTGCCCAGTGCCACCCCGTGCCGCTGGTCTCAGGCTTCCCGCCACGGTAACCCCATCTTTCCCGCGTCCCACGAGACTTGGGACCACAGGGAGTACCCGTTCCTGGTTTGAGGCGTAGCTTTGTGCATCTTTGTTGTGAAACCTTTTCTTTTTTCATCTAAGGATGTGCAGCCCTGTGCACCCCTCTTGCATCCTGAGTGCCTGCCTTCCCCCTCGAAGGCTTCCTGACAAGTAACTGTCTCACGTCCCGCTTGGCCTGACATTTAATTATCTCTTTACTCATTCATTCAACAAAGTTTATGGAGCCCCTTCAAAGGGTCAGCATGTCAGTGGCTCCAAGGAACGTGATGGTGATGGAGGTGCAGTAGCTGCCTGCCCCTAGGGAGCCCAGGCCTGGGGTGGGAGCTCAGCTGTCGCCCCTGTTAAGGGCTGGCTACACTCAGAGGTGCTGTGGTGGGAAATGTAGGGCGCTGTGAGCGCTGATTCGGCTGGGGGCTCGGAAAGGCTCCCTGAGGAAGTGACGACTTGTCCAGGTGGACAGCCGCTAGGGTGTGACGGGTGGCTAGGGGGCTCTGTGCCAGGTCGATGGAAAGCCACAGAAGGGCTCTCAACCAAGCGCCCGTGATCTGCTTCCTGTTGTGAAGGATCCCGGTGGCTGCAGCGTAGAGAAAGGACGCGGGTGAGCGGGACCGGCTAAGAGGCGTCCGCGGGGATGCTGGTGGCGGTTTTGTCCAGCCTTGAAGCGGAGAGAAGGGTGGGCTCAAGGGGCATGCGAGGTAGAACCGATGGGCTGGCTTTGGACTGGATGCGGGCCGAGTGTGAGGACGGCTCCCAGGTTTCTGGCCTGAGCCTCTCTGTGCATGTGACACCAGGTACCAAGTTGGGGAAGGGGAAGGAGAGCACGCAGTGGGTTGCTACCTCCCCCTGAGCTCTGGAACTGACCGCAGAGGTGGACGCAGGCGGCGTGCTGTCCGCGGGGACCCCCAGGCTGGGCGTGAACCTGGTGGGGCCTGCAGAGGCTGCTGGGGGGCAGAGTCCCAGGGTGGGCTCCAGCCTGGGCATCTGATTCCCCCTGGAGGCATGGTCCGCTATGGTGGTTTGGGGCTGAAGGTCTTCAGGATGGTGCAAACCTCTTTAAGATGTGAAAAGTAAACACAGCTGGCTTCTCTTCCTCCGCAAAATTGCACAATTCAACAGGTTTCGGGCCCTCAGCAGTGGGGACACTGGTGCACAGCCCGGGTTGGCCCCAGGCCCGGAATTACCTGTGCGGGTTCCAGGGTCACCGTGCGTTTCCCCTTGGCTCCCCTGAGGCACCCGCTTTGTCCCCCAGCCCCCCACTCCCACTGCATTTCAGAAACATCCTCAGGGAGCTTTTCAGGTGTGAGTGAGTGCCAGCTGGGACCCCGGCAGGGTGGCCCAAGGGGAGGGACCCCTCCGAGGCTGGGACAGCAGCCTGGTTATGGGGCAGAAGAGGAGGAAGAAGCTCCCTGCAAAGACACCCCGTGTCTCCCCCGGCAGGGTCCTCCTGACTCTAAGTCAGGAAGCCCTGGGCCTGGTCCCTCCTCAGTGGCTTTGTGACCCCGGGCCATGTGCTGTGTGTCTCTGAGCCCTGGTTTCCTCATCGGGGCAGTGCCTCGTCTAGGGGGCTGCTTGGACCTGTGTGTCTGGCAGGCATCCCCCACCTTGGGCTCTTCCACCATCCAGCTTCTCTCCCTGCTCCTGGTGGGAATGCTGCCAGCAATACAGAAGCTTGCTGAACCTGTGGGTTACACTGGGCTCTGGGGTGCGTGGCGGGCGTCCAGGCCACTGTTCAGAGTGTCCACTCACCCAGCAAGCACCCCTGAAGCCCTTGGACTCAGGGCCCGGCTGTTGGGGTCACGGGGATGGGGGCAGAGCCCACCTGCCCTGGCCTTGCCCGCCCTGTGTAGGTGTAGGGGTCATGGCTGCGGGGCCGAGAAAATTGGTGCCGAAGCCCCGCCGGGGGCACCCGGTCCGGCGTGGGTCGGGGTCCCTGCTGTGACGGGGCTGGGACGGCACCTGTCCTTCCCATCCAGGGCCCCTGCCTCCCGGGCCGGCGGAGGCCTCCTCCACACTGTGGCCAGGAGCCGGAGGGGGCTCAGTAGCCCTAGGGCACCACAAGACAGTGGGTTCAGGGTGCCTCGTTGGGCTCCGCTGGGGGTGGGGTGTGGGGAGAGGGTCTGGGAGCAGGGAGTCTCCTCTGGAGAAGGTGGGGAGGCCAGCCGCTCACAGCCCTGACCTCCCTTCCTCCGCTCCCAGGGGGCCTGGGCTGTCACTGCCCCTCCTCGAGGGTGGGACCAGTCTGGTCATTTCCACCGTTGGGATCTTGTGGGGAGGGGGCCTTGGCCAAGCTCTCAGCCCCCTTTAGCTGTGAGCTGTTCCCCTGCACCCCGCGCTCTCCACCCTCCTCCCCCGGCCTCCCACAGAAGATGCCCTGGAGCTCCTTCATGGCCCATTGAAGGGAGTGGGGTTTTTTCCCCTCCCAGGGGGGCTTCACTGAACCCAGACCCTGGGGTGGCCCGTGTGTGACCCACCCTCCTGGGGCACCCTCCCCGGGGGTGGTGCTTTCACTTGAGGGTCCAGGTTCTGTCCAGGCTTTGAGGCCTCACCTTGTGGGGAGACTTACGGGGAGGGGAGGCGTCTCCGGGGACCTTGTGTCCTGGCGGTGGGCTGGGGGCGCCCCCAAGCCCCGGCCCCTCCTCATGCGTCTTCTCCCTCCCTCCACAGCCCAGTGCAGCCCCAGCCTCTGCTTTAACGGCGGCCACTGCGTGCCCAACTCGGCCCAGCTGTGCCACTGTCCCCGCGGCTTCCACGGTCCCCGCTGTCAGCACGGTGAGTGGCGTGGCATCCCCTGCAGGCACCGAGGCCCTGGCGGTCCACGCGGGCGGGCCAGGCGGGGCGGCGGAGGAGGTAACCCTCTCTCACGGGATGCCTCGGCACCCTGCCGTCTCCAAGCGCTCCCTGTTCGATCGCGCCCTCTGCGGGCAGGGATGGGCCGGGGTCCCTGGGCCGGCAGGGAAGCAGCACGTCCCAGGGGTCCCTGAGCTGCACCCCTGCCCCGCCAGAGGCTCTCGTGTCCTTCAGGTTGAAAGTTGGGGGACAGCTGGGGTCCTACCCGAGGGGACCGATTGAGTCAACGTAACACACCTGCAGACTGGAGCCTGACACGCTGAGGATCCAGCCTCGGATGCCGGGGGGCGCTGCGGGTGTCGAGGGGCTTAAAGCAGGTGCTGGTGGGGGTGGTGCAGACGAATGCCCAAAAAGTCCCCCAAAGAACCCCTGCAGACATTCCTCCTGACTTCTTGGCGTGAGGGGAAGGCGTGAGTATCCCTGGTGGTTTTCTGCTCTGTCCAGAATTTCTTTGCTGACCGTGTAGCTCGCAGGTCCTGCCGGAACAGGGCATAGAGCCACGGCCGTCATTGAAATGAAACACTCTGGACAGTTTCCGGTGCTTTGAACTTGCTTCTGGTGAGCAGCTGGGGGCCTCTTCCAGGGGGACACGGGGCGCACATCCTGCGACGCGCTCTTTAAGGCTCTGGATGCCCAGTAAACAACAGGAGGGAAACCAGGAAACTGTGGGGAATTGAAGCTCCGTTTGTAGAGGGGACCCCTGCGCTCTTGCCGTTCCCTGTGCGTTCACAGGTGTGTCCCCCCCAAAGCGTGGCTGAAGCCAGGGCTCCTGGGGAGGTGCTGGGTCCCACAGCTCAGAGCCGGGCGCTGGTACCCAGGGGTGCTGACCTTTGTCGGGAAGGCTCTGGCGGCTCTGCTCATCGGATGCCCTCTGCGAGCCGGAAGGCTCTGTGCTTCCTGGGCTCTGGGCGGCGGGGGGGCGGGGGCTGCTGCCCGGGCCACGGAGTGAGGACTGCTGTCACCTCCAGGTGCTGGGGGTAGGGGGTCCCTGACCTGTGCCCTGTACCATCCAGGCTCCAAGCCTCAGCCAGGCCTCCTCGTGGTTTTGATCCCGAGCCCCTCTGTGGGCTGGACAGAGGTGACCCCACCCCACACCGTTGCAGACTGGGGTCCAGGCTGGGATGCAGGCGCCCAGCTGCCACGCTCCGCCTCTTCTCGGGGTCTTTCATGACGGCCGCAGGTGGGTGTGGAGAGATGCTGGACTGTGCGGGGTCGGGCTGGGAGAGACGTCCTGGCCTCCAGCTGCCTTTGGGGATGTTGCTGGGACTGGGTTGTGGCCTGATGGGCAGGAGCATGAGGACGTGACTCTGCAGCGCGGCCTGTCCTTGGTCTCGTCCTCGGGAAGCAGCCGGGACCCCCGACTAGGGCCAGTCTTTCTATAGCCCCTCGCCTTCCACCCTGCTCCCTGTGGCCACCAGCCCCCACTCTCCGCCTGGCGCTCTCTCAGGCGCCCAGCTTGGGGCATCACTGGCGGGCGCTCCCTTTGTACTGAGCAGCGCCCCTCCCATGAGACCCTGACCCTCGGTCTCCTGGGCACCAGAGGGTACACGGGCTGGCAGGGGCGCAGTGGGGAGGGCTAGACACCCAGCGGGGCACTTTGCACCCAGCTGGATGGGCGCCCGGGGCAGCTGCTGGGCTTGGAGACCCACCCTCGGTGCTGCGTGGAGGTGGGGGGGCCGGGTGGGAGCCGCGGTCTTGCCAGCCTCTTGGGGCCTGGGCTCCAGGCTTGGCTTTGCCTCCGGAGCAGCCCTGCTCCCCACGGTCACTGTGGGGACGGCCTCTCGGGCGGGCGCACCTGCCTGGCCCTTACCGTGCTCTGCCTGCGTCGCCCCCCGAATCCTCACTTCTTCCGCTTCGTGGAAGAGGAATCTAGGGTCAGGGAGGCCCGGCAGCTGCTGACTGCTCAGCAGAGCTGGGGCTGGAAGCACAGTCTGGCCCAGTGAGCACCTGGAACCTTCCGGCCTTGCGATCTCTGGGCGCGGTGCCAGGCCTTGTTGGGGGTGGAGCACGGTTGAGATCTGCTTCGGAGGAGAGAGGGCTGGATCCCCAGGTCCCCACCCTGCCCACCTCCCAGGCAGGAGCATCTGTACTGGGGGGGGACTGGGCTCGTGACCAGTCTGTGGCCCTCCAGGGTTGGGGGCTTCCTGGAATGGCCAGCTGGGTGGCAGATGTGGCCTTCAGGGAGCAGTAGACAAAGCTGGAGGGTGGCCCCTGGGTCTCCTCCTAGGGCACCATCTCCTGGAAGAAAGGCCTGGTGTTCAAGGGCTGGTGTGCAGAGCTGGTGTGCAGGGCTGGGTGTGCAGAGCTGGTATGCGGGGTTGGGCGTGTAGAGCTAGTGTGCAGGGCTGGGTGTGCAGAGCTGGTGTGCAGGGTTGGGTGTGCAGGGCTGGGTGTGCAGAGCTGGCATGCGGGGCTGGGTATGCAGAGCTGGTGTGTGGGGTTGGGTGGGCAGAGCTAGTGTGCGGGGCTGGGTGTGCAGAGCTGGGTGTGCGGAGCTGGGTGTGCAGAGCTGGTGTGCAGGGCTGGGTGTGCAGAGCTGGCGTGCAGGGCTGGGTGTGCAGGGCTGGTGTTCAGGGTTGGGTGTGCAGGGCTGGTGTGCAGAGCTGGGTGTGCGGGGCTGGGTGTGCAGAGCTGGTGTGCAGAGCTGGGTGTGCAGGGCTGGGTGTGCAGGGCTGGGTGTGCAGAGCTGGTGTGCAGAGCTGGGTGTGCAGGGTTGGGTGTGCAGGGCTGGTGTGCAGAGCTGGTGTGCAGGGCTGGGTGTGCAGAGCTGGCGTGAGGACTGTGCCCCCTGCAGAGGCTGCCCCTGTTCCCTTCCGGTCCCTCCACACTGGGTTTGGGGCCGCCAGACCTGAGACCTGGCACAGTTGGGCATGTGTAACTCACCCTCCAATTATAACTGATTCCAGTTTTGAAAATAAAAGCCGTATTTTTTCTGGTTCCCCCAAATTCTTTCATTTGAACAAAAGAGTGGGGGAGGGAGAAGGGGACTCTGCTGGGTTGATGGTGGAGAGCAAAGGGGGAGGGGGGTGCTTAGGAAGAGCCCCTCCCCCGCCTGGGTGCCCCCTCCCTCTGAACCTGCCCACCTCTGCCTGCTGCCCCGCCCCCCGAAGACTTTCTGTAGGAGTTACAGGAGCACAAAGGGAGCCTGTGCAGGTGGGGCCTGGGGGAGCAGGGGGAGGGGGGTGCCCAGCACAAGGCCTCGGTGCAGTCTGTCCAGTGCGGCTGTGCGTCCAGGGCGGACATCGTGTCATCCGACGTGCCTGTGGGCCTCAGGGTAACGTGCCGGACCCCACTCCCCGCGCTGTTTGGTGGGGATAAAGTATGGGGGACGTCTGTGCAGGTCACAGGTGTCAGTGCAGGTGAGGCTCAGGGTGCCCTGGGGGGTGGTGGCGACCTTCGCCCCCCAGAGGCCCGGCCTGCTGAGAGATGTGACGGATGACGGGTGGGGGGAGGATGGCCCCATGTTCCTGGGGTCCCCGCATGCACAGCGTGCCCGAGCTCCCGTAGGGGGTAGCGCCCACGAGGCCTCTCCCTTGGGGTGGCCTGGGGTCGGGATGCCCCCCAGGACCGCCGGCCTCCCTACCCTGCAGGCCGGCACCTTCGGGGAGCCCCTGACCCTTGGCGGGCTGCTGCCCGGAGTGAGAGACGGCAGAGGCCTCCCCCCACCCCCCGCCCCCCCAAGATCTGCTGGGGGCGAGTGCTTCTCATGGCCAGCTGCCCTTGAATCTTACAGGAAAAACAGGCAAGAAAAGCGTATGCTTCAGAGCATAGTACGTCTTAATTTATCTTCCTTTTGTATCATAAATGGTGACACAGCGGACGCTGGTCATTTCTCGTGACCTGGTCTCTGCTGACCTCGGGGAACGAGAGCAGACTCTGAGGTCTGAGGCCCGGATCACCTTAGGTACTTCTTGGTCCAAGACGCTTTGGCCCTGGTACCCTCTGGGCCTCAGTTTCCTCACCTATAAAATGGGCAGGTTGGGCCCATCTCAGGCAGTTCTGGGACTCACTCCGGGTCCACAGAGCTCTCAGGGCGTCACTGCTGACGCCCAGGAGAGGGCCGGGTGGTCCGGAGGGCTTCCTGGAGGAGGGCCTGTGGGCTGAGGAAGGCTTGGAGAGGTGCAGGTGGGGCAGGGTGGGCTTTTCCAGGTGGGAGAAAGGTGGGGGCAGAGGAACAGAGTGGAGGAAGTCAGTTTGGCCCAGAGGGGCTGGTGGGGATGGACGGCAGGGAGGGTTCTGCCTGGACTCTGAGGAGACTGAGCGCCCCCCTCTGAGCTGGTTGGAATGACCCGGAGCCTGCGCGGCCTGCCCCCTCCAGCCCCACCCCACTCTGCGGGGAGGGACCTCGGTGGCCCTGCCTGGAGCCTCCGCGCCCAGGCCTGTCCCTTTGAAGGAGCCTCTTTCCCCACCGGAGCAGGGCGTCGGTGGGTGGGGTCGGGGGAATGGGCAGGCAGGGCTGCGGGGCTGTGGGGGTCCCCGGGCTCTGCCAGGAGGCAGCGGGAGCAGGCGGCCACCCCTGAGGGTGTGCGGGCAGGACGCAGGCCCCGGCGGGTCCGGCGCTCCTGGCCTTGGCTCAAGGGTGACTTTGTTTCTAAACTGGGATAATTGATTAATGGAGAGGAAGCAGCCCTCCCAGGAGGCCCTTCAATGCTGCCCACTGTGTCGGAGGGTGGGAATCTGACCCCTGGCCTGAGGTCCAGACACCACCGAGGGCTGCTCTTGGCTACTGGCCGCGGCCAGGCTGGGACCTGGCTCTCCTCTCCCTGAGGGGTGTGCAGAGCTGCCCCGCTGCCCCTGCCCTGGCGGACAGTGTGGCCTTGGGCTTCTCCACACACGCCCGATTTAGCTGCACTAAACCCCTCCTTTTTTTTTTTTTATTTGCGGTACACGGGCCTCTCACTGCTGTGGCCTCTCCCGTTGCGGAGCACAGGCTCCGGACGCGCAGGCTCATCGGCCATGGCTCAGGGGCCCAGCCGCTCCGCGGCATGTGGGATCCTCCTGGACCGGGGCACGAACCCGTGTCCCCTGCATCGGCAGGCGGGCTCTCAACCACTGCGCCACCAGGGAAGCCCTAAACCCCTCCTTTGAGGACAGTTCCCGAAATCTCCAGCGAGCCCCACGCCCTGCAGGAGCTGGCACTGGTGTCTTCTGCTGCCTGGGGTGGGGGCCGTCTCTGGCCAGGGGTGGGGAGGGCCTGCTGGGTTGAATGGAGATGGTGGGTGGCTTTGACCCTGCCCTCTGCCCTTGCCCTGCTGACCGTGACAGTCGGCTGGAACAGGTGTGGCCTGCTGCCCTGTACTCGGTGGTCCGCGTCCCTTCAGGGCAGCGGGTCTGCAGACCGCCTGCTCCAGGACAGCCCAGAGGCTGCCCACACACAGAATCCCAGCCCTTACAAAGCAGCCGACTCTGGGAAGGGCATTCATGTTCGCTCCGTGAATCGTTTAATTACCAGGTTTGTTCCCCAGATCCCACCACCCACAAAGGCGTCTCTGTCTTTCGAGATGACTGTGTCCTCCAGGCCTGCTCCGTGCACAATGGGCTTCTCCCAGGCTGGCTTCTGAGACGGGCTGGCCTTCTAATGACATAATTACAGCAGGATCCACCAAGAGGCAGACCCTCCGGGCCTGGGGGTCTGTGAGCTCGCCCCACCTGCCCCCATGCTTCCTGGCTGGGTTTTTGGTGAATAGGCTGCTCCAGTGCCCCTGCCCACGAGGGGCCTGCCTTCCGGGCAGGATCGAGGCTGGGTCTGTGGAGAAGGACAAGGCCCCCCAGCCTCCCCTCCCCAGGGCTGCCCCAGGCTGGAGTCCCGCCCATCCTCCTGGGTGGTTTCCTGAAAGGACCCTGTGAGTCTGCCCTCTGCCCTTCCCTTGCCTCGGCCCTAGTGCCCTGTCCACACCCCCGGAAGCCAGTCCAGACTCTTCCGGTGAATTGCCCTTTGCTGGGCTGCAAGGGCAGTCCTGGGCGTGGGCTGGGTGCCTGTCCCATTATACAGATGAGACCACTGAGCCCTGGCAGTTTCTGATATGCTGGGGTCAGTGATGTGCTCAGTGCTGGCACACGGCCTCTTGGACCCAGCAGGGCAGTGCGGGGTGCACGTGGAGGCCCCGCTCGGGTGGGCGAGCCTGGATGGTTTCTGGGGAATCTGTGCGGCCCACGTGCCCTGTGTGGGTCCCTGGACCGTTGCCGCCTTGGGACTGACAAGAGTTGGGGTGCGGGAGTTCCCCGGGCGTGTTTGGGGCCGAGGGGCCAGTGCCCGGCCCTCTGGCTGACCTTTTCCTGGCAGCCCGCTGGGCTGGTGAAGCCAGGCAGCTGCCCACTCGCAAAGGGACTGCGGTGCCCCATTTTCCACCCCCTGGGCAGCTGCGGTGGGCGGCTTGGCACTTTCTATTCTGGACGCAGGAATGGCTGGGCCCAGACGGGCGGGGCAGTGCTGCTGGCCCTGGGACCCCGCTCTGCTGGGAGGTCTCTCACCTTTCTCTGCAGGGGAGGGGTGGAGGGGGGGCTCGATAAGACAAGTGCCTGCCCCCCGAGTGCTCACAGCCCTGTGTAGTGGGGCATCGGGAGCGGGGCACAGGGCAGTGGAGGGGGCTGGGGAGGGGAGTGCGGCATGTGCGGGTCCCTGCACGTGGGTGGCTCGGCCTGGGTACAGGGGAGAGGTCCTCACAGGCCGGCCCGGGGCCCCTGCCCCCGAGAATGGCGTGTGGAAGGGAACTTGCGCACGAAGCCGCCTGAGCCTGCCCTCCAGCCCCGTGTGGACACGCCGTCCTGCTCGGACCAAAGGGGCCGCCTTCTGAGGACCCGTGGGGTGTCCGTGACCACTGCCGACGCCACCCCCACTGTGTCGGGCCCCCTTCTCATCACCCCAGGAGTCTGACGCTTCCCGCACGGCGGAGTCTCCGTGGCTGGCGCTCACCTCTTACCCCAGGGCCCTGGCACCTAAATGAGTCTATAAAACGTAGCAGCTGCCGAGAGGAGCCCTGAGTCTGAATTCCTGGAGAATTCCTGCCTGCGGCCATCTGCGCTCAGGAGCCGTTTCTAGGGCTGATCCTGCCCCTGGGCTCAGGTGGCCACATCCCTATCCCCCAGCCCGGCAGTGCCCTAAGACTTTGTGGAGGGGGCCTGGGGCAGCGGGCCCTGGAGAGCCGAGAGCCCCGGCTCTTCCTGGGCTCCTGGACGGGCATCTCAGCCCTGTGTCCGCTCTGCCCGCTGTGCCTGCCGCCAGAGCTGTCGCTGTTTGGGGGCAAATCCCAGGAGAGGCCCCAATTGCCCACTTTCAGTTCCTGGGGCTGTGCCTGCCTCTCTGTCCAGGCAGGGTAATTCGTGAGGGATCTGCAAGCGAAGGAGTTGGCATTAGCCTCCCGGAACCTGCCCGCGGGTCCCGGCGGCTCCCGGCATCCCAGAGCAGGGCCTGGCCTCTGCGCCCCGGTCGGATTGCGGCCTGGACAGCAGAATGCGCACAGCCAGGCCAGCTGACTACGGCAGTTAACCGCCGGGGGAGGAGGTGGCGGCGGGCCGAGGGTGCTGACAGCCTGCGGAACTGGTCTCCAGCCGGTGCTGGCTCAGGGGGAGCTGCCCCCCAGCCAGTGTCGCAGCGATCAGTTCTGCTGGGGACCAGGAGAGCGGGGGCGGGTCACCCCACCACTCAGGGTCAGGGCAAGATGAGCCTGCAGGTTAGCCCTCCAGCAGCTCCCCTGGGGTCCGAGGTCTCGGGGAGGACGCCCCAAGCTGCTGCCTCTCCTCCTGTGCATCGAGGTTCCACAGGGCCGGCCCCGAGGCCAGAGAGGGGTGCAGGCCAGTTCCCGGAGCAGGACCAAGCCCAGGTGTCCCACATGTTCGTGTGCATCCGTGCTCTCCCCAGGGGTTGTGGCCACCCCAACCTGGGGACCCCTCGACCCTCCCTAGGAAGCCACAGTGCATGTTGGCGTGTGCAGGCCCGTGAACCCTTGGGACAGAGAAACCCAGACAGTTTGGTTCCACGGGTCAGTTCGAAATGTTCTTGGGCAGCGGGCACCTCTGTGTGGAGCGCGGATTCCTGCCTGTGGAGCCCGCCCCCCTCCCCAGCCTGGGCTCAGACAGAAGGGGCGCCCTGCGCTCCTCCCAGCTCCCTGGGCGGCCTGACGCTGCCTAGTGTGGCCTGGGCTCTGCGAGGGCAGACGGCTCTGCCGAGGCTGGCTGGGCCTCGGAGGGACCCTCGAGTCCACTGGGCCTTTCTGCCATCCCTGGGGACTCTGGCTCCGGTGTCCCCGGCCTTGGATCTGCCCTCCTGGAGGTCAGGGCAGCAGGTCTGGGAGCTGATGCTCCCGAGGGCGTCTGTCACTGCGTGGGCTGAGGGGTCGGGGAGGGAGGCCCTGCTCTGGCCCATCCAGCCCCAGCCCACGCCGCTGGATCGGCCCCTCCCAAGGGCTGTCCTCCAGGCCGAGGGCAGGGCAGGCTGGGCACAGGTAGGTTCCGGGCGGCTCTGGGCTGGACCCAGGACAGGCCACTGCCTCCGGGGCGGTCGAGCTACTCTCCCCCTTGGTGGGCCTCTCTGGGTGCCCCCGGGAGATAGGGCCCACGGAGCGGGGAGGTTCCTCGGGACACGGTGGCACAGACAAGGTGGCCAGTACCCACATGGCACTCAGTGCCCAGCGCAGGCACCCAGCCCATGCCAGGGCCTTCCTCTCACACCCCTGCTGGGAGGGCGGCCGGGCATCCTGGGCTCACACCGCCTGTCCCCGGGTGGAGCTGTGTGCGTGGTCGCTGCCCTCCAGAACCCCTGCGAGAGCTCCGGGACTGGGGGGTCCGGGTGCACGTGGGCTCGGGGGCGCCCACACTTTCCTGGGAAAACTCCAGCTTGACCAGCTCCCTGCCCTGCTTTGCCGATGGGGATGCTGAGGTTTCTGAGGGCCGTCCTCCCGCCCGCCCTGCCTCTGCGGGACTGGGTGCAGGGCTGAGCCGGGCGGCCTGCTTGTTGCTTGGCTGAGCTGTTGGGGCAGCGGTGGGAACAGGGGGTGCTGCAGGCCTTGCCAGCCGCTCTGCTCACAGCCCCCCGGCCCTCTTGTCTCCCAGGAGCGCACACAGCGTTGGCTGCATCGTCTGGATTCCCACGTGCGGGGGAAGGTGCCAGGGTTTCTGGCTCTTTCTGCAACTCGAGGCCAGAGGACACACTACCTTGGCTCAGTCAGCCCCGGGATCTACCTGTTGGATCCACAAACACAGAGCCGTCAGGAAGAGCCCTGAGTGCCTCGGGCCTTCAGGATGGACCCAGCCCATCACTCTCCCCCTGTGCCAGCCTTCCTGGGTTGGCTGCGGGGTCTCTGAGAGCGGTGCATGTGGCTTCAGGATGAGACCCGGGGCTTGGTGGGTGGGGTGAGTGGTTTTGACTGTGTCTCTCTGTCCCTGTGGCCAGGGGCTGGGCGTGATGACACCCCCAGGGACTAAGATGGCTGTCCTGGGAGGGCTGGGAAATGCTGGCCATCATGTGGCCAAGTGCCTGCCGTCACGCCCAGGAGGCAGGAGGGCTCTTTCCTGGACACTGCGTCCATCTGGGAGCCTCTAGGGACCGTGCTGGGAGGGTCCTGGGCAGTGTGCCCTGTGTCCTGGGAGCCCGGCACTGTTGGAGTGCCTGGAGGTTGTCTGCCTCCCCTGACCCTGGGAGGCCGCAGACACACCTGCACTCCCGGTGGGGGTGGGCGGAGGGCAGATGGACGGCACTGGGGAGGGGGGCGGCATGGGTACCCGCTCATCCTCATTTCAGAGCCGCAGCCAGATGAGGACACAGGGAGGGCAAGGGTGGGGCTGCAGCTCAGAGACCAAGTCATCCCACCCAGCTTCTGGTGGCAGGTATGGAGGGGCCCGACTCCTACCCATTGCCAAGGCCAGGGCTCCGGGAGCGGACAGACACCTGGGCCCCATGCCTCAGACAGCTGCCCGGCCCCACTCTTCTGAGCAAGGGCATCTCCCCAGGTGAGTGGGGACTTGGTTTCCCCGATGCTGTGAGATGCTGCTTCTGCTGGGCGGCTGCCCCAACCTGAGAACCCGGGCTCCAGGGTCAGAGACAGCTGACAGACATTGTCTGATCCAAGCCCTTCCTTTTACAGACTGAAGTGTGGCCTAGAGAGGGGCTGCATCTGCCTAGGTCGCCTCCATGTGTGCTCTGTGAGGGCAAGCAGTCCCTCCTGGGCCCTCCGCAATGTTTGGATGGATGGATGGATGGGTGGATGGATGATGGATGGATGGGTGGATGGATGGATGGATGGGCGGATGGATGCATGGATGTGTGGATGGATGGGTGGGCAGATGGATGGATGGATGGTTGGATGGATGGATGGATGGATGGATGGATGGATGGATGGATGGGTGGATGGATGGATGGATGGGTGGATGGGTGGATGGATCGATGGGTGGATGGGTGGATGGATGGGCGGATGGATGCATGGATGTGTGGATGGATGGGTGGGCAGATGGATGGATGGATGGTTGGATGGATGGATGGATGGATGGGTGGATGGGTGGATGGATGGATGGATGGATGGATGGGTGGATGGGTGGATGGATGGATGGGTGGATGGGTGGATGGATGTTGGATGGATGGGTGGATGGATGGATGGATGGATGGGTGGATGGGTGGATGGATGATGGATGGATGGATGGGTGGATGGATGGGTGGGTGGATGTGTGGGTGGATGGATGGATGGGTGGGTGGATGGATAGTTGGATGGGTGGATGGGTGGATGGATGGACGGGTGGGTGGATGGATGGATGGGTGGATGGATGGTGGATGGATGGATGGGTGGATGGATGGGTGGATGGGTGGATGGATGATGGATGGATGGATGGATGAGTGGATGGATGGGTGGATGGATGGATGGATGGGTGGATGGATGATGGATGATGGATGGATGGGTGGATGGGTGGATGGGTGGATGGATGGACAGGTGGGCGGATGGATGGATGGATGATGGATGGGTGGATAGATGATGGATGGATGGATGGGTGGATGGATAGTTGGATGGGTGGATGGGTGGATGGATGGACGGGTGGGCGGATGGATGATGGATAGATGGATGGATGGGTGGATGGGTGGATGGATGATGGATGGATGGGTGGATGGATGATGGATGGATGGGTGGATGGATGGGTGGATGATGGATGGATGGATGGGTGGATGGATGGAATGGATGGTTGGATGGGTGGATGGGTGGACAGGTGGGCGGATGGATGGATGGATGGGTGGATGGATGATGGATGGGTGGATAGATGATGGATGGATGGATGGGTGGATGGATAGTTGGATGGGTGGATGGGTGGATGGATGGACGGGTGGGCGGATGGATGGGTGGATGGGTGGATGGATGATGGATGGATGGGTGGATGGATGATGGATGGATGGGTGGATGGATGGGTGGATGATGGATGGATGGATGGGTGGATGGATGGAATGGATGGTTGGATGGGTGGATGGGTGGATGGATGGACGGGTGGGCGGATGGATGGATGGGTGGGTGGATGGATGGATGGATGGATGGATGGATGGTTGATGAATGGATGGATGGGTGGATGGATGGATGGACGGATGGATCAATAAGTGACATGGGGATCCGTGGCCAGACCCACCACACACCTGCTGACACCCTTTTCTCTTCCTCAGGACTTGCTAGGGCAGACAGCTCCCCCAAGGGCCTGGAAGGTAGTGGAGGCCCCAAGGGGGGTGGGTGAGGTCTGACTCCGGCCAGGAACCTGCAACCCACGTGCCAGGGGCACAGGCCCAGTGGGATGGGAGGGCGGCAGCTGGCCCTGTGCACTGAGTGGTGTCCACTCAGGCTTCACCCCGTGAGAGGCAGACGTCGTGCACACAGGACCAGGCTGTGTGTCACCTGCCCTTCTCTGTGCTGGCCACTGGCCTTGGCCCCCAGCTGGTGCTGGCTTCTGAGGGCGGTCCTGGCTCTTGGAGCCCCTGGTGGGGTTGGAGTCCCAGAGGCCAGCAGGGAACGTGGGGCCTGGGAGCCTCCCCTCCCCCAGCGGTGGACCCCACCCCCAGCCTCTTAGCCCGGGCCCCGCCCCCAGGGGCTCCCAGCTCTGCCTGCCCTCCCAGAGCCTCCGAGTGCTGCAGGGAGATGCCCAGAGAACAGCCACGGGGCGTGTGGGACCCGAGACCTCTCCTGGCAGGGGCTCCTGCCCTCCCCTCCTGAGCGCTCAGGGCGGGGCACCGGCGCCCCCTGGTGGCAGCGAGAGGCCAGCGCAGGGGCAGAGGGCTGCCTGGGATCTGCGGTCATCACTGGGCGCCGCTGGGGACAGAGAGCCAGCTTCAAGCATTTCCTCCTCCACTCCCTTCGCCAGACCCGCCGGGGATGTCCGATGTCACCTGTGACGGCTGCCGAGGCCTGAGGGACACAAATGGGAAAGGGAGGGTGAGACCCTGGCAAGGGGTCCGGGGGCATGAATGGGGAAGGGGCGGCCTGTGTGCAGTGCCTGCGTTCATTCACTTACTTGTTCATTCATTTATCTGCCTGCGCATCACTGAACCCCGTGTGTCCAGGCCCCGTGCCAGGGAGTCGGCTGCCTGCCAGAGGCCCGCATCCTAGTGGGGAGATGACAGGAAGTAAAGAGAACGGGTTCAGGAGTGGTGGCCATGGGGATGGACATCGAGAGGAGGGGAGAGAAAATGATGGGGGCGGCATGGCCTCTGACCTGGGGCGGGTCCAGGTGGGTCGCATCCAGCAGGGGGAGCCCTGTGGGACAAGCTCGGCGGCCCCATCACCAGGGCTCTGGTGGGGCACGGCTGGGGGATTATTCAGTGACCTTGCTTATTGCACGTTCACTTACGTCAGGATGCCAGGAACTTTAAGCTGGGAATGGGAAGCAGGCTCCCGAGTGCCGAGGCTGGAAGCCAGGCAGCCGTGGTGGTTCGTGCCAGGGCCAGACTGGTGGCCGGGGTGACGCCAGGCCAGGGCAGAGAGAGCGAGCCAGTGCGGGGGGAGAGGAGGCTGACTGTGGGTCCAGGCGAGGGGAGGCTCCAAGTGAGGGAAAGAGGTGGCTCCCAGGGTCTGGTCCAGGAGATGTGGTGGGTAGCGGGGGTTCCTGAAACCAGGAACACCAGGGCGGGAGCAGCCAGCAGGAATGTGGGGCTTCTGTTTAGGCCTCTGTGCCAGGAGGGGCAGGTGTGGCAGGGAGGTGCCCTCTGCCCTGGGGAGTGGTGGGTATCTGGGTGGGTGCCTGCATGAGGCCACAGCCATCCCTTCTCAGACGTGTAGGCACCACAGGGCCCGGGCCTCCGTATGCTCGGGGTGGCTGCACCAGCCTCCCTCTGGTCTGTGCCCCCATCTGTTGGAATGAGGCTGGACATGCCAGCTCGCTAGGGCCTCTCGAGTTCAAACGCTGGGAGTGTCAGCCTCGTTTCTCCTCCTCGGGGCTGCCTGCAGGCTGGAGGAGGGCTCTTTGCAGAAAACATAGAACTTACACTCAAATCCAGATTTCAAATGAAGTAATCATCACTGTTGAATGTTCCTTCTTTCAGCAAGCATTCTTCCAAAATATATTTGCTGACCTTTACCGTGCGCCAGGCACAGCTGGGGGCTTGCCACGCCGTGGCTGCTGAGCAGACGTGGCCTGATCTCAGGGTCTTTCAGTCCAGGGGGAGTAAGGAGTCCCACCGCCAGAGGTGTGATGGGGCCAGGAGGGGGGACGTGTAGGCTGACCTGGCCCGAGCTGGGGCGGGGGGCAGCCGCCCTATGGGGTGGCTCTGTGCTCCACTGTGCTTACCCAAACCCATTAGTCTGTCTGTCTGTCTGAGCCCATAGTTCTGGGATCCTGTTGGCACCCAGCGTGGGGCTCAACACCGAGGCCTGCAGGGACGCCTCTATGGAGAGCTTTCCCGGTCAAGCCCCCGGAGCTCTTGGGGAGAGCGAACTGCCCACCTGAGGGTGAGGCCTGGGAGGGGCCAGCTCCCCGATCAGGGGCCAGCCTCGTGTCCTGGACAGGGGCAGGTCTGGCGGAGGGGGTCCCAGCAGGGCAGGTGCTTGGCTGGCCAGAGGCTTAAGAGTGTCCAGTCCCCCGGTTTCACACCAGGCCTGGCTGAGTACTCTCACCCCAGGGTGACTGGGCTCCCACCGAGGCCCAGCCCCATGCCTGGTAGGGTTCTGAGCTCTGCTTCAGGAAATAATAGAGAAGTGCTAGTTCCCACCCCCTTACCCCCCTCCCCCTCCCCTCCCCTCCCCTCCCCTCCCCTCCCCTCCCCTCCCCTCCCCTCCCCTCCCCTCCCCCTCCCCTCCCCCTCCCCTCCCCTCCCCTCCCCTCCCCTCCCCTCCCCCTCCCCTCCCCCTCCCCTCCCCTCCCCTCCCCTCCCCTCCCCCTCCCCTCCCCCTCCCCTCCCCTCCCCTCCCCTCCCCTCCCCCCTCCCCTCCCCTCCCCCTCCCCTCCCCTCCCCTCCCCTCCCCTCCCCTCCCCTCCCCTCCCCTCCCCTCCCCTCCTCTCCCCTCCCCCTCCCCTCCCTCCCCTCCCCTCCCCTCCCCCTCCCCCTCCCCTCCCCTCCCCTCCCCCTCCCCTCCCTCCCCTCCCCTCCCCTCCCCCTCCCCTCCCCTCCCCCTCCCCCTCCCCCTCCCAGTTCTTCCTGATCTTGGCTTAGAAACAGAGAAAGAGGCAAAGAGAGGGCATCACACCCTGTCGTCCAGAGCAGAGGGTGGCGCCCGGTATTGAGGCCATCCATGGTCAGGATTGCACTGTGTGGGCCTCAACTGTGCATGGGATTAGAGTGACTCTGGGGGACCCCACGTGAGCTCAGGAATCAGAGTTCTTGGTACAGAGAGAGTGAGAGAGAGAGAGACACACACACACACACACGCACCACATGCACACACACACACTCCTGCATACACCCACACGCACACACACAGAGGAGATGAGCTGAGAGAGTGCTTGGCTCGGCCCACACCAGCCCTTCCTGAGCCTCACCCCTGCCGTGGGGGCAGCTCAGAAGCAGAGGCGGGCGCCCGGCTGCAGGCCTGTCTCTCCGCCAACGCGTGAAACGTCCCAGGAACTCAGCCTCGGAGGGGGAGTGGAGACCTGGACATTTGGGGAACCAAGGAATGTTCTTGGCTCCCTTCTGGGCCTTTTACATTTTGTCTTGTTTTCTGGGAAACAAATGGAAAAAAAAGCCCCATTCCCACATTTTTGGAGGCTGATTTGTATAAACAGACCAAACCCGATAACTTTCAGAGTAAACAGAGAAACAGTCCGAAGTCAGGCACTGGGTCTTGGGCCGAGGGCAGAAGGTGATGGAGCCCTTCTGGTCCTGCCTGGGCCGCTCCACGTCCTTCAGTGCCGTTAATAATAACTTCATGCCGACTGCCTGCTGGGGTCCTGCTTGGGAACCTTCACGGCCCCCGTCACCAACTTGGCCTGATCTCCCTTGATGCCTGCCCCTCACCCCACCTTGGGCCTTGGCGGGGGGGCCTGGCTGGACTGGCAGTGGGAGTCCCCCCTTAGCCCTTGCGCCCCCTCCCTTCACTGGTTCCCCAAAGCTCCTGAAGCCTGAATCCCCTTCTTTCTCCACGGAGCCAGTGGCAGGACATGCGGCCTCCTATTCTGGAAGCTGTCTCTCCTGCCTGTGGGGTCTCCTCTGCGTGCCCCCCATCTGCTTGAGGCAAGCGCTTTGTGAGAATTCACAGCATCACCTGACCCTGGGCCACCTCTGTGCCTGGCCCTGAGGATACTGAGGGGCTAAGAGCTGACTGCTGCCCTGCAGAGCCTCTGGACTCTGAGAAAGTGTGGGCTCTGGTACAGGAGGGAGAGCCCAGCGGTGCGTGACCTGAGCCCACCACCCCACCCCCGGCCTGCCCCTGTGACCTTCTCCCGGAGGGGACCACCTGGTGACCCTGGAAATCCAGAGCGGGTAAGGCCTGTCTGACTATTTCTAGGTGACCCACTCTTGGTTTCCATGGTTGCCCTGGAAACCACAGATGGGGAGGGGGTCGACAGGGCCCAGCCTCTCTTGGCCCTGGGAAGGAACCCCGGAACCTGGAGAGCTTTCCTCTAGGAAAACCATGTGAGCAGCTCCGCGCCCTGAAAAGCATGTTCCTAAGTGAAGAAAGCCTGTCTGAAAAGGCTACACGCTGTATGATTCCAACTAGTGACATTCTGGAAAAGGCAAAACTATGGAGATGGCATGAAGGTGGTGGGTGCCAGGAGCTGGGGGAGGGGTATGAGAAGGTGGAAGGGCCATCTAGGGTGGTGAAAGTCCTCTGTACGATGCTGTCAAGGTGGATGCACCCACAGGACAGCGAGAGTGGTCCTCGTGTCAACCGCGGGCTTCAGTGAATAATGACGTCTCGGTACTTGTCCGTTTATTGTAATAAATGTAGACATGAATGAAGGATGTTAGTAATAGAGAAGGTCGTGTGTGCTGGGAAGATGGGGGCACACGGAGATCTCCGTACCCTCTGCTCGATTTTTCCGTAAACCTAAAACTGCTCTACGAAATAACATCTATGAATTCCAGACAAAAGATGAACCAAACACAGCCTTCTGAGCCTTCGGGACTGGCCTCGCCTGAGCTGGTCCCGAGAGTGTCTCCCCACTCCCAGGGCTGGGTCGGCTCCTTGCTTGCTTTCTCTGCTTTATTTGGGTTATCTTGGCATATTGCTTAGTGCACCTTCAGAAGCCTCTCTGTCCTTTGTCCCCTGAGGACGGGCTCTGTGGTCCCTTTCTACCTGCCTGGTCCCCTCACTCCTCATGAGCCGATTGGTTTCTCATCGTCATCGTTACAAATGTTTGGAAGTTGATCTGAAGGGCCAAGCATCCAGGTTCCCCGTGCCGTCCATGCAAAGCTTCTGAGCAAGAGGGGCCCCTTCTGTGGCAAGGCCAGTTTCTCCACCAAACTAGGAGAAACCATCCCCTGGAATGCAGCGGCCTTAAAATGATGGTCAAGACTGAGGTCCCATTAGGGGGCAAGGAGCCGGGCCTGATGACCAGCCCCATCACGCTCCAAGCCCACAGGGTTCTTCTTCACCCTCTGGGTCCCAGGCACTGGCCTTGGACGGAGTTGGGTTCATTCCAGACCTTCCAGGTGCGGCAGTCTTGGCAGAGAGGCAGAGAGAGGTCTTCTAAGGTGTTCAGTTTTAGAAGGAAATGAGGAAGGAGGCCGAGAAGTCACACGTGTATTTATGAGCCAGTGTCAGGGCGGCAGTGTCCAGAGAGAGAGGCAAAGACAGAGAGGAGAGGCGACTGCAGAAGGGCCGCCCCCCGAGGCTGAGCTGCCCCCAGGGAGGGGCACTGAACCAGGTTGTTTGCTGTCCAGGTGAGGGTGGGAGGAAATGTGTGTCCTTCAGACAGGTCCAGATGAGAAAGCCTCGCTTTAGCCAAGACAGATGATAAATCCCAAGCTTTCAGAGCCAGCAAAGCAGGGTGGTGGTGGTGGGGATGGCTGCCTCGCAGAGTATCCGTCCTGTGCAGGGGGACCCGTGGGACTCCTTTAGATGACACACTCGCCACGAACCCAAAGACAGGGCTTGGCGCTCAGCGATTATCCTTGGAGCAGTGGGACGCACGGCCACCGCGTCTCCTGCACCTGCCCCAGCAGCACCCCTTGGAGAGACCGATGGATTCCTGGGAGCCTGAGTAGTGTCGGCCCTGGGGACGCTGCTTCCAGGAGGCCTCCCGGGTTTTCCTTTCTGTGCTTCTCCCTTTGGGTTGCTTTCTCGGGCTCCCTCTCCCCGCATCCTGGAAGTCCTCCCTGCCCCCCTGGCTGGTGGGGCCCTGCAAGGAGAGACAGTATGTCTCACGGGGGTGTTGGACGCTGGTGGATGCTTGTTGTGGGTGTGGATGAGTGATGTGTGGGCCCCTCATCCCTCTGGCCTGTGCTGAGCTGGGGTGGGGTATGATGGGAATTGCATTGGAATGTTCTGGCTGCCCCGGCTGGCGGACTTCTGAGCTGCAGGAGAGAGATAACCACCCAGCCAGGTGGCAGCAGGCTTACAGAGCAGCTCCTCCCAGGGCGGGGGCGTGCCTCCCCGGGCTGGCCCAGCTGGGCAGGATGCCCTCTGGCCAAGGGCAAGTTGCAGCCCTGGAGCAGCGTGAAGAATTCTTCTCTAAAGAAGTAGTTTTCTTTCCTTCCAGTTGTAAAGGTGATACATGCCCAGTGACTGTATTAGTTTTCTTTTGCTGCAGTGACAGATTGCCCAGACTTAGGGGATTAAGACACACATTTATTATCTCACTGTTCTGAGGTCACAAGTCCAACATGGGTCTCACCGGGCTCAAGTCCAGCTGGGGGCAGGGCGGGCTCATCCTGGAGGCTCCGAGCGAGAGGCTGCCCCCGGCCTTTTCCAGCTTTAGGGGTGCCTGAGGTTCTTGGCTCGCGGCCCCTTCCTCCACGTTCAAAGCCGGCGGCGCCTCTCCCGCCCTCACCTCTCTGACTCTCTGACCCTGTGATGACACTGGACCCGCCCACATCGTCCAGGACACGCCCCTATCGCAAGGTCAGCCCGCTGGCAGCTGTAATTCCACTTTGCCCTGTTAGGATCTGGGGATGAGGACTTGGACATCTTTGGGGGCCCTTATTCTGTCTGCTCCAGTAACTAAGTATTGGGAAACAGAAAAAAACGATTGCAGCCCCGCCACCTGCACCCAGCGGGCAGGCGGCGCTCTGGAATGTTCTTGTACCTGGGAGCATCTGCCTGGTTTGTGCTATTTTCCTGGATCATCCTTGCTGGGGCCTCGTCTACGCTCCGGAGCGTCCCATTTTGGACGACAGGTCACGTGCTGCCCGCCCCGGGCCGAGTGGGTCTTGCGTGTTCCCTGAGCAGTGGGTGGTCCTCTTGGTCATCCTCTGTGGGGCTGCAGGCTGTTCTGGTGGGGGGATGTCCCCTAGCTGCAGAGAGGGCAGTGCCGGGAAGCCTGGTGTGTGTGCTGGATGGAAGCTGCAGGCGTCTTGTCTTTACAGGAGTCTCTCCCACCCCTGTTTGCTCCTGAGCCGAGAGGGGGCAACTGCGAATTGAATTCCCTCCGTCAAACAGCTTTGGACCTTCCAGTTTCCCCGGCAACCTCGTAAAGCGTGTGTGACATTTTCTGCCCCAGGTTGCTCCTTGGGGGCTCTCTGGACCAGGGTGGTGGAGATCAATCTGGAAACGGGCTCTTCACACAGGGCTCCAGGTTACATGGGGGCTGACAGGCCCCACTCCCTGTCCTGGGAACTCCTGGCGGGGTGGGGGGATGAACACTGACCCACAGAGTGGCCCGCCAACATGGCCAAAAGCAGTGCCCAGACCAGGGAGGCTGCTCCCTCTGTGACAGGCTGAGCCGAGCCGTCTCCGCTGGCCACAGCCCTGCTTCGGCTGGTTCCCGCGCCGCTGGGATCCTGTCGTCCTGTGCGGGAGGGTGGACTGTGGTGGGACCGCTTTTGGAGCTGGGGGCTTGTTTCAGACCATTTGCACCTTGATGGATGTCAGAAGGATGCTGGGCAGGTCCTCCACGGTAACTGTTTCCTCAGCCGGGGGCAGGGGTGGGTCTGCCTTTGGCCATCGGCTCTGGTTCCCCCCGCCCCACCTGGCCGACTCTTCCCTGGGAGCCAGGGAGCCGGGAGGGAATGTGGTCCCGGAGCGTCTGGGACAAGCTGAGGCGGGTCCTGGCCTGGCCGCACAGCGAGGCGGGGAGGCGCGAGGAGGGGGTTCTGTGTTGCCCTCTGGGGCCTCTGCGTTTTTGTGATGGGGCCAGGCGGCCGCGAGAGTGAGCTGGAGTCTGGCTTCGGCTGTCGTGGGCCTGGGTCCTAGGCCGGGCCCGGGGGCTATGCTGCTTTGGGCTTTCATCTCTGACTCGAATGGAATTAAGTCCCGACGAGGGGTCCGTCCCCTCCGGGGGGTCCCTCGGATCCCCTAGCCGTTCTTCTCTGCATTCATCCCTCGGCCCGTTTTCGGGATGAGGAAACCGAGGCCCGGAGGGGTTTTGCAATGGGCCATGTTCACCCAGCGGCCAGGAGGCCGAGCCAGCCCAGACCCTAGGCTGGGCCCTCGGGACCCCAGCCCTGCTTTGGGCGCTGCCCCACCCAGCTTCTGGCTGAGGGGAGCGCAGGGCGGAGGGCACTGCTGTCCAGGCCTGGATGTGAGGGTGGGAGCCATGCGGCCACGAGGCCAGGAGCCCCGGCTCGTGGACGAGGCCAGGGGAGGCTCACCCCTCGGGCCTCAGGATGGAGCTTGGCCATGCTGACGCTTGGTTTCAGCCCAGCGACGTTGATTCTGTTCTCGTGATCCCCAGAACAAGGGAGGATATATTTCTGTTGTTTAAGCCACCAGATCTGTGATCCTTTGTCACTGCAGCCCAGGACACTACACCAGCACCTCTGACTGTGGCCCGGACACCCTGGGGCCGCTTGCCTGACTCCAGGTGAATTTACAGCTCCCCTGGGTCAGAGCTAAGGCCCCTCCTGCGGCTCGGCCCCCAGCCCAGCCTGCTGCGGACCCCTCCTCCTCTGCCTGCCTGGTCTTCCCGATGCCCCTGCCTTCCCCGCCTGGTCCTTGCTGGGAGCCACCTTCCCTCCCACAGCCTGATGGCGAGGGCCCAGCCCAGTCCCGTGTTTTGTCGCTGCTTTGTGGCCCCCATGGCATCTGTCCCCCGAGGCTGTCTCAGAGCCCCTGCAGGATCCTTGCCTCACTTGTCTCGGAGGCCGCACCCCTGCCTACGACATGCAGTCGGTGCCCGGGAAGGGGGTCTCTGGGGTGGGGCGGGGTGCACATGCTCTGAGGCAGGCCCAGACCTGCACTGGCCGGGGTGCCGAGCAGGTGTGTCGGCCTGCAGGGCAAGCTCACTCAGGGAGCCCCACTTGTCCGGCTGCCCCCCAGGGGCACTGGGGGCGGTGGGGGGAACATTCCTGGGGAGATAGACTCGGCAGGCTGGGGAGGGGGTTCCCCATGCCGGTCCATCTGTGCTGGCACAGGGATGCTCAGGACACCCCTGTCCCCAGACATTGCACCTCCTGCCCTTCAGGGCTTCCCCAGGGAGTTGCCTCTCCAGGCCCCCTGAAGCTCAGGGCCCTTTGTGAAGCTGCACCCCCTGCTCCCCGCCATACACCGAGCTCCTCTGTCTCTGTGTCTGGAGCCCTGCACGGCTGACTCCGGTCCGGCTGGTTTTTATCAGCCCTCCCGGCTGAGATTTTGGGAGCAGCCCTGACCTGTCTGGGTGACACCTGGCTGCAGGAAGGCAGGATTCTTGGCCTCCTGGGCAGGCAGGGCCTTGTAAATCCTGGCTCCTGACAGGTAGCCTGAGGCCTAGGTGGGCGGACGGGGATGAGGGCTGACTGTCTGCAGAGCCAGGGCCTGGCCACGTCCTGGCCTGGTGGGCTGGGCGGCCTCCCTTTGGGTGGTCTCAGCTTCCGTTCTCGGGATGAGACTTCCTCATCCTCACAGGTGGTGTGGGGATCCCTCGGCCTGCCCTGTGCCCTGCCCTGGAACCATGTGCCTTTTCTCACCCACTTCACACCTGGGGGACTTGGAGGCCCACCACTGGCCGTCCAGACCGGGCCGGGCTGGGCTCTGGTTCCAGCCTCGTGTGTACCTCGCAGTCACCCTCAGAGCCCCACTGTCACACCCAGGCCCCTGGTGGACGGGCAGGGGGGTGTGGGGACCACCTCTCTCAGGGGGCCCCTCATGTTCCGCCGGGGTCGGGAAAGCATGCTCCGCGCTCTGCAGCCCCTGGTGGCCGCATCAGCTGGAAGGTCAAGGCCTCCGGAGCCCTCGCCCAGGCTGGGTGGCCGCTGGCTACTTAGGGCTTTTGTAGGCCGAGGCAGGGCCCTGTGCCGGGGCCAGAGCGGTCCGGGAGCCGAGGCCTAGGCACCCCCTTCCTGTGGCACCGAATCCCTGGAGATTGGCCGTGTGGGGGCCGGTCTGAGGAGTGCTTTTGAAAAATGGAGGTGGAAGTCATGCGACATAAAATCGACCCCTTTGAAGTGCGCAGTTCAGTGACATCAAGCACGTCCACAGTGTGGTGTAACCACGTCCTCCACGAACTTCATCCCGAAGGAGGCCCCAGACCCATCGGTCCGCCGCTCCCCACCCGTCCCTCGCCACCCCAGCCCCTGGCTTCCACTCATCCACTGTCTCTGTGGATTTGCCTGGTCCGGACGTTTCCTCTAAATAGAATCACACAGTGTGAGACTTCTGTGTCTGGCTTCTCACCGAGCAGCGTGTTTCTGAGGTTCACCTCGCGGCCGCCTGTGCTCCCTTCTGTGGCCGAATGCTGTCCGGCGGCAGGGCTGGACCACGTGGGCTTATCCCCTCGTCTGTCGATGGACACGAACTGTGTCCACCTGCGCTGCTGTGGCCACGCCTGCACAGGCGTGCGTCCAAGTCCCTGTTTAGGTTCTTTCAGGCAGATGCCTGTAGTGGGCTTGCCGGGTCCCGCGGGGACTCTTGGCCTCTTCGAGGTCTTCTGGCGGACGTCCTCCCCAGGGAGTGGGCTGGGGCAGCCGCCTCCCCCTCAGGGCCCTTCAGCCCGGCCTTTTGCTCTGTGTGGGGAGGGGGTGGGTGAGAAAGATGGAGGGCCAGCTCTGGGGGTCAGCGTCCACACTCCACACTCACCAGAGGCCTGGCTTGAGGGCCAGAGGCCACTCCGCCCTGCAACCTCGCTGCAGAAATGGGAGGAATGCACCCTGGAACCCCCGGAAACGCCGCCTTCCCTCGGGTTGGGGTGCTCCTGCGCTGGTTGCCCAGGAGGCCAGGGTTTCGGGGCGCCTGCCTCCTGCGTGCGTGCTGGAGCAGAGAGCCCTCCACCACCGGCCAGACAGGCTCCAGCGGCGGCTCCAGGCAAGGGCTTGTCTCAGGGCAGGCCAGGACCTGGCCTTCGACCTCCTGACCTTGCCTGGGCTCAGGCCACCCCTGCGACAAGCTGGAGCGTTGGGCCCGTCAGGCGACCAGGCCACTGGGCTCCCGGTCACCACCACCCCCGCCCCAGACTGGCTTCATGAGCAAGAAAGGCAGTCAGACCCTGGGTGGTTACCTGGGCTGTGTCGTTGCCCCCGTAAAATTCTGGTCCACATGTGATGGGCCAGAGCTGGATGCGGTCCCTGAGGGCCGGCCAGCTGGGTCCCCTGCAGGGAGGGTGGGGCTGCCGGGAGTAGCCGTTGGAATTTGGCTCAGGGTATCCCGTGCTGGGGTCCCTGGTGAACTGATGGATCATTCTAGAAGCAGGAGGTTTGTGCTGCCCACCACCCTGGGCCAGGACTTCCCAGGATCTGCTCCCAGAAGCCCCCAGGTAGCCCTGGTCTCCCCACCCAGACCTGGAGCCCCAAACACCCGGTCTTGGGGCAGGAAGGAAAGGGGGGTGTCTGTCTGTCTCTCCTTCCCGGGCCTGTGCAGGGAGCTTCAGGCCCCTCTGCCACTGGCCTCCCCGGGGGTTCCAGCCCAGGCCTGGCTGCTGGGCTGTGGCAGTCCCCTGTCCCCCACCCTGAGGCTGGCCGGGGAGGGGTCATTGCTGGCCCTGCCCTTGGCAGGGCTGCCGATTGTCCTGGGGTACCCACAGGGTGCACAGCTGCCCCCCAGCCCTGAGCTGCCCCCAGCCTGAAAGATGTGCTGTTTACTTTGGTTTTTGAATCAGCCATACCGATTCACAAAGGATGTAGGGAGTCCCTGCCACCCCTTCCCCAGGCACCCACGAGGCACCCGCGGGCACCTACTCTTACAGATTCATTCCACGGCCGTGTGCGGGCTTGTTCTCGGTGCTGGAGTTACAGCGAGGAGGCGACGAGGTCAAGGCCCCGTGCCCACGAGGCTTGGGTTCTGGAGGGGCTGCGGGTCCAGTGGTGCTGGTCCATAGGTGCTATGCATGAAAAGCACAGCCTCTAGCTGCTGGGGGTGGGGAGTTAAACAGGTGATCAATTCCCCCCCTGCCCCGCCCCAGCAGGTGACTTGAACCTGATGTGCAGAGTCTGGGCCCTCCCCCGAGCTCTCCTCCTGCCCAGGATGGCGGGTTCTTTACCACTGTATCCCTCACCCCTCACCCGTAGCTGTGTACCCAGCAGGTGGTCAGCAGAGGGGCTCCTCCCTGGCCCTGGGCAGGGTCACCTCCTTCTCAGTCTGGGCTGCCACTGCCTGGGGAGGGGTCACGGGGAGGGCCAGCCCCCTGCCCGCTCCGGGAGGCCCCGGGTGTGATGTTTGTGCAGTGGCAACTGAGGGCATCCTGTGGCCCCCTGCCTGCCTGGCCTGGCCTGGGCCCCAGGACCCTGAGGCAAATGGGGCCCAGTTTCCATGCTGAGGCTGGCAGGGTCCAGCTGTGAGCAGATACAGGTGCTGAGCAGCCCCCAGTGCAGAGACACAAGGGGCTCAGCTCAGCCAGGGGGTGGAGGGGGCTGCCAGGGTGCTGAGCCTCGGTACCCAGCATGCAGATACCGGGGGGCAGGGGCAGTGAGGGCCAGGCAGACATGGCGCCCCCAGGATGCCATCCAGACTGCGGGTGGAGGGACACATCAGGTGCCATTGTGAGTTCCAGGCCCTGCAGCCCACGGTGCTCTGTCAGCCAGCAGGGCCTTTCTGCAGGCGTAGGAGTCCCTGAGGCTCCAGGCCACAGTGGCCCCCTTTCACCGGCATCCATGGGGTCAGGGCAGGGCGCGGCGCTGTGAGGATGACCCTGCCCTGGCGGTGGTGTGGGGGCCTTGGGGACCCTCCTGTGTCAGCAGCTGTGGGAGGGCGCCCTTGGCCTGCGGCCCCACTGCCTGGCCGCCTGCCCTCCCTGCTGCCCGGGGCACAGCCCAGAGATCAGGACCGGCCCTGGGGCTTCGGGGGGCTTGCACCTGGCTGCTCCCCTCTGGAGGGGCTGGTGGAGAAACCCTGGGCACCCCGGCTCTGACCCCCGGGCTGGGCTGAACCTGGTCTCACCCTGCGTAACTCTCTAGGAATTCCCAGAAAATTCCCGATGTTAACCTTGTGGGCCCGGGCTGACGGCTGCATTCCAGCACCGCCTTTCCCGTGGGACCGTGGCCTCCCCTGCAGCCTAAGCCAGGCTCGGAGCCTCGCAGGGACCCTCCCAAGGAAGTGCCAGCAGAGATTAGTGCCGAAGCCGGGGACGGGGGGCTTGGCCTTGGGTGGGGCTGCAGCCCCTGTTTGTCTGGGCCACGAGCCTCCAGGCGAGGGTGGCGCTTCCAGCAGCTGCACCGGTGAGCTGCGCTGGCACCTGGCCATCCATGGCCTGCAGCTCATTGGGGTCTCTGCTTGGCTCCGGGTCATATTCCCCATGAGACCAGGAGAGCCGCTGCCTTTGGCCTTGAAAGGCTGGGAGGACAGAGCAGAGCCCCTCAGACCTCGTGCAGGCAGCACAGTGTGGGGCTGGGGGCAGGCAGAGGTGCCTGGTCCCCTTGTCACCCCACACCCGTGAGGTGTTCTGGGAAACGAGGCACCTGGGTCCTCCAGGCCCCGGCTGGTGGGCTCGGGTGTGTGAGGCCATGATGCCACCAGCCCCCGGTGGGTGTCTGGCACTCCAGCTGGCCACATGCCCCGTCCCAGGGGAAGCACCATGATCCTGCACCCACAAAGGCGGAGCAGGGGCAGGGGCAGCTGTGTGTTCAGCAAGGTGGCCTCGTGGTTGGGGTCTCCTGCCTGCTCCGCCCCGCACGCCAGAGCCCAGCGCCCTGTCCAGGCCTGGCTCGTGTGCCACACGATCCCAACAGACCAGAGAGTGGGGGGAGATCTGGGCCCGGGGGTGAGGGGTGGGGCTGTACCAGGTCTGGGGACAGCTGTGAGGGTGACAGTGGGGACTCCTCTGGCCTCAGTGCTGGGGGGGCCTGGTTTCCCCAGCAAACCGGCAGCTGGATGGGAACACACGCAGAGGCCATTCTCGGGGGAACTCGGCTCCTTGGGGAGCGGGGCCCACTCCTGTGCCGAGCTGTCCCCGCGGGGCATTCCTGCCAAACCGCACTGGAATGCCTTAGGCCGGGCTGCTGGTCCTGGGTGCGGGGAGGACCTGGTTGGAGCACAGCTCCCCTGCTGTGGACAGGCCGATGGACACGTGGGACCTGTCTGGGGGGTGAGGGTGGCCCGTCTCTGCCGGGCCGTGCCATCCTGTGTCGTGGGAGTCCTGAGCTTCGCCTGGCCCCGCGCCGGGCTCACTCGTGTCTCCCCCCTCGCAGACGTGAACGAGTGTGCCACCGGCAATGGGGGCTGTGAGGGCCAATGTCGCAACGCCCTGGGTGGCTTCTACTGCCGCTGCCCCGCCGGCCACCAGCTGCAGGGAGATGGCAAGTCCTGCCAAGGTAGGTCTGTGCCCCCCCCAGCCCGCTGCCACTGCCTGGCCTGGGTCTCAGCGCCCCTGCTGCCCCAGCCGGCCCGCTGCCACTGCCTGGCCTGGGTCTCAGTGCCCCTGCCCTGGCCGGCCCCTGGGGCCGCCTGCCCCCCACCCTGGGCTGCTCGAGGAGGGCCACTCGGGGTCCTGGGTGGTGACGCCCAGCTCCTTGGGGTCCCGTCCCGCCCGACCTCTCCCCACACCTCTGGGGAGTCCACACGTTGCTCCTGAAACTAGCCTTGGGGGAGTCAGAGAGCCTGACGTGGGTGGAGAGCACCTGGGGGCCGTGCAGGGAGAGGGAGGTTGCTCTGCCCGGGGAAGATGCCGCTGGCGGCGGGGGGTGGGGGGCGGCCAGCTGACTTGCGTGCAGCTGCAGGGCCCCCCGTGAGGGACGGAGGGCGGGCTGTGTGGCCGGGCTCCCCGGGACTCCGGGGACACCCTGCCCTGCCAAGGGCTGGCTGAGGTCCTCGGCTCTGGGCGTGTACCACCGCTGGCAGGCTGTCAGCAAAATCAAGAACAGACACAGGAAAATTCCTGCAGAGGAGAGAGGGGAACAGGTTAGCGCTGAGGCGGGAGGAGGCGGGGGAGGCGGTGCGGGGGCTCACGCCGCTCCCCGCATCTCCCGCACCCTCCTGCACCTGCGCCGCCCCTGCCTGGCCCCCGGCCCCAGGACTGGGTGGGCAGCTTGGCCCTCCTGAGAGCACAGGGGCTGTGAGCCGGCGGGCATCTGCACTGCCTCCCCAGAATAGCATCAGAGAGCTGCGGTCATCTCAGAACACTGTCTCCAGCTTTGCCAGAGGCCAGCTGTGAGCCATTCCTCAGGCTGGGGGCAGCGGTGGGTGGACAGCCCCTGGACCGGGGGTCTGGGCACCGGGGGAGCCGGCCCTGGCCGAGATGGTCTGCGAACGGGGCTCGCTCCTGGCATGTTTTTGTCAGCGGCGAGGCTGGGGGAGGGGGCGAGTGCAGCGGAGAGGCGGCAGTGACTGTGGCTCACAGCCCGGGACCTGGGGACCCTGTGCCTCTGGGGAGGCGGCCGAGCAGGAGCCAGACGACAACGTCCCCCACCCAGTCCTGCTGTTGGCTTTGGTTTCCCCTTCCATGAAATGAGCCCCTGGGAAGTAGGTGACAGAACTCACCAAGGCCCGCAGCCCCGCCCCAGGGCACACCAGTGCAGGTGCAGCTGGGGGGAGGAGTATCCCTCCCCAGACCTGTGTCCGCTCTCCTGTGAGCGCCCCCTAAAGTGGGGGTGGCTGCACTGGTGTCGGGAAGGAATCAGTGGCCTTGAACTTGCCAGGCCCAGGGCAGGCCCCCCATGGGCCTCAGGCCCCCTTACCTGCCCCCAGCCTCCCCACCTCTGCGAGCCCCAGGGATGCCCGCACACAAGACACGTGCTCCTGCATGGAGGTCTCCTGGCCTTCGAGCCACGGGAGGTGCCCGTGGAGGGTCCCGTTCCCCACCCACGTCTGGGGCTGGCACGCTGCTGCCCTCGCGGCCTCTCTGAGCCTCTTCTTCTGCATCCGGCGTCCCTGCCGTGAGGTGTCCCCAGCCCAGTGGCCTCCAGATTGGGGCTGGGTTTTGGGTTTCCCGTTCCCTGCCCCTTCTGGTCCTCAGCCCCCAGAACCTGCGGCTGGGCAACCCAGCCCCTTGTTGGTGCCTGGGAGGCCCTGGGTCTCCCAGGTCCAGGGCTCACGCCAGGCCCTGGGGGGGCATGCTGGGGCTGCCCCTGGGCTGGGCGTCTTCTGACTTGTACTCTGGGCTCCCAGTCCTGACCTGGGGCCCAGAGGCCAGAAGCGGTCCTGGAACACAAGTCCACAACTTGCCTACAGCGGAGGGTCAGCAGGCATGGCCCTGATGGCGTTCCTTGGGAGGCTTTGGAATCCCTTAATCCAGAGGGTCCCAAGGACAGGCAAGGTGGTTGCCAGCTGGCTGTTGGCTGAAGGCAGGGGTACCAGCGATACGACCACGGAGGGGGCCAGGCAGGAGGGATTGGCCCAGACCCTGCACCCCGCCGTGCCTGCCCTTTCCTCCCTCCCGGCCCCTCCCCGGCCCTGGCCCCCCGGGAGCTTGCTGACCCTGGCTCTGCGTGTTTGGGATGGCTGGGGCTCCGAGTCATCGCGTGGCCGAGAGGGCTCTGCTGAGAGCCAAGCGCCTGCTGTTTCCTCTGTCCCCCTGCCAGCCCTGCCGCCCCTGAAATCGCAGCTCCGGCGAGTGAGTGGGGCTCTGGCGGTGGCCGGAGGGCCTAGCGCAAGCAGAGCTGACAGGAAATCAAGATGTTACCGCAGAGGACACGACGGCTCTGCCGCTCACACGCGGGCGCCGGTGGGGTGAGCCCAGAAACCGCTCCAGTGATGACTCGCCGCGATAAGACTCTGACCGCTGGCACGGGGGCCTGGCCGGAGGGCGCCTTGGCCCCCGACCCGGGGAGAGTCACCAGGCCGTGTGTCTGTCATGTTCTGGAGGGCCGTGCCCCCCTCTGCTGGGGGGTCAGGTGCCTGGGGGCGGACACATCAGCCAGGTGAGGCCGCATGCCTGCTGCTGCTCCCCCGGCCACCCCGGTAGGGCGTGGCCTTTGACAGGTGCCAGCCCTCCCCCCAGACCCGAGGGCAGGTGGGCTCAGGCCTGTGGTTTATGGAGGTGGCGGGCCCTGGGGAGAAACGTGGGCTCCACCGTAGAGCTCCCGTCCAGGACCACCCAGCTTTCCATGCCAGCTGCTCTGGGGAGGTCACGCCAGGGTCTGACTCTGGCGTCAGCGAGGCCCAGGATGAGCCTCAGCTCAGCGCCTTGGGCGGCTCTGAACCTCAGCCTCTTCCTCTGGAAAGTGGTACTTATAATGCCCTTGCCCCTTAGGGCACCTGAGGGGACGCGGGGGAAATGCCTTGAGGCCCATGGCCCAGCGCCCGTGGCAGGCTTCCCGCTCCCCAGGCTGGCTTCAGGGGGGCCCAACCTGAGCTGAAGCCCTCCCCACCCTGGCCTCGGGCCACGTGCCCTCCTCCCCAGCCTCCCTGCCTTCTCTTGACCAAGGTCTGCAGGGATGAGCCTGGAGATCTGGGGGAGACCAAGACCCCCTTCAGGCCTGGGGGGGCACCCTGGCAGGTCTCCGCCCACCCCAAGGCCCTCCCAGTTCCCTCTCCTCGCTTTCTCCCCCCACTGCTGGCTAGGTGGATGCTTAGTCCATCTGTGAGGTGGGTCCAGTCCTTCCATCGGGCCGGATCGTGTGGCCTGATGACCACAGTGACATTGGAATGGGGAGAACGTTTTTGGTGCCATTCTGAGAGGGAAATTAATCCCACCGGTTGGAGAAAATCAGGGCGTCTCTGTAGGTGAGACTCGAGGCTTGGAGTGGGGCCTCCTGGGTCCAGGCCTGAGGGCCGGCCTTCCCATGGTGCTGGGGGTGGAATTATGCCTGAGGCCGTTCCACCCTTCCCACCCCTGTTGCCTGCCCCCCCACCCCCCGCTCCAGGAGAAAAGGAGGGGCCTGGAAAGCGGGGCGGGGGGGTTGCTGGGCAGGGAGCAGCCTTTGTCGGGTGGGAGTCCTCAGCCCAACATGAAAGCGGCTGGCTCCTGCCTGGGCGCCCGGCTTGTTCCCCCCTGACGCCCAGCTCCTCCCTGGCTGTGGAGCAGCCAGGACAGAGCTGGGGTCGTTAACAGGGGGATCGAGGCTTCGAGACAGTGGGGGCGTCCCTGCCCCCCAGCCCCTGGGGGCCCGGCATTGACGTCTGTGCGGCCCCCGCCGTGGGACTGACCCTTCTCGAGGGCGAAAGGGGCTGCTCTAAGGCCCCTGTGCTCAGGATGGCGCAGGCCGTGCCCCCCACCCCGCCTGACTCGGCCGTTGCCGTGGAACTTGTCCCGTCGGGGTCCGGGTGGGAAAGCAGCCGAGCGGCGTCCCAACCCGACGAGGGTTCTCTCACCGTCCCCGAGGGAGAGGCAGGAACGGGGGAAGTGACGCCCTGGCCCTTCCTGGTGGGCTTTCTCTGACCCCCCTGCTGTGGCTACACTTGGTCCCCGCCCCCGACGGCAAGACCTCCTAAATGGGGAGTTTCGGGAGCCTTTAGTGCCAGGAGGACTCTTGCACTTCCCGGGTAACCCAGCTTCCCCAAGTCAGGAGAGCGGGAAGGGTGGCAGGACCCTCGTGCAGAGGTCAAGAAGGCCGCCCGGGCTGCTCCAGCCCACACTCCGCGCCAGGCTCTGGCTGCAGCCGCCATGCGTGTACTGGGCTGCTCAGCACTCACGCTGCCCCCAGAGCCCCCATCTTATAACGAGGAGCGGGAGGCCCAGAGAGGTGCAGGGGTGCGTTCAGCGTCACACAGCTAGGGGGTGGCAGTGGGGAGGGATGAAACCCAGAGCGAGGTCGTGGGCCCCCTGGCCCCAGGCCCCGCCGAGGCCAGCGCTCAGGCCCTGTCTAGGGGTCGCCTGCCAGCATTCGGGGGCTGGAGCGAGCTACCTGCTCAGTCCGCACGGCCAGCACCAGCAGTGCAGGCACAGGGGGGGCATCCAGCAAGTATCTATTGAGCGACCTGCCCTTGCAGATGCAGAGACTGAGGCCGGTGATGTGGCCCGGTGGGCTTGTCGTGCACCTGTGGACCGTGGATCCCGGCATGAGTGAACTTGGGCCTTCAAAGCCCTGGCCTCATTCCTGTGAGGGCTGGAATCTGGGCCTTCCCTGGGCCGGATCGTCTGGCTGGCTGTGCTCCGGACACGAGTGAGGAAGCCTGGCCCCGGGCTGCGATCTCTCCAGGCAGGATGGCACCATTTCCGACAGGGTGTCTGTGCCAGAGGCCTCCTCTGTCAGAGGTGCTGAGTTAAAAGCTTTTATTTCCCGACTCTGGCTAGTTCATCCCTCTAGTGAGCAGATTCTGGCAGGTTCATTTTTGGTGAAGGCCAAGGCAGGAAAGACAACAGCCCACAAAGTCAGCAGTGAGAGCCAGCCAGGGACGGAAAGACAGGAGGCCTGCCCCTTGAGGGCCTGCCTGGACCCTGGCCCTGGACAGTTTCCTGGGAGGAGACCCCAGGATGTGCAGCCTGCAGGCATCTGAGTGGCTACCATCTGGACGCCCATGGGGCCTGCAGGACTGGACTCAGGGGCGGCGAGGCCGGCTTCTCGTTCCTGAGCCTTGACCTAGTCCAGGTGTGACCCTCGGAGGCTACAGTCCTCAGACTTGGGGCTCAGTGAGAGGAAGCAGACACGTCCTAATGGTGAATCTCGACACACCGGGAACCCTGTGGCTGGGGCAGCAGCCATGGGGAGGACGAGCCCTAGGCAGAGAAGACGGAGGGGACCCAGCAGAGGAGTCAGGCTGGATCTTGCCCCCATCCTGGAGGCCAGAGCTCCTGGGCCAGGGAAACGGAGGCTCCAGGCAGCCACTTTCCTCCTGAATCGCAGGGGTCCCAGCTTTGCTTCCCAGTGGTCCAGGGACTGCAGCTGAGCGGCGGGGGCCATAAGGGGTGACTCGGAACTCGCTGGGGCCCGTGGCCTCAGGAAGGCAGACCCTTCCGCTGTCTGTGTGGCTCTGGAGAGTAGAAGCAGCCCCTCCTTGGCCGGGCTGGAGAGGGGCTCGCAGGCTGGCGGGGTGGGTTGGGCCCCTCGTCGCCTGCCCGCCTGGCAGGTAGGTGGGAGAGTTCTCGTCTGTCACCACTGGTCCCCGCAGGCCTCTTCCATCCAAATTGGATTCTCCTGCTGCCTGTGTCTCTTGCGGCGTCTTATCTCTGTCCCTCCCAACGGTAATGAGGCTTCACCTTCCCCACCACGCCCAGTATCTTCTCCAGCCTCCCACCCCCATCCTCTCATCCCCTCGCTGCTCCCGACCCCGATGGGCGGCTGGGCTCCTGACCCCACGGAGCCCTCAGCCAACCCCCCAGATCCCATGGTCAAATCCCATCGCGCCCCGTTCCCCGGGGTCTGGCCGGAGCAGCTCTTGGGTGGGGTGGGAGCCGCGCCAGAATGCAGAGGGGAGAGTTTTCCTTCTGCCTAGAGAGGAAACAGTTGAAAAGATCCCGTGAGATGCCTGTACGATGAGACCTGTGTAAAGGCCTTGGGGGAGGTGTGGGAGCTCAGGGCAGGGACTGGAGGTCCTGTGGCTTAGAAACTGCTCCTGCACTCTACGTGCACGGTGGCCACGTCGGAGCTCCGTTTGTGTGGCTGGTGGCCTTGAGGACTTACAGACACCATCAGGGCCTCAGAGACAGGAGAGGCCACAGGAGCCCTGCCAGCTGCATCCTGGGCACCTTGGGAGGCGGCTGTCTGGCCCCGGGTACCCAGCCGGACCTGGCTGCCGCCTCCATGACCCCAGTGTTCTGTGAACAGGTCTGGCCTTTGGGTGAGCGAGGACAGCAGGAGGAGTGGCCAAGGGGGCCCAGCAGGCTGTGTGGGTGGCTGGCAGTGGGCCGTCGATGTGCTGCTTTGTTCAGGCCGGCTGGGCGTCTGCTGTGGGCCAGGCCCAGGCACAAGCTTTGGCCACACTCCTCGCCTGGCACTTGCCCCTCTTGGGCCTCTCCTGCCTCTGCACCAGCAACCCTGCGCCTGCCCGCCAAATCCTCCAAGTCCGTCTTCACACCACGCCCCACCCCCACCTGTCCGAAGGCCGGCTCAGGCTCACCTCCTCCAGGAAGCCTCCCCATCACTCTGCCTTCACCATCTCCCCTCCACTGAGTACAGCACGAGCTCCGGGCTGTCCGTGTGCCCCTTCTGCGCTCACTGCTCCCAGGAAGCTCGGATGTCCCCAGGGAGAGCCAGGCCTCGGGGGCCGTGCCCGTGGCAGGGTTGTGTCAGCATTCCAGGGCTCAGGCACCCCCCGGGGCTGGACCCGGCCTCACCCTGGCCTTCACACGGCCCAGGGGAGTGAGTGGAGGCTGCAGAGAGGGGCTTGTCATGCACGCACACACGTGCACACGTGTGCAGGGGGCCTCTGGTGCGGCTCCGTGTCCTCCCCGGGGGTAGCCCAGGCCTTGGGTTCCCTGGTGCAGGGCAGGGTCTGGACGCCCCCCAGCCGTCTGGTCTCTGGAGGAGAGCATGTGTGACGGCGGCTGCTCCATCCTGGGCTCTCCGGGGGCCCGTGTGTGAGAGAGGAGGGGGCCTGGCCCCGGCCCGGGGCAGCTGCAGGCAGGAATGGCAGCTGGGCTCTTGGAAACAACCTTGGTTTTCATTTTCCTTCCCTCGGCTCAGGTGAGGGCCCAGGCGGGTAATGGGCTCGCTCTGAGGCTGATGCTGGGACGGCTGGAGACCAGGCCTGGCCTCTGCTGCTGAAATAGCGCTGCGGCGGCGGCCCTGGGACAGGGTGGGAGGGACATTTGGGGGCAGTTCTCCTGGGCCTGCGTGGGGGCAGGGTGGACCCCAGGCTGAAAACTGACCTCCTGGTCTGGGCTGGGCTCTGGACGTCCAGGGTGGAAGCAGCCAGGAGGGACGTTTGTCCCCGGGGTTGGGGTGGGGGCGGGAGATGGCGAGGAGGGCTTTTGGGCTGAGAGGCAGATTGAAGAGAAGCCTGAAAGAGAGGCCTCCTCCCAGCACCTTCCTGGACCTGCAGCTGGGGCCCGGTGGGGGCCGTCTGATTGCTGGCCAGTCCTGCTCACGGCCCCTGTGCTCCTAGCAGCCACCTGCTGACTCCCACGCTGCTTTCTCGGCCGTCAGGGTCCTCGAACCAGCCTCTGCCCCCCAGCCCCGAAGCAGTCACGTGACACCCGACTTCAGGTGGAGGCCAAGCCCAGGCCTGCAGCCCACCCCCCCGCCCGTCCGCAAGCTTGCACGACCTCCTTCCGGGTCCTCCTGTCCACGTGTGAGCGGGCCCAGTCCTGCCCCAGCCCCGGGAAGTGCCTGGCGCAGAGGCTACTGCGGGTGGTCAGCAGGTGGCCAGCAACTGCTACCCCACCCGGCATCTGTTGTGCCCGTAGACCGTCACCCTCGACACCAGGGCACGGGGGGTCATGGCGGTGACCTCTGGGGGCTTCTCTGAGACTCACTCCTCTCTCTCTCGCACCCCCGCCTGCCTTCAGAAGCCTTAGTTCCTCCTGAGAAGCTGGAACCCGGGAGTGCCCTGTCCCCCAGCCACACGGGAAGGGCCAGGGTTCCCCCTCGGGCTGGGCAGGGCACCCAGGCTTGGTCTCCTCCTGTCCCGCTGGAGGGCCTCCTTGTCCCACGCCTTGACCCCTAGGAACCTGGTGGGAGACATGAGGCAGCCCCCCGGCCCCTGCAGGCATCTCAAGCTCCCAGGCCCAGCCAAGCTCCCCCAGCGCCCACTCTGCATCCAGAGGCCGAGGCAGTCTGCACGGGCACCACCTCCCTCTCAGCAGATTGACAGCATGCGGTCAGGTTCCCTAACCGTGTGGCAGGGTGAGGCGGAGGGCTTCACAGAGGAAGTGTCCGTGAGCACCAAGGGACAGATACCACACAGATCGGGGAGGGGAGGCAGCTTGGTCTTGTCCTGCTTCCTGCCAGCCCCAGGAACACGGCAGTTCTGCCCCTAAAGCCCCAGGGTCACGGGGCTCTGGTGGGATGGGCCCAGCACTGAGGGGGAGCCGTGGCATTGTAGGGGGGGCCGCAGGGGGCCCTCGCCCCAGCCAGGGCCCTGGCAAAGGAGCTCGGTGGCCACCCAGCTTGGAGAGGAAAGCTGGAGCCGGCCCGGCGGGTGGAGGGTCAGCCCCTTCTGCTGACACAGACATTCCACCGGGCAGAGACACCCAGCCCAAGTCTCCGCATCCGGAAAGCATTTCCCAAACAGCTTCCAGACCACAGCCGCGGGCCTGGATGTGCTCGGTGACACCGAGGAGGCTCTGAGCTGCTGGTGGCATTCTGCGCTTGGTGGCCTGCTGCCATCACGGCTGTGCCAGAGTCCCCACGCCCAGCCTAGTGGGGATGGAGGCCCGAAGCCATCTCCCCACCCCCGGTCCTTAAGGGAGGTACTGCCCACGCTCATCCATATCACGAGCTGTCTTGGGCTCTGGAGACCTGAATGTAGCTCTCAGCTGGGTGGGGAGACATCACTGTTTCTCAGAACCATGTCCTGCCCAGAGTGGTCACACAGGTCCTCATGGAATGAAGGGAGGGGGTGAGGGAGTGAGTGAAGGCTGAAGTGTGAAGGAGGGATGGGCCGGCAGCGGGGGGAGCACAGAGGCGGCGGAGGCCGGTGCTGGGAGTGAGCAGGCTGGGGAGCTTTGCAGAGACGGGCACCTCTGAGTTGGCCCTCGACAGATGCATAGGAGCTCACCGTTCGCAGGCGGGAGGAAGGGTGGGCATCTCGGCTGCTGTGGAAGCTGGGGCTCTGGGTGGGCCAGGCCGCCCAGAGACGGGTGGAAGAGCCGGGATCTGGAGCCAGTACCCCCTAGAAACGCTTTGCCCAGGGTCCAGCTCTGATGCTGGGAGCCCTTTGGTGGCCTGGCCTGGAGGAGCCCAGCACTGGGTTTTGGCTGGCAGTCCGGGGCCCCTGTGGCGAGGGGCAGTGGAAGAGCAGGAGAAACCCCGTGGTGGCCCGATGACTCAGGTGCACCTCCTCCTGCTCGGCCTCTGCCCCCCGCCGCTCAGAACCCACTGCCTCCCAACAGGGAGCCACAGGGCACCTGCTGAGGCCATGTCTCCAGGAGCCTGGAGGAGGGTGCACAACGCGGACAGGATTTAGGTCAGACCTGGGCCCCGTCGGTGGCCCCCTGTCCTGCGTGACCTTGGGCAGGTCATTTCTCCTCTGCAAAAGGACTGTACGAGAACGTCCAGGCCCCAGTGTGCCAAGGGCAGGGCCCAGGGATGCCAGAGGAGGACGCCTGGCTGGTGGGTTCCCTTCTGGGCAGAAAGAGGGTTTAATTACAGGCGTGTCTGGGAGGGACACAAAGGAGAGGTGGGCGGGGCGTGCCCAGCGGGAGAGGAGGAAGGAGGCGGGAGGGCCAGCGGCAGCCCCCTGCTGGCCGGTCGGTGCGTGAGGAAGGGTGCTGAGGGCACACCCCAGGACTCACGTAGCCCTTGACGTCTTCCAGGGCAGAAAAGTCAGTTTTCTTTACCCAGATTTGAGGTGGCGAAGCATCTGAGAAGACTCCTTGTGCTTCAGGAGCTGCCCCTGGACACTCAACTGGCTTTTTTTGGGGGGGTGCGCTGCGCGGCATGTGGGATCTTAGTTCCCCGACCAGGGATTGAACCCGTGTCCCCTGCAGTGGAAGCGCGGAGTCTTAACCGCTGGACTGCCAGGGAAGTCCCTCAACTGGCTTTTTTACTGGCCGATTTCCTCCTTCCTGGCCCCTGTGGACACACGGCAGGGGACATACCTGGCCCCGTTTTTCCTCCCCGTGTCATGTGTATTGCACAGCTGCAGGCCCACGGGCCCCTGAGCTGGTCTCCTCCGGCCCCCTGCCCACTGTACAGATGAGGATACTGAGATCCAGTGGGGGCCTGGGACTTGTCTGTGTCATCCAGCTCTTCGGTGGGCTGGGACCCACGTCTGCTGCCCCCAGACCGATCTGCTCTTCTCCAGCCCGTGCCCCCTTGCCGTGTGCTGGAGGCGGGGTCTGAAGCAGCCCGTCCCTGCCCCAGGAAGGCTGAGGCAGTGCATGACCCCCTTTTCCCCCCCAGCTCAGGCCAGGATGTGAGTTGGAGTCCAGGTGGGTATAATAGGGTGGTGGCTTCCCCGGGCTGGGACGAGAGGCCAGAGGAGTGATCCCCGGCCGGCATGTGGGTGCTCGGGTTGGGGAGGGTCGAGGGGTACCAGGGTGGTGGCTCTTGAGGGAGAGGGACAGTCCTTGGGTCCCTTGACCCTTCCCAGGCCAGCCTGGCTGCATCTGCCACGGAGCAGGGTTCCAGCACACTGGCCCTGCGACTCTGCTCTGGACATTGCCGTGGGTCCCGCTGCTCGGCCTGGGGGTGTCTGCCTGGGCGTAGGGCCTGGCAGGGGGTCCGGCATGCCGACTCTTAGTGACTCCCAGTGAAGCGCTTTCCTCGCTGTCTCACAGTCCCCATATAAAGCAGGTCTGTGCTGACCACCCTGCGTTACAGACTTAGGCACAGAGCAGTTCCTGGCTCTGTCGAGGCCACACAGCACCGCCCGCCCCTTACTAGTAGAGCTGGGGCTGGGCAAGGGGTTGACCTGCCTTGTCCCATAGAAAGAAAAGTGGAGCTACACACGAGAGCCATAAAAATGATTAGGGAGCTAGTTCACCTTTTCATATTCATACCAAGAAAGCGGTGTTTTACTCTCAGCCCACACCTCAAGGGGCCACTTCAGGGAGACTGTCCCCCAGGGCGGGTGCTGACGTGGGAGCCCAGGCCCTGTTGTCCGTTGGTGAGGGTGATCTCTGAGTCAGTGTTTCCCTCTGGTGTCCCTCTGCACTTCCCTGAGGGACAGGGCTTGTCTCCACGCCCCCTGCCCCCTGCAGCCTGGCTGGTGGCTGCACAGGCATGTTTCTGTTAGCATCGTTGGCAAGCGACTGAGATGCACATTGCAATGTAAACAGTGCTGGCCTGCGTGGAAGGCACAGCTCAAACGGCCACCCAGCAGTGTGTCTATCAGGGGGATTTATGGAGGCTCCCCTGGGTGACAGTCTGGGGCCCACGGGCTGCGGTGCTGCCCAGAGGGAGGGCAGGAGAGAAGCTCACCCAGGAGGCCTGGGCAGGCAGGCAGGCAGGCCCATTTCTGCACTGCCGGGCATCTGGTGGGTGGGGGATGAGCTGCTTCTGGGCTGCAGACGGGACCCGACAAGGAGAGATGGTGCCTCTCTCCCGTGAGCTCGATGTCGCCACTGTGAACCCTGCCCACAGGTGGGCTGCGCAGAATGATGGCTAACACTGTCTGGGGAGATGGAGGGCTGGGTTAGGCGGGGTGCCATGGGTGAGCCATCGGGGGTCAGCACAGGGCTGCCCGAGATGAGGAGCTGGGGGCCAAGCTCCCATCAGGCCCGAATGCACAGGTCGCTCGGATGCACAGCCGCTGTGACCCCAGCAAACTTGGGCAGGGCTGCTTCAGACACATCTGGGACCTCGGGCTGTGCCCCTGAGCAAAGAGGGGTCCAGGGCTCTGGTGCAACCTGACACCTGGGGCTCAGGCCCTCCCCTGCCGTAGGGGTGCAGTGGTCCCCCTGCCCAGGCTCCCTCTGGTACCGACCCTGGTCCAGTGGAGGGCATGGCAGTGCCAGGTGCTGGACACTGGGCTTGGGGGCTGCAGGAGTCTTCACCCCCAGGGTTTCCACTACGGTTGTGTGGCCTCAAAGTGCCTCCGCGCCCCACTCTCCCCAAACTTTGCGGAGCTCAACCCCATCACGCCGCCTCTGCAGAGCCCCGGGCCTTGCCAGGGTGGCCTCCATCTGTGCTTTGGGTTCTTTCACGTGTTGCTGCCGGGACCCGGTCCGTGCGAGCGCCTGTGTGCATGTATGTGCCTGTGCACGTCTGTGCAGGCTTCTGTGTGTCTTGTGTGCATGTTGCACACATGGGTCTGCCAGTGCACGTGTCTGCGTGTCCACGTGGGGCTGCGTGCGCTTGTGGATGGGTCAGGGTGTGTGTCCGGGTGCGTGAGCCAGCGCGTAGGAATGCGTGGGGCGGGGGGGACCGGCGAAGCCCGTGGGGCGGGAGCAGGGCGGGGCCTGGCGGCAGCGGGGATTTGGCCTTTACCTGCGAGGGGCGGGGGGCGGAGGGAAAGCGGGGAACAGAAAGGCGAGCGAGGGGCGGGGCGCGCCGGCCCACAGCGGCTCCAGCGGCACCAGAGGCGCCCGCGGAGCGGAGCGGAGCGGCGAGCAGAGAGCAGGGGGCGTGTGCCGTCCGGAGCCGCGAGGGAGCGGACTGGCCATGGAGGCGCCCCGGGGCCGCGGCGGGCTGGCGGCGCTCTGGTGCCTCGGGCTGCTGGGGGGCCTGGCGCACGTCGCGGGCACGCACTACCGCTACCTGTGGAGGGGCTGCTACCCGTGCCACCTGGGCCAGGCCGGCTACCCCGTGAGCACAGCTGACCGGAGGCCAGGTGGGCGCGGCGGGCGCTGCGCGGGCGGGCGGGACCGGCTCTGATCCTAGGGCGCTGCTTTTGTTTCCTCTTTAAAGTTTACGCCCCGGGGCGGCTGACAGCGCGGCTGGAGGGAACGGGGCTGGGACAGGGCCCCCTGTGTCCCGAGTCTTCCGACATTCCTGTCCCCTCTCTGGCCTGGCTGCGGGGGCAGCTGACAGCAGATCGGTCTCTTGACCAGAGGGAGGAGAAACATCTCCCTGCTTTTGCTGGTGGGCACAGGGGCTGCACTCCCCCACGGCGCTGGCAGCTCTGGGGGTTAAGCAGGAGAGTAGGGTAGGCTCAGGAGAGAGGCCCTTGGGTTTCCCTTTCCAGGGCGCCCAGAGCCTAGGCCCCTTGGGGGAGTGTGTGTGGGTGTGGCAGGTGATGTCCTGTCACCTCACCCCAAGGCTTGGGAGCATGATCAGCCCAGTGGGCTGCAGAGTCAGCTGGGAGGACCCCAGCAGCCCACGGGAAGCGGCTGCACCCCTGTCCTGGGTCCGTCCTGCCTCTCCCTGCAGTTCAGATCTGGTACCCATGCTGGGCCAGCCTCCTGCAGGGAGCTCCTAGGAGTGTCCATGGGATCCATGGAGTGTGGAGTCTGGCAACCTCAGATGCGAGGTGGGGTGTGGTGTGCAGTGAGGCATCACTTGGGATGCTCTGGAGGACACCCAGCTTGGGGCAAGGCTGCATCTCCCCGTGCAGCCTGAGGCCTGGCCACCACACCTGCCACCTGCGCCGGGGCTCTGAAGCCTCAGAACTGTACCTGGGCCAGAGCCATCTGGCCAGCAGGAACAGGCAGGTCCAGAGCGGGGCTCTTTTAAAGAAAAGCGGGGCCAGGATTGGGCTCCCCTCCAGGCCCTCACTGGCTCCTGAGCGTGGCTCTATACGGGGCATCTGGTCTCCTTGGAGATGTCAGCCCTGCTCAGCTGTCCTCTGGGCCGGTCTGTGCCGCCCTCTGCCAGAGGACACACAGGTCACTGAGCTGCAGGGCTGGACAAAGACCCCTGCTTCCCCTAGCTTTGTCAGTTGGCCAGCGGGGGCCCAGACCCCATCCCCACAGGGGAAGCAGTCCTCCCACTGGGTGGCTCAGGCAAAGCAACACTGTCACTCCACCACTGGTGGCATTAAATGCTGTGAAACTGTGTGACATCCAAGGGCCTGGTGCTGGGTGGGGCTGGGCAGCGCTGGGCTTTGGGAGCTGGGGGCGCCCACTCTGTTCTGAGAACTGCTTGGGCTTGTGGAGGGACCGGGAGAAGGGCCTGCGGATAATGGGATGCGCTCTCCGGGGTGAGGACCCTGCAGGCACGTTTGGGGGAAAGCAGGACTCCGAACTGGTAACCACCTAGTGGTGCTTTCTGGCAGGATCCCAGGGAGCTTAGATTTTCCTGTAAGTGTGGCTGAGATTTCAGAAGGGACTTACTTGGGGTGGTCTCCGCAGAGGCTGCATGCTCCTGGGTTCCCAGCAGTGTCATGATGGGCTCCCTGAGGCACTGTCACCATCGCCCAGCTCAGCAGACACCAAAAGTCCAGCGGGCTCCCAGGGGAGCTGCCCCTGTGTCTGTACAGTGATGTGTCCCTGCGTGCCAGCGTGTAACACAGTCCTCGTCACCGGGCTGCCAAATCCCCAGTCACACATCTTAGCTGAGGGTAGCAGTGAGACCCCAGGGGCTGTCCTGCTGAACCCCGGCCTGGCTGTTCTTTAAAATAGCCCTGCTCGTGGCCTGCCTGCTCCCATCGGCCAGAGCACTGTAGCCCAGAGGTAGTCTCAAGGCTTCAGAGCCCTGGGCTCTCAGACAGTGCCCTGGTGCCAGTGGGAGCTGCACGGGGTGAAGCGTCTTTACCCCAGGCTGGGTGTCGTCCCCTGACTCTCTGGAGACAGCCTCCAAGCTCCCTTTCAGCTGGGGGTGCCCCCACCACCTTGGGGACCAGTCCCCCTCCGTCCTGTCCGGGAGAGCCGTCCGTGTGCCCTCTGGCATGGAGAACGGCACAGACTGGCCCAGAGGATGGCTGAGCAGGGCCGATGTCTCCAAGGAGACCAGATGACCATACGTTTTCTGCTGTAGTTTCAGAGTCCAAGGGGCCAATGCTCGGCCGGGGTCTCAGGGCAGCGGTCCCACTGCCGGGGTCACCAGGTAGAGGCAGCGCGGCATGGTGGTGAGGGCAGGCCTGCATCACGGGACCCAGGGGACTTCTGCCAGCCCCTCAGAGAGCACAGTGGCCCTCACCGCGGGCATCAGGAGGCCAGGCTGGGCAGAGCGGACTTTTGGGAACCTGGATTTCCAGCTTGGGTGGTCTGAGCCTCTGGGACTCTGGAGAGACTGCTAAGATGGTTATTCACTCTGTGTTCATTTCCCATGGCTGCTAGGACACATTACCCCAACCTGGTGGCTTAAAACCACCCAGGTCTGGTACCTTACAGTTCTGGAGGTCAGAAGTCTGAAAAGGGTGAACGTGAAGGTGCTGGCAGAGCTGGTCCCTCCTGGAGGCTCCAGGGGAGCTTCTGTTCCCTGCACTTCCAGCTTCTAGAGGCGCCTGCATCCCTGGCTGTGGCCCCACCCTCCATCTTCAAAGCCAGCAGTGCAGCATCTTTTTCTTTTTTGTGGTTTTAGATACTTTTATTTATTATTGAAGTATAGTCGATTTACGATGTTTCAGGTATACAGCAAAGTGATTCAGTTATACATGTATATATATTATTTTTCAGATTCTTTTCCATTATAGGTTATTACAAGATAGTGAATATAGTTGCCCATGCTCTTACAGTAGGTCCTTGTTGTTTATCTGTTTTCTATATGGGAGCGTGTATCTGCTAATCCCAAACTCCTAATTTATCTCTATCCTCCTTGCCCCTTTGGTAACCATAAATTTGTTTTCTGTGTCTGTGAGTCTGTTTCTGTTTTGTAACAGAACATATAAGTTCTATTACATATAAGTGACATATAAGTGATATCATATGGTATTTGTTTTTCTCTGACTTACTTCACTTAGTATGATCATCTCTAGGTCCATCCATGTTGCTGTAAATGGCATTATTTTATTTTTTTTTATGGCTGAGCAGTATTCCATTGCATTGGGCCCTCCTTCCTTCCTGTCTCTTATTTGTAAGGCCCGTGTGATGACGTTGGACCCACCTGGATACTCCATGATAATCTCCCATCTCACCTGCAAAGTCCCTTTTGTTGTGTAAGGTTCCAGGGATTAGCATGTGGTCCTCTTTGAGGGGCCATGATCCAGCTGCCCACACCCTCAAAGAGCTGAGCCTGTGCTCCTCGGGTCACAGCACGACCACAGTCACGGCCACAGGGTCAGCGGCTATGGGTCATCGGAGGTGGCTGAGAACAGCTCTGTTCTGCCACCACGTGGCCCGCCTTGGGAGTGGGGCCGGCAGGGTTTCAGAAACTCCGTCCTGCCTTGCTTTCTGAGTGTAAGTCATTTCTGTGAAGGGGCCTCGATCTCAGAGCTGGAGGGACCCCAGCAGGAGGGCGTCTGCCCGAATGCCCTGCCCGCCCATGAGCAGGGAGGTGAAGGGGGAGGCCTCAGATCCTTCAGCCTTCAGCTGCCCCGCTGGGTCCAGATATTCAGACAGGCTGACAGCAAAGCGTGGATGGGGGGAGCCCTGGCTGGGCCTCGTGGCCTCCCGCCTTGCTGGTGGTCACGGTCCCTGTCACTGTCGGTGCCCCTTTGGGGGAGGGGAGGGCTCCTGGGGTGCCGAGGGGCTGGTCCGTGTGATTTAGGCAGAGCCTGGGAGCACCTCTCGGGTCTAAATGTCCCGTCCTCGCAGCAGGAGGACGGTAAGAGCGTGGTCACATGGGTGAGGTTGTGGAGAGGGCCCAGCGGTCAGGGCTGTTGCTGGAGGGGCCCTAAGGATGGCGGCCTGCCCCTGCCCAACCCCCCACCTGCTTTCCCGACTGTCCATCAGTTTGGTGTCTTTGTGGCCCCCAGGCTGCTGGGCTCCCCACGTGTCCTGCTCAAGGACACAGCCCCCGGGGCGGGCTCGCCCCACGGCCAGGTGCCCGAGGGCTTGGGGGTGCAGTGCCTCTGCGGTCAGCCGCTCTCTGAGGCCAGTGTCTGGGGTGACCAGTGAGAGCCGGTTTGGAAGCCAGCGTCCCCTCTGGTGTGCCTGCTCCGCGCCTGCCTCTGGGGCCACGTCTGGGAACGACGGCCCCTCTGTCCTCTCGCGGCTTTACCTGCCTGCCCGGCGAGGCCACTCGAGACACACCGCGACTCAGTCCGTCCACCTGCCCCCTCAGACGGCACACGTGGCGCCTCTTCCCCCGAGCCTCGCTAAGCCCCTACTGTACGCCCAGTGCTGGGCTCCGTGCGGTCACTTTACTTTTCAAGGACCCTTGAAGGGGTCGCAGAGAGAGGGATCTGAGCTCAGAGGGGATGGGGTCTCCTTTCTGAGCGCCCTCGGATGGCCCGTCCTGCCGTGCCCAGCCGGTGTGGGTCTGCCTACTGTCCTCCACATCACCCAGCTGACTCTCCCACAGGAGGGCCCTGGGTCCTGAGACCTCCCGCCATGCCCTGGGTCCCTTTGTCCCCCAAGACTCTTTGGGGCTCTGTTGAGGGCCGTTAACCCTTTGCCTTCAACCTTCCCCCTGCTAATCATCCTGGTGTCGTTCCGAGGAAGCCCCCCCAGGTCACCGTGGTTCCAAGGAGGGGTCCTCTTGGTCTCATCTCCTCTCTGAGGCAGCCTCGGGACTTGGGGGCACTCTGGGGGTCTCCCCAGGGTGGGTGTGGCTTGTGCATGGGCCAGAGGCCCTGGCCTCCTGGGTTCGTCTGGGTCATTCCTGGAGGGCCAGGCACGTGCTCAGGTCGTGGACTGGAGTCAGGATTTCTGTCCGTGGGAAGCACAGCCTGGCAGGCGGGCTCTGGGGACCCTCCAGGAGGAGCCTGGCCGCCGTGCCGCCCTCGCTACCCTTCAAAGGTGTGCACGGATGGCTGGGGCTTTAGGACGGGAGCCTCGAAGGCGGGCGGTTTCGTGGGGACGGCGGGTGAGAGCTGGACAGTGGGGTTGCAGCAAATAGCGTGGACCCTCGGGATTATTAAGCAGAATTAGAGGAACCTCAGCTCCGCGCAGCCCCTGGGAACCAGCCAGGTTTCCACACAGCTGCAGACCTGCCCCTGAAGTCACTAAACTTCCTCCCAGTGGAGCCATGCAGAGTGGAATCTTCCACCCACACGTTGAGCTGACCGTGGCCTCCCCTGCGAGGCTCGGTCAGCAGTCAGGGCCTCTGTTGCCAGAGGTGCCCCAGATGCTCGGCTCTTAGATGCTCGGGAGCGGAGCACGTCTGTGTGTCTGTCTCCCCTTTTCCTGGTCTGGGAAGCTGACTGCTCTGTTGGTGAGGCTGGCGTCTGAGAGGTGTGGACCGGCTGAGGACCAGGCGTGTGCTTGTGTCCCCGTGCCCAGGGCCGCTCGGTTCTGTGCTGCCCGAGCAGCGGCCTCTTCCCTCTGTCTCTCCGTGTCTCCCGGGCAGTTGGGTCCCTCCTGACGTCAGCCTCGCACACAGGTATCTGAGGCAGCCTGTTGCCTCCTGCCTTCCTGCCTGGCCTCCCCTGAGGTCCAGGGTGGTGGACGTGGGCCTGCAGGGAGGGGGGAGGGGGGAGGGGCAGCCGGAAGCGTCTTGGTGCCTCTGCATTCCTGCAGAGGTGACCCAGGCCAGGCCACAGGGCCTGGTGCTTTGGGGTGCAGCCCCTGGGCCTCCACTCCCGGGAGGGTCTTTCTCACCCTCCAGCTTCCAGATCAGCTAGTGGGGTGGCCCCCGGGCCTTTGGGCCAGCCGTGTCTGCTTCCGGTCAGCGCTTTCCTATGGCCTGAGGCACAGTGCCGTCAGAAGGGGCAGGCAGGCACAGGCCTCCTGCACAGTGGTGGGTGGTCTCAGGTGTGAGGTGTCCTGGAAGGGGAGTGCCCGGGACCTCCACTCGGTCCTGACCTGGGGATGTCCGCTGTGCTGGCCTCCTGAGTCGCTGGCACAGGGACCCCAGGCTGACCACCTGCACTGGTTTCCTGGAGCTGCCGAAACAGATACCACAGACCAGGTGGCTTTAGCAACAGACATTTATCTCTCATGCTCCAGGAGCTGGAAGTCAGAGGTCAAAGTGTCGGCAGGGCCGCACTCCCTCGGAAACCCCGGGGGAGGGTCCCTCCTGCCTCGTCCAGCTCCTGGGGGCTCCTGGCTTCCTAGGCTGTGGCCGCCTCCCTCCAATCTCTGTCTCCTTGTGTGTCCCCGAACGGGGGCGGGGGCACCCTTCTCCAGTATGACCTTATCTCAGTCCTTAACTAATTACGTCTCAGAGACCCTGCTTGCAGATAAGGTCACACCCTGAGGCTGTGGATGGACATGAATTTGGGGGACATTGTTCAACACAGAGCATACCCCCCATCCTGCCCTCACTCAGGCTCCCCCACCCCGAGGCCTGGGCAGGGGCATCTCCCGAGTTGCCAGTTTCTTCTTCTGGGCTCCTGGGCCCCCCGAGGAGCAGCTAGCCCTGCCCTGAGAGCATTTCTGGATTTGGAGTTTGGAAAAGAGCACGGGCTCTGGGTTCAGCCTTGAAAGGCGCTAGGATCTGCCCCCCAACCTGAACTTGTCCCCCGAGATCTGGCCGACCCCCGCTGCTCCCCAGAGCCGGCCCCAGAGGTGGTGGCTCTTCCTCCCAGGGGCCGTCAGACGTTGGAGACAGGCCTGCCTTCTCTCCACTCTGCTCTGGCACACCGGCGAGGGCCTTGGCACTGTTGCAGGCAGCGTGGCCTGAGAAGGAGGGTCCCAGGTCTGGGCCCCAACACCTGGGCGGGGTCAGTGTCCTGAGAGAGGGGTCCGGGCTGGGCTCCCCGGGGCAAGTGCAGGGCCGGGGAGAAGCGGGCGGCCTGGGTGGGTTCTGGCTGCTGACCCCCGGCCCCGTGTCCCCACGCAGACGTGGACGAGTGCCAGGTGCACAACGGCGGCTGCCAGCACAGGTGTGTGAACACGCCAGGCTCCTACCTCTGTGAGTGCAAGCCCGGCTTCCGGCTCCACGCGGATGGCAGGACCTGCCTGGGTAAGCACCCCTGCAGCCTCCTGGGCCCGCTGCCACCTCCCTGCCGGGGCTCCTGGCCTCAGCCATCCCCTGGCCCTTCTGGGTGTGCCCAGGTCTGGGAGGGGCCCGGGACCCCTGCACTCCTTGGCTGAGAGGCCTGATGGGGCCCTGTGGGGCTTGTCTGCTCAGTGCAGCCGCCGTTACAGTTGGCTCCGTCCTGCTGAGGGTGGGATGCCGAGGGGCCCTTGCCACCCATCGTGGGCCCTGGCCAGCACCACTCACGCCAGGTTGCTGGGGCCCAGGTGGTGAAAGGGCGTGTCCTGGGCCCGGTGCTCTCCCTGGAGGCTGGACCCTGGGACCCTGAGCCCTGTGACCTGGGCTGCACCCTCTCTGTAGCCACAGCTGAATCTGGCCACTTCCCCAGGGGACTTCCGTGACGGGCAGGAGCCCCTGGGCCACCATCCTCTCCAGGGCCCTATGCAGCAGGAGCTGTGGTCGTCCATCGGCAGGGACACAGGTCCGGCCGTGCTGCCCTCAACTGGGGAGACTGGGTGCCTGCTGGGTGGTGGGGGAGGCCCGGCCTGGGGCGGGGGCAGCATGGGGCTGCTCTTGGCCTGCAGAGTTGGGCTTCCCAGGCCCAGGTCCCCCACCCCAGTCTTGGGGAGCCTGGGGGTGGGGCTGAGGCTAGGGGGGAAGGGGTAACGAGAAGCGGGGTGTTAGCCCTCAGTTCCTCTGTGGGGCCTTTTTGCCGTGCAGGACACGCTCGATGGGGGCCCCTGCCGGCACGGGAGGCTCCAGGGAGAGAAAGGGAACGCTGGCGCCCACGGGATGGAGGGTGGAGGGTGGAGGCCGGGCGTCTGGCTGTGGGCCGTCCGCCGCCCCTCTCCTGGCTGCTCTGGACACAGGTGCCATGGGCACAGGGCTCACCCTCCCTGCTGGCCGCTCTGTCTGGGAGGCCACCTGGGGGTCATTCTCTGGGGGCTGGGCCAGTGGTCACCCTCACGGGCCAGTGCTCTCTCCCCGGCTATGGGGGGCTGCCTCTTCCTTCCACCCTGCAGGCCCCGAGCGGGCCCGGGAGGGCTCTGAGCAGCATCCCTCCTGCAGGCCCTGCTGCTATGTGGCAGGGCGGCCCGCCAGCCCTGGGGGGCCCTCCCCGGCACAGGCACTCTCATATGTCTGGGCCGCCGCTCAGGGAGCGAGGCAGCTGCCCTGTAAAGTTTCTCTGGGCTGGAAAGTGGAAACAGATGCAGGAATGTTGTGATGTTCTTCAGGACAGATACAGCAGGGTGCAGCCCCAGTTGCTGGTGCCCCAGTTGCTGGTCCCCCAGGTCCCCAAGTGTCCTTCATTCTCCCTTCCTCTGGGGCAGGTTCTCCTTGGAGAAGGGCATCCCTGGAGGCTGATCCAGGGTGGGCTGGGTGGTACCCACTGCCCCCTCCCCTGCTGGCTCCTTGGTGAGGGGCCTGGGCTGAGACACCTTCCTGTCACCCTAGACCCCCCCCCACCCAGTTCCCCCCGATGGTGGCCTTCACTGAGCTGCCAGAATGGGTACACAGCATGCAAAGGGGAGGGTGCCCTTCAGGGCTTTGGGAGGAATTATGGTGGCCTCTAAGAGTGGCCTTGAGCTGCTGGCTTCCGGAAGCCCAGGAGGGGTGCTCCCCAGCCTTGCCCCTGGCCCCCAACCCAGCCCACCCTCCGCTACGCTGGAGCCCCTCGCTGGAACCCCTCCCTGGAGCCTTTCCTGGGAGATGCCTGTGCCCGGGGCCCCAGAAGTCTTGATTTGTGGCACTTGCTTATTTTAAAGGGTCTTTTCAAGGTCTGATCCCAGGGCCCCCGGCGTGGCCTGCACAGCCTGTCAAGAGGCTGCTGGGACCTCACCGCACTCCCTGCCTGCCACCCCCAACTCTGCACACCCAGACCACGGGGTGTGCCCCAGGGCCCCAGGAGGTCTGCAGCTCTCTTGGGTGCTGGTGCCCACTTCCTGGTCGCTCCCACCAGAGGGCGCAGTTGAGACCCACCTTGGGCACCAGCCTCTTACCTGCGTCCTATGGCTGGAAGTGCTGGTGTTTGGCCTGGGCCTGTCACTTTCTCTTTCTTTTGACGGCAACTCCCAGCGGGAAATGGACACTGCATCCCCTGCACCCACGCACAGTCACGCACACTTGTTGGTGAATTCCGCATATCTGGAATTCCTGGGAGCTGACATGTGCAGGGCGGTCCCCAGGTCTCTTGGGAGTGGTGTGGGTTTGTCGGCTTGGATCTGTTGGGGGCTGCCTTCCCTGTGGGCGGCCTGGGCTTTACTGAAAAGCTTCCAGAGCGGATAGGCGTCTCCTGGTGGCTTCTTCCCAGGCGGAGCAAGAAGCGTTTGCTCTAAGGGCGCCCCCGGCCCTTCTCCCTAAATGTGCCCCTTTTGGATGCCGAGGGACCCACCCCGGCTGTAGTGCACCTGACCTACTGGTCTGGGGTGGGTAGGGTGGCCGAGCCCCTCATATCCCAGATGAGGGGCTCCAGGTGGGGGCCCGTGGAGGGCACTGCATGGCCCCTGCCAGGCTGCTGGACTTCCTGCCTCTGGGAGGTGTGGCCTTCTCCACTTCTTCAGGACTCCCAGGGTGCAGGGCGTGGGGAGGAGCTGGTGGCCTTGCCCGTGGTTCACAGTGGCACCCGCTGAGCCCAGACTATCCTAGGGTCTCAGCAGACATTTATGGGAAGGTCAGTGTAGGAGCTGTGCCCCTCCCCAGCCCTCCCTTCCCCCCCACAGGCCAGCTTGCAGGGCAGACTGCACAGCTGGAGCACAGCTGCTCTGGACCCCTCCCCGGGGCCTACTGGGATCCTCTGGGCAAGGGGAGGGGTGCTGTGAGCTCTCTCGGGACTTTGCAGGCAGGCAGGGAACAGGCCCGGGCACCCCCGCCTTCAGAGCTTGGAGTGAGGATTATAGAGATGCTGGAGGGTAGGAGTAGAGAAGGTGCCTGCAGGGACGTGACAGTCCTTCCTCAGTACAGGGTGGGAAGGTCCTCTGTGCTGGGAGCTCTCAGGTTGGTGCCACATCATGGGGCCCCAGGGATCTGGGAAGGCTTTAAAGGTGGTAGTGCTTGGGGGGGGGGTGCTTGAAACAGATAAGGGGAGCCTTGAAACACTCTTCGAAGTTGCCTCAGAGGCAGGAAGAGGACAGGAAGTGCACAGTCTTCTTGCATCCCTCCCTTGCAAAAGATCTTACGGAAATAAAACACAAAAAGGTTCAATTCTTTTTTTTCCTAAATGTTTTTCTGTTGTTATTTTTGACTGCTTTGGGTCTTCGTTGCTGCGTGCGGGCCCTCTCCAGCTGTGGCGAGCGGGGACCACTCCTAGTTGCAGTGCGCAGGCTTCTCATTGCGGTGGCTTCTCTTGTTGTGGAGCACGGGCTCTAGGCGCGTGGGCCTCAGTAGTCGCAGCTTGTGGGCTCAGTAGTTGTGGCTCACGGGCCACAGTTGCTCCGTGGCATGTGGGATCTTCCCGGACCAGGGCTCGAACCCGTGTCCCCTGCATTGGCAGGCGGATTCTTAACCACTGCGCCACCAAGGAAGTCCCAAAGGTTCAATTTGTAAAGTGAGAATTTGCAGGAAGGATTTTACCATCAGCCCCGAGGCCCCTGAGTGGCTCACATCCCACCCTGGCTGCCCTTGGCTAGCCTGGCCCCAGGAGAAAGAAGCAGAGGCAGCCGGGCGTGCTGGGGCGCTCCATCGCCAGGGTGCCCCCCTGGGTTTGCCCCCACCGCCCCCCCCCCAGGCTCTGGTGGGGGAAGGGCGGGACTGAGTGAGGCCCAGGGCTGGGCCGGCCTGCTTCTCACCCTGGGCCCTTTCCTCCCCCAAACTGTGGGAAATGGGGCTGCCAAGAGCAGTGCTGGGCAGGTGTCTGGGAGTGACGTTTTGGCTTTCCTGCGCCATCTTGCAGAGCGCCCCAGGCAAACCCGCAGAGACCTGCTCCCAGTCCTTTAACACTTGGTGCCGGGAAACCCTCCTCTTCTGGCCCAGAGAGACTGCGGCCCAGGGGTCCCTTCTGGACCCTGGCCTTGGACGTGGCTGCTTCCCCACACCCCTCGTAGTGGTGAGCAGCTCGCCCGGGGCCAGTCTGAGGGAGCACAGTGTCACTGGCCCAGTGAGCAGAGGGTCCTGTGAGATGCCCCAGGCTGGCCACTTGGAAGAGGTGGGCTCTCCATCCATCTCCTCCTCCCCTTGGCCTCAGGACTGTTGGGCCTTTTGGATGGACGCTGGGGGAAGGATTCTTCTGTCAGCATGCACCCCCTGGTGACCTGGCTGCCCCTGCCAGAGTGCCCTGCCCCTGGAGTTAGGTGGGCCCTACTGAGTCCACAGCATGGGGAGGGTCTCCGCGCCCCTGCCTTCCTGTGGGGTTTTACCACAGGTGCGCCATGTGGCCTCGGGACAGGTGCTCCCCCAGGCCCGGGTCTTCCCAGTGAGGTGCTGCACAGGGCCTTGAAGGCCGTTGTTCCCCAGCTCCTCGGAGGGGAGGCCGCCTGGGTCCCTGGAGGCTTTGCTGACAGCATGCGGCGTGGGTGCCAAAGCCGCAGGCAGCAGGGGGGCGGAGATTGCCAGGCTTGTCTGCAAAACTCATCATCCCTGCAAACCACAGATGCAGTTCTGGGAATGTCTTCCAGTCCCCTCCAGCTGCGGAACAGGCTGCAGCTTCTAAAAGGGAGTGCGTCTTCCCCGCCCCCGAGGGGCCGCTGAGTCCGAATGGGGAGTGGGAAGGCCAGCCCTGCCTGAGGACCACCCTGGGAGGTCACGGCTGTGCCTGAGACCAGGCCCCCGGAAGTGCAGGTTGCCGGCGCCCATGGGTGATAGGAGGGTCACACCCCAACCTGGGGAAGCCAGGGGCAGCGGCCCAGACCCCAGCTGGATGCAGAGGCCCAGCGGGGAAGCGAGGGCAAAGTGGGCCGTGGCAGACGGCCGGGCGGGGGCTGGGGGGTGTTTAGAGTCAGTGAGCTTGGCAGAACCAAGCGGGGAGCAGGATTGGAGCAGCGGCGTGGGGCGGGGGAGGTGTGGGAGGCGTGGGAGGTGTGGATGACATGGGTTGGGTGCCGGGGCCGCAGAGCCTGGGTTCTCGCCTGCGAGTGCTTCATCCGAGGTGGGCGGGTGCTGGGCAGGGCAGCCGCAGGGCCTGGGTCCAGGCTGGGCCTGGGGAGCAGGAGCAGTCTGTGATGTTGGGACAGTGCCAGTCCCTGGCTCGTGGGCAGGGCAGTGCATCCACGCTGCGGGTGAACCGTGTCCCCGTGCAGTGTGGAGGCCCCAGCCCGAGGGTGGACGCAGGGGGCAGGACGCACAAATCAGAGTAGGCAAACCGAGGGCTGCCGAGGGGGGCAGGAGTGGGCAGGGCCCAGGGGAGTTTACCCTCCTGGCCAAGCCAGGGGGCCACCCGCTTCCTGTCCCGCCGTCCTGGCCCTGTCGCCAGCAGAGGGCTTCCTAGAAGGAAGGGCTGCAGGTTGCTGCTGACCCCACGTGGTGTGAGGCTCTTGGGACCTAGAAGCCAAGCCAGTTGAGGGCAGTAATTACAAAACCCTCGAAGCCGCCCTCGAGCCTGCTCCGAAACCGCTGGCTGGGGTTGGCGGCTGGAGCAGAGTGGGCTGGGGGGCTCGGCACGCTGCTGACCTACTTGTCCTCACCCCACCGGCCTGCCAGGCACAGCCCCTCGGCTGACCAGCTCGGGCAGGCCGGCCTGCCGGGCTCTGAGACCAGGGCCTTGCCAGCGAAGCCGCCTTGGAGGTCAGCTCTCCAAGCCCCCACCTGCCGCTTCCTCCATGGCACTCATACGCACCTGCTGCTGGGCTCCAGCCCTGAATCCGTGCCCAGGTCCCAGGTGCCACCTGCACCTCCAGGAGTGGAGAACCGCTGGCATGCATGGAGCAGGCCCTCCACCCTGTAGGACAGTTGATTTCTAGAACGTCCAGTTTCCTGCTCAAGGAAAGGCCCCACTCCCCTTGAAGAGCTGGATGCCTCACAACTGGCTCCCGGCTAGACCAACTCCTGCTCGTTGAAGTTGAAGTGAAGTTGAAGTTGAAGTGGAGTTGTAGCCCAGCTCTGTTAGAACCCACGAGTCCCCTGGCCTTGGCATTTGCAAACTGGGAAGTGAAGGTGCAATAGTCAGCTCAGGCTGCTGCAACAAGTACCACAGACTGGGCGGCTTTTACAACAGCTGTTTATTTTCTCACAGTTCTGGAGGCTGGCAGTTCTGGATCATGGTGCCAGCCAGTTTGGTTCCTGGTAAGAGCCCCTCCTGCCATCCCTTCATATGGCCACGGGGACAGAGACAGAGACAGACAGAGATCTTATGTCTCTTCTTATAAGGACACAAATGCTGTTTGATCAGGGCCCCACCCTGTTGACTTCATTTAACCTTAACTACCCTACCCCCAAATACAGCCACAGCGGTGGTTGCAATTTAGGAGTACACATATGAATTTTAGGGGGATACAAACATTAATTCCAAACATTAATTAATTAAACATTAATTCCCTTCGGGGCTATGGAAACCCCTTGTCTCCCATTTTCTGATGGGCTGTCAGCTTTGCTTCAGGTCTGAGCCTGGTTCTGATTTGCGGGACCACCCGGGCATGGGTCAGTGGTATGTGGGTTCCATGGCCAGGTCTCACAGTGACCCGAGGGGCCTGGAAGCTTCACCCCCAGCTTTGGGCACTGGTCACGCAGAGGCTGGCTCTCTCCTGAGCTGCACAGCCCAACGCCTGAGAAAAACTGCCTTGTTCAGCTTTCCGGCAATCCAGGGCACAGGATGCTCAAGGTGATGGCATGGGGCTTGGCTTCCTCGTGTGCACAGCTTGGGAGCATCTGGAACGCTGGGACTTGTGCAGCAGAGCAGTGAGAGACAGGCTTGGGAGGGTGCGAGGCTGCATGGGGAGCCGGACCCCTCCGTAGCCCCCACCTGCCTGGGGTTTCTCCCCCGGTGGGCTCCTGTGGGCCCGGAGCTGGGTTGCCCTGGGCCCGTCTTGGGGCTCTGCTCTCTGGAAGGGCTGCTTTCCAGCAGGGCCACAGCTCTGTGGGTCGTCCTTGCTGCTGTGGTGTCTGCCCAGCCGGCTGCCCTGCCCGGGGCTCCGAGCCCCTCTCTCGATGTGCCTGCCCGGCGCTGCCAGGAAGGGCTTCTGATTCCTATGATGAGCTCTGAGCAGGGATGCAGTTGGTGTGAACACAAAAGGGGCCCCAGGAATGGGCCAGCTCAGGCCACGCTTGGAAGCCTCTCTCTGGAGTTGATGGCAGTGCCTTAAGTAGAGCTATCTCAGGAGAGGCAGGCGGGGCCTCGGGGGTCAGCACAGAGTCGGGGGTGGGTGGCTGGACGGGGGGCCCAGAGGCTGAGCGGGGTGTGAGACAGTGGCCGCCCTGTTTGCCTCCGTTCCACCTGGGACTCGTGTCTCTGTTGCGCCTCCCCGACACGTGGCAGGGCCAGGTGCAGCCAGGAGACACAGCCAGCCCTGCCACCCTGGCTATCCTCCGCACCCCAGCAGGGCTGGCTCGGCCCCGGAAGGGGACCTGGGCACAGGCTTCTCACCCACTCGCCCCATGTGGGGAACTGGCAGGATCATGAGTGCTGTGTCTTGACTTTGGGGGAACATACTTGCTTTGAAGGAAGCTCTGCTTTTGGCAGACAGCGTGGCCCTGGGCTGCTCTGAGCCCTGAGGCTGCTCACGTGCTCCGCGTATCGTCCGGCTGCTCCCAGACCCACTGGTGTCAGTGGTGTGGGGCGTGCCACTCCTGGCCCCCAAAACCCAGGACAATAAATGGTCTCTCCAAACTCGGGCCCTGAGGCCAGTGGCGCCCTGCAGTCTGTGATGACAGCACAGATGGCATCTGGGGGTGAAGGCCTGCCCCCCGGCGGTCGCAGTGTTTTAGTACCAGGCCTCAGGTTTGCTCTGGTCCAGGCCCGCTGGGCAGTGGTCCACGCCTCCCCAGGGCACAGACAGTAACACATTCTCAAAGCTTTGCTCCAGAGCACGGGGTCTGTCCCTCCCTGACCACGAGGTCGCTACCAGTGACTTGAAGGAGGCACCAGAGTCCAGGTGCCCTCTCTGGGCGCCCAGCCTCTCTGAGTGCCCCCCCCCCACCAGGCACAGCCCCAGCCCATCCACTCAGTACCTGGGCACCCGCAAGAGCCTTGCCCTGTGTGCGCCTGAGCGTGAGCACCTGGACCCCTGGCATCCCGGGAGCAGGATGCAGGTCCCTGGCTCTGTGGCCTTACCAAGTGCTGTCCCCACAGCTGCTGGGAGGAGCGGGGACTGTGTGAGGTCAGGTGGGGGTGGGGCCTGGCCTGGGGTGGGCAGGAGCTGCACTGGTCTGTCAGGAGCTGGGGGCCAGGCCTGCAGGTCATGGTGGCCGTCCACGGAGGCCCACGCCTGCCCCTCTGGCCTGGCCTGATGACCTAGATAGTGGAATGTCGGGGTCTTTGCCAGCCCTTGCTTGCCTGCCACCTCCTCCAGGGAGCCTCCCAGCCTGCTCGGACTCTGAGCCCTGGACGCCTTGGCTCTTAGGGGACCCCGGTGTTTTGCATTCTGTGCTGGGTGGGGCTGGGCTTCCATCGGGGTGGGCGGCCTGCTCTGCGGTGCCTCCCTACACCCGGTCCTGGGGCAGACTGGGCCAGAGGATCCAGATTCGGACCACGGCCCTGCGTATCCTGTGTGTGGGCCGAGAAGCAAAGCCAGGCCCACGAACTGGACAGGAACAGTGTCGCCCTCTCAAAGCCCCTGCTTCTGGGATGTGGACAGAAAGGAGGAGGGGCTTGGAGGGGCCCGGAGTCTTCCTGCAGGAGGTGCTCTGTGCCTGCCCGGGGCCAGGCCGTCGTCCTGGGCTGACCTGGCTCCTCTCGGGTCCCCAGCCATCAACTCCTGCGCCGTGGGCAATGGCGGCTGCCAACACAACTGCATTCAGCTCACGGTGACCCAGCACCGCTGCCAGTGCCGGCCCGAGTTCCAGCTCCAGGAGGATGGCAAGCGCTGCACCCGTGAGTGGCCACCAGCCGGGGGGAGGGGGAGGACCAGGGCTGGGACTCCCACTGGGACCCCCGTTCTCCACGCACCCACAGACCTGCCTGGGAACCCCACAGCCTGAGCCCCTCCCTGCTTGGCTGCTGGTGCTGGAGGGGGACCTCAGGGGCAGCAGGGGCCCCCTTGGCTGCCAAGAGGCTGTGGGGCATCGTCCAGCCCCTGCGGGCACCAGGGAGGAAGCCTGTCAGGCTGTCCTCTGGGGTCACACATCTTCGGGGGGCAGGAAGCTCAGGATAGGGGTACAGGGATGAAAAGGAAGGGCATCCTGCATGTCCCCCAGTTCTGAGGCCCACCTTGGGCTTGGCATGGGCACGTGGGACTCCAGCCCTGGCCCTTCGGCGGAGGGGGCTGCTCAGGCCCCGTCTGACACCTTGCCCTGGGGTCTCAGGACTGCCTGTCATGGAAGGGGGTCCTCTTCTGATGGAGAAGGTAGAGCAGGTCTGGGAGACCCCTGAGAACTGGAGATGGGGGCTAGGGCAGGGCAGGTGCCGAGGGAGTAGCTCCTGACCCTACCCGGCCTCTTGGCTCCCGGGTCAGGAGTGTGGGTCTGAGGGGCTGGAGCCAGCAATGAGGGCAGAGCGGCACAGGGTCACGGGGCTGGGGGTTCCAACAGAAGAAGAGGCACTGGGGGAGCTGGCCGTGAGCCCGCTGCCTGACCAGGGCTGGCCTGGCCGGTGCCCTGCTGTCTTCTCTGCAGTTGTTTGGGGATGCCCGGGGCTAATCTTACCCCTAGTCCACTGCCCAGCCCGTCAGGCCAGAGCAGGAGGGGTGAGAGCTCCGGGTGGGGGCCTCACGAGAGGCCCCGGAGAAGGTCCCCGAACTGCCAGAGCCCCCCATCTCCTGCCTTTGCCTCCATGCCTCCTGACTGCGACCGTAGGGAGGAACCCGTGTACGGACCGGAACGGCGGCTGCATGCACACGTGCCGGGCGCTCCGGGGCCTTGCCCACTGCGAGTGCCACGCAGGATACTGGCTGGCAGCGGACCGCAAGGCCTGCGAAGGTAAGACGCCCTCCCTGCCCTCGGGCTGGTCCAGGTCAGCTGTGCGGGGCTCGCCTCCTTGCATCCCCCTGCACCGGCCTTTGGGCGTGGGGCGGCCCCTGTTGTCACCCTTGGCTGACCTGCAATGACGCAGGTTTATCTCCAGGGCTGGGGGGCAGGGTGGGGTGGAGGGTAGAGAAGAGGGGCAGGAACCCAAGGAGCTGCTCCCAGAGAGAGTCTCATGTCGGCAGGAAGGCAGATCTCAGGTTGCGTTGTTATTTTTGTATGTTTCTCGTGTTACCTAAGTAGTACGTGCTCGTTAGGGAAACAGGAAAGGGTGAGGGAGGAGAGAGGAGGAAGCGTCACCGCGACCCGGGTGGCATCCCCGTGTCAGCTTCCAGGTGTCTCTACAGCTTGTTTGTTAGTGGGCACATTTAGCATCGCCCCAGAGCCCGGTCGGGCGCAGCTTTTCTAGAACGCGCTCCGACCTCCTGGCTGCATGGGTGTCCGCTGTGCGGTGTTTGTTAGTTTCCCAGTCACGGGACTCAGGTGTCCCTGCTCCTCCCTTTACAGGCGGCTCTGGACGAGCAGCCTTGGGGAGGGGTCTGTGCGCATCCCCCGTAACTCTGAAGCGATACGGTGTGTCCAGGGCAGGCAGCGGTCATTTTCCCAGGCATCCTGCCGGATGGCCATCAGAGAGACGGGGCCCGCAGGGGTGGAAGCTTGTGGTTCCATGTCACCACCAGGAAAGCGTTTTGGGCATCGCTGCCAATGTGACGGGCACGTCCCGGCACTCTGGATGCAGGTGGCTTCAGAGGGTGAAGTGGGAGACGGGGCTGAGGGTCAGCTTCGTCCCATGGACTCTTAGGGGTGGGACCAAAGCAGTTGTCGGGGACACTGGGGTTTGGGTCCTGAGGCCAGTGCCACGTGGCTGCGGGGAAGAAGCTGGTAGCCTCTCCCTCGATGTCAGCGTGCGCTTTCTCCAGATGGCCCCCCAGAGGCTGGTGGTAAAAGGCCCCTCCTGTGCCCGGCCCTGGATGGGGGGAGGCTTGGCGAGAGCGGGACATGCACACCTCAGAGACCGCGGGCTCAGAGAGGTAGAGGCCCTCGCCTGATGCTGCTGGTGGGGCCTGAGCCCGGACTTCCAGCCACGCCTTCCTCGCCCTGGGAGGGAGCTCGGCTGTACACCTGGCGTGTGATGGTGAAAACACAGGCGCTCAGAGGGAAGGCGGGAGAGGGCCCTGACCCCTCTGCAGAGACCACCCCCGGGGGCCGGGTCTCTCAGGCCAGTGGCCCAGAGCCCCCCATCCCCCCCATGTCTCCCACCCAGATGTGGATGAATGTGCCACAGGCCTGGCCCAGTGTGCCCACAGCTGCCTCAACACTCATGGGTCCTTTAAGTGTGTATGCAACGCAGGCTACGAGCTGGGTGCTGATGGCCGGCAGTGCTACCGTGAGTGGACAGTGGGCCGTAGCACCACGGGGCGTGGAGGTGCCTGCGGGGCCACACGGCTCCCCAGTCCTAGCCCGCCATGGCTGCCAGCTCGCTTTGGCCGAGGGGCAGAGATTCCTTGTCAATCAAGGGCAGTGCTGGGCTTGGGGGCTGCGTGTGGGCCCCGGGAGGGTGGGAGGAGGACGGGAGACCCCAGGAGGACAGAGGGTTCCAGAGCCCGCCTGGCCCAGGAGCTCTGTGCTGCCTGTTTCCCAGCAGAGCGGCAGCGGCTGGGGCCGGGAGGACCATGCCGGCTCGGGGTGTCACCCCAGCCCCTGTCCCACGTCCCTGGTGGCGGGTCTCGCCACAGGGATCGAGATGGAGATAGTGAACAGCTGCGAGGTGGACAATGGCGGTTGCTCTCACGGCTGCAGCCACAGCAGCACAGGGCCCGTCTGCGCCTGCCCCCGCGGCTACGAGCTGGACGAGGACCAGAGGACGTGCATTGGTGCGAGCCACCTGCCTCCCGAGCGCCCCACCCCCAAGCCAGGGACTTGCTGCCGCCCTGGGTCTGCACCTGGGTTTGATGCCATGACGAGGACGCGCCCTCCCATCACCCCCAGTCCTGCCCCGGGTGGAGGCGGGAATGGTACGAGGGGGCCTAGTGAGAGGCAGCATCGCGACCCACCCTGCCAAGCGCCCACCACACCTCCACCTCTGCTCAGCCACTTGGTCAAATGCCCACATGCCGGGAGTAGCACCCGAAACACTGTGGTGTGCGAGCACGCCCTCTGCACGGGGAGACCCCGCTTCCGAGATGACTCCCCACTACCCTCCAGCTCCCAGTCTGCCCCCACAGCAGGCGGGACGGCCCTGGGGCCGTGACCTGTGTCTTGCGTGTGTCTATGTGTGCAGGACCAGGACATGTGTGCATGTGTGATTGTGCGCGAGGACATGCAACTCACCTGCAGGTGTGTATGTGGTTGTGTGCATGGGTTGCATGAAGGTGTGTGGGGGAGCCTGCAGGTGTGCATGGGTTGTGTGTAGCTGTGCGTGTGTCTGTGTGCAGCTGTGCATGTGAGTGTGTGCAGGCGTGTGGTGTGTGCAGGTGTGCGTGTGGTATGTGCAGCTGTGCGTGTGGTTGTGTGCAGGTGTGCGTGTGGTTTGCAGCTGTGCGTGTGGTGTGTGTAATGCGTGTGGTATGTTCAGGTGTGCGTGTGGTTGTGTGCAGCTGTGTGTGTGGTGTGTGCAGCTGTGCATGTGGTTGTGTGCAGGTGTGCGTGTGGTATGTGCAGTTGTGTGTGTGGTTGTGTGCAGCTGTGCGTGTGGGATGTGCAGGTGTGTATGCCGGTGTGTGTGTGGTGTGTGTCGGTGTGCGTGTGGTGTGTGCATGTGTGCGTGTGGTTGTGTGCATGTGGTGTGTGCATGTGTGCGTGTGGTGTGTGCAGCTGTGCGTGTGGTTGTGTGCAGTTGTGCGTGTGGTGTGTGCAGCTGTGCATGTGGTTGTGTGCAGCTGTGTGTGGGGTGTGTGCAGCTGTGTGTGTGGTATGCAGCTGTGCGTGTGGTTGTGTGCAGCTGTGCGTGTGGTTGTGTGCAGGTGTGTGTGTGGTTGTGTGTAGCTGTGCGTGTGGTGTGCAGGTGTGCGTGTGGTGTGCAGGTGTGGTTGTGGTTGTGTGCAGCTGTGCGTGCGGTTGTGTGCAGGTGTGCGTGTGGTGTGTGCAGGTGTGCGTGTGATTGTGTGCAGCTATGCGTGTGGTTGTGTGCAGGTGTGTGTGGTTGTGTGCAGGTGTGTGTGTGGTGTGTGCAGGTGTGTGTGTGGTTGTGTGCAGGTATGCACACACTGGTGTGCTGTGGAAGGGTGCACATGCGGGCGGGCGCCTGGGTGCCAGCCGGGCTGTGGTGTGTGCCCTGCAGATGTCGATGACTGTGCCGATTCCCCGTGCTGCCAGCAGGTTTGCACCAATAGCCCTGGCGGCTATGAGTGCAGCTGCTATGCTGGCTACCAGCTTGGCGCCGACGGCTGCGGCTGTGAGGGTGAGCGGTAGGCATCTGTGTTGGCTGGGGAGTGGGTGCTGGTTGGGCACCTGCCATCGTCAGGGCTGTGGGGACCTGCCCACTCCCTCCCCCACCTGAGGTCACTGTCTTTTTCTCGGGCTGGGCCTGCACCCCTGGCTGCTCCCAGCCTGGCCTCCCTCGGGCAGTGCACCCCGTCCCTCTGACCCTGGGGACAGGAGGATGGCTGTGGCGTGGGTATCACCCAGCAGGCCCCTGTGCAGTGGGAAGGGCTGGGGCAGGAGGGGCCCCCGAGACCCTGACCCCCGGAGGACAGGCGCCAGCCGCCCTGGATTTGCCCACAGACGTGGACGAGTGCACCTCCGGCCGTGGCGGCTGTGAGCACCACTGCACGAACCTGGCCGGTTCCTTCCAGTGCTCCTGCGAGGACGGCTACCTGCTGGACGAGGACCGCCGGGGCTGCAGCCGTGAGTCTCTGCTGGGCACCACGGGGACCCCACCTTCCCGGCTGGACAGACCCCACTTCTGTCCTTCCTCTTGCTGTGGGACAGGCCGGGGGCAGCAGGGTTGGGGGGAGGGGCCGGACAGACAGGCGCCCCCAGGCAGGGTGTTACTCAGGGGCCCTGGAGTCGGCTCCTGCCCTGCCCAGGTGAGAGGAGGGACATGGTTCCCAGGACTGAGGACGGCGTCCAGAGGGCCAGAGAGCTGTTCCTGTCCCCACACCCCCTCCGTGCTCAGGGTCCCTAGGGCCAGCATGGGAGCCGGGACAGCCGGGGTAGACGTGGCATGGGTCAGGGCCTCAGAGCCCGGAGCCGCCTCTATCCTGAGAAGTAGGGTCAGGAGTGCAGCGGGGATGTCCTAGGTGGCTGGGGTGAGGAGGGACCCCGGGCTGGGGCTCAGGCCCGGAGCTGCTTCTGGGCACCAAGGGGCAGGGAGTCCACCCCCGGGGAGGCCGGGGGGGCGGCAGTGGCTCAGGGCCCTCTGTGCTCCGCCCAGCCCTGGAGATGCCCGAGGTGGGCCTGGACGGCCATCTGCCCCTCGTGCGGCCCCTCCCGCACGTGGCGATGCTCCAGGACGAGCTGCCCCACCTCTTCCAAGATGACCACATTGGGGCCGAGGAGGAGGAGGAGGAGGAGGAGGCGCGGGCCGAACACACACTGCAGGAGAAGTTTGGTGAGAGGTCGCCCGTCCCCAGGGCTTCTCTACCAGCGCCCCCTCGGCCCGGCTGCCGCCCACCCTGCGGTCTTGGGTGTGAGGAAGGGCTCCCGTGAGGGCCTCGTTGGACCAAGGTGCAGAGAGGCCAAGCTGCTTGGTCTGTTTGCCCAGCGCGCCCGGGGCTGAGCCTGAGATGGGGCCACTAGCTCTCTGCTTAGAGCCCTTCCCGGCCCCCCATCTGGGTCCCACGTCTCCGCTCGCCCACGTGGGGCCTTCACAGCCTGAGGACGTCACTTGTGCCCCCTTCTCTCTCCTGATGCTGGGCGGGGTCCAGGGCCAGGGGTCAGGCTCTGAGGCCCCTCTCCCGCTGTGTCCCCCAGTCTGCCTGGACGACTCCTTTGGCCCAGATTGCAGCTTGACCTGCGCTGACTGCAGGAACAGGGGGACCTGCGTCCCCAGCCTGCGTGGCTGTGACTGCCCCGACGGCTGGACCGGGCTCATCTGCAATGAGGGTGAGGCTGCTGTGAGGGCAGGGTGTGGGCGGGGCCCCTGAGCCCCAGGACCTGCACAGCACACACAGTTTACGCCTCCCCGCCGGCCCTGGGCAGGGGCTCCACAGGTCCATCCATTCACTCGTTCACTCGTTCATTCAGGGTCTCTTGGCTTCCTGCTCCTTGCCAGGCCCTGTTCTAGGCGCTGGGAGACCCCAGGGGCTAGCAGGGCCTGCTGTCTGCCCCTCACAGATGTCACGGTGGACGGGGGTCCGGCGACAAGCCAACAACTAAGACGTAAAGGGGTCTGATGAAGAGCAGCGAGCGGGTGGGCCAGTCATGCCCGAGTCCCAGAGGGGAGAGGTCACCTCCCCAGGCCACGCACCAAGTTGGTAGCCGAAGCACATTTGAAAGCTGCTTTTGCAGACTCTGTCCAGAGCCTGTCCACTCCCTGCCCAGTGACCCCAGTAGTCTCAAGGGCCGTAGTGACCGTCTCTGAGGGTCTGCCAGTGACCCACTCTGAAAGTGCTGGTTGAGAAGGTGGATGTGTCGGATTTCGGAGGGAGAGGATGTGGCGATTGATTAGAGATGTCTGCCATGCCCGTGGGCAGGGGCAGGGAGCACAAGTGCCATCGGGTGCTGCTCTGGAAAGTTGCTTTTGAGCTGGGTGGCTCGACCCCCAGGAGGGTGTCTCAGTGTCTCTGGAGGGGCTTCTGGGCCCCGAGTCCTCCTGCGGGCCAGTGACCCTTGTGCTTCTCTGTGTCCCCTGCAGCTTGTCCCCCAGACACCTTCGGGAAGAACTGCAGCTTCTCCTGCAGCTGTCAGAACGGCGGGACCTGCGACCCTGTGACGGGGGCCTGCCGCTGCCCTCCGGGTGTCAGTGGAGCCCACTGTGAGGACGGTGGGTGCAGCCCCTCCTGTGCCTCCAGGGTTGTCCTCTGGGTGGAGGGGAGAGGTGGGCACTACCTCTCAGCTCCTAGTCCCCTTCCTCCTGGGGGAAGGATGACCCTTTAGTGGAAGAGGCATTGAGTTTTCTACATCTGATGATTCTCCTGGGGCCTGGCTACAGCAGGTGATGAGGACTTGTTGGAAGAATAGCACATTTGTAACAGGATCCCCGGGGAGGGAGGGAGCTCCCTGTTCCTGGAAGCATTCAAGGAGAGCTATATGATGACTGGGTGGGATTTGCAGAAGGGAGCACGCCTGGGCTGCAGCCACATGGGACGACATTACCATCCTTTTTAACTTGGAAGTTGCAACATTTCTGGAGGAACTAGAGTCCACATAAGTTTCCCAGGTGCTTGATGCTTCATCTTAAAGTCTTCAGAGCTTTAAGTTTCTGCTTCTTTTGCTAGCGACTGTAGCTAACATATCAAGGACTTCCCGCCTTAGCAGCGGATGGCAGCAATCGGTGGACCTGTCCCCAGTGCCTGGGTGGCCCGTGGGAGCTCTGTGGGGCAGGTTTCTAAGTCCCGGGGCGGCCAGGCAGGGCTTTCACCCCCTCCCTCTGGTCACCTTCTCGGCTTGGTTATCATCCCTGCCTATCTTCCCCTGCGATCTGCCATCCCTGTTCTGCCGAGGCTGAAAGCCCACTGCCTGTTGGGCGCTGTATGTGTGATGGGCCCTGAACGGACCCAGGGGACTGCCGGCAGAAAAAGCGTCTGCATTTTAGTGCTTCTGCTCATGACGTGGTGTGGCTTCCTGGAGACCGGGTCTCAGTCGGGGTCCTGTGGGTAAAGTGTGCCCGTGCAGGTGAGCTTGAGGACGTTCGTCCCAGTTCTCAGGGGCCCCGTACTAGTCTCCTAGACTCCAGGTGCCCCGGGCTCGTGGCTGCTTCCCCACAGTCTGTGCCTCTGTCTCCCCGTGGCCTCCTCTTCTTGTCTCCGGTCTCCCTCTCCTTTCTCTTCTAAGGACACTTGTTGGGTTAGGCCTGCTCCGACAGTGCAGGATGGCCCCGCCTGGTGATCCTGGTGGATAGGATGTGGACGTACCTTGGGGTCACCATCCAGCTCCCTGAGGCCCTTCAGTAGGCAGGACGGGGGCAGGGCAGAGCTGGAGGGGAGCGTTTGGGGAAGGAATGCCTGAGCCCTGTCCTGGCCCTGGGCCCCCTGAGCTTGGGCCCGTGTCCTTCCCTCTGTGAGGTCCAGAGGTCAGGCTAGGTGACCACCAAGGGACAGACGTCAGGACGCTGCAGGTGCCGGTCAGACGAGGAGGGTGGGCTTTATTTGAGCGTCTCCCTTGTGTGTGCTGGGGACGTGCTTGGTGTCCCACTCTGGCCGCCATCCAGGCCACAGACCCTAGGGGCATGGGCCGGCCAGGGCAGATGGCCGCATCCATGGGGTGCACTTCGTGGCTGCTCTGCCCTCGTGATACCCTCGCCGCCCCCCACCCCGGGACCCTCCCTGTCTGGGTTGCAGGGTCCTCAGGCTGCTGGTGGCCCAGGCCTCTCCTGACTCCTGTGCTGGTCCTGGGGCCCCTTGGAGCATCTCCTCGGGCGGGGGCCATGTCCGGGTGGGCAGTCAGGAGGCTCCCGTTCCCCCAGGCTGCCCCAGAGGCTTCTACGGCAAGCACTGCGGTAAGAAGTGCCACTGTGCCAACCGGGGCCGGTGCCACCGCCTCTACGGGGCCTGCCTCTGCGACCCGGGGCTCTATGGCCGCTTCTGCCACCTGGGTGAGTCCCACTGCCCGCTGGCCGCCCGTGTCCGGGGGGCGGGGCCACAGCATGGGCCGGGTGCTTGCTGTCCGCGGTCCAGCTTGTGTTGGACTGTCACCGTTTACGGATGAGGATGCGGGGGCTCCGCAAGTGCCCTGGCTGGGGTGTGGGGTCTGTGGGCTCAAAGCCATGTCCTCTGGACTGCAGTGGCCGCCAGGGCATCTGTCCGGGTGGGCGGTGCCAGCCCCAGCCAGGCCGGTGGGTGGGCTGAGCGTGGACAGGGGCAGGCCTCCCTCGGAAGCTCCAGGACATTCCTGGCAGCAAGTCCTGAGCCCCCGGTGGGGTCACCCCTCTCTGCATCCATAGACATGGGATGGGAGAGGCGGTGGGATGCTGGCTAAAAGCAAGCAGACTGCATCCTAGCAGCTCTTTGTAGAAGGATTGTATAGAGGGAGGCATTGAGGATCCCGAGCGTTTCCTGGCTGGGAAGTGCCTCTCTGAGACCCTGTTTCTCATCTGTGGAATGGGCACAAACCAGCGATTCTGCGTGGGGTCCCAGACACAGCTCGGTGGATGGGGCCGGAGACCCTGGGCTGGGGAGGGTGGGCGCTCGCAGGGAGCAGGCCCCCTCACGGTTGGTTCTGGGGTGCAGCCTGCCCACCGTGGGCCTTCGGGCCGGGCTGCTCGGAGGAGTGCCAGTGTGAGCAGAGGAACACGCACGCATGTGACAGGAAGGACGGCAGCTGTGCGTGCAAGGCGGGCTTCGGGGGTGAGCGGTGCCAGGACGGTGAGTGCAGGGCTGTGGAGGGAGGGCCTCGGGGCCGGCGGGACCCTGCAGACCCCTCTCCTCTCTCCCCCTGCAGAGTGCCAGCCGGGCTTCTTTGGGCCAGGCTGCCGGCAGGCATGCACCTGCCCCCCGGGCGTGGCCTGTGACCCCGTCAGCGGCCAGTGTGGGAAGCAGTGTCCTGCCGGCTACCAGGGGGAGGACTGCGGCCAAGGTGAGTGGCCAGCCCTGGTGTGCGGGTGGGGTGCAGGTCGTCTGGTCCGTGCTGGGCGCCGGGCACCACAAGTGCTGGTCCTGGCGGCACCTTGACCTGCCATATCCCCACCCTGGCTATGCGGTGGTGACTCAGCCACAGGTCTGCCTGTCTCTGTGCACCCGAGAGGGCGGGAACTCGTGTGTGTGTGTGTGTGTGTGTGTGTGTGTGTGTGTGTGTGTGTGTGCATGTGCACGCACGAGCAGGGCGGCCTGGAGAAGGGCCAGTGCCTCTCCAAGATCGTCCCCTCCCTCTGTCACTTGCTCACTCACTCTGTCACAGGACACACTAAGTGAGCTTTGTGCTGGAAGCTGGGCCAGGGGGCTCCTTCCTGGTGGGTCTGAGCAAGCGGCACCGAGGCAGCTGCTCCCGAGGGTGGTGGCTCGGAGCGAAGTCTGGGCCGGAGGTGCCGGCGTGGGGCGCGCGGAGTGACCAAAGGCCCTCCACGTGGACGCCCGGGCCGGGGGGCGGCATGAGTGGGCACCAGGCACGGGTGAGGCTGGAGGCTGGGGGCCCCTCGTTTACATGGGGGAGCCCTCGCTCTGAGCAGTGGGGCTGCCGTGGCCGCCGACGGGGCGCAGGCAGGTTGGGACCTCCCTTGGCACACCGTCCTCACCCGTCAGCCGGGGGGCAGGTGGGAGCCGAGGGGGCCTGTGGTGTGACTGGTGTGGCCCCGACCGGGGCAGCGGCTCGAGTTCCCCTCAGCCAGAGCTGCCCGCCCAGCTGCCCCTAAGTGGCCTGGGGGCCACCGCCCAGCCCCAGCCGAGGGGTCAGTCTCCCCCTGAGCCCCAGCACACAGCAGGCCTGCCTGCACCTGCCCTCTTTGGCGGCCTGTGTGCTGAGACACGGAAGGGCCTTCACCCCCAGCGCTTCCCTGCTGGTTTTCTTTGTCTTTCTTTTCCTTTTTTCTTTAAAAGCCTCCAGGGCCCCAAGGATGAGCCACAGGAAATGACACACATATTTTTTACAGCAATAATGGGCTCCCCGCTGCTGTTAGGTCTGGAAAGTATTAACCCCCAAACACGTGTCTGCCCCTAGTCAGTGGAGCAGGGGCTCCCCTAGGTGGCGGGACAGCTCCATCCGGCCCCGCTGGGCCTCCCTGCCCACCCCAGTCCGCACTGCGTGGGTGCCTGCGTGCGTGCGCCGCACCTGGCCACCTGGTGCGTGCCCTGCGCTGCACCTGCGGTCCAGTGGGCGGGCCTGTGCCCGCACAGCATGGGCCCTCATGGCAGCAGTTCACCAGGGTGTGTCCTTTGTCTGGAGCCCACCTCGGGGCCCAGGGAGACCCCAGGCCTGGCACCCGCCCACCCCCTGACACCTCACGCCCCTCAGGCAGGGAGCGACCTCAGTCTCAGCCCCGCTGGGTGTTTGGGTGCTGGGCGGGCTCTGATTCTTTGGTGTGGAGGGTGCCTCAGCCCACCCTCTCCAGGTGCCGTGCTGGCCTTTCTGAGCTGGGAGCTTTCCCTCCAGCAGCACTGGGGCGGCCACACGGTGCTGGGGCTGGCAGGGCCCTCCTTCCACCGCGTTGCCTCCCCGGCCAGGGCAGGTGTGAGGTCTGGTACAGTGCCCTGCAAGGCCACCAGAGCAGCCACTGCAGCCCTCACGGGTGGGGCGAGGCTCCGTGGCCCCTGCATTCTTTCCCGAAGCCCTGCTGTGGGCCCAGAGCCGCCTGGCCACTCTCATTCCTGAACATGGGGGTGACCAGCAGAGGGTCCCCAGGGTGCACCAAAGTGGGAGGAAGGCAGAGCCAGCCCTGCGCCCTGCTCTCCAGGGTCCTGGCTGCCCGCCTCCGGAGCCCTGCTGGCCTGTGGTCTCCAGGCCGCCACTCCCCGCCGCTCCCCAAGGCGGGTCAGCCCAAACAGGCCCCTCCTCGTCCTGCCCTGTGCCCCCTGTCTCCTGCCCACTCCCGTGACCGCCCTCGTCACCCAGGGGACCGCGGCTGTGTCCAGCATCACTGCTGGGGCAGGGGGCAGGTGCCGGGGGTGGGGTGGGGCCTCAAGGGGAGGAGGGCAGCTCCTCGTGGTGGTGGCTGAGGCACCCCCCGCACCCCCCGCAGAGTGCCCGGCTGGGACATTCGGCAAGAACTGCTCAGGCTCCTGCTCCTGTGAGGGCGCCCCCTGCGACCGGGTCACGGGGCGGTGCCTGTGCCCTCCTGGGAGGACCGGGGCTGACTGTGGGGCAGGTGAGTGGCAGCCTTATGCCGGGGTCTCCTAACTGCCCTGGGCTGCATGACTCCTGGCGGTGTTTGGGGAGCCCAGCCTGGATCCCATTTGGGGACCCCAACTCTGGGCTGTGTTTGGGGACCCCAGCCCTGGGCTGTGTTTGGGGAGCCCTGGCCTCAGCCCTGGAGCCCTGCAGACCCCAGGCCAGTCCACAGCAACTGCGAGAGCTCACACCAACCAGCCTTGGGTCTGGACGTGGGCATCTGTGGCTGCCCTGTGGCCATGCCCACCGAGGGTGCTCACACTAGGAACTGTCAGCCATGGAGATAGGTTGACCAGCGGCTCCCAGCCCTCCCCGGGCCTGTGGCTTGTCCTCTAGGCACCTGTTCACTCTGGGTGCCCCCCTTTTGCCTGTTGAGCCATTCTAGGGCAGGGGCTCCGTTTCTGGGGGTGGACGCCCTGTAGCCTGCAGCCCATGAGGAGGCTGGGGGTTCCCGTGACCTGTCTCTCTCCCTCCTCCGGGACAGCTCAGGTGGGAACAGAAGTTCCTGCTCCCCGAGGGGCCCAGCAAGGCCCCAGGGGAGACTGACTGGCTGTGGTGGGGCTAGATTGTCCTGAGGGTCACTGGGGGCTCGGCTGCCAGGAGATCTGCCCAGCATGCGAGCACGGTGCCTCCTGTGAGCCTGAGACCGGAGCCTGCCTGTGCCGCCCCGGCTTCATGGGCAGCCGCTGCCAGGACAGTGAGTGCCCGCCGCCCCAACCTCGGCCCCGCCTGCAATCCCCATGTCCCACCCCTGTGTCCCGTACCCGTGTCCCCCTGCCCCCAGCCCCGTGTCCCCTGGCCCCAGTACGCTCACCCTGCCCTCCCTGCAGCTTGCCCAGCAGGCTGGTTTGGGCCCAGCTGCCAGATGCGATGCTCCTGTGTCAACGACGGGCTCTGCCACCCGGTGACTGGCCGCTGCAGCTGCGCCCCAGGGTGGACCGGCCTCAGCTGCCAGAGAGGTAAGCAGCCTGGTGTGCAAGCGTCCCTGCCCTGCCCTGGGGAAGCCTCCGCCCAGGCCCTGGGGAGGGCCCTGGACCCCAACGTGGCTGTGGTCACCTGCACAGGGTGACCCGGCCCCTGTCGCAGCCTGTGACAGTGGCCACTGGGGACCCGACTGCAGCCACACCTGCAACTGCAGCTCAAGCCACGGGAGCTGCGACGCCGTCAGCGGCCTGTGTCTGTGTGAGGCCGGCTATGTGGGCCCGTGGTGCGAGCAGCGTGAGTCCCGGCCCGGCCCGCACATGCACACATGCGCACACGCGCAGATGCACACCCGCATGCGCACGCACATGCATACGTGCACGTGCACATGCCCAAGTGTCGGGGACCTAGTCCTGCCCTCCTGTCCCCGGACAAACAGGGAGTCTCCTCGCCTGAGCCCAACCCCCTCCCTCCCCAGCCTGGGCCAGGCTCCACCCTCCCACCTGCCTGGGCCCAACAGAAGGCCCACCTGGCGCAGCAGGGAGAGGTGGGGCCAGTTGTGCCCCACAGGACCCCTGGCACCTGGAGAAGGGGAGAAAGGTGTCTGCTAAGGAACGAGGGCCTTGCCCTGGCCGGGTGGGTGGGTCTGGGTGGGCCTGGGGCTCCCTCCCCACCAGGGCTCGGGGCTCGGTTCCTAGCTGGGGGACGGGTGCAGAGGCCTTGGGTATGGAGGGGCTCCTCCCGCCCCACAGTCCCGGGCCCTGGCCCGGTGGCAGTGGAGGCCTGGGGAGGATTGGGTCAGGCTCACCGTCCCCCCAGCTGATGGTCTGGTGTCTCAGGGTGTCCCCAGGGCTACTTCGGGCCGGGCTGTGGGCGGCAGTGCCAGTGTGAGCACAGGGCAGCCTGTGACCATGTCAGCGGGGCCTGCACCTGCCCGGCCGGCTGGAGGGGAACCTTCTGTGAGCGCGGTGAGCCAGGGTGCAGGCCGGGGTGGCCAGGCGTGTGGGTGGGGGACCCATGACCCCTGGCCATCTCTCATCACCGCCCCCTGCCTGCAGCCTGCCCGGCCGGCTTCTTCGGAGTGGACTGCCACCGTGCCTGTGACTGCAGCCCCGGGGTGCCCTGCGACGCTGTGAACGGCTCCTGCCTCTGCCCTGCTGGCCGCCGGGGTCCCCGCTGTGCCCAGAGTGCGTGAGGCCCCCATCAGCCCTGGGTGCTGCCCGTTAGGGCTAGGGTCAGTCCTTATCTGTGGCCACCCTGACTGGTGCCCAGGCCAGAGGGAGGGGCAGATGGACCACAGCAGCCCGGGACCATCTGCTGCAGCCCCTCCTGGGGTCCGGCCCCCCGGCCCCTGACCGCCCCTCTCTCCTGCAGCCTGCCCAGCCCACACGTACGGCCACAACTGCAGCCAGGCCTGCGCCTGCTTTAATGGGGCCTCCTGTGATCCTGTCCACGGGCAGTGTCGCTGTGGCCCTGGCTGGACGGGGCCCACCTGCCTACAGGGTGAGCCCTGCCCAGGACTCTGGGGCCAGGCAACCTGCTTGCCCCTCTCTGGGCCGTGCAAGGTCACATGGTGTGGGGCGCGAGGTGGACATACAGCTCACTGGGAATGGAGGGCAGGGAGGGCAGGGGCCCATGCCCCCGCCGTGGGGCACCTGGGGCGGGGAGGAAGGCTTAGGACCACACCCTTCAGCCCTGAGCCCCCGGAGGCTGGGCAGGTGGGCCCGGGGAGCCCTGGAGCAGGTCGTCCTAGAGGCAGCCCTAGGTCCCTGCCCTTTGGGGCGAGCCTGCAGATCCAGTGGGCTGGCCCTCCAAGGGTTCAGGCCCCCGGCCTGGCTGGCGGGGATGCTGCAAGTCACTTCTCTCTCCGTCCCCAGCCTGTCCCGCGGGCCTCTACGGCGAGGACTGTCAGCATCCCTGCCTCTGCCAGAACCGGGGCACCTGTGACCCTGTCTCAGGCCACTGCACCTGCCCCGAGGGCTGGGCTGGGCTGGCCTGTGAGAAGGGTGAGCGCCAGGCGGGCGGAGGAGGAAGGAGGGACCCTGGGGGTCTGGAACCCAGGGCCAGCGCCCCAGTGTGCCTCGGTGCAGCCCCCTCCCCCTGTGGCTGCCTGGAGTTGGGGGTCAGGGTCCTGGGGTGTCGCCTGCAGTGTGACCAGCCCACTGGACACCCCTCTTTCCCAAGGACACGGGATCCGAGGCTCTGGGTGTGGGAAGCAGTGGCGGGGCGGGGGTGTCCTGGGTCCCAGGGGCATCGCCCTGCTCCAGGGCTGGACCCTCACCGGTCCCCTCACCTGTCCCCGCCTCTGCAGAGTGCCTCCCGGGGTTCTTCGGAGCCGGCTGCCAGCACGTCTGCGGGTGCCTCCACGGCGGCCTCTGTGACCGGCACACAGGCCACTGCCTCTGCCCGGCCGGCTGGACTGGGGACAAGTGCCAGAGCCGTGAGTGGGACGGGTTAGGGCCCCCTCCAGTGTGGCCTCGGCTCACGCCAGGGTGTGGAGGCCTCCCCGGGGTGGGCAACTGACGGGTGGGGGGCAGGGCTGTGGGGGCTGAGCTCCCGGGGCCTCCCCACTGCTGTCCAGGGAGCCGCCCCAAGCAGCCCCCCGCCCGCCTGCCCGCCTCTTTCCCCGCAGCCTGTCCCAAGGGCGCGTTCGAGGTTCCCTGTAAGAACTGTGCCTGCCGGCGGGGGGCCGCCTGCCACCACGTCACCGGGGCGTGCCTCTGCCCGCCGGAATTGAGGGGCTGGCGGTGTGAGAATGGCGAGCCCCCAGCTCCGCTGGTGCTCCGGGTGGGGTTGGGCCCTTCACACGGTGACCCCTCCGGGCCCATGCCTCCCTGCAGCCTGCCCGCCTGGCTGGTTTGGAGAGGCTTGTGCCCAGCGCTGTCAGTGCCCACCCGGCGTTGCCTGCCACCACGTCACCGGGGAGTGTCACTGTCCCCCAGGCTTCACTGGGCCCGGCTGTGAGCAGGGTAGGTGACCAACCTGGGCGGGCCCTGGGGCAGTGGGTGGCTCAGGCCACACGTGCCCCTGTGCTGGGCCCCAAACCTCTACCCCCAGGAAGGGCTCCGGGAGGCAACTCCCGGGAGGATGCCCGCTCCAGGCAGGGCCGGCACTGACCCCTGCCTCCTCACCCCAGCCTGCCCGCCCGGTGCCTTTGGGGACAGCTGTGGGCAGAAGTGCCAGTGCCCCGGCGAGAACCAGGCCTGCCACCCTGCCTCGGGGGCCTGTGCGTGTGCCGCTGGCTACCACGGTGCCAGCTGCCAGCAACGTAAGTGCTGCGCATGCTGCCTGCTGGGCCCTCGGGAAGGATGATGTGGGAGGTGGGAGGTCGGGGACTTTGTGAGCCCCCCTGGACCCTGGCAGCTGGCCCCTCCCCCTGCAGGGTGCCCGCCCGGGCGGTTCGGGCCCGGCTGTGAGCAGCTGTGCGGGTGTCTCAACGGGGGCTCCTGTGACGCAGCCACAGGGGCCTGCCACTGCCCCTCCGGTTTCCTCGGGACCGACTGCGGCCTCGGTGAGCGGCGAGGGTGAGGGCGGGGGCAGCTCCTCCCTGCGCCTCAGTGGGTAGGCTTAGCCAGCCCCTGACCACCCCCCTTCTTGGGCCCGCCCCCCGGGGCCTGGCCGCAGGCTGGCCTAAGCTGGGGGTTCCGTGAGACCAAAGCATCCCTGCCGGCCAGCTCTGCCTGGCCGTGTGCTGTGCCCCCCGCTCAGGCCGTGTCCACCGGGGGCCGTGCAGAGGCCAGCTGGGCATCCTGCCGAGAGAAGGGCCTTTCCCTGAGCCAGGTGGGGCCTTTCCAATCATCTGGAATCCTGGCTGGGCTGGCGGGGTGGGCGGGGGCCGCTGTGACTCACTGTCGCTCGCCTCCGCAGCCCGGCCGGCCCCCAGTAGAGCCAGCGGGCAGGGGGCGTGGCAGCAGGCAGCCCTGCCGCATCTGGGCAGACACGGGACTCTCCCCACCCTGCCCTCTCTGGCCCATCCCGCCCTGTCCCCGGTTGACACGGCAGAGAGGGGGAATCCAGCCTGGAGTGGCCACCCTCCCATTTCCTCCTGGCAGCCTGTCCACACGGCCGCTTTGGCCCCCACTGTGCCCACGTGTGCAGGTGTGGGCAGGGGGCGGCCTGTGACCCCGTGACCGGCACCTGCTCCTGCCCCGCCGGGAGGACCGGCGTCCACTGTGAGCATGGTGAGAGGCTGCGCCCCCTGCTGCCTTGGGTACTTCACGGGTGTCACTCCGTCAGCCTCGGGGGCGGGTGATGCGGTGAAGCCCTGGGGTCACTGGGGGAGAACTGCGTCCCCACCGTTAATCCCCCAAGTGTCCTGAGGATGAGAATTGAGGGTCTAGCTTGTGTTGACAGCAGCGCCCACTCGGGTCATCGGGTCATCCAGTAGCATCCCATGCCTTGCCTTGACCTGTGACTCCAAGGCTCAGGCCATCAAGTGACCTGTCCAGTTTCCTGTGGCCAATGGGGGATGAACCCATTCTGACCCAGAGCCCCCCACCCCAGCAGGAGGGGGTCAGGCGGCTGTTTCGTCTGAGGACGGAGCCAGCCTTCTGGCTGATGTCCTCTTGGGATGGGTTCCCTCTGGCCTTTCTACCAGGCCCAGTGGCCAGGGAGCCCACAGAGAGGGAGGCCTGGAGCACAGCCCATGGTGGGGAGACGGGGCGGTCCCTGGGGACAGTGGTGGGGCTCATGCTTATGATGGCATGCATGGTCCTCAAGGCCCTGCTTGGCCTGGCCCCGCACCCTGGTAGGTCTGAATCCCCTGCCGCCCTCTGGTCCTCATCAAGGGGCGGGTCACACTCCCCTAGGCCCGCAGGGAAGGACGTAGCCATGGGTCAATCAGCATGTGAACAGGGGCCACCTGGGGTGCAGGGTTGCCCAGCCTCCTCTGTGCTACCACCTCCAGGAAGACTTCCCTAACCCCCTCCCGCCAGCTGGGCAGGCACTCACAGCCCCTGGAGGGCCCTCGTCCCTTTCGTCCTGTGTTATCCTCAGCGCCAATCAGGCCCGGCATCTGTGGAGGATAGATGAATGGGCAGGATGTGGTGGTGGTTGTTTCCTGGCGCGTGTGTGCGCAGGGGGCAGGGACTGGTTCTCAGAGGCCCGGGGAGTGTTTGTTGAATGACTGTCAAATCTGGGGTGGGGTGCGTCCCTGGGCCAGAGCTCTGAGCAGCACCCGACTCTGTCCCTAGGTTGCCCCCAGAACCGGTTTGGTGTGAACTGTGAGCACGTGTGCTCCTGCAGAAATGGGGGCCTGTGTCACGCTGCCAACGGCAGCTGCTCCTGCGGCCTGGGCTGGACGGGGCTGCACTGCGAGCTGGGTGAGTGTCTGTCTGCGACGGGGCCACATCGCCGTGTGAGCTGGAGGGGTGGTGCCTGCAGGGGAGCAAGGCCGTACCCGGTGTGGTGGTGGCGGGGTGGGGGGCCCTAGGCTCCTGAGGAGGGCCGTAGCTCGAGGGCGTTTGCGGGGGCCGCAGGCTGCCGTCGGGCCGGGCGAGGCTGCTGGGCTCACGCGAATCAGGCTAGTGCCCAGGGGCCAGCCCTGTGCCCCCTGCTCTCCCGTGGCAGGAGGCTGACCCACCGGCCCTCTCCCCAGCCTGCCCTGCTGGGCGCTTCGGTGCCGCCTGCCTCCTGGAGTGCTCCTGCCGCAACCACGGCGCCTGTGAGCCCTCGTCGGGCGCCTGCCACTGCAGCCCCGGCTTCTACGGCCAGGCCTGCGAGCACCGTGAGTCGTGGGGTCGGCCCCTGTCCCGGCATCCGCTCCTCCGCTTTCCGTGTCACTCCCCGCGGGGGCCCGATGAGATGAGGCCTGACCCCAGCTTCGGTGGGGCTCCCGGGGCAGAGGTCCCAGCTCAGGGCCGGGCCTGGGTGGGAGGACGGGGGAGCTGGGCCCCTGACCCGGTCCTTTGCTCACTCTGGGCAAACTGAGTCAGGAGCTCCAACCCGGGTCTCCCTCAGCCTGTCCCCCTGGCTTCCACGGGGCTGGCTGCCGGGGGACATGCGAGTGTCAGCACGGCGCCCCCTGCGACCCTGTCAGTGGCAGGTGTCTCTGCCCTGCCGGCTTCCGCGGCCAGTTCTGCGAGAAGGGTGAGTGTTCCGTGAGCCCACGTTCTCCATCCGGCCCCTCACCCTGGGTACGGGACAGGTGATGCTAAGCCCACTGCCCCCACCAGGGTGTGAACCAGGCTCATTTGGAGAAGGCTGCAACCAGCAGTGTGACTGCGAGGATGGGGTGCCCTGTGACCCCGTCACCGGCCGCTGCCTATGCCCCCCGGGGCTCACGGGGGCCACCTGTGACCTGGGTGAGTCTGGGGTCCCGCTTGGTGGGGGGCATGGGTGCGGGTCTCTGTCAGTGGTATTGACCGTGTTGACGGAGCCCCATCTGTGCCACGTTGTGGCCTGGGCACCGTGCCCAACCCGTCCCTCTGCAGGGGCCCCAGCGTGGAGCTCCTGCTCGGGGTTGTCAAGGCCCGTCCTGCCCTCTGGCCCCCACCTGAGTCCCCGGTTAGCCTCTCCCTTGGGCGTGGGCTGCAGTCCTAGAGAGAGGCCCCAGTTAGGTGGGAAGGAAACGTGCCAGCCTCCCAGACGTGCCAGGGGAGGAAGGGCCGGCCCTGGGGGCGCCACACACGTCCTCGTGGCTCGTGGCTGCCTCGCCCTGGAGGGAGCATCCCTGACCGCCAGCTCCCCTTCGCCAGCCGGGGGCTGGGCAGGAAGGCGGGACAGTGACTCAGGGCCGGTGCCTGGTGCCTGGCGCTTTCCCACGTGAGAGCTCCTGCAGGACAGGGAAGCTGAAGCCCGAGGTCCTTGCTCCCGCACATTCCCCACGGGGTGGCCCGAAGCCTGGGGTCCTGGCCCCAGGCAGACGGGAGTGGCGCTCAGGCCCGTCTCTCCCGCGTCTTGTGCCCTCAGGCTGCAGAAGGGGCTTCTTCGGGCCAGGCTGTGCCTTGCGCTGCTCCTGCGGGGGTGGGGCTGACTGCGACGCTGTCAGTGGGCAGTGCCACTGCGTGGACGGCTACATGGGGCCCATGTGCCAGCAGGGTGAGTCAGGCTCAGGGGAGAGAGGGAGGACTCTGTGTTGGCTGGGCCAAAGGTCACCAACCCAGCGCGGCGCCCGTGGTATCTGCAGGCCTCTGACGGGCCAAGTGTGAACCTTCCAGCCCTTGGACCATGGGGCCGGACTCGGCCATGGGCCAGCCTGCAGTGCCCTGCTGACTCCAGGCCCAGACAGCAGCTGGGGTGGGCTCAAACTGCAGAGGGCGGAGACCCCACGGGCAGGGCTGGGTGATCCAGCGTGGGTGGGCACAGACACAGCCCACCGCCCCACCCGTTCCTCGCCCTGCGTGTGTGTGAACCAGGGCACGACGACGGTGCACCTGTGCACGTGTGTGCAGTAGCACAGGTGTGTGCTCTGGTCTGTGCACGCTAGCACCTGCGTGTGTCCCAGTGTGTGCGTGCCAGTGCCTGTGTGTGCTCCCATGCGCACGTGTGCTTCACGGCATGCCTGTGCTCCAGTGCATACGTGTGCCTGTGTGCACCCACGGGCAGGGTCGGGGAAGGTGCCGTGATGGCACCGTGGCCTCTCAGCCCCCCAAGCCTCTGGGGGAATGTGCTGTCTGCAGGCAGATCTCGGGGTTCCCTGCCCCTCCGGCCAGCTGTGCCCCTCTGGTGTCCTGGTCACCTCCCCCAGGCCCAGCCCAGCACCAAGAGGTCGTGTCTGCCAAGCGAGACCAGAGGCTGGCTTAGGGCCTGTGCCGGGCAGGCCCTGAGGTGGGGTGAAGGGGGAGCCAGACTGTGAGCGGGGATTCCAGTCTGGGCTTCTTGGCTTGGGGACCCCAGACATGGGGGTGTGCATCTTTTCGAGCCTCGTCAAGGCAGCCCTGGCCCCAAACTGCTAAGCACCTTTGCGGGGGGTCCCACCTCCTGCAGAGGCGTGGGGGTGGGGCAGGTGGAGACAGAACCTGGGGGGCTGGTGCTGGGATGAACGCTGTCCACGGCGGCACCTGGTGGTCAGGTGTGGTACTGCGCCGCAGGCGTCCTGGGCGGCCTTGACCTTCAGCGAGGGTCAGGAGCTGGGGGTTCACCTGCCTGAAGCCCCGTCTGCTGGAGCAGAGCCCTGCTGGGAAGGAGGACAGGCAGGGCCTCTCTGCCCCCTGGCCTGGAGCGGACCCTGCTTGGTCCCTCCCCATCCTGGCCCCTCTTCCAGCAGGCAGGGCTGGGGACTTTCCTTTGGGGAGCGGGAGAGCCCCATGCATAGGAGTGAGGCGGGGAGAGGCCATGCAGGGTGGGACTGGGGGTCCCTGCAGGCCTCGCTGCCCCGTTTCTGTTGCCCACCAAAGGGTGGAGCAGTAGCGTGTCTGTCTGCCTTCAGGTGGGCCCTCCCAGCTCCCGGAGACCCCATCCCCAGCCCTGGGCCCAGGTAAGGGGGACGGGGGCATCCCCATGTTGCCAGGAGGGTGGCATTTGGTGGCATCGCGTGTTCGTTACCAGCAGACTAAGGCCAGAGGAGGGATGAGGATCGGGCGCTTACGTGTGATCTGGGCCCCACTGGGTGGCGGGCATTCCAGAATCTGGACCTCGGAGAGGAGGCGTTGGGGGCGGCTGCGGAGGAGCGGCTGGGCTGTCTCCCCGCTCTGTCGGGCTGGCGCTGGAAGGACGGGAGGGGAGTCCGGAGCCCAGAGCTCTGAACACTTGGAGAGTTTGCGCCTGCGCCAGGGCTGACCTGCTCTTCTCCTGCCCATTCAGTGGCTTCGCCGTCAGCCTCTCATGGCCCCGGGCTCAGCAGCAGCGCCGAGAAGCACTAGCTCAGGGGCAGTGCCCGCCGAGGCCTGTCTCCCAGGGGCCGCTGAGAGGACCCAGGGGCCTTGGTGACCACTGAGGAGGGACGCCGGGGGCCGGGACTCCGGCCCCGCTCTCGTCTCCGAGGCCTGGGGACAGTCGTGCAGCTGCAAGGATCGTCTGGCCACGAGGAGGGAGGCCCTGCCCGGCCGGGCTCTGCAGCACCGGGGCACCAGCGCGGGGACCACAGTGTGCAGGAAACCCCCCGACCGGCGCCCTGGGGCGGGACTGCGGGCAGGTGTGGGTGCGGGTGCAGGTGTGAGGCCCCTGCCCTCAGAGCAGGTGCTTCTGGTGCTAAGCCCTGGGACTGCTGCAGCTCAGCTTGTTTACCTGGAAACAGCTGGGCCGTATTTATGGAAAGGTATTTATGGGCAGCCAGACATGCCCACTGCACCCCTGGGCGCTGGAGGGCTGCCCGCCTCCTGCCCAGCCCGGGAAGCCCTGACTCGGGACTGCGGGGCCTTGAGGGGCCTCTGGGTGGGCGCTTCAGTACCATGTGAAACCCAGTAAGTTAAGAAAGGAGCAGCCACTTCCTCAAGGCCTGTGTGTTCACTGCTTCGTGTGGGCCCCGCGGGGTGGCCTTCTGGGCCTGCCGGCATGAATGCGCCCGACCAGAGAGGCCCGTTTGGCCCCTGTGCCCCTCTGGGGACAGGGGGTGCCACACAAGCAAAGTTGGGGTTTATCCCAGTTCCCGGTGCTCTAGAGGGGCATGGTGCCCCAAGACCGAGGAAGCACTGAGTCCTAGAGCCTGCGTGGGGGAAGCATGGCCCCGAGGGGAGGAGGGCAGGGGTGCTGTTGGGGGCAGCCTGGGTGCCCCCCACTCCTACCCCTGCCCTATCTTCAGGGTAGAGCCAGTGGAGAGGGCTGGACCCAGACTGTCACGCCGGACACTTGGGTCTGGGCTGTATCCCCTCTCCCCTCCCCTCCAGCACCAGCCCAGGTAGCTGATGCCTCCAAGGGCGAAGGATCTCATGGGGCCGAATAGGGTGGGTTCTAGAAAGCCCTGTCCCCTTAGACAACTAGTGAACAGCCAGTAGCAGAGGAAACCGAATTAATGGGCCACCGTGTTAAGACTCTGAGGTACATAAATATAATCCATACCCTGGAAGAGGTTGGGGATGGTGGTGGTAACGTGATGTAGGAAAAAGCAGGCCGAGGAGGACCAGCGTCAGGACTGAGCGGGAGCGTGTGGGAGCTGGAGTCGGAGGGAGGGCGGCAGGAATCAGGCTGAACAATGGGTTTTCCAGCTCAGGACACTCCCAGGAGGCAGCATGGAGGCTGAGAGAGAGAAGATACAAAGGAAAGATCGGTAGAAATGGACAAGGGACGTGTTAACACCCGTGTGCCTGAAGTCCTAGAAAAAGAAGGTAAAAACCATGGACACAAAACAGCAAGTTCTCAGGTCCAAAGCTGGATGATCTCAGATGGAAAGCACTCAAAGTGCAAATAAAACAAAATAAAAAAGCCCTATAGTCCAAAGCACTTAGAGAATAGTAGAGGCAAGGAGAAATCCTGCAACGCCCAGAAAACACAGGCGTCAGGAGTGACATGTGACTCCACAGCAGAAACACGGAAAGCGACAAGATGGTGACGTTGATTTCAAAGTGTTGAAGAAAAGATGTCGAAATTTGAATGTCATGGCCTTGAATCATGTGTCCTGCTAAACTGTCACTGAGAAGCAAAGTGGATGTTTATTCTCAGGTGTCCAGGGCCTCGGTGGGCACCGCGCGAGAACCGGACGTGAAAAATACACTCAGAGAAGTTTCCCAGCGAGAAGGGGAAGTGTGAGGTAGTCACTGCATTTCCCACGTGACCTAGTGGTTAAGAGACTCAGAACAATCACAGTGGAAGCCAGGTGAGGGGGGAGCTGAGGCAGGCGGAGAAGAGAAAGACACGGATATAAGGAAGCCAAACCCTAGTGCAGTTGGAGCTGAATAAGAAACTGTGACCTCCGCAAAAATGCTGGCAGGACGTTTAACTTTCAGATGCGAGGGAATTTCACCTCTCCAATGGACGGCAGGCAGGAAGGAAAAGTCAAGCAGAATAAGAAAGTAGATTAAAGCCTGATTGAAGTTGTTACAGATGATCAAAAATCAGATCCCTAGACTGCATTAAACATTCTTTTTTTTTTTTTTTTTTTTGCGATACGCGGGCCTCTCACTGTCGTGGCCTCTCCTGTTGTGGAGCACAGGCTCCGGACGCGCAGGCTCAGCGGCCACGGCTCACAGGCCCAGCCACTCTGCGGCATGTGGGATCTTCCCGGACCGGGGCACGAACCCGTGTCCCCTGCATCGGCAGGTGGACTCTCAACCACTGTGCCACCAGGGAAGCCCTAAACATTCTTCAACAGCATTTTATTTACGAAAGACATACCTGGAAGGACAGAAGTATATGCGTACAAAGTAAACAGAAAGAAAGCTGGGCCGTGAGTTTTGCTATTTCAGGGTGAAAAGCATCGTATGTGACTGTATGTAAATATACACACATACGTGCACCAACAGTCGAGGCTCAGATTCGCAAAGCTGTGGTGGGTGTAACAGGCAGAAATGATTAAACTGGTGATTTTAATATGCTATTTATAAAAGCCAATACAGGGCTTCCCTGGTGGCGCGGTGGTTGAGAGTCCGCCTGCTGATACAGGGGACACGGGTTCGTGCCCCGGTCTGGGAAGATCCCACATGCCGCGGAGCGGCTGGGCCCGTGAGCCATGGCTGCTGAGCCTGCGCGTCCGGAGCCTGTGCTCCACAACGGGAGAGGCCGCAACAGTGAGAGGCCTGCGTACCGCCAAAAAAAAAGCCAATACAAAAGCAAGACACAGCAATGATAACGTTTTAATCATCTTTACACACGTGCTGTGTATACCTGTGCCTATATTCATTTATTTATATTCACCTATGTACACATGTATGTTTAAGTCTATGAACTTCACACTCAGTGAATGGAGGATAACGGAACATTTAACAAACCTAAAATTCCGTCTTTGAAGAGTAGTAAAGAAGAATATTCTAACAAGATTGATGATTTTTTTAAACATGAAGCAAGAAAAAAAATACAGAAGATGGGAGGGTTAACTACAGACACAGAAAATAAGACATACAAGAGAATATTAGGAAAAACTACGTACTAGTAACTTTGAACACTTAGCAAAATGGATATGTTTTGGGAAAGTATAAAATGCCAGGATCAGTGTAAGTAGAAATTAAAAACATGAATAAACTAGTAACAAGTAAATGCAAATAGTAGTCACAGCTCCGCCTCCCCCTCTGTCCCCAGGAACACCTGGGACAGGTGTCGGTAAAGGGGGCTGGGCCAGACTTCTGAGACACAGGAACTTGTCTGATGTGAGATGTTCCAGAAACATTAAATAGAGGAAACGCGACTCATTTCAGGAGGCCAGTCCCACCTGGGTTCTACAACCAGGTGAGGGCAGTACGAGAAAAGGAAATTACAGACTCGCAGCACGTATGCAGAAAGCCTGAGCAAACTATGCCAGCGTCTCAAAAATACTTAGAAAAACCCCACTTGATCCAATGGGACTTGGACCTGATTAAAATGAGAGGACAGTTTGACATCAGAAAATGTGTCCACGTGTTTGGGTGACACGAAAAATCACGATGGTCTGCTAGAAGTAGAAACAGCATTCGATAAAGTTCAGCTGTCTTTCGGATGTAAGTTCTTGGAAAACTGGGGACAGAAAGGCGCTTTCTTGGCAATGGTCATGTGCTAAGAATGTACTAGTTGAGCAGGGAAAGTGATGGATTCCAGCAAGTGGCCCAGGCCTCCTCGACCCCCAACCTGGGCTCCTGCCTCCCCTCCCCCGCGTTGCTGGTCTCCGCAGCCCTGATGGGACAGCCTGTATTTCTGGCCGTCCTTCCACATTAGAACTGGGGGCATGGGCTTGGCTTGCGTCATGCTGGGCCACCTGGACAGGACCTGGGTTGGGCCCTGTAAACCTTGTGGGAAGAAAGAACAAATTCCCTTAAAGATGGAGAATCAGATCGTCACTCACTCCTCCTGACCCCAGCAGAGCTTGGAGGACCCCAGGCCATACCATCAGGTGAGCAAAAGAAGTAAGAGGTGTTCAGACCTGCGGGGAAGTGACAGACCAGCCTGTCGCTATAGGAAAGCTGAGAGGGCCAGAGACAGATGAGCACAATTACAGGAATTTGGCAACGTGGGCCATAAAATCATATAGATGATAGGAAATGTATAAAACCTATAAAAATCTGTAGCTCTAAAATACTGCCAATGACCCACTAGAAAACAGAGTACAAAATAGGATCCTGTTCAACGTGGCAACAAACCCCGGAAATACCGGAATTTATCTGGCGAGAAGATGGGTGAAGCCCTTCATGGTTTCAGATCTTAAGGGCCAGAAAGTGAGGATGCCGGCCCCGGCCAGCCCTCAAATGGACTTGGTTCCAGTGACGGGGTAGATGGGTGACAACTGGGGGTGGTGGTTTGGGGCCCAATGTCAGGAATCCTGACAAATAACAGAGAGCCTGGAGGAGGTGAGTGGATCTGCACGTCCAAACACTGGTGCACAGCGTTGCTCCCAAGGGGCAGAGACGGCAGTCCAAGGGCTCTACGTGAGGCCTGGGGATTGGGGTCCCCCAGGCACCGTTGGGTCCCAGGGGCCTGGGGGCCTTTGGATGCAGTGTAGGCCCGGGGGCTGGGCCACAATGCCTGTGCCGGCCACCAGGGGCGATAGAGGGCAGCCTGTGCAGGGTGGGGGTGGGGGGGTCTCCCAGCAGGAGGGACCCGTCAGGGATGTTCCCTAGTGGCTGGGAGCAGCCAGATGTGCAGAGAGATCCTAAAACTCATGTTGAGTGCGGTGAGAACGAGGTCACAGGGACATACACCCTTTATGTAAATTATGTCCCCCTCTCCATAGAGGGAAACTGATTTACGGGGACATGCAGCACATGGGAGGGGGGCCTCCAGGCCCTGGGGTGATGAGCTCAGCTCAGCCCCTGATGCTCCCCCAACAGAGGGTTGGGGGGCCGTCCAGCTGTGTGACCGCCCACCCCTGGCCTCTGCGCTCCCGCGAACCACACCCCTTGTGCTCCCACCTCCCCAGGGAGGGCGGAGGGTGCCCACTGCCCCTTGGGGCTGGGCACTGAGGTGCCCGGCAGCTCTGGGGAAGGGCCCCCACTCCTCCACAGTCACATCCACCCTGGTGCCCCGAGGCGAGAGGGCCCTGTGGAAGGGCTGGGACACCACAGTGTCATTCCCACCGGACCCCGTCTGGACATAGACTTTGCTGGAGTCAGCTGGGGTCCTAGGAAGCCTCAGTGACCCCCAGCAAACCCTTTGACCTCACCAGTAGGCAGAGGGCCCTTGGGCCTCTATCTCCCCACTTTGTAACAGGAGGGGTCGGGCTAGGTCCATTCCTGGTGTCGCCCCCTCCCCAGTGGAGCGGGTGTGACAGCCTCCTCCATGGGACCCCCTGTTATCTGGAGGGGGGAGTGTCACTAGGCACCAACAAGGAGGACGTCTGTGGTCCTAAGAGAAGCAGCTTGGCAAGAAGGCAGGTCCGAGCGCCGGTGGGGAGGGTTCCGGCTGGCCCTGCCCTGGGAGGGGGTCACAATGATGGGGTCATGACACCAGGGCCCACAGGGCTGGACCGCAAGCTGAGCAGAGAGGCCCCTCGGAGGGGCCCCCGCAGGCACAGGTGCTGGGGGGAGCCTGGGCTTTCCTCTCACTGCCCACAGCCCACCCTTCTAGGCCCCTCCAGGCCTCCCCGCAGCTGGGGCCCTGTGCTTCCCGATTCTGCTGGGAGGGTCTTTGTCCCGAGCTGGCCTGGTCTGGCCCTCCCCAGGTGGACCCAGCCACCAGCAGCCCCGTCTCCAGTGACAGCCCCTCCCCAGGGTCCCGGGATGTCCCTCCTCCAGGCTAAGCATTCTTAATCTCTGCCTCCGAGGTAGAGGCCCTGCATCCACTTTGCAGAAGGAAACTGAGCTGAGGTCCGACCCCAGGTCACTAAAGCTAGGAGGTGGCCCAGGGCTTTTCCAATTAACTGAAAACGTACCTGGCAACCGATGGGCGGTGGGCTGGCCTGCCCTCCCCGAGAGTCAGGGGTCAGAGGTGAGAAGGAATAGGCGGGCTGCAGGCAGCTGGGCTTACACACCGATGCTGCCTGCCTGCTCCTGCCCAGGGCACGCACACACATGCACACACACAAACACACACCTGCACCTCACCCTGGTCACTAGCTTGCCCCACAGCAGCTCCAGGAAAAGAGCAGGAGTTAGCTCACACGTGGGAAAATGCAGGCCCCAGATTTCCACCTGTCCAGGAAGCAGGAGGAGCTGGGCCTGATCTCTGGCGACCCCACCCCCCAGATCATGCCTCTTTCACTGAGCCTGGCCCCGCGCCATCCCCCGACCCTGCAGAGCCCCCGCGCAGGATGTGCCTTCCAGCTGCCCCGGGCCATGGAGGTCACCCTGGAGGTTAAAGGGAGGAGCTGCCCCTCCCTCTGGTGCTGAACCCCTCCACCACCTGGTTCAGTGGGCGGGGCTGGGATAAGCTCCACCCCCACCCAGTCCCCTCCCCCTGGCCCTGCGCACTCCTCCACTTCCTCCTGCAGCCAGCCCCAGGGATGGAAGGGACACAGGGCTGGCCTCCCCGAGTCACCCAATTCTGGTCAGCGGGTGGGGATCCACACCCCAGCTTTCAAAGGAAGACAGGGCCCCCGCAGATTGTCAGGAGAACGCTGGGAGCCCCACCCCAAGGACAGCACTGCCTGAGACAGAAGGGCAACGGGCATGGGTGTGGGAATTGGGAGGGCTAGCAGGGGGCTTCCTGGGGGAGCAGACCCGTCCTCCTCGCGCCTGGCCCAGCAGCGCCCTGCCACCCAGCTGGCCATCACCCTCTCCTGGGAAGCAGGACCCTTATTCCCCAGGCCAGAGGCCAGGCCAGCCTGCCTCTCCCCACCTGCGTGTCCCAGGGGATCCTCGGGGAGCAGACCAGCTGGGAGGTGAGGGATGAGAGGACACCCCAGAGGGGTTCCCACAGCCTCTGCCATGTCCCCGAGTCCCCCAGACCCACCGGCCAGGCTCAGCCTCAAGGGGCTTCATGGGGATGGCCCGGCTCATGATGCTTCAGGTGGACAGATGGGGCAAGCCCAAGGACTAACACAGGGTGACCATGAATGGGGGCCCAGCACAGGTGACCACACAGAGGGGGACCAGTCCCGCCCACAGCACGTTGGGAATTTCTCAGGGACTGGTATGGCCTTCACTGGGGCTCACAAATGTGCAAACCCAGGTGTTAAAGAAATACTTTAATGTCTCAAAGTCACAATTCCAGTGCTGGCACTGCAGGGTCACCTGCTGGCAGCTGGCCCTCCTCTGGGAACATGGGGCAGCCCTGGGTACTCCAGGCTGGGGCAGGAAGGGTGCAGGAGGGAGAGCCCTCCAGGTCATCCCCGCTCTTCTCAGGGCCGTCCGCCTCGATCACAAGCCCATGGCATAACTGCCCTGTGGGTGCATAGGGAGCGGGGCGGGGCAGCCAGGAACTGGGGGAGGGCGTAGCCAGCAGGCAGGCCTTGCTGGGCTCCTCCCAGGGACGCAGCCTGGGGTCAGGGCTGGCGTGGCTCCTGAGCTTGCCAGGAGGATGCTCCCCCTGAGGGCGTATGGCCTTCCTCCTTGGAAGTGTCCGGAGCCTGCGCTGCAGCCCATGGGGCCTTGGGAGGCCAGGGACCTTTCAGGCCCTGGGGGCAAGCCCAATGCGCTCCCTGGGGATGGACTCCACTTGTTGGAGTGTGGATCAAAGCTGCACGGCCGCAGCCTGGCCTGGCGAGGTGCCAGCAGATCCGGCTACACGTCCGTCTCCACCCGCAGCCGCTCCATCCTGCGCATGTTGTCCTCCACGGCCACGCGGCTGGTGATGCTCCGGGCTAAGTCCTCAGGGAACCAGCCCGTCTCTCCATCCCGCAGCCTCTCGCCATAGAACCATCCTGGACCCAGACACGGGGCAGGTGAGAGCAGGGTCCTGGGCACCAGGCAGGGGCCCCTGTGTCGGCTCCCCCTCGGAGCTGCTGTTCCAGAAGACACCAGGGCCAGGCATCCCTTGGAGCAGACCCCCCTCCCCGTCTTGCCCATGGTCACGTGGGCACCTGGTCTTCCATCAGGTGCTCAGCCCCAACACTGGACTCGGGCTGAGCTCACTCCAACCAGCTTGGTCCGTCCTGTGCAGGTTGCAGGGGCCACCCTCCCGCTTAGGATACAGAGTGACCAAGAACCCACTTTTGATCCTGAAACTCGGGGACACTGGAGACGTCCTTGAGGGAGGGTACTGAAAGGGGCCCTGGAATCAGGCCCACTATGAGTACATGCAGTGTCTACTTCCGGAGCGGGGGCACTCAGGGCAGCTGCCCTTGCCAGTGTGCTCTGGACCCTTGCTGGGGCCCCCAGACTCTCACTCAGCACCAGCCTGCCCGGCCCCTCCCACCTGCCCCACGTGCATCCCCCAGGCCCATCCCCCCAGGCCCATTCCCCTGTGCTCACCGTCCTCTTGCTCCAGGATCAGGACCACATCTGCCTGCTGCAGTGTGATCTCGTCTGCCTGCTTGGCCAAGTAGGCCTTGGTGATCTCCACCTGGAGCAGGTCTGGCAGGGAGGGCAGGCATCAGGAGCAGAACTATTCCAGGGAGGCAGTGGGCCGGGAGCCTTGCAGCCCCGAGAAGGCAGGGCTCCAGTCCCAACACACCCACTGTGGCTTGGTCTCGTTGGGGCCCAGGGGCCCCCAGGTGTCCCAGCACACGGTCACGTGGCAGCTTCCCTCTGGCTAAAGCTGGGACCCCTCCAGAGGCTGCAGGACCTGCTGCTCCCACTTTCAGGGCCCAAACGCCCAGCACCAGCAGAGGGTGCACCCAGCTCCTAAGGGGCCAGGCAGGGCCCGAGCGGGGTGACAGCTCTACGGGCCAGCCCACTCCAGCTCCTTGGCCTCAGTTTCCCCAGCTACTGAGCAGCAGGGAGGATGAGGCCCTGAGACAGCGCTGGGCCTGTGTGTGCAGATGGACACACACGTACCTGGGGCTGGGGCCCCTCACCTGGCAGGTCACCCTGGGGGCAGGCTGTGGGGTGGACAGAGGGCTGGACAGCACCTCTCCCCTCCAGGCCCAACCCCCACCCCAGGGCTGGGAAGGGGTTGTGAGCCCTGCTGCGCTTGGGGCAGGCACTTACCTCCTTTGTTAGTGGGGCCCAGCCGCTGCCTCTCCCAGTGCGTGAGTGCTGTGATCCACCGCGCGCAGTCACTCCTGGGGGCAGAGTGCACGTGAGCGAGGCCCGAGGCCGATCCTACCAGCTGACGACCTTTGCTTCACACTCCCTACCCAGTGTGGCACAGTGGGAGGGTCGGGGTGTCCCTGAGCCCCCCACAGCCTTCGAGGTGGGAAGGCAGTGGGATGAAGGATTACGCTGCCCGGGCACACTTTGGTGAGCAGCTGGGAGCTGGAGGTGTAAGTGGGCGGCCCCTCTGGTCTCCCTGACCCACTGTGCTGGGGGCCGAGGCGCAGGAAGTCACGGGCTCGGGAAGGAGCGGCAGGCAGGCCTCCCCCAGGCAGGCTGACCCTGAGTCACATCTGGCCAGGGACATGGAGTCAGGCAGCGGCTGCACCCACAGGACGCAGGCTGCCCTGTTTCCCAGCGCTGGACCCCAAGCGCCCTGTCCCGTCAGTTTGCTGTTAGAAACACTCAGCCTCAGCTTCCCACCTGGAAAGGGGGCTGTGCTGGAGGAAGCGTGGAGACCCAGCCAGCCCCTTTCTGTGTGCTGGTCCCCCCACCGTCTGCCCGCACTGCCCTGCATGGCCTCCACCCTCTGCTCCAGCCCCAGTGTCCTCCTGGCAGGGGCCTCCTGCCTCAGGGTCTTTGCACTGCTGTGCCTCTGCCGCAGGCCCCTCCCCAGGGCCCCCACCCAGTGCTCCCTCCCCTGCCCTGTTTCTCCTTAGTTCTCTACCCTTGGACACACAGGACAGTTCAGCCGCGCATTTTGCAGCTGGCGTGTCCCCCTCCCAGGAGTGTGAACTGCTTGAGGACTAGGCCGTCCCTGGCACAGTGCAGTGCCCAGAACCCTGGATCAGGCATCCCGTCCCCACGGAGCTCTCAGGACCGCCCCCGTGGAGCCCTCCCATCTTACGCGGAGTCGGAGGATAGCAGGATCTTTCCCTGGCGGCCCTCGCTGTTGTGCAGCAGGGTCAGCTGGAAGGCATGTGGCACGAAGGAGCTGCGGTTGCCGCCCCCCGGCAGAGATGCCTCCGAGGGCTCCATCTTCTGGACCTGGATGTGGTCCAGCTGGGCGTAGTCCTGGACCAGGAAGCTGTCCTCACTGCAGGGAGACAGGTGGTTGGCCAGATGCTGCAGAGGTCTGTGGGCAGCCTGAGGGCCTGCCAGCCGGAAGGATGCTCCCGAGATCTGGCCCCAGCCCACCTCCCCGGCTCCAAGGCCACGGCTGCTGCCTGCTCCCCATCGCAAGGCCATGCAGCCTGGCGACCACGGGCGGGGCCCACCTCTTCTTCTTGGTGACCACAAGGACGTCGTTGAACAGGAACAGGTAGCATGTCGGCCGGCTGGAGAGTTTTCGGAAAAGCCCGGTTTCTTCCACCACGAAGAGCTCCCCGCGCTTCAGCAGCCAGCGGGAAGCAGAGATCAGTGGGAGGGACTGGGGGCAGAGCGGGGACAGGGATGAGTCCCGGGGGGGTGGCAGGGATGTGCAGCCATGGGGACTGAGCCCTGCCTCTGGGAACGGGGTGACCAGGCCTCCCTGGGCTGCACTGAGGAAGGGAGTGTGACTGTCCAGGCCTCAGACAAAGGGCTGTTCAGGCCGCGGACAGGAGCTCAGGGGGCGGCTGCTCTGTGCCTGGCCCGGGCCCAGACCCTGCGCAGCAACCCAGGACAGGCCTGTCCTGCTTCCAGCCAGGCCCAGGGGCCCACAGGGCACCTACCGAGGGCTCCCCTCAAACCAGGGGGCGAAGGCTGCTCTGGGGAAGCCTCCTGGCCCACCTCACACCAAGCAGGGGGCTCGGATCGGCTGCTTCTACGCAGGCTGTGAGGAACCCCTGATCTGCGGGGCCACCTCTGGCATCCAGGGGCCTTTGCTGCAAACGGAGCTCCCTCCCCTTCCGCGGCCTAGAGAACAGGCCCGGCTAAGGCAGACACCCCGGCCCCCGCCACGTGGGTCCCATGTCGCCATGGCCGGTGCTCAGACAGCCTTCCGCCAGCAAGGCTGGCGCTCCGGCGTGTCAAGCCGGAAGGGGAGGGGCAGGCAGGGCAGGCTTGGTGGGGACGAAGCCAGGAGGCCCTGCCCACCAGCCTCTGCTCCCCTGACACGCCCCACCGGACACGCCACCCCTCCTGGGGCTCTGAGCTCCCGCACCCCGACCTGGGCCAGCTGCTCTCCTGCCCTCATGCCCTCCAGTTTCGAGACATGGGGGTAGAGGGGTGAGAGGCCCGCTCAGGGGTCAGCCAGGCCCAGGGTTGGGTCTTTGCTCTGGTCGGGGGCGTATTTCACCCCAAACGTGACATCTGCTGCCCAGCCGAGGAGAGGCTCAAGACCCCGGCCAAGGGTGTGGGCTCAGTGGGTCCGTGGCCGTCATCACCCAAATGCCTGCTCTGTGAAGTCACCCTGATTCACCCCAAGGAACCTGCTGCTCTCTCTGCTCGGCCCTCCGGCCCCGCCCACGGCACTGGTTCCCATCGGCTCCAGCCTGCCGGGCCGCCTCTGGGGGCTAGAGGTCAGCAGCTCAGCCTGATTGATGATAAGCTGAGGCTGGGCCCACAGAGCTGCCCCAGGGACCCTCCGAGTCTCCAGACCACCCGCACGCCCACAGGGCTCTGCTACAGCCAGGCCAGTGTGGGGAGGGGAGAGCCAGGGCAGTGGGGCAGGGCAGAGGCTGCCTCCAGGCCCTGATTCCAGAGAGCAGCTCCCACTTTGCAGGACGGCCCGAGTTGCTGCTGGGGCAGCCCCTGGACAGCACAAGGATGGGCTAGTCTGTGGGATGGTGGGGGAGCCGTGTGGGCAGAGGTCTGAGCTCTGCCTGCTTGGGAGGAGCTGGAGGCTGCCTAGACCCCCGCCCCCAGGACCGACAGACCCATCCTGGCCCCAGCGGGAAGGCTGAGCTGGCCCTGAGGTCATCCAGCCCCTGCTCCCAGCACAGCTGTCGAGGAGCCTGGGCCCAGGCTGAGTCCTGCCACTGAGCCTGCTGCTGGCTCCCCGTCACCGGCCCCGGGGTCTGCCCTCTGCCGCTGCAGCTCTGGGGATGGGGGCAGAGGCCAGAGAGAGACCCACCGCAGGCAAGGGGGCGGTGGAGCTGAGACCTGAGGCCAAGGGGCACGCCCTCAGGTGGGAAGAGGCCTGGAGAGGTCCAGGCGGAAGCCCAGCCCCGGGCTTCACCGGTGGGGCGGGGGGCACCCCCAGAGGCCTCTCTCCAGCCTGCACGCCGGGGGGCGGTGACCCCTGGCCGCATACAGAGCCGGGGCTGGGGACAGGTCAGGGGCCGGTGGGGCCCGCCTACCTTGACCTTACTGAAGTCCAGCTGTGTGTGCAGCGTGTACATCTGCTCCATGCGTTCCATCTTGTGGGCCCCCTCGTTGCACTGCTTCACCAGCTGCAGGACGCGCATGCGCGAGCAGGTGCTGAGGGCCGGCCCACAGCCTGGCGCCAGACCCCAGCCCCGCCCCGTCCAGCCCAGCCTGGCCACCCGTGGCAGCGGCCCTCACGGCTGTCCTGGTCCCTGCCCCGCCCCGGGCTCACCGACTGTGTGAGCGGCCCTCTCTCTGAGCCTCAGTTTCCCCACCACAGCATGAGGAGCTCGGGAGGGACCGTCTGGAAACCCTCTCTGCCCCGCCCTCAGGGCCTCTGCCGACGGGTGGCCGTGGGGACAGAGCTCAGGGCTGGGCTGGGGCTGGGCGCCGCCTCCCCTCCCCTGGACCCCTCACCTTGCTGATGGCCTTGAGCGCACGGCTGGCGGCCTTGTATCTCTCGGGGTGGCCCTGAGTCTTGAGGCAGAGTGTCTGCAGGAAGAGACCAGACGTGAGAAGCCACAGGTAGCCTTTTGCACCCCAGCTCAGGGGCCTGCCTGGGGCAGGGGCTCCCCTACCAACGCCAGACCCCGGGGGGGGGGCACCCAGTCCTTGGCTCTGGTGCTCCAGCCTGGGAGCCCCTTGAAGCCTCTGTTTCTCCACTTCACAGAGGGCCCCGGAGGGTCTGATATCCTGTCTGCCTGGGATGCTGACCTGCTGAGCACAGGCCACAGGCTGTCTCTCAGAGCTCAGCTGGGCTCTGCCATGTGTGGGCTCTTGTGTGCATGTGTGTGTATGTGTACCTTTCACCCCACAATGCCCTCTGCCCCATGAGCTGGCAGCTCAGAGCACAAGGCACTCCAGGAAGCCCCTCGGAGCCCCTCTGTCCACAAATCGGGGACGGTGATGGTGCCTGGGTCACCCCAGGCCCACACCCAGGACAACTGGCCGAGGGTAGGGGGAAGCAACAACCCTGACTGATGCTCGGCAGGGGTCTGGGCAATACCGGATCAGACTCAGGACATGAACAAACCCCGTAACCATCAAGTCAGTGAACAAAATCCACCAAGTGCTGGAGCAGCTCCCAGCAGAGAGAGTTCTATGGGCAGCGCTGCTGCTGACAGCGGCCATGGTCATTGTGGCGATTAGAGCCGTCTTGTAATTGTCCTCATAACCATACAGAACAGATGGAGGTGGGGGGAGAAGGTCAGGAGGGAGTAATGCTCTGCCTGCAGATGGACCCCGGGCCACTTCCCACTCACGTCCGTTAAGAGGGGCAGCCGGGTCACCCTCTGCATGGGCAGGATCAGGAAGGAGATCATGGGCAGACCCCCGCATGCCGGCCGCTGCTCGATCTCCCTCAGGGCCTCTCGGAAGGCGGCGCTGCTGCTCCTGCAACAGAGAAGGGGGTTCTCAGCTGCGGCGGGAGGCGTGGCCCGTCCATCAAGAGAAATCGGGCGGAAGCTGCAGAAGCCAGGCTGCGAGCAGCAACGTGCCCCGCGACGAGGGGCCGGATCCTCCTGAGGCCACCCCCGCCGGCCCCGTCCCTGGCCCTGGGGCCGGCTCACGTCAGCCGCTGTAGGGCGCGCTGCTGGTAGACCTCGTTGGAGCAGTAGGAGACGTAGGGGTGGAAGTGCCGCTCGGCGTGCTCTTCCAGGATGTCACTGATGTCCTCCACACACACCTGCGCCTTGTGCCGCCGCTCCAGGTCCTCGAAAAACCTGTGGGAGCGAGGGTGAGGCCCAGGGGCTGCTGGGCTGTCCATGGCCCTGCACGTGTGAGCACACACGCGCACACACGCACACAGCAAGGCTTCCAGATGCACCCACGCCAGGTGCTGGGTGGGTCAGCTGCTAGGGCCCTCCCGGGAAGACCCCAGGACAGATCAGCTCCTTAAACCTGAAATAACTGGGCACATACCCATGGCCAAATCCAAGGCCACTTCCTGCTAAAGTCTCACAGGTTCTAGCCAGCATCATGGGGAGCAGACAGGTAGGACAAAACATTTGCCACTTTGACTGGATTCCCTGGGACTTGGGTCAGAATTGCCAGCAGCCACCTGGAGCCCCGGCCGCCTCTGCCCAGCGGAAGGCAGGGGCAGGGGTTCTGCTCCTTGCAGGTGATTGGGGTCTGACACCTGATCGTCTCCCATGCCTCACCCCAGTCTGCAAGGGAGCAGGTATGGGACCCACCCCCTCAGGTTAGGGAGGGGACGCTGAGGCTCAGGGCGACGCCAGAGGGTGTTATGGGGTCGCCTAGGGCGCAGGGCAGTGAGGGGCTGGACCCACACAGGTGCTACCTGGACCTCGCCCTCCATGGGAGTAAACACACACATACACACACACCCAGAGGCCCTGGCAGGCCTTCAGCTACACACCCGGCCCCTCCTCCACCTCCTGGCCCTGCAACCAGAGCCCTGGGCCAGGCACCAAACACCTCGGCGCGGAACACGACCCGGGGCTGCAACTCAAGGCCGCCTCCAGCCTGCTCCGTCCCGTGGGCACCTCACGCCTCGTCACTGGCCCTCTGCGCTTGCACGTCCCCAGGGCCGGCTCTTGGTGGCCGCAGGCCCCCGTGAGGTTCTCGCGCTCCCTGCCCCCCAGGGCTGCTCCAGACCGTCCATCCGCACTCGCAGACCAGGGTCACCCAGAGCCCCAGCCTTCCCACCCTCGAGAGCCTGCGCTGTTGGGTGCCGGGCCAGCGGGCTGGTCCCAGGCCTGACCTCCGGCTGGCGCTCAGGACGTCCGTGATATTGGAGAAGAGGTGGTGGTGCTCTGTCTGGGTCATGGTCGCCCGCAGCTCCCGGGACTGCAGGAACTCGGCCACCAGGATGCCGAGGCTGTGCTGGTACGAGAACTCGGACGTGAGGATCTCGAAGATGGCCTGGGGCGAGAGCAGAGCGGATGTTGGGGCAGCCGTGCCCGCCAGGCCCTGCCCGGAGCTGCCCTGCCACACACAGGGCCTGGCCCAGGGTGCATGGGTGACAAGTGCTCAGGCCACGGGGATATGATCGGGGGGCAGGGGGCAGGTCGGGACTCGGGCCCCCCGGACAGGACGCTGGCTGGGGCTGACAGCACGGCTGTGGGGATGTGAGCCCAAGTCCTGGGCTTGCACTCTGGCTCGGCCACTGAGGAGCTGTGGCGCCAGCAAGGAACCCCACCCTCGCCCGGAAAGTGGGTAACGGTAGCCCCCCCAGCCCCCACCCCGACCAGGGCATCAGCCATCGCTGGGTACCGGGAGGCAGCTAATGGGTGAGTGGGCGACGTCGCCATGGCTGTGGTCCCCGCGCCCCCCACCGCGTGTCAGAAGCAGGGCCACGCCCCCAGCCCCCCCTCACCTCCTGCCTCTTGTGCTCCTCGGCGGGCAGCTTGTCCAGGATGCCCGACTCCACCACCTGAGGACGGCACGGGCTCGAGTCACGGGAAGCTCATCCTGCCACCGGACCAGAGACGGAGCCAGAGACGCCGGGCTGGCCGGGCAGAGCCGCTCCTCGTGGGACACCTGGGACCGCCGAGCTGGCCTGTCCCTGCTCGGTCCCCTCACTCAGGTCTCTCTTCTCCATGGACACCTCCCCCCTCAGAGGGGCCCTGGGGCGGCCAAGGAAGGGCATGGGCGCCCGGAGGGAAAGGCCGCTCCAGGGGTGGGAAGGGGGCTCTGTCCCACAGAGCTGCCGGGGGCTGGGAGGCGGTGGAGAGACTCAGAACCACCCGGGGAAGCTGAGGGGCGTGCTGAGCGCAGGGCCACGACTCGGGCACACCTGGGCCAGGTGAGTGAGCACCCTGCCCGGAGGTAGGGGTGACACTGTTCCAGCATGGCGCACTGCCCCGCTCTCCACCCCTCAGGCCCCCGGCTGCCCCGGCTGGAGCGTGGCTCACTCGGCCACAGTATGCCTGCCGAGTGCCCACAGAGCCTGCCGGGGGCGACCCTCTGCAGGACCAGGGCCACCCGATTCGTGCTCCCCACCCCACCGGGCTGGGCGGAGGCTGCCAGCAGCGCCTGAGCTGGGAAGGTAAATCCTACGCCTCATCGGACCCCGAGGCTTGGCCGAGACACCTGAGCTCAGGTGACGGGAGCAGAACCTCCGGCGGCGTTTCTAGGATAAACTGTCCTGGATCCCACCCCCAACCCGGGAGGTCGCGCACACGCACCTCCGGGCACGCAGCTGGCACCTGGCAGGTGGGAACACACGTGCACTTCCAGAACTTTTCGTCGGCCTGCCCTAACCCCCGCCCCGTCTTGGGCCCTCCCTGGCCGGCGGCCCCATGGCATGCAGTGCCCTGGAGCTCTGTGGGCGGTCACGGTGTCCCACGGGATGCAAATGAGGAGGCCTCTTGTACTGCAGACAGAAGGAGCAGCCAGATGCCCCTCCCTGCTGCCCACCGCACCCACAGCCCGCACTGCAGCCCCGTCCCTCGGCTCCCAGGGGACGGGGTCAGGAGTCTGTCTGCCCCACGGCCAGCTGCGCCTTCCTGGGGTAGCGAGGGCTGCCTCCCTGGGTACCTGCTTGGAGCACCGGCGCCTGTGTCCCAGCCACACTCTCCACCGAGAACCCACAGCCCTGCGGGGCAGGGACCAGCCCCGTTTTCAGACGTGGAAGGTGAGGCGGCGCCTGGCAGTGGCACGCAGCTCTGGCCAGGCCTCTCCCCTCCCCTCTGGCCTCCTCACTTGGACCCTCCTGGCACTTTCTGGGCACAGCGCCCTGGGAGGAGGTCCCCTGTGCCCCCAGCTCCCTACAGGTCAGCCTGAGCAGGGAGCTCAGGGCGGGTGAGGGGCTCGCCCGCGGGACGACCGTCACACACACACAGATGGCACATGCCCCTAACCCCTCTCCCCACCACCAGCGACCACCCCCACGGGGCCCCGCAGGGCAGGGCAGCTCTGAGACACCAGGAAGACCCCCCTGCCGGCTGGGCGCAGACGGGGCGTTTCCAGGAGGCCCCTCCCCTCACCGGGAGGACCACCCACGGGCTCGGGAGAAGGGCCTCTCCCCGCCATCCTGGCCGCACCTCTGGGAGCTGGCTCCAGGTGACCTGGGGGGGCCGGTAGCTCTTGACCACGATGCAGGCATCCACCTTTTGGGTTCCGTCAGGGCTGGAGGACTCATCGAGCAAGTCATCGTCGGACTCGTGGCTGGTGTTCAGGCCTCGCTCCCGGATCTCCTGGTAGAACCGGGGATCTGGGGAGACGGGGTGTGCGTCACCTGCAGGCCTGGGGGCTCTGAGCGGCCCTGGCCCCCCGGGAACCCGCACGCTGAGTCCTCCCGAGGAGGCCCTGAGAGCGTCAGGTAGTACAGGGACCCCCAGAGCAGGCTCCCCTCGGGCCGGCTGGCTGCCACGGCTGAGCTGGCCGAGCCCAGGGCAGGGGTGGCATCCCCGTGCAGAAAGTGGCACCTTCAGACCAGGGCTGAGCCCACACATCAGAGAGTGGCACGGGCCCAACTGCACGGCCGTGGGGAGGGGCACCGGGCCGCGGCCGTCCCCAGGTCGGCCGAGGGCGCTGGAGGCCGCCTCCTGAGAGCCCCCCAACCCGAGGTGAGGTTTCCCGCCCTCCGGCTCTGCAGTGGCCACGCGCTCAGCAGCCCCGCTGGGAGGCTGCGTGGCTTGGGACGGCTCTGAGGCAGCCCCTCCTTGCTGCTCTTTCCCGCCCTGGCTCCGAGACCTGGGGCATCACTGCTGCTGTCCTGGGGCACGAGGCCCGATCCTGAGGCCTCCCCGCGCCTGGACCTGTGGCTGTCCACAAGGTTGGGGCTGGCAGGGAAGGAGCCCTTTCTGGCTGGGGCCCCTTACACCCACTGGCTGCTCCATCCAGGCTGGGCGGGCACCTACCCTCCAACCCCCATGGGGTCCTGCCGGCATCCCACCCCTCGGCAGGCTGAAGGCACTGCTCCGGGCCCTGCCACGGCCCAGATGTCACCCACGGCCCCTGAGCCTTTAACACTGGGTCCCTGTAGCCTATGTGTCTGCACCCCAGGCCCAGGGCCCTCTGCCTGGCCTTGGTCCCACCAGCAGGGCCTGGTGCACACAGTGTGTTTGACAAACATCTGCTGAGAGAGAGTGTGGAGGCTCCATCTGCCCGCGGCCCCTGGACAGCACAGAGTCCAAGGGAACTTTCTAGGCCCATCAGAGCTGCAGGGTCAGACGGGCCACCAGGCCCTCCAGTCCCCGGGGGGAACCCATCCAGCACGTAGTTCTCCATCTCCCCCAGGAGGCCCAAGTGAGACCAGCCTCCCCAGGGCCCAACCCGGCCTCAGTGCCGCCCGACGGCGCCCCTTGGCCACACTCACCGTCCTTGAAGGAGCCCTTGTGTGCGCGTTTCCGCCCCAGCGTCTTCTGTGCAGAGAGACCCAGAGACACGGGCAGTCAGCAGGGAGGAAGGGCAGCGGGCAGCAGTCCCCGCACCTGGGCTCCGAGACCAGACCCTCCACATGTGACGCCACGCCCAACACGAGGGGCCTCTGCTGGGCATGCAGAAGGTGCTTAATAAACGTCGGCTCCACGAGGAGGCGGGGCCACCAGGCAGAGGCCAGGGCAGGTAGGACGGAGTGGAATGGGGCTCAGAGCAGGCAGGGCAGGTGACCAAGGGCTAGGCAGGCCCAGGAGGGCTGCCGAGAGGGGATGCTCAGGAAGGTGGGCCCGGAGGGAAGCCGAGGCAGCACAGGTGTGGCTGGGAGATGGCCTAGAAGGGACACTGGGCTGGGAACCGGGGCCGCACGAGGGCCCCATGAGTCCGGGACCTGGGGTGGCAGGAAGAGCAGAGCCTGGCAGGTTGGCGTCCAGCCCCAGCACAGGCCCGGGGTCCCAGCAGCTGCTGGTGGGGCTGCAGGGGTGAACTGGGGGTGGCAGGGCTCTCAGGGCCCCATACCCTGGTCCTTCCAGTTGCCACTAAGAGCCCACTTCCTTGGCTGGGACACCATTTCCCCTGACCCACGGGTGCACGGGTTCCAGGAAAGCGGGAGCTGGTTTCTCAAAACAAGCTGGAGCCTGGAACTCCCCGTGCTGGTCTGGAATATGCGGTGCTCCCAGGCGCACCCGGCTGCTCCCTGCACCCTCTCAGGGCGCTGGAGGCCGCCTCCTGAGAGCCCCTCAACCCTGCTGCTCTCTGCACCCCCCAGCGTCCCCACCCCTTCCACCTCCAGGCCCGGGCACCTGCTGTCTCCGCAGCCCGTCCTCCACCTGGCTCCCATCCTGTGTCCACGCCTCTACTTTAACCCTCTCTTTTCCGGGACCCCTGCCCCACCCCAGCCCTGAGCTCCTGGGGATCCCCACCTCTGTGCGCTCTCAGCACCCTGAGCACCCCCAGCCCAGCCCACGGGGCCCCACCACCCTGAGAGCTCTCCTGGGGCCTGCTCACTGGGTGCATGAGGCCTCAGGAAACGTTGGCCGGCTGCATGTATCAAGCATGAATGAACAATGGACCCTGCAGGCCTGGCCCTGGGTGGGCGTGGAGGTGCCGCGGTCCAGGCTCTCCGGCGTGCACGGCAGGGGCTGTGCCCTGCCCCGCAGGCCAGGGGTGTCTCTAGCCCAAGGACAGTGGTCCTCCCTGCCCTGCCCCTCTGCACGCTGGGTCACCAGCATTCTGACAGGTGGTCTGGGCTTCTCCCCAGATCAGGGCCAGGGCTCACGGTCTGGGCAGAAGCCTGTGGTGGAGGAGGCCACCGGGACGGCAGCTGTGGGCACAGAGCGCCCTGAGCCGGCGGTCAGGCAGAGCAGGGAAGGAGAGCGTGCTGGGGAGCATCCGGCTTCTGAGCTGCCACAAGCCCTCCTGAGTCCCCGATGGGGGCCCCTCGGGCAGACAGACCCCAGGCCAGTCCATGCTGCAGAGCCATGACTGAAATCTGTCCTTCAGATGGGCTGGCTCCCCCTCCGTGCTCAGAGGGACTTGGAAGAAGGGCTGGTTCCTCCCCGGGCTCTGCGCCCCGCTGTGGCTGAGAGCTGGGGTCCTGGGTAAAACCTTCGATCTTCCTGAGCCTCAGCTGCCTCATCTATAAAATGGGGACATTCACACTCTGCTCACAGCCTGGCTGTAGAGCTTAACTGGAATAAACCCTCCCAGGAGCCTGCACAAGGTGAGCGGCTGCATGATGATGTGAAGGTGTGTTCGGGCCCCTTCCCTGCCCACAAGCTCCTGAGGCCCCTTGAGGCACGGCCCCCACCCCGTTGCCCAGGCAGACGAGCCCCCTACCTTATTTTTGGCCGCGGACCAAGCAGGAGGCTGGCTGGGCTCCTCGGCCAGAGCCTGGATCTTGGGGCTGAGCTGGACGGGGCCGCCCTCGCCGCCGGGGGTCCCCAGCCCCTTCATGGCCGCCCGGTAGGATTGGTTCCTCAGATTTCGTCTCAGCATCCCCCCAGGACCCGTGTCCACATCCATGTCGTCCAGAGAGAAGCTGGGGGCCGAGAGGAGCTGGGGGTCCCGCCGGGCAGCCTCTTTGCTGAGCATGGCTGCCCCAAAGCTCTGATGGCGGGCCGGGGTCTTAGCCTTGCTGGACACAGCCAGGCTCCGGGGGATCAGCTGCTGAGTGCCCATCTTGAGGGCTGCTGGGCTTTGCGTGCTCAGGACGATGGTCCTCAGCTCCTGGGACTCAGGGGACGGCGACGGGGGCACCGGGGTGTCAGGCTGGAAGGCGGCATTGCTCCTGCTTTGCAGGGAGCCCCGGACCATCGGGAGCCCGGATGCTGGGTTTCCCTTGGTGTCGAGCTGCAGCTCTGAGTGGAAGCGGTATTCCAGGAGCTTCTCCTCCAAGGAGCTGTCCGAGTGCTGCTGGGACATGCTGAGTGGCCACGGGGACCTGGGGGAAAGGACAGAGGTGAGGGCAGCCCTGCTGCAGCCGGAGCCCAAGGTACGGCTGCCAGGATGCGGTGCTCAAGGCTGGCTTCGCAGCCAGGAGCTGAGCTGCTACGCCCTGTGCCTCACTTTAAAAATCTGTAAAATGGGTACAATAATAAACACCCAGCTTCCTGAGGATGCTGGGATAGGTGGGGAGCTCATACAGGAAGCGCTTGAACAGGGACCTGGCCACCGAGGGGCTGTGTCACCGGTGCCGAATAGAAGGTTATCTGTGAGCCTCACGAGGAGCGGCTGAAGGTTTAGAACTTCATATGATCAAACCGTAACATGGAGAGAACTCACTCCTTTAATTCTTTCCCATTTACTTTTTTTTTTTTACAACTTTATTGGAGTATAATTGCTTCACAATGGCCCATTTACTTTTAATAAGAACAAGGATAGCCACCACTTATACGCTTCTTATAAATGCAGAACGTCTGAACGTTAAAATTACAAGGGCCGGGTAAGGGTGGTAGACTTTTTCAGATGGAGAACTAAGATTCTAAGTCACCCACCCAGGTGGCCCCGCTGGGAGGGAACCTCAGCTCAGAGCTTCACCGCGGCCTCCCGTGCCACTTCCCCTGCGGACCTGGGGAGGACCGCTGACCCAGGAGTTTATCCAGCAGCGCTGTGGCGGGGGAGGGCACGCCCTGCTCTCTCCCACCTGGGTGCACGCAGCCGGAGGGGGCCAGGCCTGGGATGGTCGGCGCCACCAGGGACCCACTGTCTGTCGTCCCTGGACCCACCCGACGGGTTCCAACCCGAGCACACCTCACACACACAGCCTTAGGTCCAGGTGCTTCCCCCTGGAGGTTCTGAGCTTCAGCCCAGGAATCCCTCTGACAGGAGGCCGGGAAGGTCTGGCCATATGGGGTGGCCTAAATCGCGGCACAGTGGAAGCGACTCAGGGGCCCCCAGAGGCCTGGCTCTCCGCCCGCTCTGCTGCCCCAGCTTCCAGATTCTCGGCTAAAACCATCCCAGGAAGGTGTGTGCAGCCCCGCCTCCCGGGCAGCAGGGAGGGGCTGCCGCTGGAGCCCTGGCCACGCCCACAGCGGGAGGATGGCCCACGCATTCCTGGGGACATTCTGAGTCCCCAGGCCGAGGATGGCAGCAGCCACCCCAGGCCTCCCTGGGCGCTGGCAGCCGTGGGTGGGTCCGCACCTTCCTGGGTCACCCTCCCTGTGTTAACTTGGCTGCACTGTACCCAGGCCTGGTAGAGAAATGGGTTTCTTACAGGTTTCCATCTATGCAGGCCAAGCAAATGCACCTCAGTGGGCATGCAGGAGACGTCTAGCTCCTGAGTCCTTTTTTCTAGCCACCGTGTATTTCCCATGGGGGTGGTTTACATTGTATAACACGCAGGCGGCACTTAGAAGCACCACACGGAGACTGTGGTGCCTGTGACCCCTGCCCGCCCCATCCCCTCATTCTTCCTCCTTCCTCTCCCTCCTCCCCGTCTCAGGCCCCAGGCTTGAGTCGCCTCCTGTGAGCCCAGGCCCCAGACCCAGCCAGTGGCACACGTCCTCTCCCAGGAGAGGGCAAAGGCTCTTCCGGAGCCGGAAGGTGACGGACGGAGCCTGTCAGGCCAGCCCTTGCTGGGTGTGATCTCAGTTCCAAACAAGGCAGCCGCACCCACAGGCCTGGGGCGCCACCAGCCCGGGACCCAGGCCTGAAGGAGAGGGGCACTGTGCCAGGGGCGTGGGCCACTGCCCTGCTTTGGCACGAGCTCCAGGACCCGGGCCCGGCTGGAGCCGACTCCTGGGGTTGCAGCTGTCGCAGGACGCCTGTCTTCGTCCTCCCACTGCTTAGCTGATCACAGAGCTACCTGGGCATAGGTTCAAAGGTCAAACAGCACCGAGAGGCTTATCATCCAAGATAGGCGTCCCCTCGTCCGCGCCACTCTGTCCCCCACAAACCACCACTCCTGGCTTTTCAGCTTTCCCGCTTTCCCCCAATTTCTAAACAAGCCCCACTTGCTATTTTGAGATCTCCTAGCCTTGAGCACCACTCACCCTCTCCTGGCTGTGTGAACGAGGCTCCGCCCCCGGCTCGGCCATGCCCGTGGGTGTTTGTGTTAGCCTGGCCCGCCTGGCCGCCCTCTCCTTAATAATTCTCTCTTGTTTACTGGCTGGCTTTCTTCCTGTTAATTTTCCCCCGTGCATTCCAGCGTCCCTGCCCTGGGCATCTGGATCGTGGCTCCATAGGGTCCAAGCATCAGTCCTCTCTCCCCAGGCCCTCCCTTCCCAGCTCTCAGGGCAGGAGCTCGGCCCCCTGACCCGCACCCGCATCCTGGTCCTCCCCTTTCCTTCCTCCCTCCCCACTGAGCTTGGGCCCACCCCCTGGCACCTTCCCAAGGCAGCGTCACGGGAGGGAGACCTCTGAAAATGTCTTCTTTATGCCTTTAGAGTTCCACTGGAGATTATCTTCTTCCAGGATGGAGAAGCCTTCTTCCCTTGCCTTCCAGCTTTCACTGCCGAGACATCCGACGCCAGTCTGACTTCACCTACTTGGTCACGACAGGAGGCTCTCTTTCCCCCTGCTCTGCTTTACCACCTACGGGGATGGATCCACGTTCAATCCCTGAGCCACAGGCTTGTGCATCCTTCCCACCTGTTTTAGGTCCGCATGTTTTCCAGTGCTATTTCTTTGATGATTTCTCCCACCTCCGTTTGCTCTGGTCTCTTTCTGGAACAGCCTTTAGTGAGAACCCCTCATTTCCGACCTCTTCTCTCCTTCTCCTTCATCTCTTGTTCTCCTTTGTGGGAGGTTCCCACCTTTCCACCAAACGATTGCTGTTTTCATGGTCCCACAAAGAGCTCTCTCTTGCTCTTTTTGCAGAGCAGCCTGTTCTTGTTTCACGGATGCCACATCCTCTTTCAATGTCCCAGTCAGCTGTCGGCTCCTATTTAGGAGACAGGCATGTTCTGGTGGGAGACCCGTGTGCCCTGTGAGCACACACACGTGAGCACACATGTGAGCACATGCTTCTGCCTGGCAGGCTCTTTGGGACTCCCCACGGGGTCCATGTCTGGAGGCTTCTCCTCCAGCCAGCTGGCTCTAAGAGCATCTCTTTCAGCTTCCTCACAGGATGCTGGCCCTTGCCTGGTGTCCTGCAGCCAGTGCAGGGGAGGGCTGAGAGCACAGACTCAATAGCGGCCATGTTCTGTGGGCAGCAATGCCACTGAGCGAGAGACCAGACACCTTGCAGTGACCACTCGAGCCACAGAGGCAGGTCTGCTGCCCAGCAAAGGCAGCCCTGGGAAGCTCCCCCACCGATGCCCACGGCAGCGAGGGCCGCGTGCTGTCTGTATGTCCCTCTGTCTCCCCGACAAGCCTGTGTGTCCTTCAGGAGCAGGGATGATTTCCTGTTTACATCCCCACAGACAGTTGGGCTCAATTCGCAAACTGGTGTGTGAACGCTGATATCGTGGGTACCTGCCTGGCTCTGCTCTCCCTGGAACTGTGTCTTCCTGAAGAGGCCTGGAGGTTCCATGTGAAGCACTAGCCCACTTGGTACTTTGCTTCAGGCGAGCCGAATCCACCAGGGCAGCTCCACAGGAGCTTCTAGACCCATCTGTGCCCCCTCCTGGGTGACGCCCTGCTGTTTCTGCTCAGGGTGGGCTGGGGAGGGTCCCTTACGGCTGAGCCCTGGGAACCACAGCTTCTCCCTTTGACACTAAGCAGCCCTTCCCGGTGTCCCCAGCACACGTGCAGGGGTGGGTAAGGGACAGGCGGGGCTTGGGTGGGAGGAGCGGGGGCTGGGAGTCCACAGGTAGAGGTGGGGGAGGTCTCTGGCAGCCTCAGGTGACCCGACCCAGCCTGTCCGGTCCTACGTTGCACTTGGCCCTGCGCTGGCTCTGCATTTCACGCTGGCCTGGCCCAGAGGGCCCCTTGCAGCCCAGCACCCCTGGAGCCCTCATTCTGCCTGACAGATGGGCTTCCCAGGACCCCGGCAGGCTCAGCACCGTCCCTCCCGCTGCCCTGAAGAGCACAGCCCTCCTGGCCTGGGCCTGGGGCTCTGGTCACAGCAGCTCTCACAGCCACCAGGACGCAAACCGCACCAAGTATGGGACCTGCCACCCCTTGGGTGATGTCACCACAACACCTCCATCTGTCGGACGTCTGTCCCTCTAGGTCCAGCTGACGGGACCCTGCCTGGTGGGGCTCGGCCTCCCTGGCACAGTGCACACGACCCCATCTTTGCTCAGACAGACTTGACCCACAACGATGGCCTTGTGCTCGGGTAATTCTGCCCGGCCTGGTTCCAGACTTGGAGTCACATGGAATTTGGGGCAGGATTTGGCTTCGTAAACCATGCAGCACGTAGCAAACAGTTCTGTCTGCAGGGTGGCCAGGGGCAGCTGGGGGCTCTCAACCAGAGCAGCTTGGCCCCCCAGGGGACACTTTGCCGTGTCCGGAGACATTCTTGGTGGTCACAGCTGGGGCTGAGCTACCAGCCTCTTGTGGGCAGAGCCCAGAGACACTGCTCAATACCCTACAGGGCCCAGGACCGCCCACGACAAGGAATCATCTGGAACAAAGTGCTGAGGTAGAGAAACCTTGGTTCAGCTAACTGGAGATTCACCCGCCTCCCTGGGGGTTGGGAAGACAGCCTGGCCGCCCTCAGCCCCGGACACAGCCTGGCAGTGGGAGGGGCAGTGGCAGGCCTCGTGCTCCTCCCACCCTGAGCAAAAGCCTCCTGCTGTCTTCTTCCTATGATGCCTCCGGGCACCGGCAGGCTCAGCCCGCAGTGCCCACCCAGACAGGCCCACCCGTGGTTCCCACTCCCGGCTCTGAATCCAGCCGCCCCATAAACCCAGCCTCCATGCCAGGCTTGGCTGGCACACACAGTGTTTCCCCAGAGGAGCTCCGGATCAGAAATCAGAGCCCTGACTCCGCCAGGTAGCCTGGACAGGTGACCCACGGGTGTCCTCTAAACACCTTCTCTCCCTGTGTGTCTAGCCCCTCAGGGATCTTCTGGAAGGCAGGCATTTCCCTGCTCTGCTAGGTGAGGAAACCAGGGGCAGAGGGAATGGGACCTGCTGAGGTCAGGCTGCCGGTCAGCGGAGAGCTGGGCAAGGAGCCAGGCCCTGTCCTGACCCAGATCACTGCCCCAGTGGGCCAGCTGGGTGAGTGGTGACTCTCACTGGAAATAAAGATGCTGGTACAGGCGGCCGGTCGCCCGAGCACGGCAACTGCCACAGGCGAAAGAGAGGGGCAGCTGAGATCCATTCAGAAACTGAAACTAGAATTCCAGGACCCAGCCGTGGGGAGTGGCCGTGCCCATCGGGTCACGCACAGACTGGCATCTCAGGGGCCCCGCCGGCAAGCCACGTCACGCCACCTCACTCTGCACCTGGTTTCCTCTCGTGTAGGTGAAGAGTGTCTCCTGTGTAGGGTGAGAGACACCCCCCTGCCCCGAGCCCCTGGGGAACCAGAGCCCTTGTGGAACAGAGATGCCCCTGCCTTGCACAGATTCCTCCCCTGCAGGTGCCCAGGTAGGAGGGGGAGGGGCCTCTGCCAGCTCACTCCCCCCTGCCGGGAGAGCTTGGGAAAGCCCTGGGCAGTGCCCGTGATGTGATGCTGGCTTCTGCGGCCCATGGACATCGGCAGGGCAGTAACCAGAAGAGGATCCAGCTGCAGCTGAGTCAGCACCCTCTAACTGCTCCCATTTCACGGAGCAGGAAACTGAGGCCCAGAGGGCTTAAGTAACTTAGGTTACACAGAGCCGGGATTTGCACCTGGGGTCCCCGCCCTTAAGCACTAGGCAGCAGGGGTGCAGGGTAGACTGGTCGGCCTGACAAGCACCCACTGAGCCGCCACACCAAGAGGTGCAGACTGTTCACCTCCAGGTCGGATGCAGAGCTCCCGGCCGCCCCCCGACCCCGTGCCCGCAGCTGGGCTGAGGTCCACACAAATCTCAAAAAGGATCCTTGCTTCCCGGATGCAGAAACGGAGGGTGGGCAGCTAAGCCAGGTGTCCTGGCAGTAAACGGGACCCACAGCTTTGGGAGCCTAGCCCCGCCCTCCTCCCTTCCCCCTCCTTCTTAGCGGGATGGGACGCCGCACACCAGGACCCCTCCCTGCCGCCGGGTCTGCCTACCAGAGTGGGGGAGGAGTTTGTTCCCAGTTTGATGTGGGGAGGGGGTCCTCATTCTTGGGGCTGCTACTCCTGGTGCCAAAGCAGGTTTGGGCAGCAGATTCTCCGGAGTTGCTGGGAGGGTCGTTCCGTGCGCACCCTGACCCACCTTTTCAAAGATCCTGGGGCTCCCTAGGGTCTCTCAGCCCTGATGCCCCAGTGGGAGCTCTGGCTGCAAGTCCCGTCCAAGGCGAGGGAGTGTCCCCTAGGGCTCAAAGGAGGGGAGGGGGCAGGGAGCTGGGACGCCCGAAGCCCAGGGGAGCGGGGTGGGGGAGTCAGAGGTCAGGGGCTCTAGGTCCAGCCAGGCTCTGTCCCCTCCCACAGCCCCCCTGGGCTGGGCAGCCACCGCGGAGGCAGGCAGCCGCTGAGTGACGCGGCCCCCGGGGCAGGGCTTGCGGGAAAAGTGAAGCGGAGAAAGGGCGCCCTCCGCCTTGCCAGCCCCTCCCCAAGGCTCATCCCCACCACCTCGCTCACCCGTCCCTTCCCAGGCCCACCTGTCTCCCAGGCTCACCTGTTCCCCCGTCACCTGTGCCCCAGGCTTACCTGCGCCGCGGGGCGGAGGAGGGAGCTACGAGCTCGGCGGCCGACGTGGGGCCGGTCCACCTCCAGGCTCTGCAGGCCCCGAGCTCTGTCCCGGTCGCTCGGTCCCTCCCTGTCCCCGCCCCCCCACTTCCTGTGCGGCCCTGCAGGAGGCGGCAGCGTTCCGGCCCCGCCAGGTGGGCGGCCAGGTGGGCAGGGCACGCGCCGGGCGGCTCCGGCTCCGAGTGCTGGGTGGGAGGGGCCGGTGGGGCGCGCCCCAGGTACCTGGCTGCGCAGCCTGCGTCACTGTCCCCACCTGGCCAGCCGGCGCCCACGTGACCTGCAGCCGAGCTGGCTCGCGCCTCCGAGTCCCGGTTGGAGTAGCCCTTCTGGGACCGCCCTCTGCCCTGCGCCCTCCACGCCCACTGCCTCGGGCCTGGCGTCGCCTGCCAGGGTGACGCCAGGGCTACCCGGCTTCACCCCACTGCGACCCTGCATTTCTTCTTACAGGCCCGGCTCTGTTGCCCCCTCCTCCAGGAAGCCCTCCTAGAAGCCGACCAGCCCAGCGGGGAATCGGAGGTTTGCAAGGCCTCCACTGCTGCGGAAATGGCCCCACCTTCTGGATTCTTTGCAGAATGGCGGCCAGAGGGCAGCCCAGGAGCTCTGGCCGCCTTCAAGGTGTTTGGTTTGTTTCCATCACCCCCATTCTACAGATGAGGTTCCTGAGGCCTGGAAAGTAAGGCGCTTGCCAGCCGGCACAAAGCTGAGTCTGGACTCCAAGCCTGCCCTTTCTAGGCCTTGTTTAGGGTGGGTCCCCTGGGCAGAGGCTGCAACAGCCCCCCAGCTGGGGTTTCAGGAATCAGGCTTCCTGGCGCTGCAGGAGATGCTGTGGGTGGGGACAGGCGGGTTTCCACTCTGAGCTTGGGCTGACCTGCCAGTCAGCCAGGCAGGGAACCCCCCTGCCATCCGACCTGCCCTATGTCACCATCACCCCAAATCCCAGCCCCCACCAGCCCAGGGTGGCAACAGTGGAGCCGGCTCTCAGCATACTCAGGGACTGCCCGTGACTTCCTCCATCAAGGGCAGAGGCCTCAGCTTCCCCATGAGGCCCACCCCATGGCCCACACTCTGCCTGTGCAGCCCCCAACTTCCCAGCATTCCCCGCTCTGCAGGGGGAGAAGGCAGCCCAACCCAGGGGACCTGCAGCACCACCTCCTTGTGCGAGGAGCATCCTTCCTGCCCCACGGAGCCAGGTGATGAGCTTTGGCGCAGGAGCCTGGAGCAGAAACTTCTAGAGCCATTGCCTGTGCCTGCTGGGTCCCCCGGCCTTTGCTTCCTCCAGGAGAGGGTCTCCAGCCCCAGAACGAGGAGCCGAGTGGAGCAGAACCACTGCCACTGTTGGAAGCTCCTGACACGGGGGCGTTTGTTACAGCAGCACAACCTGCTGGAAGCTGGCTGATGTTGATGCCTTCCTCTGGGGCCAGCCCAAGGTTCATCTCCAGCAAGCCTCCTCCTCCTTCCTGCTTTCCTCCTACTGTACTCTTAGGTATTTATTGAGCAGCTACTGTATGCTGACTACTGCACAGGGCATCAGAGATACAGCCGTGAGCAGAAGTGCCATGATCTCTGTCCTCATGGAGCTCCCTGTGGGGGAAGACAGACAAATGTAAAATGACAGCCACTCGGGGTTCCAGCAAAAACACAGTGATCAGATCTGGTGGAAAGACCCCTCTGGTAGTTGAGGAGAGTGGAGGGTGGAGGGGCCAAGACAGATACCCTGACCCCCAACCCAGACCAAGGAAGTGGATATCATGCCTCTGCTTGAATACTTCCAGGACGGGGAGCTCACTACCTATCAAGACCAATGATTACATCGTCCCTGGTTTTCATGTTCTTCAGTCATTCTTTTTAAAATGTATTTTATTTATTTATTTTTGGCTGTGTTGGGTATTCGTTGCTGAGCACAGGCTTTCTCTAGTTGCAGCAAGCGGGGGCTATTCTTCATTGCATTGCGCGTGCTTCTCATTGCAGTGGCTTCTCTTGCTGCAGAGCACAGGCTCTAGGTGCGTGGGCTTCAGTAGTTGTGGCACACGGGCTCAGTAGTTGTGGCTCGCGGGCTCTAGACTGCAGGCTCAGTAGTTGTGGCGCATGGGCTTAGTGGCTCCGCGGCATGTGGGATCTTCCCGGACCAGGGCTCGAACCCCTGTCCCCTGCATTGGCAGGCGGATTCTTAACCACTGCGCCACCAGGGAAGTCCAGTCATTCTTGATATGACACGGAATCCAAATCATTTGTCATCCTGGCATGTTCCCCCAAGATGCTTCAAAATGTGCGAAAATCCCCCTTAAAATGCGGGGGGAACACCCACCTCCTCTCTTCTGGATGCTATTCCTCTGTTAATACAGCCCCTTCCCGCCACAGCCCTTGTATGTTCATCCCACGGCACAGAGCCCAGGGCCCTGTATACAGCAGGTGCTCAGCAAGGGCCTGGTGACTCACTGATGTGACCTGAGATCCCAGGACTCAGCCCTGGAGGTGCTGGGTGTCAGCCCGCTTCCCACCTGTCTTCAGGTCCCTTTTCCAGGAAAGGCCCATGGCCAAATGTGCCACCCAGTGTGATTGCATTTGAGCCCCACGCTGGGCTGTGCATTTGGGTGAGCTTCCAGCCTGCCACAGTCCCTTCGCTGACCCCAGGTGTTGGCACGGAGGGCAGGGTGCAGGGACATGCCAGCTGGCAGGTCACAGTCTAGCCTGGGGTGCATGCCCGCCCTCTCCTGGTGCCGCCTTCCCATGGCTGATGGCCCTGTGAGCTTGCTGCTCTCTGCAGGACAAGGGGGCACTGCAGGCTTGGGAGCCTGGCTGGGCATTTTCGTGGGTGTCGTGGTTTGCAGGGCAGGCCTGCCGGCCACACCTGTGGCCTTCCCAGTCCCTGCCTGACATCAGTGCCCCCACTCCCGAAAGTCGGCCCTTCAGCCGGGGCCTGGCTGCCTGTGAGTGGGATGGCGCCCCACAGTCTGCCAGGTGGCAGGGCCCAGGCTGGCCACAGGAAGTGCCCACCAGGGCCATCAGTCCCATCTGTGTGTGTGTTGGGTGGGTGGGGGCTAATGGCTGACCCCTGTGGGCCGAGTCCTCGGCCCTGCGGCCACCTGGGTTGACAGACTGCTTCCAGGCAGCTCCTGGGAAAGGTGGGCACCTGCTGCCCTCCAGAGGCCATAGTGGGTACTACACCCACAAGGCCCAGAAAGCAGGTGGGAGCGGCTGGGGGAGTCCGGGAGGGTCTTGGCTGGTGGGGAGACCCAGGCCCCGTGGGTTCCCGACGCCTTCCTATAAAACCTTCTTTCAGAACCTGGCTTGGTCACTGCAGAGTTAATCCCCACCTACCCCTCCAGCACCCTGAGTCTGGCTCTGCCCCCAAACTGGGAGGCTTTGGGGGTCATCTCTCCATCTCCAGCTGGCTCAGTGTGTGGTTGGGGACAGGTGACCCGGAGCACGTGGCTTGGCCTGTCTGGGGCTCTGTATGCTCAGCTGTAAAGTGGAGATTTGATGATGACGTGAAATAACCCGCAGTCCACGCTCAGGGCTGGCGGCTGCAAGGAAGCAGCTCCAGAGACCGAAGCCATCTGTGTGGGGAGAGGGAGGCAGGGCTGGCCGCACGGCCCTCCTCCTCTTGCTCACCTGCCAGCAGGGGCGAGTCTGTGGAACTCTCCCACCCTGTGGCTGGGACCAAGGGCATGGGGGCCGGGTCAGCCCAGAGCAGATGGCCCTTTGGGATGGCGCCCAGGCCCCTCCTTCCCTGCCTTGGGCCTCCAGCCTGGCTGTGGCCCTCACTGAGTGCCGAATGGTGCTGTGAGGTACACTTATTTGGAAATAGGGTCTTTGCAGATGTAATTTAGACAAGAACATACCAGATTAGGCCAGACCCTAAATCCAATGGCCCTAAATCCAATAAAAAGAGGGAGATCTGGACGTACAGACAGAAGGAAGAGGGTCAGGTGTCGACGGAGACAGGTCGGAGTGATGCGTCTGCAGGCTCAGGACACAGGGGATGCCGGCAGCCGCCAGAAGTTGGAAGAGGCAGGTAGAATCCCGTCCTAGAGCCTTAGAGAGAACATGACCCTGCTCACACTTTGATCTCAGACATCCGGCCTCTAGAACTGGGAGAGGATGCATTTCTGTCATTTTAAGCCCCCGGTTCGTGGTCATTTGTTGCGGTGGCCCAGGAAGATAACCGACCGTCTCCTGTCTTGTCTTTCTTCAGGGCTCCTCTGCCTCTGACGAGCCTCCTGCTTTGCTGGCTTGTTTCTGTCTTCTTCTCTGCCTGCTGGAAAGCACACCCCACGGGGTGGGGGACGGAGTGCATCTGCTCTCCCTCTCCCACGTGCAGGAGTGTGTCTGTGCCTGGCCTCACTGCGCACCGTCCAGCAGGCTGGGGGGAGGAGGCCAGGCGGCGCAGCCCCGGAGTCACCTACGTAGCCGGCCGGAGCTCACCCCGCACGTCCAGGCCTCCCCACTAGCCGGGGGAGATTTTCAGCTTTGAGAACTGAAAGGTAGAGGCCTTGCGAGGGTGGCTGCCATGTGGCCCTCCCTCCCCCTCCCCCATGGGAGCCTTGGCGGGGACATCACAGTCCCATCATGGGCTGGGGGCCTTAGCTCCTAGCGCCAGGGTCCCGTGGGTGGAGCCTGCACTGACTCCATGTAAGATGTGGGTCAGCGGCGTGCCTGGCCTGCCCAGCACTCATGAAAGGAGGGCCCTTCCCCCTCTGGGGTCCCTGACGGGAGAGGATGTGGACCCCTGATCCCATGGCTATCGGGATTTCCTACAAAGAAGCTGACTGTGGCTCCAGGGCTACCTATGGCCCAGGAGGTCTCGTTCTGAGTCTTCCAAGCTTTTGCTCAGCTGCTGGGCCACAGCCCAGAGAGGCAGTATCCTGAGGCCAGCAGCCCCCCAGGAGGCCTTTGGGTCTGACTGTTCCAGTGCCCAGGGCTGAGGACGAGCCAGGCTGCCAGGGACGAGTGGGCAGTGCCCGCTGCCCTCCCTTCCCTCCTGGGGCCGCAGGGAATGTGGGGGGTGGAGGGAACGGGCACAACAGCTCTCCTTTCTTCTCGGGCCCTGGCATCCGGCTGACCCATCCCTCACTGCAGGGTCCCACGGGTGCCCAGTCCAGCCGGCGGGCAGCTGGGAAAGGTCTCGCTGACCTCGGATGGTGCAGCGGCTGTGAGTGGGCCTGAGGACAGAGGCTCCTCTGTGCTGGGGGCCTGGAGTCCCAGGCCGGGTGGGGTCTGCAGAGGGGCACGGGGGCGGCTTGGGGGCCAGGGTGCCGAGCAGAGCTGCTGTCTCTCTGGTCCATGGGGGTGGCTTTGCTGAGCAGGACGCTCAGTTCAGTGAGCACACGGTCACTCCTCTTGTGCCCCAGGTAGCAAATGGTTGTTACCTCCTGTTAAGCACCTACTGTGTGCTGGGCCCCCGCCTCACCTTGAATTCTTACAGAAATTCCCTAAGGTGTCAATGTCATCATCCCCATTTAATCCAGAGGTCAAGTGTTTGTGCTTCGTCACCTGGCTCGTGAGTGGCCCGGCCAAGATGAGAGCCCAGGTCTGTCTGACTCCAAAGCCCAGGGCCCCTCTCATAATTAGGGACATTTTCAGGTTTCCAAAGAGGTAAATAATTTTTTTAAATGCATGTATCTGCTCCAATTGAGAATTCAAAACATTATAGACATTTTGGCATGGATACATCTCCCACCATAATCAATAGAAATCTGGACAAAACGACTAGAAGCAACCATTTTAAGCTTTGGACAGCAGGTGGCTGAGAAGAGTGGGGGGAAAGGAGCCAATGAGCTGAGCCCCACGCCTGCCCAGCTTTCTTCTAAAAGGCAGAACCAAGCAGAGCACAGTGGCCTCACTGAGCTGAGGGGACAGAGATGGGGTTTGGGGAGGCCGAGGGGACTGGGACTTGTAGGCAGAGCCCTGGAGGGGAGGCAGTGATGCCGAGAAGGATCTCCAGCCGAGTCTGGTCAAATGCTATGCTGTGCATGTGTAGAGTGGGATCCGGGAAGCCAGGCAAAGAACAACTCCTAGCATCCACATGGGCTGAGAGATGCTTGAAAGCCAACTACCAGGATGACAAGGCCTCGTGGACCCCATGGCATTGGATGGATATCAAAGAAGGCTACTTCTTGGGTGTAGGGTAAGCTAACCCTGGGGTGAAGGCTCTTCTACACCTGACATGTCAGAGCTTTGAAACAAGACTCGCAGAGACCAGGCTGGCCTCCAAGTTGTTAACTGCCCTTTAGCACGAAACTCAAGATTCTTAAAAGAAGGCCAACAAGATCTAGGGTCTCAACAATTTTGCATTTATAGCCTCCAGCACCCAATTAAACGTTACTAGACATGTGAGGAAGCAGGACCATGTGACCAAGCAGAAAAAGCAGCCAACAGAAAGAGACCCAGAAATTACATAGACAATGGAATTAGCAGATAAGCATTTAAAACAGATATTATGGTATTTAAAATGGATAACAAACAAGGACCTACTGTATAGCACAGGGAACTCTGCTCAATATTATGTAACAGCCTAAATGGGAAAAGAATTGAAAAAGAATAGATACGTATATGTGTATAACTGAATCACTTTGCTGTACACCTGAAACTATCCCAACAGTGTTAATCAACTATACTCCATATAAAATTAAAAGTTAAAAAAAACCCAGATTTTATAACTATTCAGAGGATATAAAAGGAGCCTTGACCATAATCAAAAGAGAAAGTGTAATACTGAATCAAATGACATTTCTAAAGACAAAAATATATAAGATATGAAAATTTAAAAATGTACTGGATGGAATTAACAGCAGATTAGACACTACAGAAGGAAAGATCAGGGAACTTTAAGACAGGACAACATATGCTATCCAAACTAAAGCACAGAGAGAAAAAAGCCTGGGAAAAATAAGCAGAGACTTGCTGATCTGTGAACTGATATCAAGAAGTCTAACTGTATGTGTAATCAGAGGCCCAAAATGGTGAGGAGGGGAAGGTTTGTTAATTTAAAAAATAGCTGAAAAATTTCCCAATGGGATAAACCCTCAAGCCCACAGATCCAAGAGTCTCAATGATCTCAAAACAGCACAAATACAAAGAAAATCACACCAGGACACACAACAATCAAAGGGCTAAAAACCAATAATAGAAAATCTTGAGAATAAAGATGAGAATAACTGCTGATCCATATCAGAAACACTGCAAGCTGAGAACACTGGGACATCTTTAAAGTGACGAAGGAAAACAAAACTGTCAGCCAAGATGTCCATTTCTAGCAAAACGTCTTTCAAGAATGAAAGTGAAATCAAGACATTTTAGGACAAAAGCTGGGAGAATTCATCACTAACAGACCTACACTACCATAAATGTCAAAGGAAGTTTTTTGGGCCATAAGAAAATGATAAGAAATATAAATTCAGGTCTGCACAAGGCATAGAAACCCACTGGAAATTGTAAATATGTGGATAAATATGACAGATTTTTTTTCTGTGTGTTTTTTTAAAGATTTTTTTTTGATGTGGACCATTTTTAAAACATCTTTACTGAATTTGTTACAATATTGCATCTGTTAATTTTTTTTTTTCTTTTGGCCCTGAGGCATGTGGGATCTTAGCTCCCTGACCAGGGATCAAACCCGCACCCCATGCATTGGAAGGTGAAGTCTTAACGACTGGGCTGTCAGGGAAGTCCTTCTGTGTGTTTTAAACAGATTCTTTTCAAGATAATAGACTATTTAAAGCAAAAATAATGACAGTGCACTATGGAGTTTTTAACATATGTAGAAGTAAAATATAATAAAAACCCAAAAGACAGGAAGAGAGCGTAGAAATATACAGTTGTAAAGTTCATGTATTTTACATGAAGTGATATACTGTCACTTGAAGATAGATACTGATAAACTGAAGATAAAGCCCAATCCAATATTTAATAATAAAAATCCATATAGGAATAGAAGGAACTTGCTCATCCCAGTAAAGGCCATCTACAGCAGACATCATACCTGATGGTGAAAAACTGAGACTTTCTCCTCCATCTCTGGAACGAGGCAAAGGTGTTCACTTTCACCACTGCTATTCAGTGTTGCTCCTGGCCAGAGCAATGTGACAAGAAAAAGCAATAAAAGGCATACATTTTGGAAAGGAAGAAGTCTGTTTCTCTCTCTCTCTGTGTCTCTGTCTCTGTGTCTGTCTCTGTGTCTCTGTCTCTGTCTCTGTGTCTCTGTCTCTGTCTCTGTGTCTCTGTCTCTGTGTCTCTGTCTGTCTCTGTGTCTCTGTCTCTCTGTCTCTCCCCCATCCCCCCTCTGCCTCCCTTGCTTCCCAGAGGAAACCACTACTTTGAATTTGGTGTTTATCCAACTCATGCATGTTTTTGCTCTTTTCCTACACATGTGTGTCACCATAAATAGTCTACAATGTGTTTCCTTGAACTTCTAAACTCTGTAAATTGTAGCAGGCAGAAGGCCTGTACTCATGGGCTCCATGCTGGGTGGGTCCTGGCAGGGCTCGGGTAGCTGAGTGTTGGAGGGTGGGCCCACCCCAGATGCCTGCAGCAAGGCAAGGCTGGGGGCGCCGAGCTCGGCCTGGGCTCGGCCATAGGCCCCCTGCTCCTTCCATCCCCTGATCCCAGCCTGGACGCCATGGGGGAAGGGCTCCGCCAAGGGCAGGCTGGATGGCCTGGGGGCGGGCACCGTGGCGGTGGGGACCAGCCTCGCCAGCCTGGGCAGAAAGCGCTTGAAGGTGCTCCAGGGCCTCCAAGACTTTGAGCTTCGTGAAGGACCCTTTCCTCAAGGCGGGGGTGGGCGGGACACACTTTTCGAAAAATCATTGAATTGAGCTATAATGTACATAAAACAAGATTGCCCCTTTAACATGTACAATTAGATGAGTTTTCAACAAATGCATCGTTGCATAAACACGATCGATGGGGAACCCTACCTCACCCCAGGCGGCTTCCTCACGCCCGTGGCAGTCCAGCCGCCCTCCCCAGCCCCAGCCCCAGCCCCAGCCCCGGGCACTCACTGGCCGGCTCCTCCTTGCTCAGGGATCCTGGCACCTGCAGCTTCCTCCACGGGACCTGGTGGGGAGCGCTGGCTGTGAGTTTTGTTGGGTGCATCAGCAGTGGCTCCTTTACTGAGGAGTGGAATTCCTTCCTTGGGTGCTCCACAGATGGTTTTCAGAGACAGACTATACAGACGACGGCCGACCAGACATGAAAGAGGACTTAGACCTCTGCCCCACGATGGACGGGAAACAGCTCAGGCAGCTAAACCAGAAGCCCCAAACCAGTTGGCCAGATCAGCCAGGACCTGGTCAGGCCAGGCAGCTCAGTTTGGTCCCTGCTTCCAACTCAGGACCAGCCAGAGAAAGCCAGGTGTGACCCCAACCAATCCCATGGGGTGTCCCTATTATAGTCAGTGCCTTCAGATCCCCCAGGCCCTCAGCCCCCATCAGGGCACACCCAGAACCCCCCCTGTCCGCCATGAAGCTCCCCCACTCCTCTGCCCACCTTTGAGTCCCTGCCAGCACAGGCCTGGCCACGTCAAGCTATGAGTAAATGGCCTTGGCCTCTTTTCATGGAGGGGGATCTTCCTTTATTTCCACGGTTTACATACTCACTCACCAGTGGATAAGCTTCGGGTTCTGTCCAGCTCAGGCTATGATGAATAAAGCTGCTGAGAACAGGGACGCACAGAGGTCTGTGTGACGGCATGTTTTCAGTTCACTGCCTTTTAGAGGCCAGTTCCTGCTCTGGTTGGACTCTAAGGCCTGGTGGGCTCAGCAGTCTGGGGGCCACAGCTGGATCCCAGGAGAGAAGAGCTGACCCCTCCCTTGGGGTTCTGGGTGGGCCCCAGGCCCTGTGTGGGGCCTCAGCTGGTGCCCGGGCTTCCCCATCCTGTAACCTTGGAAACCCCGCTTCCCTTTTCTGAATCGGGTGTGAGTTTGGGGGAGGATGTTGCCAGGCGTTGCTGAGCAAATGCTCTTCCCTTCATGCGGACCGCAGTCCGGGCTGTGGCTGGAAGCCTCCTCCCACCCCAGAGTCCCCCTCTGAGCATATTCTTCTCCTGGGCACCTCTCTCTGGTCCCTTTGTCCCCACAAAATCCAGCCTGCATCTGGCCATTTTACCCTGAATTAGGACACTTCTCAATTTGGGGGAGACTTTTGCTGTCCCGAGACATAAAGTTAAGGGTTCTCAGAATAGCTTCTCTGCAAATAACTGACAGTCTCACTTGGCCCAGAATGAATCTGAAGGGGAATTCAAAAGCATCTCTTTTCCCAGAAAACAGATTTCTCATTGACACATTTTTCTCCTGTTGATTTTTTTCCCCTTGTTTCCAAAATGGAGCTTTTTTCTCGATCCTTTGTGTCAGGAGCTGGGCTCCAGGGAGACAGAGTCTGCTTGTCGGCCTGTTCTGTGTATCTCTGCTCTCTTTTCCTCTAGGGTCTCCCTGACAATAGGGCTCTTATCAGACAGGCTCGTGTCCCGGGATGCTCCTCCACCCTCAGCGGAATATGGAGAAAGGCTGCTGGGCTGAACAAAGATGGGAGGGCTGGTCCCCTACGGCAGCCCAGCTGGGAGCTCGGGGAGGGTGTGACGGGGTGTGCTGGAGACCAGCACTCAAGCTTTTGGAGGTGTGGCCATGCATCTGTTCTGTGATTTACATCATTTGTCCTCCGAGAACGGAAGTGCATTTCCCAAAGGGTCTCTGTGCCTGGAGCTCTGGGGCGAACCACACACCTGAACATGGGCTTCAGATTGCAGGATGTCAGTCAAACCAGGGAGGAAATCACCTTGAAATGTTTCACTGATTCCCCCAACCAATCCCTCCCTGGGAACATGCACTTACTTGACTGTGTGTAGAAAGTAAAAAGGCTCAGTGCCCAGATTTAGGTCCAGGAGTCCTGTTCCAAGATCAACTGCAGTTCCTTCCCTTTGGCGGTTCCTGGCACTGCTGTTTAGGGACACGAGGTCTTTCTCCCTCCTGTTACCTCCTCAGAGTATGTTCAGACCCCTCCGGAGGCACTGGAGGTCCCAGAATCCATGCTGAGTGAGGCCATCCATCCATCCATCCATCATCCATCCATCCATCCACACATCCATTCATCCATCCCCGCATCCATCCATCCATCATCCATTCATTCCTTCATTTCTTTGTTCAAGCTGCCTTCTACTGAGTGTTTCAAGCCAGGCTTTGGGGATGGAGACATAAATCAGGTCACTTTCCATCTTCACAGTCCCCAAATCTAGTGCATGTAATAGTTTCTGACTCTGTGGACAGAGAGAGGCTAAGGGGCTCCTGCATGTTCTGGGAGCCTGAGATGTCATCTGTGGGGGAGACTCTGGACCCCAGGCACTTGACAGCAATGGGGAGAAGGGAGATGCTGCCCGATTTCTGTTTGACATGAAATCTTGTTTTCTTCCTGCCTTAAGCGTCTGGGGGAGGACCATGGGCCATCGTGGCGTGGTTGGGTTGTTTTGTCAGAGAGGTACCTCATCAGGCCTCTTTGGGTGAGGAGGGTGCCGCCCACCTCGATCCGTGCTCTGGGGAGGATCGGCCACTGGTGTGAGAAGTGCTCGGAACCTGAGAACCATCTCCTGTGGCTTGAGTAGGTGAGGGTGGTGTGTAAAGGGGGGACAAGAAGCTTTGGGGATGGAGAGGAGGCCGGGACTGTGGGCCAGGGAAAAAGTTACCTGTGGGATTGCTCAGGTAAGTCAGCAGTGGAGGTCTTGCTTATGAGCAGGTGTCAGGCAACATAAATGTCACCTCCGGAAGCCCTACCTGGAGATGCTGGAAGGCCAGCCACCGGCGTCGACTCTCCAGGGAAGCTGCCTTTGTCGTGATGACCCTCCACCACCCAAAACTCCCAGCCGAGGATTTTCCAGGCATGCCACCTCCGGCCTGGCACCCTCCAGGTGTGTCCACCTCCAGGTGTGTCCACCTCCAGGTGTGTCCACCTCCAGGCAGGGCTGCCCCTGAATGTGCCTGCGTTGGAGGAGTGGGGGGGTGCGGGGAGTCTGCCAGCAGGAGGTGGCAGTGGGGAGTCCAGGAGAAGTACAGGGACCCGGGCCAGGGTGGGGGCTATTTGTATGTGGCAGGCGAGGTTGGCCCAGAGGCTTCAGGCCTAGAGGACACCTGAGTGACACTAATTAACCTCTGTGTCACCAGAAAGTAGAGTGGAGACACCCGTGGGTGAGAGGGTTTGAGGACCCCCCCCGCCGGGTGGTCCCACAAGGCCTAATCCGGCACAGAGCATTCACCCTTTGTAGTTTAACAATTCAAGGCCTCTCGGTCAGAGCAGAATCAGGTTGGGGGGGCCCCTGTGGAGAAGGTCGCCAAGAAGGAATACTCAGAAAGAGGGGTGCCCTGAGGGCTGGGCCGGCTCCCCCTGCAGCCTGGGCGTTTGCTCAGCCTCTGTCCTTCGGCCGCCGGCCTGTGGGGGCAGGCTCAGGTCTTGTTTGGGGGCAGTGTGAGGAGGGCAGGCCCAGCTGCTGTGGAGGGCTGGCTGGAGCGGAGGTCCACCCTCATGGGGGGCAGATTTGGGGCTGGCCTTCCACGATGATCTCCTCCACCACCAACAGGCCCTGGGCAAGAGTTCACGGGGGTAGTCTCTGGGGTCAGGCACACGTGAGGGTGGGCACACCAGGAGGGTGCCATGCCTGGAGGTGGGCCCACCTGGAGGAGGACACACCTGGAGACCACCACTCTCACTGCAAGGCCATCCAGGGTAGTTGGTGCCCTCTCTGAGCTTGTTCTTTTCTGGAAAACGGGAACAGCAAGGGGACCTGCCCTGGCGGTGGTGTCGGGAAGATGGCACAGGGGGGTCTCCATCAGGACTGGTGGAGAACCCCGCCACGCCCCATCTCTCAAGTCCGTCGTCCCCCGCCCTCCCCAGAGGGCTCTGTTCTCCCTGAATGAAGCATGAGGGCGCGGAGGCTTAGAAAAGCACACAGATTTATTGCATATCAATCTCATGTATAAATTCATTGTAGCATCAGAAAGATTACATTTGGTATACAGTCCTAGACTACAGCATCAACTTCAAAATCAGCTTCTCCTAGGCTTCATCTTAAAGACGTTTCTCTACACAAGTACATTTGTCTTTATCACAAGCATCAAAATGAAATCTGCAGAATCGCTCTCTGAATGATTCCTACACTTGGTGTCTTTTTTATTTCCTTCTCGCACAATGATTTCCGTATGAATTAAGAACTGCATCTTCCACGTGGGCAGTTCGGGACTTCTAGTCTTGAGGACGTAGACCCTAATCACATATTCAGTAAGTGCATCTACGGGATTTTCCTTTTTGTAAAAACTTCACGAACAGACACGATAATGACTGCTACACACGAGCCATGCACAGTTTACTTAGAACAGAAGCAATTTACAATCGGGGGACGTGGGACACACACCAGCCTCCTTCAATGGTTTTTTTAAAAAAACATTATACGAAAACCAGACATTTACATTTGATTTCTTTTTCAACATTATATAGCTCTAAAAGATAAAAAAGAAACCGAATCTGTAATGTAACAATGGTGAAGGGTGACACGGATGCACAGGTTTGGAGTGTCACCAGCATACACACACAGATGCTTGCAGTGCCGTATCCTGACACGGGGCTCAGCTTCCCTCGTCTGGAACAGAACAGAGGATGCAAAATGCACGGAAAGGAACCTTTAGGGTTACTTTGTTCACAAGTGAATTGCACATTTGGAAACTCAAGCTGCCTTTTCATTTCAACTTCTTTTGTTCTTTTCCAAAAGTGGTAATATGAATCAGTGACAGAAAAGAAATAAAACAAGAACACTGGAATGGCAGGAGAAAAGGATCGCTCCTTGGAATAACGCGAGGACGTCTTAGTCACAGTATCACTCATTGCTACAGAGACACAGTTTCATGGCTTTTGAGACCCGGCTGACCTCCACCGACCAGGAGCAGCTGTAGCTTCGCGTCCCCAGCCGGGAGGGGAGCGAGGTGCCCGGCTCCCTGTCCGTTCCCCTACCCCGGGCAGCAGTGCGGGGTGCTCTCCCGGGGGGTGCTGCCCCCCGCCCCTCCCCCGAGACAGCACAGTGAATACAGCTCAGTAGATTTCAGTCACTTGGCCGGGGGGGGCCGGGGCACAGGGGCTCCATAATCCAGTGCTTCGAGGCTTCGGGGCTAACACGAGGGATGTGTATTCAGGCAAGTGCTTTGTGAACTGAGGAAGCAGCCAGGACAGAGAAGGCCAAGGGCCCTCAGGGTTTCCAGGGCCGGTCAGGGTCTGGACACACTGGCTGCACCCTTGGCTTTGTGCAGGAAGGCCACGCCGGACGGGCAGTCTCTCAGGCTCACCCCGTCCACTCATCCAGGGTCCCAGGCCGGATGCAGGAACGCACGCCCCTGGGTTCAGATCGGGGGGCTTGTGGGTCCCACTCATGAAGGGCTGGCTGGCCAAAGCCCTGGGATCCTATCCGATGGTCCTGGGAATGAGAGGGTGTGGGTCCTCGGGGGACTGGGGTTTGAGGGGCGGAGGAGGGAAAGGTGAGGGGGCTTCCTTTCGAATTTCCATGTGGGGGTAAGTGTCCACAGTCCAGACAGGGAAGCAGTAGAGGCTGGACTGAAGGGCCCTGGCCCAGTGGGACACCTAGTCCACAGCCCTGACCCTGGCCACCCGCCCACGGACACAGTGGTCAGCCAGCCAGCTGCCTGCTGCGTTTGCGCTCCAAAGCTGGGATCTCGGAACTCTCCAGCCCGGGCTCCCTGGCTCCCAGACCCCAATCCCAGAGGGTGTCCTGGCACGTGGAGGCGTCTGGGCCTAAGCGAGCGGCTGGTGCTGGAGCCCGGGGGGCAGAGAAGGACCGGAGAGCGGGCAGCTCGCTGTGGTTGGGAGCAATGCTAAGCTTTGAAACCAGGCTTCACGGACACACCAGGCGTAGGAAGTGGGTGCTCTCTTTGTCCAGGGGCACAAGGACAGACCCCACCCCACCCCCCAGGCCGACCAAGTGCTCAGGCCAGAGGAGAAGCTGGGCTTGCTCTAATCATTTTCAGAGGGACAAGAAAATAGGACTTCAAATGTGCAACCGGGGCTCTTGGGGAAGGGGAAGAAAAGACGGAAAGGGAAGAGATAATATTTAAGAAGATCGCCCACAGAAGTCCGACCGTGACGGTCACAGAGACACCGGAGGTGAACGGCAGGGCCGGGCCGCAGGGAACAGACCCTCGGGTCTCCCCCAGCCCAAATGTCCTGTTTTGGACTGAGAAAGTCATATCGCAATAAAAAGCACACACCTTATTCTTTAGCAGAAGAAATCATATAATTGGGGTTTACAGAAATGGGGAGCTGGTATCTGAGGTTGACTTTTCAAAGGGGTCCCATCTCGGCGGAGGGGAAGTTGGAAATTCCTACACACCAGGCAGGTCTGGCCGAGGCGGGTCGAGGATGCCTCCGAGCAGGTGTGAGCCATTGAGTCTGCAGATGCTCATGGGTGTGGCCACGGCCCGTCCTCCACCAGCAGCTTCTCCGGCTGCCCCGGGGCGACCTTCCAGCCGGCGCCCACGTGCCAGGTGCTCTGAGCCTGTTACCTCGACTGGATCTGGGAAAGGCCAAAGCCCTTTCACTGGGACCCGCAGGTCTGTGCGCTCCCGGGGACTCCCCACCGCAGGTCTCCAGCGTGAGGCTGGACCCCCAGTGCCCAGGTGGACGATTGTCTTGGCCTGGAGTGGCCGGACGGTTGGCCACTCCACAGCCGTTTGTATTTTCACACTTTTTTTAGGGCAACTTGGGAGATTTTTTTTTTTCTCTTCTTCTCAGGATGCTATTCTTCTTTTTATCTTCCAAACAAGAAAAGAAATAAATAGAGCACTTGTCTTAAATGCAGCTGAAACTCAAATTTAACAGAAACACATGATTGTCTGGAAAACGGGCAGCAGGATTTGTTGGGCGGGGGACGCGGGGTATTTGGCACATTCAAAACGGCCCCACTCCCTGGGTATTGATCACACATCACACGACCTTATTACACGGTTTTGGTCCTTCACTAGATACTTATATTAACATTATTTCTTCACAATAAGAATGTCTAATGCCAAAAATACTGTTAAGGAAGAAATAAAATAAGAAAAGAAATGAATTAGAAAAAATTACAAGTTATATACAGATTAAGGTCAATTCCATCAGGGAAAACAAACGATTACTCGAAATTGGCCCCTATGGGAATAATTTAAAGCCCATCCGAGTGGAGAAGTAGCCTGGTCCCCGGGGAGGCACGTCCCCACAGGGCTGTGCTGTCTTTGCTCTTTGCAGTAGGTCACGTCTGGACACCCTTCGTTCTGGAGCCGGGTCCCGCCCGCCAGGAGCCCCCACAAAGAGCGAAGTGGCAGTCGTGTCCTGGGGTGTCAGGTGCACGTGGAGCTTGGCGGCCTGGAGCAAGGGAGCCTTGGAGTGTGGCCCCCGGTGGCCCCCGAGGAGGCCCGCTTCCTTCCCCTTGTCCGTCTGACCGGGGGTGGGTGAGGGTGAGGCCTGGAGATCCGAATGTGACCGGCAGGCCCTGCCTTCTGAAGGATGGTGGAGGGCGGGCTGGCATGGGGTGGCCGAGGCACAGCCCTTGTGGGGAGAACATCAGGGGCCCAGCCACCGCTCCGACCTCCCCCATACAATTGGGCGTCTGGATGGGGGCCACGGGCACGAATCACATGGCACACAATGACAGGCACATCTCCGAGTCCCAGCCTTGGGCCAGCCCAGGACACTGTATCTGATTCCCGGACACAGTCTGAAACTACTCATGGGAGTCAGCCCCCCAAACTCAGTTCTGCCCGGGGGGGACCCCAGAATCACCTTGGCTTTACAAATATGGTCAGAGATAGAAAATTTCTCCGCATCTACAGTATAAAGAACACCCCCAAACGCAGTGCTGGCTCCCAGGCAGGTTTGGGTTCGCAAATAAGCTGAGATTTCAGAGCAATGCAAAATTACTTTTAAAAAACAATTGGCAAGTCACGTTTTGATTTTTTCTTTTTTAAAAATACTGTCTATTTTTAAAACCACATGCTTAAATAGACTCTGTCGTCAATAAGATTACCAAAAGGGTCATTCTTGTAATCTTCATTATAAAAATCATCTGGGCGATTCCCTCTCTAGAGCACACCCAGCTGTCCGTTCCCTCTCGAGACACCACGCGGGCGCCTGGGAGCGGCCCGCCGGCCTCAGTTTGGGGTTCAAATCCCGCCCTCGCCCAGGGGCTTGACTCTGCGAAGCAGCCCCCCTGCGCTGCGCCTGGACACTGTGAGCTGAACCATCTCGAACGCCGTCCTCAAGACCAATTCTTAGAGCCGGTGAAACCCTACGACGGCTCCAAGGACTCCGGGTTCTGAGTTTTCGTTGGAAAAGTTAAAGTTGGACCGTGGTGGGGGGCACAGACGCTGAGAAAAGACGCAGGTGACGAGGGGTCTCCTCGGCCCCGGGCCGCTCCGGCTCCCCGAGGCCCTGGCCTCCATCTTCCGCAGCTGGGATTTCTGTCGGGATGTCGGGGGCCCGTGGTGGCCTCGCTTGGACTCTGACCCCAGCCCTTCGGGGGGCGGTCAGAGGTGGTTGATGGGATTGAAGGCTCCGGACTCTGGCGTGGCCCCCGTGATGTTCAACCAAGCATCCAGAGGACTCTGGGAGGAGGTGTGGAGAGGAGCGTCCTCGGAAAGGGACAGCATCATTGCATACGCCTGGCGGGAGAGAGGGCAGGGCACACACAGGACGAGCAGGTGAGCGGTGCGGGTTGCGGTCCTGCAGACCCCAGGCCGGCCCCGTCCCCTCCCGGCCTCCCACCCGCTCTGGCTGGCCTCAGCTCCAGAGGTAGATGAGGGCGGAGGTGCGGGGGGCCGGCCCACAGAGGAGGAAGGCGCGGTGGGGGGAGTTCTGTCAGGCGCTTGTGCAGAGTGCCACCAAGACCCTCAGCCTCTTTGGGGCACATCCCCCCCTTGCAGTCGCCTCCACATCCCCTGGTGATCACACGCATTCCCAGGCAAGCGTGCTCTTTGGGAGGGACTGGGAATGCTGGTAGTTATCACTCAGACCCTGTCAACGAGGCTCAGGCCCTGCCTGGTGGGGCCTGTCCCCTGTGGATGACCACGGTGGCAGCACAGAGATATTCTGGGGAAACGATGTGCAGTGTTTCTGAGACGTGCCTCTGGCCTGGAGCCCGGCTTAGCCCACAGGGCGTGAGTAGACGGGAGTGGGGGCCGCTCAGAGCAGGCGGGCTGGGGGGATGTCCACCCGAGTTCACGCTCCGGACAGCATTAGTAAAAAGACGAAGACAGACACGCAAACGGCTTTTGCTGAGGCTCAGGTGGGCTGCAGAGAGCTGAGTGAAACCCCGAGCCCCCCAGACTGGAGAGAAGCAGGAGGCAGGCTCCTGCAACACCTATGCTGAGGAACGAGACGTGCCCAGCCAGCCGGGTGCCCGCTGACCCCGTCACAGCTGCAGCTTGCAATCCTGACCCCCAACGGGGCAGCGTCCCTCGAGAAGACCCTGGGCTGTCCTCATCCCTGCTCGGGTAGAGGCAGAGGGAGGCCCATGCAGCCACGAGGGCACCTGCTGTGGACGCCTCCCTCCAGGGACGTGAGGGCCGGGACCCACGTGTCCGCGAGCACTGCGTGGGGAGCACCCCCGTGACGGTCCCGCTTGCGTTCATCTGCCCTCAACCTCTCCCTGCCCCACCCACTTGTGGGCAGTCATCTGGGGGTCTCTCTAGCCGAGGCAGTGGGCACGGGAGGTGTCCCCCAGGAAGACAGGGGATGGCCACAGCGAGAGGTGAGGCTGTCCCTGGTGGAGGGGCGTGGCTGCCGCCTGCCGTCCAGCCTGGGGAAGGCGAGGGGCTGGGCTCTGGCGGGTACCTACCTGGGTCTTAGCCTGCCTGTACAGGGTCTGCTTTAAAGCCTCAGAATCTAAGGTGGAATTAAGCACATCTTTAACTTCCAATGCTTCCTCAGCTGCTCTGCGGAGATCCAGCCCCTTCCCAAAAGTCGGCATCGGCTCCAAAGCCAACAGACCGCCTGGTCGCTCCTCAACACACCTGCACCAACGACCGGAGAGGGGCCTGCCGTTAGCCGGCCTGGCCTCTCGCCACCTCTCTGATGCCCCACGGCTGGCTCCGTGCCTGCATGCACACCACGGCATCTCCACGAGCCACATGCACGAGGAGACAGACACACGGACACACGGACACCTGGACGGAAGCCACACGGATGCAGGAGAGCGACAGAGGGAGGGCACGGAAGGAGGTGAGTACGTGCACACACGGCAAGCAGCAGGCGGGGCGCTTGGGTCTCAGGGATGGGGGGCAGCCGGGGACGCCTCGGTTCCCGAGAATCCGGGCGGCTCTGGAGAGGCCCGGGGCTCCTGCCCCCAGGACTCAAGGGTGGGAGGAAACGGGCCATCTCGGAAAGGCCTCCGGGATCTACGGGCCTCCCCCAGGAGGATCTTGGAACGCCGGCAGCATCACCGGTGCCGAAAGTAGGCGGCGAGCGGTTGGGACCTGGGGGACGTGGCTGTGGTCCACCTGCTTCCAGAACTGTGGGTGCTCAGCCCCCGCCCCTCACAGCCCACTGGAGGCCAGATGTCACCGCTCCGGGTTCTTCCGCAGGGCCGGACACGGCCCGTGGGTCCAGGACCAGCTCCCTCTCAGCCTTCCCCTCCCCCACTCTGCTTCCGGGCCTGGGGAAGCGTGTGTGCACGTGCGAGTCTGGGGGGCTGGGGCCCTGACCCCCTTTCCTGGGGCCCGGCCTCACCCTTGCCTGCACACAGAAGTCCCTGCAGTAGGAACGCCTGCTGGGAAGGAGGGTGAGCCCCGCTGGGCGGATGGCAAGTGTGGGAATGAGGTCCCCCCACGGTGCTCGGCCCGGCCTGCCCGGGTCCCCCAGCGTGCGGGCCCCCCAGGGGGCCGGCGCCCACCTTCGGGTGTGGTCGAAGCCCATGGCCAGGGAGGCGGGCCCGTCCTCCTCGTCCTCGTAGGCGCCCTGGGGTTCCGGCGTGGGGGACACGGTGTCGTCCTGGGACTTCCCCGCCAGGCTGTCGTCGTCCTCCTCCAGCTCGTCCTCTTCCTCCTCCTCTGCGTCCCCTGGCTTTCCGCCGGCCAGGCCCGGGCACTGGGGGGCACCATCCAGGTCCTGGACTTCCGGCCTGAAATGACATGGACGGAGTTGGCCACAGACACCGAGAGGCCAGCGGGTCGGCACCGGTCGCTTCAGCGCCTCTGCCTTCCCTGATGGCCCCCCGCCCCCTTCGAAGGCAGCCTGCCCCCCGCGGTCACTGAACCCTCAGAGCCGGGGTCCTGGGTGGCTCTTGCGCACCCTCGGCCTCGGCTGCCATCCTTGTGGAGTGAGTGACTCAGGCAGAGAAGGGGGACTGCTGAGGGCTGGGCAGGGGCTGGGCAGGGACCGCTCGGTGGCAGGGCTCCTGTTATGCCTGCGAGGACAGCGGGCCACTCAGGGGTTCAGGGAAGGAAGCCACGGCCGGCCCGGTGGGGAAGGGCGCTCTGGGCTTGGGCACCGCACAAGGGGCGCCCTCGGGGAGGCTCAGAGCACGGGAGGGTTGCTGGCCCAGCCCTGATGGATGCTTGCCCCTCCCCGCCCGCCGTGAGGACACGAGGACGGGGCGGCCCCTCCGCAGACGGAGCGTCTGGGATCCAGGGTCCTGGACCACGCGGACCGGGCTGTTGTCAGCGATGGAAACCCGCCAGGGGGGGTCTCTCCTGCAGCCCGGACCCCACCTCATCTCCCTCGGGGTCCCTGCAGCCGGGCGAGCCTTTCCCACCCTGGGTCCTCATTACTGAAAACAGAAAACAAGCAGTGAGGGAGACGGTGCTCATTCTCTTCAGAAAACGTCACCAGCTTTGTCTGGTTCGTCTGCAAGTCTCTGACTAGGGGCTGTGGCCACAGGTGGACTGGGCCCGAGGCCATCTGGGCAGGGGTCCGACACGTGGCCGGAGGGGGCTGGGGAGGGCGAGGCACGCGCTTCCGGAGCCCGAGTTCAGGGCCCCCGGTCCCCACTCTCCTCCTGGACCTCACACGGCCCACGGGGGTCTGTCCACTGCTGTCAGGGGAGACTCGGAGTCCCACTCGGGGCACCAAGGAGAGAGGATACGTCCCCCCCCGAGTGGTCACCACCTCCAAACGCAGAGAGGGTGGGGGGCCGGACTGGGCTGGGGGAGACCTCGATGGCCCTGCTCTCGGCCGTCCCTGTCTTCGCTTCTTCTCTTTCCACAGGGAAGTATGCGGATGCTGAGAGCTGACCTGCCCTCCAGGACGGGCAGGACCCCAGCACGTTCCCCTTGTCACCAGGTGCACGCCCGTCCACCACAGTGAGGACCCCAGAGCCAGGTCCTGCCTCCCACTCTGGGTCGTGGCAGGGTCCCCTTGGACAGGGCTTGCCATGTTGGAGCCCACGCCCTCCCAAGGACGTGAGAACAGGCCCCACGCTGAGGGCTGATGCACAGCGCAGGTTGGGGGCCCTGGGCCCCGGGGCTCGGATCAGGGCGAAGCCCTGTGTGTCAGTTAAGCAAACCTGAGCTCTCTGTGCAGGTTTACACATGAGCCCCTCTCTGTAGGAGCAGCAACCTTGAGCGCTTTGTCTCTGTGTCCCCAACCCCACCCTGCACAGAGGGTCTGCTCATTGGTGGGAGGCCTGCATCAAGCACCAGAGCTCACTGGGTGGGTACAGGGGCGGATACGGCGGGGACAGAGTGGGGGGTCTGGCTGGAGACGGCTGCAGACAGAGAGGACACCAGGACGAGTGTCCAGGCCTCCACACAGCTGCCTGGGGCGGGGGAGTCTCCCCGAGGCCACCGTACCAGAGCAGCACAGCCGCGGCTCAAACAGCGGGGATCCATCCCTCCCTGTCCTGGAGTCTAGATGTCCCAGATCCCGGTGTCAGACAGGGCTGCTTCTCCTCCCGGCCCCTCCCCTGGACTCCAGTGGTCTGCTGGCGATGCTTGGGACTCCTTGGCTTGTGGGCACATCACCCGACCTCTGCCTTGTCCTCACACGGTACCTCCCTGTGCGTGTGTGTGCCCCAATCTCCCCCTTTTCTAAGGACACCAGTCCTATTGGATATGGGCCACCCGACTCCAGTAAGACCTGATCTTAACTAATTACAACTTAAGACCCTATTTCCAAATAGGGTCGCACTCTGAGGTGCTGGAGATTAGGATTTCAACATAGGGATTTTGGGGGGAGAGGATTCAGCCCAGGAGTTTCTGGGATTGTAGGGCCAGGAAGCCTGGCAGACCCCGAATTCTCACTGATGGTCAAGAGAAAGATGCTGTTTCTGGATGATGTTAGTATTGGCCCCTAATAGGACCGCCAACATCCTACCGCTTCCCGCACATCAGCCGACAAACGTCAACCGTGACCACGGTCTCCATTTCCAACAACGATGTGCAGGCACCTCCAGTGGCTCCCGGCTCCCGGGATGCAGCGTCGGCAGGCGGGGCCAGCCGAGGGTCTGGGTTGGCACGGTGGCTCTGCCCTGGCTTTCTGAGGGACGTGAGGCCAGCCTCCTCTGAGCCCCACGGACCACCCCCCAGGGGCCCTGGTTGAAACGTTCTGCTCCGTGGGGTTAAGATGGCGCCGTCCCCTCTTCCCTCTGGGGACAACCCCTCTGTCTGGTGGCTCTCCTGGAGTGCCCTCCTCGTGGCTGAGAGCTGGGCCTGTCACCCAAGCCTGAGGTGTGGGAGCCACCCGGCGCGGCCGCCCACCCCAGGGAGGATGCCCCGGGCATGTCCTTGTCAGTTCTCGTCTGGCTTTGCCCTGGGCCCAAAGGGAGAGTCTTCAACAGCCAGGACGTGCCTCGTGGCCCGGCCCCTGGGTGCTCAGGTCCGTGACTTTCTCTGAAGGCGGAGATCACAGAGCTTGAACCACGGACAGCTCTCAGAGCCGTGGGGTGCTGTCTGAGCACAGCTCCGCACCCCGCACGCCGGGAGCAGATGGCAGGGGCTGGGTTCCCATGACACCATAGTGTGCGCCCAGAGTCAAGGATGGACATGGGCACTTCGCTGGCTGTGGAGCAGGCAGGGCTGCCCCCAGGAGTGAGGTCTCCACTGCCAGCCAGGGCTCTGGGATGTGCAGCCCATGCCCAGCCTCTCCCACGTCCCCTCCTCTGAGCCCACCCAGGCGCCAGGTGAGATCACCTTCCCGGGCATAGGTTCAGGACTTAGAGCCAGAAACAGTCCAAGTGTCGTGTCGTGCCCAGTTGTAGAGTTGACAGGTCTTTTTGGTGCTCCTGCTCTGCACCCAGGGGCACTGGTGATGTGGGAACAGACAGGATCTTGGGGAGCTGGGTGTCCTGGGGGACCCTCGTCACCTTGCTGGGGATGGGTGGGGAGGGACCCGGGCCCTGGGGCCGCAGAGCCACAGCCCACCCACTCCTCTGGGCCTCTGCCGAATGACGGGAGCACATCCCTGAGGACTCTTGGAGCTTGGGCGTCTCTGATTCTCTGCCAGCTGAGCCCTGGAATGGAGGTTATGCAGAATATCCTCCGTATCCTTGAATTCCCAATTCTGCTGTTCTTGTGCCTCTGTGTGTGTGTATTTAAAGGGGTAGCACTCCTGCCAAGAAACCTTTTGTGCCTGGGATTAAATAAGAATGTCCTGGAGTTTCAGAGGCGTGGGAGACCTCATGGCAGGAGCTGTCACCTGGCCCATGTTTGGCTGCGCGTCTCTTAACCGTGAGGCCAAACTGTGCCATTTAGGCCTGTGTGCTGGCACTGCACTGAGTGTGTGACACACGCCATCAGGCCAGGGTGCTTGTTCTAATCACCCTCTGCAGGTGGAGAAACCGAGGCAGAGAGGGGCTGGGATGGACACCGGCTGCAGAGCCCACGGGCCTCGCCCTCTGCGGTGGGCCTGGGGTCCTTGGTGCCGGGACAGGGGACCCTGCTGTGGGCGTGACCATACAGGTGACCATGCAGAGTCCAGATCTTCCTGGGGCCCCGGGTTGGATTTCTTACCGTTTGTCTGTTCGCGTCGTTGCTTGGTTCATCTCGCTGTTGGCAATAAAGTTTCTGATTTCTGAGAAATAGGAGTCTTCCTTCTCATCTAAAAGTGCATGGTGGTCCGACTCGGAGGCGGGGGAGGAGGTGCTGGTCCCCAGGTGGTTCGTGAGGACCCCCGAATGCTGGTTCACTGTAGTGAGGGGGCGCATCAGAGGAGGGCGTCCCGCAGCGGAGCCCCTCCCTCCGTGGCGCACCAGTGCTGGGGCGGCAGCCAAGGAGGGTATGCATTTGGGGTGCTCTTAGGGACCCCACTTCTTAGGAAAACCCAAGAGTACAAGATTCTCCGTAATGAAAACGGTTTGAGGGGTGACTGCGAGCTCTCCCGCAGAACTAGCTTGCGTTCCCTTCCCGCCCCTCCCCTCCCTCTCTCCCCGCCCCTCCTCCCCCCGCCCCTCCCCTCCCTCTCTCCCCGCCCCTCCTCCCCCGCCCCTCCCCTCCCTCTCTCCCCGCCCCTCCTCCCCCCGCCCCTCCCCTCCCTCTCTCCCCGCCCCTCCTCCCCCCGCCCCTCCCCACCGGCCAGACCCCCACCTGGTGCGTGCTCGTGCTCGTGCTTCTTCAGGTGTCTGTCCAGGTTGGTCTGCTGCCCGAAGCAGCGGTTGCACAGGTGGCACTTGAAGGGCTTCTCCTTGTTGTGGATGTTCCGGACGTGCCGCTGGAGGTTGGAGGAGATGCTGAAGGACCGGTCGCAGTACTTACACCTGTAAGACACGGCGCCTCAGCGGAGCCCCTGGCCTTGAGGAGACCCCCGAAGCCACTGGGAAGCGGTCCTGGCAAAGCTGCCCCTGGAAGCGGGTGCTCCTCCCCAGACCCCTGGGCGGTGCATGGTGTCGGACTGCGCCCTGAGCAGGCGGGGGTGGGGGACCCTCTGGGGCCTGTGCCCCTGGGTGGGCAGCACCGGGACCCTCTGGTGTCTCCCCTCATCTCTCGCCCTCTCTGCTGTCTGGGTCCACCCAGCGTGGAGGCCAGGGCCTGGCGGTCCACGGCAGAGGGCGGCGTGCTCCTGGCGGCCTCACGGGGGCACCCGCGCACCAGAAAAGATGATCCTGGCAGGTTTTCCTGGGAAGGAGCCCAGACCCACTGCCTGAAACCTTCCTCCCTGGCGGAGAACTCTACCCTGGCCTGGTCCCGGCCCCTCTCCACAGGTCCTTGGGCGGACCGCATCTCCCTTGGGGCCTCAGCTGGCCAGTCCATTAACAGGGTGCGGGGGCTGCCCCAACTCTCTCGAGCATCCTTCACTGCCCTGAGGTGAAGAGGGCTCCCAGCCTCACCCCGTCAGGTGGCCTCCGTCCACAGACCCTCTTCAGTGGGGGGCGCCCTCAGCCCCTCTGCAGGGGCACCTGCTGCCAGGCTGCACGGCCCACTTGGGAAATTAGAAAAAGACGCTCTTCCCTCCAGATGCTTCTGTTGTCAGAATATCGTCGTGGCCCCCCAAGTTTACCAGAGCAAAGCACTTTACTGACGGGAAGTTGCCATGAGGCACGATCTGAGACGCCTGCCACGTGCAGGTCCCCGTGGGTGTGGGCCCTCGTGCGGGCACAGCCTTCACAACCACCCTTGGAGGCCCCGAGGGCAGGGAAGGGGAGGGTGATCACCCACGGGAACTGACAGAGAGGGCCTGAGCAATACCAGCAGTGAGAAGCGAGAAACAGAGAGAATGAGAGAGAGAGAGAGAGAGAGAGAGAGAGAGAGAGAGAGACCCGGGGCCGGGGGACGGAGGACCCACAGCCGGCAGCTCTGCAAACAGTGCCACCTCCTCCTGGCAGCAGGAGTCCTGGCCAAGGCCGTCCACCGCTCCCACCCGCTCTGCATGTCCATCTGGGCCACGGCAGAGGGACTCCGGCTCAGGGGTCTCCAGTCACACACGTGTGTGAGCGTCTCGGAGTGCTCTTGCACACGCATGTGGCTATGTGCACGCTTGTGGGTACGTGTGCGTGTGCAGTGTGCGTGCACACATGTTGGTGGGCACGCTCGTGTGCACCTGGCCTCAGAACTCCTCCAGGGATGCTCGTCCAAGTCTCAGAAGCACAGGTGCACCGAAACATCCACCCCTGTGCTCAGGTCTCTTCCTGCTTTGGAAACGAGCTTCCATGGAGCGACAAGCAGAGAGGCGAGCACGGCAGAACGCTGACTGGCCGAGCCCTTCAGGAGGCAGAGTCTATGCAGCCAGTGCAGCGGGGCGTGAGCTCGGGACACGAGGTTCACCCAGAGGGCGTGGCTGGAAGGCGTAGGGACCTGTCCTGAGGACGCGGCCTGGCATTCCTACAGCGGCCGGTGGCCGTGCTCCAGCACAGCGCACTGGTCACAAGCACTCAGTCATGTGCACAGGGACGTGCCTGAGGACGCTCTGGGGCCCTGGCTTCCCATCTGGGGCCGGGCTGGCGGGGGCCTTCCCAGTGCCGCCCACCAAAACCCGAGGTGCCCGCCTGACACTTGACATTCAGAGGCTGGCCCTGCTCGGGGGGTCAGGGCAACCTCAGCATTCCCAGGGCCCCCGAGGAAGGAAGCCTGAGGCCCCCACTAGCCGCCGCTGGGACCCAGGAGTTGAGCTTTCCCTGCTCGAAGGGGTGGCAGCTTTATGAAGCTCTGTCCTGGTAGGTTGAGAGGCTCCAAGTTACCCCCACCTCTCCTCCTGTGGGATAGCCCCTGGGGAGAGGGGCCCAGCTAGAGGGAGCCCCTGCAGCTCCCCTGGTGTGATTCTGGGGCTTCATTTACTCAGTTCCAGAAGCTTCCAAATTCTGCCTGAGGCCAGGCTAACGCTGTCTGCCTCCACAGCAGATGGGCTAAGAGCCATCCGTGATCTACACACTGACCCCCTGGGCTCCCCCTGAGCCACCCTCAGCCTTCTCTGCTCCTAGGTGCCAGGCTGGCCTGTTGGGCCAGCTGAGCTGCCTCCGGGCCCCTGGGTGTCCCTGGGACGTGGGGCCTTGGTCCTCCCACAGCCTCATGACTTGGACCCACGTCCTGGCTGCCAGCACCGGGAAGGTGGCTATCTTGTCTTTCTCAGCCTGCGGTGCCAGAGCAGTTGGGCTGGGGCTTGAGCCCTCTCCCTGGCTGGGCTGCGTAGAGATGCTCGGGTGTCCTCTGACCTGGCGCTCCCCTCTCAACGGTCCAGAAAGGAGGATTTTTACGTCCCAGCCTGCACCGCCTCGCTCCCCCACTCTGCCCGCAGCACACCCCCAAAGTTACAGAAACCCTCCACCCCCAGTGGTGCCAGGCTCTCCTGTAGGGCAAGTGCAAGGCCAAGCTGGCCCCAGCCCGGGTCTGGGCGTTCGCCCCCTGCCTGTCCAACAGGCTTCACACGGGCTGCGTGGTGCACCCGCCTTGGTCTACACAGGTGCCTGCACACTCAGCCTTCCTTCCCTGTATCTGTAGAAATTCAGGGACCCTCTGCAAGCTCCACCAGCGGCCGTGCATTATCCCAGAGCAGTGGGAACCCTGAGTACGAAACAGGATTGGATGAGGAGCTCATCACAGACCTGAGACCTCCCACCCCCAACCTCTGCGGGGCTGGGCGGGGCCGGGGAGGGCAGCGACGCATTCACTTTGGTCACAGAGTCCTGAATCTGGCCCTCTCCTGGTCCTAATCTAAATAAATGGCCCAGAGAAGTACATTGGAAATTTAGGGGACTGGTGAGCCCAGGGCTGCGAGGGAGCAGCTGGGATTTGCGTTGTAAATAAGCTGACAAGTGGCTAGTGAAATTTATGGCCATGCTGTCTAAAATAACACACCATCGCGCTCCAGCAGGGGCGGGAGAGCAAAGACCCGCTGGCCACGGCGGCGGCAGGAAGGGCCTTGAGGGGACCTTGCTGTGACCGCATCCGCCGCTGCCCTGGGAAAGCCAGCCGCGGTAGAGACCCAGCACCACGTGGGGAGGGCGAAATGGCCCTCGGGGGGCTGGCAGCATCCTCCCCGGGACCCAGTGGGGCCACACCAGCCATCACAGGGAGAAACGCCTTTGGTCTTTGTAAAAGCCAGGAAGGGAAAGAAAGAAGAGATTTTGAAACCCAGCCCTAACAATAAAACGAGCAAAGAAAGGACACCTATAGGCCACCCGTAGCCCCAACGGAAATGGTAGCAGGACCTTGCTGGGTGCTTTGACTTAGCACCGTTAGCGAGACGGAGAGCCAGGGAGGAAACGCACTGCAGATGGGGAGGTGAGCATCCTTAAAGCCGGAATCCCAGGTCCTGCCAGGAGCCCACGGCCAGTCCACGAGCGCTCGCATCCGGAGTGTGACTCGAGGCCCCCCACCCCTGGGCAGCAGCTGGGGGGACCCCTGAGCACGGCGGCTGCCAGGACAGATGAAGGAAGCGGCCTCCCTCGTTCCCAATCCAATTTTTATATCTCTCCTCCCACATCTCAATAAGCCCTCCGGGCTGGAGCTTGAAGGAATGTGTCTTCAACTGCCCCTCACCCCGCAGCTTCACCCAAAGATCTCTAAGCCAGGACACGGGCTGGGCCGGGCAGAGGTGTGACCTCCTCTCCAGCAAACGTATCAGTCACACTAAGGGGTCTGTCTTTCTCTTGCTTGTGAGGGGTCCCCCCCAGCCGGGCCTGTCCGGGCACACACGCAGCGCACACACGTGGGCTCCGGGCAGGCGGCGGGTGGTTTTCATCAGACCTCGCCTGCGCCGGCAACGGGCTCCTGTGGACAGACCTGCACGTTTTCCTTCTCCAATTCAAGCCCTTCTGATTCACACAGTGAGCCCAGAAGCCTCGGTGACGTCACAAGCACAGTCCCACACCCCAAACTCCTCATCGTAGGCTGCCTTGAACCAGACGTGGTCAGGATTTGCAGCGCAAACTTTCAAAGCAATCATTGTTACCCACGTCGAAACTCACAGATTGGAAAGAGCAAAGGAAATCGATGAGAATTAAATCCTTCTATAAACACGGCCCCGACCCCCCCGGGGCTCTTACACGCAACACTGTCCAGAAGTTGGTTCTCCTTACAGAAAACACACATGGCTCCTTTTCAGGGAGGGAACCTGGCCAAACCAGCCTCTGTTAAGTTGTAAGTCACTTTTTGAGGGGAATGGGGGGCTGTGTGTTGTGGGCAGGCCGAGGGCACTGAACAGATGACGTGAGCTGACGCTTACCCGGCCAGGACAGGGCACGGGGACTGTGACACTTGCAGGGGTCCCTGTGTGGCCGCCCGGCCGAGGGATGGGGACACACCCCCAATCTCCAAGGCCAGTGGGTGACTCCCAGCTCTGTGCGGCGGCCAGAGGACAGGAATCTCATGTTGCCAACTTAAAACCACACCAAATCCCTTCCTCCTGGTGGCTGCTGTTCACCAGACAGCCCAGAACGTCGTCCTGGCATTGGGACCAGCATTTCCCCAATTTGTCTCATGCTCACCATTCCCTGGGACTCCCAGGGTTCCCCTGGGTGGGGTCCCCAAAAGCCAGGACACTACCCTCAGCTCTTTTCCTGCCCGACAAATGCCCCAGGGACCAAGGGGAAAGGCCAGAATGGTAAACCACCATGGCCATGATCTCAGACCCCTGGCAGGTCAGGGGCGTCCCTAGGCCTGGGGCTCCAAGTCTTTGAAATGGGGTGGTGTCTCCACTAGTTGTGAACACGAAATGCACTGGCTCTCACACCCCCCATGCGCTTGTGGCCACACCTCTGCAGGCAGGAGCCCAGGCACCGCGGAGCGAGGCTGGGGGCAGAGGCGGCATCCGTCCAGGGTGGTTGGGGGGATGTAGGAATCCCCCAGGACGCCCCATGCTTGGGTGAGACCCGAATTTGCATGGAGCTCCTTTTCCTCTGAGACCGGCCCACCCCGCCTTAGGCGCTTGCCCTGGTCCCCTGCCCAGGGCTAGGTCAGCGATGGCTGCCGGCCGTGGTGAGGGGAGCGGGGGGGGCGCTGGGTGGTGGTGAGGCTGAGGCTCCCCCCGCCAGACCACCCCTGGGCCTGGCTTCTCCGCTCCAGTCGACACCCCAGCGGCAGGTGAGAGGGTTGCTCCTGGGCACCCTTCTGGGTCGGTAGATGGGAACCTTCCGGTAGCCTAACCTTTACGACGCCCCTGGGCGCAGGATGGCTGAGGGGCCAGGAGGGAGGGGCGCAGGAAGCGAGCTGGGCAAGCATGCTGGCTCCCACCCGCTGCCCTCCCTGTCTGCCAGGAGCCTGCACCCCCTACCGGGCGGGCTCCTACCTGTACGGCTGCTCCCCGGTGTGTGTCCTCAGGTGTCTCGTGAGGTTTGCTGATCGGGGGAAGATCTTGCCACAGTACCTGGAGTGGAGGGGTGGGTGAGGGATGTGTGAAGCAGACGCGCCGCCAAGACCCGGGCGCCCAGGTGCTTTCCTGGTGCTGTTTCTCCCACACCTGGGGGCAGGTGGCCCGCCTGCACACCCTGGATTTCAGTCCCTCCTCAGTCCCGGGGCCCAGCTGAGCCTCACAGAGAAGCTGGACTCGCACCACAGGGCAGACGGCACTGGCCCACCCTGGCCCGCTCGGGGCCGTCCCCGCCCATGACCCCCCCGCTGCCAAGCAGTTTCTCAGCCCCGGAGCCCGACCTCGGCCGAGCCGGCAAGGACCGGCCTGCACAAGCCTGTGCACCTGGGGACGGACCATGTCTCCCCAGCACTGGGCTCCCCACCGGCCCCAGAGCTGTGGTTAAACACTGACCACGGCGCCTCAGCCTCCGGCCTTGCGAATTCCGACCGGCTGGCCAAGGTTGCACTTTCTTGTGCTCACAGGAGCACAGCTTGGTGGGGGGCACGTGCATATCTCTGGGGAATGACGTCAAGGGAACAACGGGCCATCAGTTGCTACCACGCTGTGCCCTGGCTGAGACTGAGAGCTTTCTCCTGCAAGTGCAGGCACACGGGCCAGCGTGGCACCTATGGCCACTTTGCCGGGGCCGCCCCAGGGGCTCTCAGCGTCTCACCTGCACGTGTAGCGCTCCTTGCCCTTCCTGAGGATGGGGTCCGAGAGCGTCGGGGGCGGGGACCGGAAGTTGAAGGGGTGGGGGGGGAGGGGCTGCAGGGAGCTGCCAGATTCCGCCTTCATGGCCGCGAAGCTCTCCAGCTTCTCAGTCATGGTCTCGATGGCTGACATCTGTTGGCAGGAGAGCGGGAGAGACTGTGGGGCACCCCCGAGCCGCCCCTTCTCTTGACGCGTGGGAACCCGCCCCCATGGGCATCTGGGGGTCCTGGATGACCGAGCATGTCATGGGCCCCCAGGACAAGGAGGTAGTCACTGGAACCCGTGGTCTCCTCCTTCTGCTTGACCACTGGGCTGGGTTCTTTCACTTTCTGTGGCCAGCCCTGCTCTTGTCCTTGCCTGGAACCCTGTCACAGTCCAGGGTTTAGGCTCGGGGAGCTGCAACTGACCTTCCCCAGCCAACCTGTGCTGGTTGCGACGTGGGTGATGCAGGCTGCTGACACCTGCAATTACACAGCCCTTTACTTTGAAACCAGCCAGCAAGGGCCTGCTGGCTCGACCCCCGGCCAGCACTCCTGATGGCTAGTTTGGGTTAAAGACAGAATTACATCCAAGTTTTTTCTTTTTGGAGTGGTGAAAAATTGATAGCTACCTGAATCAATTTCAGGTTAAAACATGAATCACGAGCCTGAGGCACTACCAGCACCTGGTGGCAGCAGGCCATAATTGCGGGCAAAGTGCTAAAAGGAAATTCAACAGCCTAAGGTTGGACTCCACTAACTAAATGTTCGGAATGATAACTCCAATGTGACACAGCACAGGACACGGTGACACAGGCAAGAGGGGCTGCCTCTCTGCTCCTTGGAGATGCCAAGGCATTGCCTGGGGAGGAGAAGGGAGTCACCTCCTCCTGGCATTGGTCATTTCCAGCTGGCAGGCAAGGTTCTGATCAGAATCCCAGGTTGCACCTGCCCTGAGGCCCTGGGGCTGGGGGACAGGAGAGGGGAGGGGGCTGCACAGGCCTCAGCAGCACTTCTCCCCCAGAGAGTGCCCGCTGCAAGCCAGGCCCCGTGGGAGACTGGGATGAGACCAGAAAAGGAAGAGCTTTCATTATGCCCCGAGCCCCTCAAGGCTTAGGCTGGGGAACAACCAACTGGTTACAGTAAAACACCAGAAAGGGGTTTACAAACAGAAAATGGGGTCCATCCTAGTGGCTGAGGCCTCCCTTGACCCTGGGCTGCTGCCTGGGCCCTGGCCAGCTCCACCCAGTTGCAGGGCTTTGGGCCTCGCCATCCTTGTGGGGCAGGCACGCTCCCCATCAAATGCACATGATGCTTCCAGCCATGGGTGGCCCCACCCATCCCCACTGATGTACAGATGGACACAGCCTTGCCCCTCAGCTGCCGTCCAGCCTCTCATTTAGCCCCTCCACGGCCTGGACGATGGGACCTGGGCATACAGACTGCTGTTCATCTGCTTGTGGGTCTCAGTTTTAGCCACAGCCGTGGGAGGCTCTGGGACTCTCCACCACCCCAGACTCCCCCGGACTGCAGAGATGGTGAGGGGCAGTGGGCTGGCAGGACTGCCTCACCCTGCACCCCATACACCTGCATGTCGGGCCTCAGCAATGAAAGGCCCTGGCAAGGTCCTGCCAGGCAGCTGACCAATGCAGCCTGGCGTCTTCGTGCAGTGGTGACCCCTAGACTTTGTAGAGGTCATGAGTTCTCCTGTCCGAGTGATGGTCTGACCTCAGACCATTTAATCAGGTGACTTACTAGTCCTCTCTCCCGCCCCCACCCCTGGCTCTGGGCCCACGGGCAGGCAGCAGGGGTGGCAGGTGGGGGGAGCGGGCAGCAGGGACAATGGGCAGCCGGGCCCCCGCCAGGCCCCTCTTCCTCAGGCCTGGGAGGGTCCGGCCTGCCTGGCCCGCTCCGCCTGATCAGATATTCCCGGCCGAGCTCCCGCACAAACACAAACACAGGATGTGCCTGGCTGGCCTGCCGGCTTTTTCCAGCCAGTCCCGAGGAAATCAGGGGAAGTTCTTAACCAAACTCCGAGGCCCCAGCAAGACAATGGGAGGCTCTAAGTTTAGCTGTGAACCCAGGCAGGGCACAGGTTCCACAAACCGGGGGGTTTGTCCCAGGCGGGAAACTCGGAGCAAGAGAACAATGCCCGGGTCTGGAGTCTGGGTCCGGGCCTGTCCCACAGCTCAGCCCCCGGCCCCTCCAGCTGGGAAAGGGGAGGCCCGTGGCTCTGGGGAGGGGCCTGGGCCCCAAGCAGTGAGGACAGGTGGGCACCGGGGCAGGGAATCAGGGGCACTCCGCCGGCCCTGCTGCTTACCCCCACTTCTGCCACCTCTCTGCGCCCACCCCTTGGGAGGACGCGGCCAGGGGGACACAGGAGTGCCTGTAGGCTTGGTGGGGTCTGCGGCCACTGCCCAGACTTGGGGATTCTCTCTCCCAGACCCCTGATTCTAGTCTTGACAGGCGGTCTTTCCACCCTCTGCATCCCCGGGTGAGGGCGGTCCCCCTGCCCCCTGCCCCCGGGACGCCCTGCCCTCGACGCCAGTCCCTCTGCTGCTGTCCTGCTCCCTGCCTCTGCCCCCCTGCACTCAGGCCCTTCTTCTCCTGCTCTTTTCCCTTAAGGATCCCCGAGTCCCTCGTACCAGAGAGACTGCTGGCATCCACACCTCCCTGGCCCTCTCGTGTCTGTTCTCCCTACATTCAGAAGTCTTGTGTTTGCTCCATCCAAGCTGCTGCCCACTGCCCCATGCAAGGTCACTCCCCCTCCTAGAGCTTGAGCCACAGGTCAATGGGGCCCCCTGTGGACCGGGGTCCTTGGCTGCCTCTGAGGGACCCACAGCGTGCCCCCACAGAGGACCACCCTCCTTCCTCACCTGTCCTGGCCCTTCCCATCCTCCCCAGCCTCAAAGGGACCTGTGGGCCTGCAGGGGCGGGAAGCGGAGACCCGCCTGGGGTGTGCGCCTTGGCCCGTACGGACCTTGGGGCTCCTGGCTGGGCCTTACCTGGGGGTGGAAGAGCAGTGGGGACGGCCGCAGGTACTTCTCCTTAAGGGCTCCCACCGGGTCGGTCACCTTCCGCTTCTCCACCCTGCTGGACAGCAACACAGAGGGTTACGGACCCCACTGAGCGGCCCAGCACTGGGCGGGGAGGGGCTGAGACCCCCGCCCCTCTGGGCGCCCACCTATGCCCCATCGGTCACGAGGTGGGGGGCCACCACAGCGGCCCAGCTTCCATGTTCCCTGTGGCCACGTCTCACCTGACGCTGTGGGGACGTCTGTGACCCAGCCTCACAGTCGCCTGCCCGAGCATGAGCTCCCATCACCACACCCAGGTCAGGACCCCTTCGAGTCTCCCCAGCGTCCGCCCCCCTCCCTCCCCCCTACCAGCTGCTGGCACCCAGGCACGTGATGAACGCTTGATGCTGGAGCCAGGAACCTTCTGAAGGGCCCGCGTGCACCAGCCTCTGCCAACTGGCCTGTCAGTCCAGCGAGGGCTCCCCAGAGCAGAATGTGGAGCACATGGGGGCTGCCGCCTACACCCCACGTCCCTCTCCCTCCTGGCCCATAGCACGGGCGCTCTGCCCAACTGGGAGGATACACGTGAGTGACCGGTAGGTCTCTATCCTGGGGACGCTGCAGGGCCTCCCCGCGGCAGCCAAGCAGGGTCTACCTAAAACCTCAAGATAGCTACTGGAGGTGACAATTCTAGAACATTCCCCAAATGCCAGGACAACTGTCAGTCACAAGCGGAGGAGGTGGCCATCCCTCCTCTCCCTGACCCCTCCTCTACTGTGTCCCAAGGACACCTCCCTCAGTTTCCCCTGGGGGGGTCGAGGTTTACAAAGTGGGGTTTGGGGAGGCCTGCCACCTCCCCACAGGCAGCCACAGCTGCGGTGACCCACCACCTCGCTTGCCCAGGGCCACGCTCCCATCCCTCTTAGGCTCAGCTCTGCCCCCAGGGGACTGGCTGGGGCCTTGACCGGAGCAGGACGGGGATGGCCGCAAAGACAGGGGCCCAGAGGCGGGAGCACCCACGGAGTGCAGGCGGCCACAGGTGACCCCACCGAGACCCCAAGCCGGGTCCAAGGGGAGGAGGTGGTCTCTACGTGGGAAGTTGGCTTGAGGGGCACCTCGCTTTGCAGGGCTTAGCAGAGGCCCTGTTCAAAGCTGTACTGAGTTGGCCTTTCAACAAGGCCCCCTGGGGGGCGTGGTGTGGGCCGAGAGGAAGGGGCCCCACGTCGGGGGGTTGTTAAATGTCTTCTTCTGCCTTTTCCCGACTTCTGTGCCTAGCGACAGCCCAGCGGGCTGCTCCGAGCGACCCCTGCCAGCTGACCCCACAGGCCCCAGTGGACACATGCTCTTCCAAGGCGCGTGGTTTTTGTCACCACGCCGTCCCCAGCCCATCTTGCAGAGACAGCAGCACGTGGCGGTGAGAGGGGCTGAAGGGCTGGGGGGTTGCCAGCCTGGCAGTGTTAGGGTTCCTCCAACCTGGTGGGGGAGGATTCTGGGTATACGTCCACAGTCACTGCCGGGGCATGGCCTGCGGGGAGTTTCGCTGGAGTCACCCCAGAGCCATCCAGGAGCTGAGGGGACCCTGTCCCCTAGCCCTGGGCCAGCCTGTTAACAGGCAGTGACAGTCGCCCACACCTTCACTTGGAGGTGAATCTTCCCAACACCATGAGTGTTTATCTTGACTGGGCTTGGGGGGCGGTGGGGAAAAAATTTGGAGCTCATCCACTCTCGGGCATTTTGCTGGTGCCTGTGTACAAAGTTGGCGGCCAGGCAGCCCCTCCACCAGCCACTGTACTCTAAATCCTGAGGGCAAGAGCCTAGCACACGCCGGGTCTCGGAGGAGCTCGGACAGGACCCGGGTTGGGGGCGCCTGTGGCCCGTTCCCGCCTCAGGGCCTGACTGGCTGCTCCCCCAGCTTCCAGGAAAAGGCCCAAGGCCCTAAACCAGGCCTGGAAGGGGGAGGCAAGGGGCACAAGAGGGTTGGGATCCAGGAGGAGAGCTGGGACGGGGTGGACAAGGAGGCCAGGGACTGAGCAGGAATACTTAACCGAGAGCCTCTCGCAGGCCTGCTGGCTCCAACTCTGGAGGCCTGACAGAAGTGTCCCTCCCTAGGTCTCCAGTCCTGCCCCCATCCTGTGCACAAGGGTGGCTCCTCCCGGGGGGGGCATCCTCCCTCAAGCCCCAGGTGTCTCCTGGCTCCCCGTGGGTCCCGGAGATTCTCATTCTAACTGGCAGATGCTCCCTGGGCCTTTGATGGCCATGTTCGCCCCAGAAACCCGATGAGCCGCTGTCAGCAAACCAGCCATGGATGGCGTGTTCTTAAAGAAAGACCCAAGGGGGGCATTTTTCATGTTTCCTGTGATGACGCCAGCAGGACCTGGCAGGAAACGGGACCGGCAGCAGACACAGGCCGGCCAGGGCCCCGGGTGAGCGTGGAGGGCGGGGACCCGAGTGGGCGCCAGAGGGCGGGGACCCGAGTTGGCGCCAGAGGGCGGGGCAGGAGGCTGGCCCATCACCCTCGCTGGCAGCTCTGCCATCATTTCTTTCCACTGCACCTTTAGCAGAGGTGACCTCACCTGCACACCCATCCCCAGGTCCTGCCTGGCCCCTGGGGAATAGCAGGCAGGCACGCAAGCCCTCAAGGCGGCCACGTGCTCCCTGAATGTCCGTGTGGACACACTTACGTGTGTGCACACGGGCCCCTCCCACACAGAGCCGTGGGCCTGTATCAGGGGCTGAGCCAACAAGCCTGCCTGCCTGCCCCTCCAGGGCCCCTCCCAGGCCCGTCCACGGGCGCAGCGCCCTCCTCAGGGCTCAGCCTGCCCAGCACCCCCAGGACACGTGTGGTGGGAGGTCAGACCCCTCTCACCTAACAAACCCACCTGATCAAACCGTGCCCAGAAGCCGGGGAAGGGGATTCAATTGGCCCCTCACTGGGAAGGTACCAGGGGAATGGGACACTGGTTTGGGGCAAACCTTCCAAAGCTTCCTCCTCCCTTCCTCTCCCTCCTCCCACTGGGGACCAGCAGCTCCTCCTCTGGTCTCCCCTGGGCCACCAGAAGCCCCAGCCGTGGAGCAGCCACAGGGAAGCAGGGATGCTGAAGCAGAGGGAAGAGCCAGGAGTGTCATGGGCAGAGTCTGTCCAGAGAAGGTGGCTGGAGCCTCCAGCACGTGGATGTCTGGGGTGGAGTCTGAGGGCAGGCTGTCGGTGGGGGTGGGGTGGGGGGACGTAAGGGCTCGAGAGAGGACGGCGGGGGTCTCCCAGTGGCTGTCAGCGAATGGGAGCCAGGGGTGCCCAGGAGACCCCACCAGCTGCCCACCCCAGGAAAGGGCCGAGCCGGGCATGGGCCCCAAGGGGCACAGACACCCCAGAGCCGAGGCGCCTGCTGAAGCCGCAAAGGCAGAGGAACGAAGCCTGGGGGGCAGGCGAGAGCGTCCCCTCCCGCCGCCGCGCCCGCCTGGCGGCCCACCTGGGTGGCGGCCCCTCTGGAGAGCGGGTGAGGGCGGGGCATGTTATTACCTGTAGATGGGGTCCATGAAGAAGGGCGACGGCCTGGCGTAGTGCAGGGACGGCTGCTGGGGCAGCTGCGCCGGGCACGCCTTGGGCGGCCCCTCGCCGGCCCCCAGCCTGCGCTCGCCATACACGTGGTTCTTGCGGGGCTCCCGGGTCCCTCCGTTCTGGCTGGCCCGCACGCGGCTGCCGATGCTCAGGTCCAGCGGCTGCTCCTCGCCGGACGCCGGGGCCGGGGGCGCCTTGGGCGCCGGCAGGACGGGCTTGGCCTCTTTGGGTTTGGTGGTGAGGTCGAAGGGTGACTCGGCGCTGGGGCCACCGGCCTTGAGGGCGTCCCGCGGCGACTTTGGCTCGGCCTTGACCAGCAGGCTGTGCGCGAGGGCGCGGTCTGTGAAGGGGTACAGGGAGTGGGGGAAGTTGGGCAGGAGCTGAAAGGGGAACACGGAGTGGTAGGGCAGCGCGCCCAGCGTCTTCTCCTGCATGCCCATGAAGCCGGGTCCAAAGTACTTCTCGGCGATGGACGCGATGGCCTTGATGGAGTCGCCCGCGGCGCCCGACGCTGTCAGCAGCTGCTCCTCGGGCGGCGGGAAGTAGTGCTGGGAGTAGAAGACGGGCACCTCGCCCACGCTATTCGGGGCGCCGGGGGCAGCCACGCCGCCCCCGAGCTCGGGCTTGCCCTCGGCCGCCTTGCCCCTGTCCTTGCTCTTGTCGCGATCACTGTCCACGTCGCTGTCCAGGTCGGAGCCCGTGCCCGTGGTTGTGTCCAGGTCGGTCCCGGTTGTGGTGTTGATATCCTCGAAGTCACTGCCGTCTGACAGGTCGCTGCCCCGGGGCTTGAGCTTGTGGGCGTACGCGTCCTCCAGGCGGCTCTCCGGCTTCTCCTCGGGCCCCGCGGCCGCCGTGGCACCCTGCCCGCTGCTGCCGATGGCGGAGACGAGGGGCAGGGCCGGGTTGCCCATGGGACTGGGGAGCTTGGCGTCCTGCGTGTGGTTCCGGGGGCTCTTGAGCAGCGGCATGGGAGGTAGCAGGGGCGGCCGGGGGTACAGGGACGGAGGGAAGACGCCCGGAAAGCCGGGCGTGAGCGCGGGGAAGGCGGGGGGCGCCGTCGAGAAGGGCAGACTCCCCGGGTGCGGCCTGGAGGGGAAGTACTCGTTGAAGCCCAGGCCGGCGTGGTTGAGGCTGGGGGCTGGCCTGGCCTTGTCCGTCACGGGGCTGGGGGTCAGGGGCAGGCCCGGGGCGAAGACGCCGCCCGGCGGGTAGTGGTTCCTGCCCTCACAGAAGCGCCGGTGCTTGTTGAGGGAAGAGGTCGTGCTAAACATCTGCCCGCAGTCCTTGCACTTGATCTGCGTGCGGCAGTCGGCGTGCATGCGCTTGTGGCGGCACAGGTTGGAGAACTGCGTGTAGGACTTGTGGCAGACCTCACCTGAAACGTCAGCAGAAGCGAAGACCGGCAGCTATGAAATGATGGAAAACCTGTGCTGCAGGGTCCTAGGGGTGGGACTGGGGCGCTCTGGCCTCGGTGACGGGGAGCAGCGTGCGCTTAGGTACGTGAGCTTCTGTGTGTGTGCGTGCGCATGTGGGCATATGTGTCACTGTGTGAGAGTACCTGCACATGTGCTCACATGTGTATGCGTGCACGCATGCGCATACACGTGTCAGCGGGCACATGTGTGCTTATGTACACATGTGTCACACACGAGTGTGCATGTTCACACACGTGTGTACACCGTACGTCATACACGTGTGCCCGCACGCGCGTGTGCACGCATACGTACAGATGCCTGTGCACCCTATCTGGGACTGGCCTCTGGTGACCAGCACGGATTAGCGAGGACACTCCCGTGCCTTCCCTGGGGTCCCTGGGCCAGCCTGGGTAGGTCTCCAGCTGCCTCAACCTCCTCCACTGGAGAAAGGGGCCCTGCTGCTCTTTGTGCCCTCCTAGCCCCCATGAGTTTGCCATGTGGCGCCAAGGCCTTCAGAATCGTTCCCAGAGACAGACAAAGTCGTGGCACACCATCACGTCTGCAGCTGCACCAGCCGCCCAGAACGCCCATCCACCCTCCCTGCCATGTCAGCCACGCTTGTTCCAGCAGCGGCGAGGGAAACACCGACGCCCGGGCTAGGTCTCGCACTTTGTAAAGTTTAAAATGCTCTCAGCTTTCCGCCCTCTTTCTGTCCCAGGCCCTGTGACCTGCACCCAGGACAGGAAGGCCTCAGGAGGGACCGGCCCCTTGGGGTTCTTAGTCCTGGAGGCTGGGCTGTGGGAGCACGGGTCCTGGCTGTGTGAGGTCACCGTCTGGGGGTGGCCTGAAGGTGGAGATGGGAGAGGAGCCACGTGGAGAGGGCTAGTTCCACGTTTGAGAAAATCGAAACCTCTCCAAACTGGGATGGAGAGGCCTCACCAGCTCTGGTTGCCAGACGCTGGCCTCTGCTCTTAACGGGAGAGGGTGGTGGCGGCCGGGGCCAAACGCCAGGACCCAGAGGCCCTGGGGACCCAGTCTCGTCCATTTTCCCAACGGCCTGTGAGTTGAGTGTCGGCCAACTGCCAGTTTTTCTTTCTGCTCTTGTTTTTCTAACCAGCAAGGGAGGAATGAACACACACACACACACACACGCACGCACGCACGCACGCACACACATTGTGTGTGTCTCTCTCTGCAGGACAATTTGCTTCTTAAATGCAGCCCCAGTGGAAACAATGATTTCAGTGCGCTTCTTGCTCACCGCACACTCTCCGCTGCCTGATGTCCCGCGACTCTAGCTGGGAGTGCTGGCCCTCAGACGATCGCGTTCTTTAATCACAATATCTATTTATATGAACGGCTCTGCCTTCCTGGTCGTCTGGCTTGGCGGGACGTTTTCAAGGCTGAGGGGGAAGAGTACTGCCTCATTTGATCAAATCTGCCCATTTTGGGAGGTGGCTGGTGCAGAGAGGCTGTTCCACAGATGGTCTATAAATACCCACAGGCCTCTGCCAGCCCGACGGGGAGAAAGGCCGCTCCCCAGCTCAGGGCACCTGGCCAGACCAGTGATACCTTGCTGTATCCCCGGCCCCCGAAGAGGCTCTGTGACACCCTCTGCCCCACAGAGCAGGCCTCTGTGGCACCTTGTGAGTGGCTGCTGCCATCCCGAGCTTGGAAACTGGCCTTTAGCAGGCTCCCACCCAAGGCAGCTCTCAGGAGGGGCCCCTGGGGCCAGTGGCCATGCTTGGGCACAGGGAGCCTGGGACCCTTGCTTCCCACCCACCCACTCACACGATAAAGGGATCCTGCAGAGATGCTGGGGCTACAGAGAGCCTCTGGGAGACTGAGGTCCTTGGAGAGGCAGGTCCTGGCCCTGGGAGGGCTGACCGCTGGCTTAGAGCCGGTGACGGGAGGTGGCTGCCTGCAGGGGCTGGGAAAGGCCTGGGCAGCCCACATTGAACTGGACGTGGGACCAGTGCCTGGTGGCTGGTGCCCCAGGCCCTGCTGGGATGCAGAGGGGCCCTGGCCAGTACTTATTCTGATCAGCAGTTTCTTCTCCTGTAGGGTATGTGCAGGGATGCACACATACACATGCACACACACACATGCACACACATGCACATGTACATACTCACTCCTAAGAAGGTCCTTTCTAAAAAGTGCCCACAGGAGCCTGTCTGCCTGTGTGCACGGATACACCCTTGCCGCGACCCCTCACACTTGAGTTTCCCTATGCAAGACACCCCACCAGGAGATTATGCTGCCTTGGGCTGTGTGGTCAGTGAGGCTGGGACTTGGGGCAGGTTTTGGTGCCCATCATGTGTGTTGTGTGTGGGCGCCCAGGGGCCGCCCAGTGGAGGATGGAGTCTGTGCACGAGTGACCGGCCGCCATGAGCCCTTGCTCCCCCAGTGGCCCATCTTTTCTTAGAAGCGCTGTATCGTTTACCCTCTGCTCATTTGTTCGCAGTTTCCTTTCCAAACCTGACTCCCTTAACCGTGGGCCAAAGGATGCTCTGCCCTGGTCGAGAGGATGCGCAGGCTGACGTTCACGTCTAATCTAGCTTCTAACATTTGCATCTCCCTCTCATACATGGCACCTGGCCAAGTTTGGGGTTTTCTCTTTCGTTTTACCCCCTTGGCCAAAAGCCAAGGCCCAAGGTGGGCACCGGGCACAGACGAGAGGCGGAGGGCTGCTGATAGCCGGTGGGGCCCGTCCAGGCTGCCCCGTGTCCTCCCCACCTGCACACAGAGTCTGTGCGGGCAGCGGAAACAGTGGGCTTGGACCCTTCCCGACTGCTGAGGTTCCAAGAACTTACGTTGTGACTGCAATCCAACAAGACTTCGCAAAGCCCATTTGCACGCCCAGAGAAGCAGTGACTTGTAAGCCTGTGTGCAAGTTTCCTTTCCAAGCTTGCTGAAAAGCTTAGAAACCTATGATAGACGCACTCACGTGTGCTTCCTCCCACAGGGGGACTTGCTGGGATGCTCATCCTGGAAGCAGGATATGCACCGGTCCCAAAGTCCCGGCCCCCAGTCTACTCCCACCCAGCTCACTCCTTCCGGGCCCCTCCCAGAAGGAATGGGCCCTGCCCCCATCGAGACTCGGATGCTCTTTCCAGGGTCTGCAGGTGAAAGGGGTGGTGGGTAAGAGGAAGATGGCCCCAGTGAGGTGGCCACCAGGCAGAGCGCTCTCTCCCTTTGCTTCCTCGACCGAGGGAGCAGGTGACCCAGGCAGGCTGGGGGCTCAGTCACCTCTAGCAGGATAGCTGGAAGCTTGGGCTCAAGGCAGTGGGCAGGATGGGGGCACAGCCTCAGCTATTCAACAAAGGCCCGAGAAGCCAGTCAGCATGGCCTCTTTGGGGCAGGAGTCCAGCCCTGCACAACCCCCAAGTCGGTGAAAACACCCAGAGCCAAGTCTTCAAGCTCCCAGAGTTACCCCTGACACACACAATGACGTGCTGGAGCCCGAGAGGCCCCAGGCTGCCCAGTCTGGGGTCAAGAGCCAGGCCCCTTGAGCTGGAATCCGGGCTCTGCAGCCGAGCCTTGAGGGCCTGGTCATTTAACGTTTCCACGCGTTTCCTCCTCTGTCAGTTCCCTTCAGTTGGACATAGCGCGGCCCCCGCTCCGTAAGATTTTGTAAGGATGCTGTGAGGTCATGTGTGTGAAATGATGGCTCAGCACAATCTCGTGTGGACAATGAGTCAGCACGATGCTGGTGTGAATGATGAATCAGGGCTGTGTTGGCATGAACAGTGACTCAGCAAAACCTCGTGTGAAATGAGACTTGGTGCAATGCTAGGCAGAGAAGAACCTTCCGTATCTTCCAAACTCCGAGAAACAGGGTCATGCCCCCGCGGTGGCCCACCAGAGTCCCAGACCCAACCCCTGTGACCTCTGACCCCTCTCTCCCCAAACGCACCCCAACCTCAAGGCCTCTGTGCTCACAGCCCCCTGTCGCGAGCTCTCTCCCCAGGCACCCCCTTGGTTCACCCCCATGCCTCCCCCAGCCCTCTGCTAGGACGCCTCTCGCCCAACAGACCGTCCTAACCTCCCAGCACGTGGACAGGGCAGCACCCACCTGGACACCTGGAGAGCCTCCTGACCCTGCACTCCCGCCCTCCCACCCCCACCGTGATGTGCCTGTCACGTGTGCCATCATGATCTGTATGGCTTAGCCTCTGTCTTCTCCACTGGCAGGTAAGCTCCATGAGGACAGGGGTCCAGTAATTTACGGCTGGCCCCTGCTGCCTGGGTCAGGGCAGGCACACAGCCCGGGCTCCCCAAAGGCTGCTGGGGGGTGAACAGCAGACCCTGGGGGGCAGCACTGGGACTACCATACCTGCTGGAGCTCAGGGTGGCATGTGCATGCGGGAAAGAGGAGGGGAGGTGGGGGACGGTGGGCTGCTGGGTCCTTCTGCAGGACCCGGATTTCCTCACCACCCGCTGCCCACCTCTGGCCACGGGAGGGGCGAGCAAGGGGGAGGAACCAAGGAGGGCACAGCAAGGACAGGCGAGTCACGGAAGGAGAGGGTGCGCGGGAGCAAAGCGATGGTGAAGCGGCACCAGGAGGGCAGCCAGGCCTGGGCTTCTCGCGGCAGAGGTGTCAGCAGCTGCCACGAGTGTTTTCTGGACAAACGGGGTCCCGCGAGAGGGGAAGAGCCTGGGGGTTTCAAACCTTGGCCTGACCCCCAACCTCCCCCACCTCACGGGCTGGAAGCCCAGGCTGGGGGGCCACTCACATATGAAAGGTTTGACGGTGCTGTGGATGTGTTTGTGCTGCTTGAGGCCCGAGGACGTGGCGAACGTCTTCCCGCAGTCGGGGCAGGCGTGGGCCCGGGCGCCCACGTGCTGGGAGCGGATGTGCCGCTGCAGGTTGCTGGGGTCCGTGAACACCTGGGGACACAGACACCGCCGAGTTACTCCCCACCTGTTGCTTGCTCCCCTGCGGGCCTGGGTCTGGCCACGGGGTGGGGGTCTCCCTGGCTGCTCTGCCTCTGCACTGAGCCTGGCCCGGCGGGTCTCTGCTGCAGCGGTGACCCCCTGCATGGCTTCCAGTGAGCCGTCAGGCCTCCCTTGCCTGTGTTTCTTCAACAATAATTCTCGAGAGAACTGTGACCCTGAAGATGCTTGAGACAGGAGCTCAGAAGCGTTCTTAAGCTCCAGTACTTTGACCCATGACGGCCTGTCCTGCCACGTTGGCAGGAACCCAGAGAGGACCCAGGTCTGGCCCCGGGCCCTCCCCAGCTGTGCTATCCGGCCCACTTCCTCTCTTCCCCGAACGACTCGGGGGCCCGTCACCTGCACCTCGACAGTAGGGGCGGGGCCGGGCTCGCGACCACGTTACCTTCACACAGTTTTCACATTCGAAGCGCTTGCCGCTGTCGTGGGACATCTGGTGGCGGATGAGGTTGGACTTCCAGTTGAAGGCCTTGGGACACTGGTCACACTTGTACTCTCGCTCCTCTGTGTGGACGATCATGTGCTGCTCCAAGCTGCGCACAGTGGACGCGGGTCACCGTGGGTCCCCCACCCGCCCACTGCCCGGGAGGGAAGGGCCTCAGCCCAGCGCGGCCTGTTCCCGGCAGCCCCTTGGGGCCCCTGCCACTGCCTCCTGCTCAGAGGGCAGAGTTAGGTCTGGCAGCCGGTCTGTCTATCTCCCGCCTGGACAGGACAAGGGGATGGACGGGAAGGCATGGCCTTCCCACGTGGGATGGGGGGGGGAAGCCAGTGCGTGGACAGAGCTCGGGCCCTCACTCAAGACCACCCCCCGGGCACCCAGCAGCAGGCGGGGTCCCAGCTCAAAACAACCCTCACCTTGACGCTAATCTTGGGCCTAAGCAAAACGGGGTCTGGGAACTTTCAACACTGCCACGAGCCCCAGAGTGGGGACGAGGCCCAGGAGACCCAAGGCCGCCCCTCTGAGTGACCTGGGGTCGCTCGCCGGCCAAGCCAGACTGAGAGGCTGCCCGCCACGTACACACCATGGAGGTCAGCGGGGAGTGAGGGCCGGGGTTCTCCAAAGGAGATGTGATAGGCGGGGCGGGCACAGCTGCTGGGCAGGGGCTGCTGCACTTGGACGAACCAGCAGCTTGGAGACCCCTCCTCTCGGGGGACATCCTGCTTCTCCTCCTGTCCCAGGTATGACCGTTAATCTTCATGAGCAAGGCAGCAATACATCATGGCCCGTTAATTACGGGGCCCAGCCATCCATTTAGATCAGAAACGCCTGGTTCTCGAGCACCCGGCAGATTGTAGCTTTTCCCCTGTTGTTAATTGTGATTTATGTGTTTATGTAAAGAAAACACGGACCCTCTTGAGCGGCGCTTACCGCCAAGGGCCTCAGTCGGGATTTGCCCAAACTCTTATTTTCTCAGTCATCCGTTCAGGGTGGAGGGTTTCCCGTCCCCAGGGGGCCGTGACAGGATTGGCATCAATTCTCCGCAATCCCACAGCCAGTTAGTGACCTGATGGGGTTTTACTCTGACTTTGCAGGGCTGCCCTGGAGGGTATTCTCAGAGGCAGAGGAGGGTCGCACACTGGGAAGGTCTTCACTGGTCCCTGGAACACTGGGACTGCCCAGCCTGCTTCTCCCCACATGGGTCCCCGGGGCCCTGCTCCCAGGGGCTGGGGAGGCCACGTCCAGCCATCACACAGCTGGCCTGGCATCTGTGCCCACGTCTGTGAAGTCTCCGGGACAGGTGGGGGGGCCCAGGGGAAGCAGAGGCTGGAGCCTGGGGTGGGGGTGAGGGGACCCCTGGGGGGCCCTTTCCTGCTCCTGCCCACTGTCTGAGAAGTGTGTCCGAGGGCCAGGCACTCCAGGAAGCCCCTGGGCGGCATCCCCCAACCTGGTCCTGGACCTCACCACGGAAGTGGCCCCGGGGCCTGACCCCTGCACGTCTGGGCGCCTGGCCTGTGTTCCTGACTTCCTCCAAGTCTGTCTCCACAACTCAGCCCTGACGCCAGGATGGTGGGGCCAGTGGTGGCTCGACCTGGTGACTTGCGGCTCCTTCGTGGATGGGGGGCTCAGAACAGTGACCACCGGTGGCCTCCAACCGCCAGCTGGCGGGCCTGCTCTGTCCCCAGGGGCGGATGAGCAGGCCAGGGTACCTGCCCCTGAGATATGTCTCCACCTGTCCTTGGAGCTTTGGGCCTGTCAGCCTGGGCAGGCCTGAGGGGTCAGGGGTGACCTCTGCCCTTCTCAGGGCTTCCTCTGTGCCCCCAGGGCCCGCCAACCCTGCCGCCCTTGACTGGCTCCTGGGGGCGGGATGGGGCGGGGCGGGGCGGCACCTGTACTTGGTGGGGAACATCCGCTCGCAGTCCTTGCACTCGTGGGCCTGCCCGTCGCTGCCCCCGCCGCCCAGGCCCTCGGGCTTGAGCTCGTCGGCCAGGCCCTCGTAGAGCACGGCCCCCACCGAGCTGCACGCGTACTTCTTGTGGCGCCGCAGGTCCAGCTTGGACGGGAAGAGTTCATCACACGCGTCGCAGCGGAACGTGGGGTCCTCTGCGAGGGAGAGAGGGCGGGCGGTGGGCAGGCAGCCCTGGACCTGCCCCAGGCCCGCCCCAGGCCCACCCCAGGCCCGGGGCTGCAGGGGGTGCCCCCCTCACCGGCTGTGCCCCCTCCCGCATCCTCCCCGCCCTCCTCCTGGACCTGGGAGAGGCTGCCCCGGGGGACACGGAGGCGGCAGGGACCTGCCTCTGCCCCACAAGAAACACCGAGAAGCGCTGGGCCCCTCCCCGCGCCTCGGGAGCAGAGAAGGAAGGCTGGCCAAGCGCTTTGTGTATGAATCAGAAGAAAGACGGCACGGCTCCAATGCGTATCATAAACGATTGTCGTCAAGGTCAAACAAATAAAAGGGAGGCGGCTATTATGAAGTTTACGAGGCAGCATCCTGAGGACCCTGCCAAGCCAAACAGCTCAGAGCGTGAGTCCCCAGGGAAGGACCTCCGGGCCCATCCCCAGCCCGTGACTGCCGCGACGCAGCTTTTCCCTGGAGCAGGGGTCCCCCTCCCTGCCGAGGACCACCTCGTGTTCCCCGCAGGTCTGAACAGAGAACCTGCACGAAAAGCTCCAGCACAAATGAATCGAAAGGTGTGCTGAGTGGCTGTATGAACACGTGTGTGCTCCTTGTGCACGGGTGTGCAGCTGTGTGTGCACGGGTGTGCACGTGGGTGAATATCTGAGCACGTCTGCCTCCTTATCAGGGCACCTTCGCATGGATGTGCAGGCATTTTTGTGCATCTGCACTCGTGTTTGTGCTGGTGGCATATGTATTCCTGTGCACGTGTGCGTGTGTTTCTGTCTGCCGCCACAGGTGTGAAAAATGTGCGTGTCCGTATATCTGCACACTTGCACGCAGGTGCATGCAGGTGTGCCTGAGTGGGCACATCTGCATTTGTGCACGTTTGTGTGTTCCTGTGTGTGATTACCTGGCACACGTGAATGGATATGTCTGTGCACGCATGTGTGTTATGCGTGCACACGCACATGCATATTAAGTATACGAACCCGTTTGCATGATTGACCATGTGTTAAGTGTGTTGGGTGTGCATGTGTATACGTGAGTGCATGCACATTTGTGTGTGAATATGCACTTGTGTGCCTTTGCGTGTCTGTAAATTGTGTGCAATTGTGTGTGTGAATATGTGTGCATGGGTTTGTGTGTGAATGTTATGTGATTGTACTTGTGCGCATGAGTTAGTGTGTTTGTGTGAACGTGGGTGGGTATACGTGCATTTTTGCGTGAGTGTGAGTGTGTGTGTGTGTGCTTGAACAAGGACCTCTGGGTCTGGCAGTGAGCAGAGCCTTAACCTTGGGCTGGATGCTGACTGAAAGGGCCTGAGCCTAAGGGGTGCAGAAGCCAGGGCGGTGGGGGAGATGGGGGCAGGCAGAAGGGGTAGTGGCCCCTCCTCGTGGCCAAAGGGCCACCATCAACGTCTCAAGACAGGGGGCAGCTCTGCAACCTGGGCCTGTGGGCTGGGCGGGGAGCACTGGGGGGAGGACGGGGGGATGGGAGGACTCCTCAAGACTGGAAGCTTCCCTGAGCCTGAGGGCGAAGGTACTGCTCCCAGCGTCTGGCCACACCCGGTGCCCCCACTGGTGGGTACCCGTAGCCCCCCCACGCCCAAGGGGGACACTCCTGTGGGACCCGTCCCTGAGATGCCCCCGGGCCTTGGATGACGGCCTTGGACACACACAGAGGCAGCTGTCACCTTCCCTGGGTGACAGGGGAGAGCTGCGGGGGGGGAGAGGAGCCCGGGGGACGCGCGTGTGGGGGGCAGGCCAGGAGGGCCCAGTGCTGGTCAGACACAGCCGAGCCCCAGTGTCCTGGCCTGCTCGCCGGCAGGAGGCTGCTGTCAAGAAAGTGCGTGAGCAAGAAGGGGAAAAACCAGCTCGTGCTCAGAGTCTGGGGAATCCAGTTACAGCCCCAAGCCCTGCTCTGGGTGCGGGGACCTGAGCTTAACTCGGGGCTTAGAAGGCCCTGCCCCCACCCAGTATCCCAGAAAGGCCATCCCTGGACCTGCCCCGGACACGTGCTGAGCCACAGAACAGACTGGAAGGAGGCAAGAGGGCCAGCCGGCCCTCAGCAACCACAGAAGCCCAGGATGGAGGGCGGCCGCGCCAGTGATGCTTGAGCCAGCGTTTGCGAACACAAGGCCAGCAGGACCCCGGCGTCCCCACCAGCGGGCAGCCCCACTGGGCAGAAGGAATAGGAGGCGGGGGGCTAAGTCAGAGAAGATTCTAAAACGAGGCCCACTGAGGCCCTGGGCCGGTCCTCGGGTGCTGGGGTGGAGCCCCAAACACAATCCCGGGAGGGGGCCGGTGGACAAGGAGGATGCACATCACAAACTAGTCACCTGGCACGTCTGCAAGACGCTGCCTCTAAAACAGGAGGGAGCCGGAACGCTGCTTTCAGGGAAATGGCCGCTGTGACGTGGAGGCGGGGACCCTCCACGTGGCAGGCTCCGTCCCGGGAACTTTATACGGTGTCCCCTCCTCCGAGCCCCGCATCAGTCCGCATGCTTTGTCACTGGTAAATGGAGGAGGCCGGGGGAGGCTGCCTGGGGAGGCTGCCTGGCTCCCCCCGGGGCACCCAGAGGGGAGGTGGCAGAGCTGTGTACGTGGAGCCGTCGCTCTGCTGGGTGCCCGGGGCAGGCGGTGGAGTCCCACCTTCCCGCTGAGGGTATAAGCAAGGCACCCCATGTGGCGTGCGTGTGGGCACGCACTGTCATCCACCCGCCCCCGCAGGCCTTCCCTGTCCTTAGAAACATGGATTCCTTTCCACTGGGTCTGAGTACCAAGAGCAGCATTTTAGAACAGAACCGCATGCTTAGACCCCGCAAAACTGCTCTCGTGGGCTTGTTCGGACTTCCTGGGCTGGAATGAGGCTGAGGGGGGCCCCTCCCACCAGCATCAAGATGAAGTTCGAAATGCCAGTTTGTATCTTACTCTTTCTGGACCCACCTAAGAACAGTCACCAAAGTTGAAATTTGCAAACAAAGACAAGAAGAAGAGCCAGCCCCACCCATCCATAGCACCGACCAACTTATTTTTCCAGTTTGGATCTGGAAGTTGGATTTCAGTGAAAATTCAGCCTGTTTCTCCCTCTGAAGGCATTTGAGGGCGTCCTGGAGGCAGTGGAAGCAGCCGTGGAGGGCACCCTCTCCTCCACGCCCTCATCCCATCACCAGCGCAAGCTCGCTCCTGTCGAGGGACAAAGCCAAGGACAGGACACGTCCAAGTCTCGCTCACCTGTGCCACAGTGTGGACAGGTGTCCCAACGACTTCCACGCAGGTACAGTTGGCATTGAATACACACCCAGGGCAAGCTGGACGGGGCAAGAAGGATGTGCCCAGCCCACGTGGTTTTCACTTTCCCAGCACAAGCAACTCCATTTTAAAGAAATACTAGAGTATGTTACACTCTGGTTACATTATGTTTATTGTGTTGTATTGCTATATTATATGATATTATATTATGCCTGTCTCATGCTTTATACACAATACAATGCATCCTCTTGATCTTTTCTGGAGTGGGGGAAAAGTTAATAAATTTGAGCCTTTCTCAAAAGAAAGGCATATTTGAAAGGAAATGATTTTCTTTATTTTCTCCCAAGAGCAAGGAGTTCTCCTGAAAGAGACATCTTTCCCCTCTCCCTTGAAAGAGTAAAAACAAAATAAGACGTCCCTGGGACTAATGAATCTGAAAGTGGCTTCCCTCTGCTCTGAATCACTTGTAGGTAAATGGGAACTGAATTTCTTTACAAAGCTGCAGCTTCGAAAGAGCACTGCCAGTCCCAGGTCTGCAGGACCGGTGCTGTGTCCCCCAGCGAACTGGCAAAGCAGCCCCCACCCCCATTTCTTCCATGATACCTGGACGTTGTCCTGGCAGAGCCCCGGCCCCCAACAAGAGCACGCAGAATTGTGATTCAGAACTGAAGTCTCTTCATCTAAACCTGGGGAGGCCGCGGACCGGGGCTGAGGCTCTGTCTTCTACCCGAACCAAAGTAAACCAAGGCCATGGCGGCCTGATGTTTTGTCAAGTCTCAGCCCCACGTCTCTCTGAACTTCTATCGGCAACTTTTCAAGGCAAAGCAGGAATGTAACAGAAAAATACATCAGTGCCTAATGGCTTCAGGGAACCCAGGGGGACACAATTATGTGGCATCTACATGCTAATCTACCAGACTGGAGGCTCAAAAGCCCTCAAGAGCACACTCCAAATTCCTGCCGTGATAAGGGGCCCACTGCATTTAGCTGGGGCTGGGATAAAAGATTTTTTATGATAATTATCTTAGGAACATTTTTACATTCTCTTTTTGTGTGATTCAGAGTTAACTGGGCGCGGGGGGGTGGGGCGCGGGGGGATACTGTTGAGAGGTGAAGGAGTGATCTTGACAGCAAAGGGTGTGGAAAGTCAAATATTTGATGTTGGACTATTATGTGTGGAAAGCAATTAGCCCACAAACGTCTGATAAATTATTAGGAAAATGTAGACCCAGGTTATTTAAGATCGGGCGTTGGAAGGGGGACAGGAATCAAGGTTTTTAAAACCTTTTGGAAGAAAGACATGTCATCGTACAAACGAAACCCCATCACCGAGCGCACTCCTTGGGTTAGGCGGATTTATCTCTCTGCGTTC